>NC_138080.1:11481865-12136031 GCF_964212035.1 Myotis nattereri
CCAGCCCGGGTCCTGGGTGCCTGGGGCCAACCAGAGGGAAAAAAGCCCAGGTCCCGAGTGGCCCTGGGTCTCGGGTGTGGGGTGAGGCAGAGGTGGTTAGGGGTGATCAGGCCAGGAGGGGAGCAGTTAGGAGCTATCAGGAAGGCAGGCAGAGGTGGTTAGGGGTGATCAGGCAGACAGGCAGGTGAGTGATTAGAAGCCAGCAGTCCCAGATTTTGAGAGTCAGTCAGACATCCCCCAAGAGGTCCTGGATTGGAGAGGGTGCAGGCCTGGCTGAGGGAACCCCTCCACCCCCATGCACAAATTTCATACACCAGGCCTCTAGTGAATTTTATAATTTTTCTCAAGTAATCAACTTTTAATTTTAATGATTTTATATAATGTCTATCTGTTTGCTATATTATTGTTTTCTGCTCTGATCTTTATTCCTACCTTTCTTGTGTCCACTTTGGGGTTTATTTAGTTTTTCTTTTTACTTTCTTTCTTTTTTAAAAAAAATACATTTTATTGATTTTTTACAAAGAGGAAGGGAGAGGGATAGAGAGTTATAAACATGATGAGAGAGAAACATCAATCAGCTGCCTCCTGAACACCCACTACTGGGGATGTGCCTGCAACCAAGGTACATGCCCTTCACCAGAATCGAACCTGGGACCCTTCAGTCCACAGGCCGATGCTCTATCCACTGAGCCAAACTGGTTAGGGCTACTTTCTTAAGTTTCAAGCAGAGATCACTGACTTTAGAACTTTCTTCTTTTATAATACAGTTGTTCAGTACTACAAATTCCACCCTAAATTCTACTCTACTGGCATCTTACACATTTTGATTTGCTGTTTTTTTATTTAATTCTGCCACACAAAATGGTTTGACTGATGTTAAATGTCTAACTTCTCTGTATAATTGACCCCTAAAGTTGGTGAACAATCATCCACGTCACAGTCATAGAGAAGAGAATTTGGTGGGATGGATGGTTCAGACAATAGAAATTCACAAGCCTCCAATGAGAGAGAACATTGGGGCTAAACCTCAGCTAGAAAGCCTAGGGTGGGGAAGGAATGAGAATGTCCCTCATGAATGGGATCTAATCTTGGTCAGCAGCATCAAGGCTCCAGGACAACCTACTGAAATTCAAGGCTAGACTTAAGAGGAGCTGGATCAGGAAACCAAGGCAGATACACAAGCATATAACGTAAATCAACCCAGGCACTGAATGTTAGCAATGAGGGAACAAACTACTTCTGGTCTCTCAGACCACTGAAGGGCCTGTGACTGGCTGAATCTTTTAGAGTATTAAGCCTTCATAGCTGGAAAGAGAATGTATATTCTCTTGCTTTTGGGTAAAATGCTCTGAAGATATCAATGAAATCCATCAGATTTCATTGCCACAGAGAGATCCATATATGGCTGCCATCTGCTCTGGGCTTGGAAGTACCTAGGTGAGGCCTGGGCTGGCATTTCCTTGTTGATCTAGTGTTTCATTTAAGGTTGCCATTTACTTGTTGATTTTCTGTCTGGAAGATCTATCCATTTATGTCAATGTGGTGTTAAAATCTCCTACTTTGACTGCCAGTCTCTCCCATTATGTCTATCAATATTTGCTTTACATATTTAGGTGCTCTTATGTTGGGTGCATAAATGTTTACAAGGATTATATTCTCTTGTTGGATGGCTCCCTTTATTATCATGTAGTGTCCTTCTTTGTCACTTACATATTACATATGTCCCCCTATATCAGTGATGGCAAACCTATGACACGTGTGTCAGAGGTGACACGCGAACTCATTTTTTTGGTTGATTTTTTTTTGTTAAATGGCATTTAAATATATAAAACAAATATCAAAAATATAAGTCCTTTGTTTTACTATGGTTGCAAATATAAAAAAATTTCTATATGTGACACGGCACCAGAGTTAAGTTAGGGTTTTTCAAAATGCTGACACGCCGAGCTCAAAAGGTTCGCCGTCACTGCCTTATATCCCCCCAATTGCCTCCCTTCACCTGGTTCCCACCCTGCTGCAGGTCTTCACCACCTTATTGTCTATGTCTATAGATAATGCATATCCTAGCTAATAAAAGACAAAAAGGGTAATTGACCATACCTTCACTACGCTTCCCATCGGCTAATCAGCGCCATATGCAAATTAACCGCCATCGTTGATGGCGGTTAGTTTGCATACTGCAAGCAGGGCTGGCCAGTGCCAGACACCATCTGGGCCCTGTGTGCAGCCCTGGGTGGCCAGGCTTAGGCAGCGTGATCTCATCACCTAAGCCCCGCCCCAGCCTCGACCCCCATGTGCCGCCTAAGCCCCCGCCGCCTAAGCCCCACCCCCATCCGGGACCCCTGTGTGCCGCCTAAGCCCCACACCGCTTAAGACCTGCCCCCAGCCGGGCCCCCCATGTGCCACCTAAGCCCCGCTGCCAGCTGGGACCCCATGACGATCCCAGAGCAGGCAAGTGCGGAGGGCGGCCGGCCCCCAGGTAGGGGCATGTTTCTCCATTTTGGCTGTCTCTTGTTTCTATGTATAAGATAGCTCTGCTATGATTCCCAGTCTTTTTGGGGTGGCCTTAAAGAGTAGGTGTACTGTGGGACTCAGTTGCTCAGTCTCCTTGATCACTTGACCTGTGCTCTAGGAATATACCTTGCATGGGATATGTGGGCACTCCTGTTGTAATTGAGTCTTGATTGCTATTGGCCCATTAACATGTAGGATTGACCGTCAGGTTGGCTGACTATGAGGCTCAACCCTGACCATGGCATGCAAGCTGCTGTGCAGGATCTAGCCAGATGAAGTGAAATTTGCCTCAGCAGTGTTTGGTACTTGCTGAGAAATCTCTTTGAATATACTGCTTGTGAAGCTTATTAGAACCTACTCTGATGTTGTCTGAAGCTGGCCATTGTGTGTGTTGGTTCTGAGCAAAACTTTGTTTTTATAATGTTTAAAAAATTTATTTCAGAGAGAGGCAGGGAGAGAGAGAGAGACAGACAGACAGAGAAATGTCAATGTGAGAAGGAGACATTGATCAATTACCTTCCACATGTGCCCTGACTGGTGATCAAATCTTCAACATGAGTATGTGCCCTGACCAGGAATTGAACCCACCACCTTTTGGTGTACAGTACAACTTTTCAACTAATTGAGCCACACTGGCCAGGGCTTTGGTGAAAACTTTTTAGTTGATGCAGTCCCATTTGTTTATTTTTTCTTTTTCCCCCCCTTGCCCAAGGACATATATTAGAAAAAATATTGCTAAAAGAAATAGCCAAGCTTTTACTGACAATGTTTTCTTCTAGGGCTTTTACAGTTTTGAGTCTAACATTTGTCTATATTCAAGACACTAATTTGAAAGAATATATGCACCCCTATATTCATCGCAGCGCTATCTATATAATAAAGAACCAGGGTCATTAGGACTGAAGGCTAGACCAGACCGGAAGTCAGTGCTGGGTTGCCATGGTCACCCAGCACTGACTGGGGCTGCTGCCAGTGCCCCTACCCAGCACTGACTGCTTAGGGGGCTGTGGATCAGTTCCGGAGAGAGGCCTGCAGAGAGAGAGGCAGGGTCTGATCCATAGCCTCTGTGGCAGCCATTGATCAGACCTTGCCTCTCTTTCTCTCCCAGCCTGGCCAACAGCCTTGCCTCCATTTCTCTCTAAGCCTCCACGGGGGCTGCTGATCAGTCCCACCTGTCTGATCACATCCCATTGATAGGCCCAGAGACACTGACAGGCATAGAAACTGACCAATCAGAACCAAATCCAGGTGAATGTAAGGAACCAATGGCTGCCTAGGAGGTGAAGCTTTTGACTCTGACTGGCATAGAAACTGACCAATCAGAACCAAATTGGCTGGCAGAGTAGGGTAGTTGAGGGCAATATCAGGCCTGCAGGAGAGGGCAGTTGGGAGTGAGATTAGGTTGGCAGGGGAGGGAAGTTAGGGGTGATCAGGCAGGCAGAGGCAGTTAGGGGTGATCAGGCTGGCAGCTGGGGGCAAGATCAGACCAACATGGGAGGGCAGTTAGGGGGAATCAGGCGGGCAGGCAGAAGGGTTAGGGACAATCAGGCAGGCAGGCAGGTGAGTGGTTAGGAGCCAGTGGTCCTAGATTGTGAAAGGAGTGGGATCAGGCCTAAACCGGTGGTCGAATATACCCCGAGGGGTCCCTGATTGGAGTGGGTGCAGGCTGGGCTAAGGGAACCGCTACCTCCGTGCACAAATTTCGTGAACCAGGCCTCTAGTTTATAATAGTCAGGATCTGGAAGCAGCTCATGGGCCCATTAGTAGATGAGTGGTTAAAAGGACTGTGGTATAGTTACACAAGGGAACACTGCTAAGTCATAAAAAATAAGAAACTCTTACCCTTTGCAACAGCATGGGTGAGAGTATTATGCTAAGTCAAATAAACCAGTCTGTGAAAGATGAGTACCATTTGATTTCACTTATATGTGGCATCTAATGAATAAAATAAACTAGTAAACTAAGTAGAGACAGATTCATGAATACAGAGAACAGACTGACATCAGTCATAGGGGAGAGGATTGGGAGCTGGGTGAGAAGGGTGAAAGGATTAAGCAAAGGAAAAAAACAGAAAGACTCATAGACACAGACAACAGTATGATGATTGCCAGAGGAAAGGGGGTGGTGATGGGAGGAGGTAGAAGAAGGTAAAGTGGGGATAAATGGTGATGAAAGGGGACCTGACTTGGGGTGGTAAACACACAATATAATATACAGATGATGTATTGTAGAATTGTATACCTGAAACCTGTATAATTTTATTAACCAACTGAGGCCCAGTGTGTGAATTTGTGCATGGGTGGGGACCCTTGGCTGGTGATCAGGGCGGATCAGAAAGGGACCACGGGAGGGCTCCAGGGCGGTCCAGACCTCTCACCCAGTCCCGATTGGCCGTACCCCAGCAGCAAGCTTACCTACCGGTTGGAATGTCTGTCCCCTGGTGGTCAGTGAGTGTCATAGTGACTGGTCAAATGGTCGACTGATCGGTCAGACACTTAGCATATTATGCTTTTATTATAATAGGATGTCGCCTCAATAAATTTAATTAAATAAATAAATAAATAAATAAATGTAAAAAGCACATAAGTTGAAATAATTTAAAGGATAGGAAAAACTGCTTTTACTTTAAATTAACATATTTTTTTATTTTGGAACAAAGCCTCACAGAAACTGTGGAAGAGGGAATGGATATAAACTGCCCATTAATAGTGCCATCAACCTTGCCACTATTGACATTTGGACTGGATAACTCCTGTGGTGGGGGGCTGTCCTGTGCATTGTAGGATGTTTAACAGCATTCTGAATGCCAGTAGCAACACTCCCCACAGAATCATGATAATCAAAGAAGTCTCCAGAAATTGGAAAATGTTCCATGACAAGGGGGTGGGGCAGAGACTCCCCACCTTCACCACCATTGGAGACCACTGTTTAGGTTGTGTTTTACTTCAGTCCAAGGTTAGAGAGCTTGCCTCGTGCTAAGCAAGCTGGAAGCAGGAAAGGAATGAGATAAGATTCCAAGCACTCCTTCTGCCAATTTTGTAAAATCCTTTCTCTTAGAGAAGTGGGACAACAGTGATGACTTGAAAAGGCTCGCCAGCCACACACTTTTTTTATGTGTGGGCCCTTATTTCTCTGCTCATGCCCTGGCAACTTAGCAGTTCTGATGGACAAGTTGTCCTGAGCATGGTTAGAGCAAAGAAACCCTCTCCCTATTGGTAACTGGTTTTTACTTATTGCTCCTGTTTCCTTCTCTTTGGCCTTGAGGGCTCTTATTTAATCTTTAAACACCATTTGGCACTGTTTTTCTTTCTCGTTTTGAAACTCTCACTTTTCTGGCTTCCATGACATCACACTCTCACAGGCCTCCTACTGGCTCAATCTTCTCAGTCCCCTTTGTAGACTCTTCCTCTACTTCCCCATTAAATACTGGCATTCCTCAAGGTGCAGTCCTAGGCACTATTCTCTTCTCATGCTGTCCTCTTTCCCTTCATGTTCTCATCCATGACCATTGACGGCTTTATTCGGCTATGGTCATATGTATGTACCAATGACTCTAAAATTTAAGTGTTTTGACCAGTCCTATTCTTTATACATTGGATCCTTATATCCAATTACTTACTTGAAATCTCCACTCAAGGATATCTCAAATTTATCATGCCCAAGATCAAATTTTTTAAAATTATTTTTTCTTTTTCTTTTTTAATTCTCACCTGAGGACATGCTTTTGGTGATTTTACAGGGAGAGGAAGATGGAGGGAGGGAGAGAAAGAGAAACATCATTGTGAGAGAGAAACATCAATCAGTTGCCTCCCACATGTGCCATGACAGGGAATCAAACCCACAATCTTGATATGTGCCCTGACCAGAAATTGAACCTATGACATTTCCATGTATGGGCAGATGCTCCAACCTACTAGGCCATACCAGCCAGGACCCAAGATCAAATTCTTGATTTTCCATCCTGTTCAAACCTACTCTTCTTCCAGGGTCCCTATATTAATGAATGGCACCTACCTCTCTGCCTCTTACTCTTCACCTTACTCTCTGGCTTTGTGTCATACTGGCCATCTCTTTGTTCTTCAAATGGACCATGCTGTCTTCTTCAAAAGGACATGTTGTTCTCTCTGTCTGGAACATTCCTCTTGCTGCCGTCCCCTACACTTGGACTCATTTTTCTGATCTTCACCCAAGCACTACCTCCCAGGAAGTATTTCCTGGCATTTCAGTGTACATTAGGGTCATCTGATACTTGCTCTCAGAGAACCATGAGCTCCCTTTGTTTCATGTTAGTACATGTTCACCCATCAGTTTCTGACTCCTTCTCTAGGTTATAACGTCATAAAGTCTGGGGTCATATCTGTTTTTGATCTCCATTTTACTCCATTGCCAATGTTTTTGAAATTAATAAATGCACGAATTAATATAAAAGAGAAAATTGCTTTCCTGAACTGAGTTTTTTGCCTCTACTTTTTATTCATATTGTTTTCATATACTGACTTTTTATTTTTATAAAATCTAATGTATCCATTTTTCCTACTTCTTTAAGGCCATTTTTAGAACTGCCTTTCCCACCCCAAGATTACATAAACATCCACAGAAATCTTCTTCCAGTACTTTTATGGTTTTGTTTGTAAGATTTAATTCTTAAATCCATCTGGACTTTATTTCTGAAAGAAATAAAATAGTGCCAGCTATTTTGTTTCAGAGCCAATTTCTCCTAAATTGAAAACTTCAGCTATATCTGAAAGTGTGATGTCATAAAATAAGATTTGGAATCAGATGACCTGCATTAAAGTTCAGCTTAACCACTTGGTCATTGTGAAAATTTTAGCCAGTTATTTATTTTCTTTTAGAGTTATCTCCTTTATGAGATGAGAACTCAAGGGAAGAGTCAGTTCATGAATCCTCATGAAAAGGGCCATTGAAGAGGCTGGATAGATAGCCTAATTATTGAGTGTGAGCTTGAATCAGACTATCACCATGCCCCTCATTTTATCATCTGTAAAATGGGATAAAAATAGCAAACTTCCTTGTATGGTTTATGGTGAGGGTCAAATAAATTAATGAATATAAAGCAATTAATCGTGGTGGTGATTAAGTTATAAGCAATGGTTACCATAGAAAAGGATGTCATTATTTCAGTGAGGATAATAGAGAAGATGCCTTGCTCATACTTTCTTGAAGAACTAGGAAAATATCTTGTCAAAGTATACTCCAAAATGAACTAATAGGGACAGTAAAGAAAAGGAAGTAGAAACGTTGCCAAGTACTTTACTGGCCATATGACCAAAATGACTCTCTCTCAGTTCTAATTTTTTGTTATTATTGTTCTTGCAAATCTGTTCATGGTCTATTCTTATCATGGGCAGAGTAACCTCTAATGTTTTCCAGTTTTAAAGGTCTAAGCTTATTAAGTTCAATAAATTACTACCTCAAACGTCATAAAAACCAATATCTTTGATATAGACAGATTTTAATAATATCCCTGGATATGAATGTCTTTAGAAAAGAACTGATAAATGTGTCATATAGTATAAGTAAGCAAGTGGGATGGAAGAGAAGATTTACTTCATATACCAAATCATAACGAATCTTTTCATTAACATTTTGAGCCCCTTACGTGCAGGAGGAACTGGGGAGGAACAGAATAATAAACAGTAAACCACCATTTTCACCTCTCCTTTCTTTTCTGAATATTTCCCTAGGCTGCGGACCCTGATGTTTCCTAAACTCACATCACGACAGGCATGGTCAGGCCATACTTCTTGTCCAGAAATTGATTTCAATGATGAATGAATTGTGTATCTCTTTCATTGAGTTCAAATTAAGGGATTTATTACTTGCACTGAATTTAACATTCTAATTTATTTAGAATTACTTTTCATTTTACAGTTTGTCACATAACTAGATAGTGTCAGTCACCCAACTAAGGATAAAATGTATGTTTTATTGGTTTTGTTATGGGTTATTTTTGTTTTGTTTGTTTTTTATTTCATGTTGGAAAAAAAGTGTTAGTTTCTATTTTCTGACATGTTCACTTTTACATCTTCTACTGACAAATTCCCACAGAGAATCCAGATGCTCATTTGACATTAATAATTGTAAACACAGTTTAGTAATTTTAAGTTTATTAAACCTCAAGATGTTTATAAGCAGAATTCCCATAGCCATTTTCCTTTAACGTATTTAATTAGAGAAGCAGCAGTTACTGGAAACTTTACCCCCTACTCCCCTCTCTCCTCCATCACCAGTAAAATAAGTGGGATTGTAGGTGGGACTGGGGGACAGGTGTGAGTCAGCTGTATTCTCTACTGCCGTGTTATAAAAGCAATCTAGGCTCCCTTTCTCTGGCTGTCTTGTGTTCAGTGATTAGCCCTTCACTGTGGGAGACTGCCTATTGTCTTCACTAGCAGAGAGGTGTGGACAAGGAACCCAGAAGGCTGGTGATCCTTGAAGCCCTTGCAAAGGTCGGAGCTGGGCGCCACCTCTGTTTGTCCAGACAGTGGTAGCTGAAGCAACTTCCCCATTTATTATTATGTAAATCCTTGCTGATGGGCTAGTCTGCCTGTTGCCAGGGGTCGCCTGCCTAAGGGCTAGGCTATGGGTGTATCCCAGATCAATAAAAGCTTGGTGAGGCCTGAGCACCAGTGGAAGTCCTTCTCCTTGAGTTGGACTTGCCCACCTGGTCACCCAATATTTCCAAATTATCTCTTGTCTCTTCTCTTTCATTTGTGTGCGGCTCCTCTTCCAGATCCTGAACCCTGAACCACGCGGGACATGGAGGGAAACACACTCCACACTTCACATCCATCTATCACTGCTCTGCCAGCCCCAGCCAGGTCTCTGATCCTTCTCTTGCAGCCTCTGGGTGGATATATCGAGTTAGCCCTCTGTTCTTCAGAAGGGACCAGTTATACATTCAGAGGCAGGAGTAAAATACCTCTGGTTCAAGTCACATTCTCCAGTCGATTGTTGGCAACAGAAAAACTGGTGGCTTGCCCACTCCACCTCCCCATTTGCCATCTTAAAAAGCAGTAATATCCATGTGAGCATTTTATTTCTTTTCTACATATTGGAATTCAGAGACAGAAAGTCATGACTGAGTGGGACCTGTGCTGTCAGGGCATACGGGTTTGCTATATAAGCTACAATTTCAGTTTCACATTTAAAAACAACAACTACTACTCTAATCCAATCAATTTCAGTTATGGAAGTTAATTATATGAAACAGCAGAAAGTCAAATATTATTCTATCTTAATTTTACTTAAAACTGAGATAGTAATCAGATCCTGTGCAAAGAATGTTTACCCAAAAGAAAAGGAACAAGAGCAAAATCACTAATGTATTTTCATGGGGGGAAAAATCAACAAAATATTCCTTTTTCTTTCAAAATTGCTCTCTTTTGAGTTTTCTTTCTCAGTTTTCTGAAAGTTAAGTGCACACATGGATATTACTGCTTTCCAATTGTAGATTAACCACCACCCCCCCGCCCCCAACCATGAGTCACTTCTCTTTGGAAAACAGCTCCAGGCCATGCTCTACTCCACTTTAGAACTTCATATGGCTCTACTGACCAATCGGTGTCTGGCCCAATGTCACACCCTATAAGTTGCTATGTGTTGTCACAAATATACTCAACAAACCTAGGTCTGCACTGGCAAGTTTATTATTTTTATTATTTAAGAACACTGTTCACTTCATTGGGAGCAGGAACTATTTACATTGTGCCAGTTTTATTAATTTCCTAGGGCTGTCATAACAAATTACCACAAACTTAGTGGCTTAAAACAATTGAAGTTTATTATCTCACTAGAGGCCTGGTGCACAAAATTTGTGCACTGGGGGGATGTCCCTCAGCCCAGCCTGCACCCTTTCCAATCTGGGACCCCTTGGGGGATGTCTGACTGCCGGTTTAGGCCCGATCCAGCAGTCAGACATCCCTCTCACAATCCGGGACTGCTGACCCCCAACTGCTCACCTGGTCACCCCTAACTGCCCTCCCCTGCTGACCTGATTATCCACAACTGCCCTCCCCTGTGAGCCATCTTGTGGCAGCCATCTTGTGACCACATGGGGGCAGCCATCTTGTGCAAGGGCATGACAGTCAATTTGGATATTACCTCTTTATTATATAGGATAGTTCTGGAGGCCAGAAATCCCAAATCAAGGTCCACAGGGTCATGCTCCTCCAAAGGCTCCTCCAAGTCCTTCCATGTCTCTTCCAGCTTCTGGTGGCTCCAAGAGCTTCTTGGCTCATGTCCCCAGAACGCCAATCTTTGCCTGTGTCTCCTCTGTGTGTCCTTCCCTTTTCTTGTTTTATAAAGTCAGTTGTCATTGGATTTAGGGACCAGCTTTATCTATGATGATCTCATCTTTAGATCCTTAACTACATCTGCAAAAACTTATTTCCAAATAAGGTTCTGAGCAACTCTCTCCTTTGATCGTTTTTCATTAGTCTCTGGACACTATCCATGTTTAAGTCTCAAACCCCCTTCTGTTGTCAGTTTTATTGATCATCTCTGCATCTTTAGTTTTCTTAACTTTAATTTGAACAATTTCCCTGTTTTCCACAGATTTCTTCATTCATTAAGATTTTCATTTTCTTTATCAATAACTTTCAATGATTTTTGCTACATTCAATTTATGTATTTATGCAGAGATAAAATCCTACAGCCAATTTTACCTACCTCAGTTTTACATTTGGGGAAACTGATAAAAAAATTTTGAAGCACTGCTAGAGTATACATATATCTGTTTTAGCAAAAGCACTTGAATATTCCTTATAGTGTAAAATTTACATATCATACAAAATGGTCACTGGATTCTAAAATTTACCAGAGTAATAAATAATTATATTAAAAGTTGGTAGACCCTTTGTTTCCTGTAGAGATAATTGAAACTTGACTATTTGTGCAAATTAAGTTGTTAAATTATTTCTTTGGAGCAAGAGGGTCTGAATATAACTCTAATAGTGCACATTTGTATAGCCTTCATAGTTTTCAAGAACATTTCATATTTATTATTTTATTTGATCCTTACAGTAGTTCTGTGAGGATAAAATAATACTTTATAATAAAAGGCTAATATGAAAATTGACCAAACGGCAGAACTGCCAGTCACTATGATGCACACTGACCACCAGGGGGCAGACACTCAAAGCAGGAGCTTCCCCTGGTGGTCAGTGCACTAAGGATGTCTGACTGCTGGAGAGTGGGCTTAAGCTGGCAGTCAGAAATCCTCTGAGGGCTCCTGGACTGGTAGAGGGCGGAGGCCGGGCTGAGAGACCCCCCCTCCCTGAGTGCACAAATTTTGTGCACCAGGCCTCTAGTAATTTACACTAATAAAAGAGAAACATGCAAATTAACCATAACTCTGCCACTCCACCATACCCACCAGCCAATCAGGAGTGAGTATGCAAATTAACCCAACTAAGGTGGCTGTGGCCATGGAGCTAGAGTGAGCAGGAGGCTTGGGTTGTCCCTGGGGATGGAGGAAGCCAAGCTTCCTGCCTGCCCTGGCTGGCCCTGGGCTCCACTCAAAGCTACAAAGTTTCATTATAGAAGATAAATAAATCCCAGATACCTGCTTCCAGCCCACCCTGGCTTCCACTCAAGGAGGCGCTGACAAAAAATAAATAAATAAAAAATGGAGAGCCTGGGAGCTTGGGTCGCTGGGGGGCGTGGCCAGCCTGAAAATGGCCCTCAGCCCCTCACCCAGGCTAGCCAGGCAGCCCAGTGAGACACCCCCCCCCACCCTGAAGGGGCTGTGGGCAGCCTGAAAACGGCCCTCAGCCCCTCACCCAGGCTGGCCACATCCCCATGGGGTGAGGGTCCCAGCTGGGGGGCTTGGCCAGCCTGCAAACAGCCATCAACTCCTCATCAGGCTGGCCAGGCACCTCAGCGGGACCCCCATCCTGATCTGGGACACCCTTCAGGGCAAACCAGCCAGCCCTCACCCGTGCACCAGGCCTCTATCTATACTAATAAAAGGGTAATATGCTAATTAGACTGGGAGACCTTCCAGGAGACCTTCCAGATGTTCTTCTGAGCAAAGCCATGGTGGCGGGGCCGAGGTAGAGGCGATTAGAGGCCAAGAGGGGAGGGCAGTTGTGGGTGATCAGGCCAAGATGGGATGGCAGATGTGGGTGATCAGGCTGATGGGGGGCGGGGCCATTGGGGGTAAGCAGACCAGCAGGAGGGCCAGTTGGGGGTGAGCAGGACAGTGGAGGGGGCAATTTGGAGTGAGCAGGCCAGTAGGGGGACAGTTGGGGGTGAGCAGGCCAGTGGGGAGGGAAGGTGGGGGCAAGCAGGCCGGCATGGGGGGCAGTTGGGGTGAGCACACTGGCACGAGGGGCATTTGGGGGTGAGCAGGTCAGCGGTGGGGGGCAGTTGGGAGTGAGCAGGCGGGCAGGCAGAGTTGTTAGGGGCAATCAGGCAGGCAGGCAGGCAGGCAGGCAGGTGAGTCGTTAGGAGCCAGCAGTCCTGGATTGTGAGAGGGATGTCTAACTGCCGGCTTAGGCCCGATCCCTGTAAACCGGCAGTAGTATATCCTTTGAGGGGTCCCAGTTTGGAGAGGGTGAAGGCCGGGCTGAGAGATACCTCCCCCCACCCCCCACCCCCGCCCACTGTGCATGAATTTCGTGCACCGGGCCACTAGTAGTAATAATAAATAATGATATTTATCTAATTAAATGAAGCTCCTGAAGTCTATTTGAACCACCTAACACCCTCCATCTAGTACTCAGCTTAAACCCATGGCCATTACCCCACTCATCTACTGATGGGCACTTGGGCTGTTTCCAGATCTTAGCAACCTTGAGTGCATAGTAGAATCACCTGAGGAGTTTCAAAACATATTGACACCTAGGCTGCACCCCACACCAATTAAATCAGAAATTCTGGGGGTAAGACCAGGAATCAGTGTTTTTATTTATTAAAATTTTTTAAAAATATATTTTTTTATTGATTTCAGAGAGGAAGGGAGAGGGAGAGAGAGAGAAACATCAATGATGAGAGAGAATCATTGATTGGCTGCCTTCTGCACGCCCCCTACTGGGGATCAAGCCCACAACCTGGCCATGTGCCCTGACTGGGAATCAAACCTCAACCTCCTGGTTCATAGATTGATGCTCACCCATTTGAGACACTCTGGTTGGGCTTAATTTGTATTTTTTAAAAATTTATCTTTATTGTTGAAAGTATTACAGATGCCTCCTCCCCCCCTCCACTCCCCATTGACCTCTCCCCCCGCACCTGCCCTGCATCTTCACCACACTATCGTCTGTGTCCATGGGCCATGCATATATGTTCCCAGTTAATCTCTCCTCAACACCTCCCCCTGCCCCCCCGCAACCTGCCCTCTAAGATTTGTCAGTCTGTTCAATGCTTCAATGTCTCTATATCTGCTTTGTTCATCACTTCATTTTGCTCATTAGATTCCACATATGAATGAGATCATGTGATGCTTATCTTTCTCTGACTGGCTTATTTCACTTAGCATAATACTCTTCAGGTCCCTCCATGCTGTCTGAAAGGGTGAGAGATCCTTCTTTTTTTACTGCTGTATAGAATTCCATGGTATAAATGTATCACAGCTTTTTTTATCCACTCATCTACAATGGGCACTGGGCTGTTTCTAGATCTTAGCAATAAACTTTCCTGGTAATTTTAATGTGCAGCTGAGTCTGAAAACCAGTACATTACCCTGTCCTTTCTGGAACACTGATGTCTCTCCAATTCACCTCCCTCTGCTCTCACCTTTTAAAGTGACTTTTATTGCAGGTTAAAGGGGAACCACTTTCTTGCAACATTGGTCACTGTAGATATATACAGTAATTTTCTCCCAAGCTTCTAATTGAAGTTTCTATATATGTATTGATCAGAAGATAAAAGTTGTCCAAAAGGTGTACAGTGTTATGTGTGGGAAGTATCAAAACTTTTGGTCCTAACTCATAGGTTTTTACACACCACATAGATATTATATTCAAATTTACATGCAAATATCTCATGAACATCACCATTTTCTTATTCTTTCTAAAGGAATGACAAATGTGGCTCTGAGTATTGGGCTGGCCTGTTTCTTTTTTAATAGCTGGGGATAGCATTAGAATGGTTTGAAAAGGAGCTGAAGTAACACTTGTCCTAGAAAAGTACCCTACATATGTAAGGCCTGAGAAATCTCGGTTGTAAAATAACTTTTACATTTCTCCACTTGGCTTTGAGGCAGAATCGGATAATGGCAATTATTCTGCTGTGACAATGAATGGGTCTGCTCCTAAGCATGCACTGGGGAGAGGCAATGTTGGCAAAATGTAAATTGGTGGCACACATTTCCTTGCAAAGTTGGGCTACAAATAAAAAATAAATAAAAGAGAAATATTCCCAGGCACAAGTATATTCCAAGACTGGTAGAATATTGAAAGAATATAAAAATGGAATAAAAAATGATTCTTACATCAGTTCTTAAGACCATATGATTACATTATTATATTATTATATCCTGAAATCATTGTCTCTGTTTGCCGTATAAAAGAATGAGAATATACTTCTGAAATTCACATAAAGCCTAGAGAGTTTGCTTCTTAATTTTATCAGCACATAATGAGCAGAACAAAATCAATTTTTAGTTATTACTGAATTAGTTTTCATTACTATACTTCAGTGAAATATATTCAATTATGATTGTTTAGGTGACTAATTATATGGGAGCCATTGAACAAATGAACAACTTTTCCTAAAATGCCATTTTCATCTGATAAATGCTCAGCTTAAGACCCTGGTTTCCTGTTAATATTGCATGAAGTCTAAGTCCTTCATGCTAATTTCTAAGGTGCTAGCTATATCTACCTATCTTGTTTCTTCCTGTTTCCCAGCATGCAATCTGTTGCAGTTAGATTGTTTTCTCCTGTCACTCCACCTACTTCCTCATGCAAATCCCCAGACCTGTGTCTCTGTTCATGCTTTTCTCTCCATTGGATTACCTCCTCTCTGTTGTCAACTCAGAGAAGCACAGAATTTCTTCAAGGCGCCACTAGTTCATATCACTTCTACCTACTCTGGACCATGCTGATCTTGCCATTCTCAAAGCTATCCCTCATGGGTAAAGAGGAACTACTGTATAAGAGTTCTGATTTCTCCATATCCAGACACTTGTTATTATCTGACTTGTTGATTCTAGTTGCCCTAGTGAATGGGAAGTTTCTCATTTTGGTTATTATTTGGTGGCTAATGATATTGAGCATCTTTTTTGTGTGTGCTTATTGACCACATGCTTAGCTTCTTTGCAGAAATGTCTATTAAGGTCATTTGCCCATATTTCGATTTAGTTATTTGTCTTATTATTATTGTATTATAAAAATTGCAAAAAATCTTTAACATGTTCTAGGTACAAGTCCCTAATCGGGTATATGACTTGTCAAATATTTTCTCCCATTAAATGGTTTGAGAGTTTTAATAATATTAATGCCTGGGCCTACTCCTGGAGATTTAGATTTATTTAATTTGCTGGCTACTTCCACTCACATTTTCTGTGTGGCAGGTAGAGAGCTAGTACTGCCACCTTAGAGCCCTGGAACTAACTTCTTTTAGCTCCAGAACAAGGGCCAGCCCACTGGTAACAACTATTTCCAGACCCAAAGTAATTTGATTTCAGGATTTTCTTTCCCTTTGCTGCCCTGGAGCTTCGATCAGTCTCTCTCAAGTTTTACCAACTGATTGATCTCACTTTGAACCTGAGAAGAGGTTAGGAGAATTTCATGCCCTTTTCTCCTACTGAGTCTCTTATGCAAAATATTTGATGATACCCCCACCCCAATCCTCATCCAGGTTTCTGCATATCAAGCAGTTTGGGGAGAAACAGAATTTGCCAAATCCAAGAGAGAAAGGCAAAAGCAGAGGGTCCTCTAACACCCTTCCTCAGAGAGTAAAACGCCTTGCCATGTATTTATAAAGTTACAAAAAACAAACCTATTGACATTTACCAGACTAAAGAATGTGTCCCCAGATGACTTGCTGTTATTACCTATGGATACACATGTAGTTGCAAAATTTTAATTGGCAGTTTCCCTTACTTAAAGCATTGCTAGACAGACAGGTAATAAATAGACAGAGACAGATAGGTAGAAAGATAGATAGAGCAAGATCATGACCATCTTCTTGCACAGGCCCTTCGACTTCATTGCTTCTCTGCCTTCACTGGTCTACACCAACTCCAGCTCACTTGGGTGACAATATTGCTGCGTTGTGGTCAACAACAGCTCAGACATGTGCAAACCTGGCTTCTCAGATGACGATACTCCCAGGGCCATCATTACTTCCATGGAGGGCACCCCCAGCACCAGGGTGTGATGGTGGGCATGGGCCAGAAGGACTCCTATGTGGGCAATGAGGCCCAGAGTAAGTACCCCACCGAGCATGGCACCATCACCAACTGGAATAACATGGAGAAGGTCTGGCATCACACTTTTTACAATGAGCTGTGTGTGGCCCTTGAGAAGCACCCCAGCTTGCTCACTGAGGCCCCCTGAATTCCATGGTCAACCATAAGAAGATAACCCAGATCATGATTGAGACCTTTAACAGGCCATCCAGGCCGTGCTGTTCCTGTACACCTCTGGCCGTACCACTGGCATTGTGATGGCCTCCAGTGAAGGTGACAGCAGTCTGTTGGAGTGAGTATCCCAAAAGTCCTACAATGTGGCCAACAACTTTGGTTGTACATTTTTCTTTTTAAAATTCAAATATCATGAATTGCATTGTTAAAGAAGTCCCTTACCTGCCCCAAAGCTACCCATTTCTCCCTAAGAAAGGCCAGTCCTTGCCCAAGTTCATACCAGGGAGAATATTAGCATTGCTTTTATGGAAATTATATAATACAAAATTTTAATCTTCACCTTAATACTTGCTCTTTTTGTTTTGTTTTATTTTGAGTTGTCAGCCATTATGGGCCCTGTTTTTGTCCCCAGCTTGAGATGTATGAAGGCTTTAGGTAGCCCTGGGAGTGGGTTGAGGTGTGCAGGCAGCCAGGGGTTACTTGCACACTGACTTGAAACCAGTACAATAAAGTGTACACCTTAAAGAAAAAAAATAGGTAGGTAAATAGAATTCTGTATGTTTCTACACAGGTTTATGGTTTCCTCCACCAAAGTTTTTCAAGAGAGTCCTAATTGCTATTTAGATGTTTAATACCTCATCTTTTGCTTTATAAGATAGTCTAGCACATCCAGTGTTGCTCAGTGGTTAAGCATTGACCTATGAAACAGGAGGTCATGGTTCGATTCTTGGTCAAGGCATATGCCCAGGTTTCAGGCTCAATCCCCAGTGTGGGCATGTAGGAGACAGTCAATCAATGATTCTCTCTCATCACTGATGCTTCTATTCTCTCTCTCTCTCTCTCTCTCTCTCTCTCTCTCTCTCTCTCTCTCAACCTCTCTCTCTCTTTCTCTTTCTCTCTGAAATCAATGAAAAAAAATATATATAAAAAACTGGGGAAAAAGTCTAGTATCCTTCTTTCCTTCCCCTGAACTTTAAGTGCCAGTAGCACCCCTTCTAGTCATTTTGACAACACAGTTCCAAATTATGCTTTTAAAACACTATGACCTCAAAATCCCCAAATATATGTCTTCAGCCTGGACAATTCCATCCTTTAAAGCTCTAACTAAAATTTCTAACTGCCAGTGCCATGCACCAGTTCATGTATAAATCCTACAGGCAACTGAAACTCAACATGTTCCAAGAAAACTCATCTTCCCCCTGCAAGCCTGCTCTCTTCTGAATTTCTGATCCAAGACACTTTGAACTATGCATTCCCTTCCCCTCCTAACTTTCCCTCCTGCTTTCCTCCAACTTTATCACCATGTTCTGTTGACTCCACCTCCTAAAAATCTCTTGACTTCATCCCTTCAAATCCTTGCTCACTAACCTTTACTTGGAGGGGCTGTTGTAATAGCTCCCAATTGTTTCCCTGCCTTCAGTGGCATCATTGTCCAATCCAGAGTGACTTTTCTAAAAGGAAAATCTGATTAAATGTGTTCCCCACTTAACACCCTTCACGGCCTCTCTTCAATGCTGGTGACTCCACCCAGCAGTTGGCTAGAGAATACTTGGGGATTAAATGTAGGGGTTCCAGAAGGTTCATGTCATACACAATGGCACCTGTTCCTTCCTAATTTTTATCAGTTGGTTAATAGAATAAAAAAAATCCAAAGCTAACCAATAAATAAATCAATGATTTAAAATAATTTCCCTCTTAAAAAGGTCAATTTGCTAACTTCTCACTTCATATCCAGTGAACAGGTATGCTGTGGTTGGTAAATTTCAAAGTGAACAAACTCATGTCTCACTTAGTTTATTACTCATTTGAGTCCCACTAGCAATGATGGTTTTGAATTCCTTTTAGTGGTAGTCCTTTTTCCTTTGCATCCATGATGGGACATTTGTTAAAGAAAGCATGTAGAGGGTATTGTCAAAATTCAAGTTAGAAGAATAAAAATGATAACAATTCTGCAACCTTATCTCAAATTGATCTTCACCAGGACTGTGACATATAAATTATAAGTTAATTTGCAGCAGATCTCAATATACATTGATCTTATACAGCAGATAAATATTTATGAACTATTTTAAAAAATAAAAATAGAAAATGTAATAATAAATATATTTAAATTGACTACACATTTGTTGGATATAAAAATCCTATCTAATAAAATAGTAATATGCAAATTAATCCTCACTCCATCACAAAGATGGCACGGCCACAGAGCTGGAGCAAGCAGGAGGCTCGCGTTGCCCCCAGTGATGGAGGAAGTCAAGCTTCCCACCTGCCTTGGCCAGGCCCTGAGCTCTGCTCAAGGCTACAAAATTTCAATTATAGAAGATAAATAAATCCCAGATATCTGCTTCCAGCCTGTGGGCGTGGCCAGCCTGAAAACAGCCCTCAGCCCCTCACCCAGACTGGCCAGGCACCCCAGCGGGACCCCCACCCCTATCCAGGACACCCTTCACGGCAAACCAGCCAACCCCCCCCGTGCACCAGGCCTCTATCCTATATAATAAAAGGGTAATATGCAAACTGACCCTAATAGCAGAACGACTGGGAATGACTGGTCACTATGACACACACTGACCACCAGGGGGCAGATGCTCAATGCAGGAGATGCCCCCTGGTGGTCAGTGTGCTCCCACAGGGGGAGCTCTGCTCAGCCACAAGCCAGGCTAATGGCTGCCAGTACAGCGGTGGTGGTGGAGTCTCTCCCACTTCCTCAGCAGTGCTAAGGATGTCTGACTGCAGCTTAGGCCTGCTCCCCGCTGGCAAGTGGACATCCCCCGAGGGCTCCTGGGCTGCCATAGGGATGTCTGACTGCCAGCTTAGGCCTAATCCCCCGGGAAGCGGGCCTAAGCCAGCAGGTGGACATCCCTTGAGGGGACCCAGACTGCGAGAGGGCACAGGACAGACTGAGGGACACCCCCCCCCCCCCGCCCCAGTAACACTATATATTACTATATAACTAAAATAACTATGTTATTTTAAAAAATAAGTTGGACACAAAAGCTTAAAACCCTCTTTTGTCTCATCATGTAAAAATATAAAAATAAGAGTCATTTCTTTAATCCATTGTCAAGAAAACAATTTTTGTTAATTTAAAAAAACACATATTTTTATTTATTTCAGAGAGAAAGGGAGAGGGAGAGAGAGATAAAAACATCAATGATGAGAGAGAATCATTGATCGGCTGCCTCCTGCACACCCCACACTGGGGATGGATCTCTCAACTCAGGTTTGTGTCCTTGACTGGAATCAAATCCGGGACCCTTCATTCAGCAGTCCAACACTTTATCCACTGAGCCAAACCAGCTAGGGCTTTTGTTAATTTTTAATGCAGTAATAAGTAATTACATTTTGATTTACATGTTAACATACATTCCATTCCCAATCCAAAAGTAACTTAGTTATTAATCATTTACTTATGAACATTGTATATTTCTTACACAATTAGTATAAAGTGAACCAAATTATGCAAATTATTGGTGATAGGGAAAGAGCAGATTGGATCTGTTATAAGGCTATTGATAAAATTATGTTTTAAAAAAGTTTTTTTAATAACATTTTAAAAATCTTCACCCAAGGACATACTTTTATTGATTTTAAAGAGAGAGGAATGGAGAGGGAGAGAAGGAGAGAGGAAGAGAGGGAGAGAGGGAGAGAGAGAGACATCAATGTGAGAGTGAAATATTGATTGGTTGCCTCTCGCATGTGCCCTGATCAGGGATCCAACCCACAACCTGTCCTGTTGCACTGGAAAGAACTCCAACTAACTGATCCACACCAGCCAGGGCTAAAAGAGTTTTTTAAGTCTAGAAAGAACAATGATCAACTCAGTTGAATGGTGCAATTATGTGAGGAAAGATGAGGGCTGAGAACTCTCTCACTCCTCTACTTTACCAGGAAACCTACAGAAAGTTCATTTATTTTAGACAACAAGATAGGATACTGAATTCATCTAGTCCTCAATTACACATTCAGCAAATATTAGGAGTATCTGTTATGTTGCAGACCCTTAGAGACAACGCTAGCAATTAGATCCTGCCCACATAAAGTGTAGAGTTTAAAAGGAAAAAACCAACACAAACTAAGCAAAAACACCCAATGAATTAAGTAATTGTGGATTGTTGTAAGTACTAGGTAAGTGTCACTATCAGCCACCTGATAAGAGGACATCTGAGTTAAGACCTGTAGGGTAAGAAGCAAAACCAGAAAGGGAAACCTTTTGTATCAATAGCCCTGAGGGAAGGTAAGCTTGGAGGATTCATGGAAGTGACAGGTGACCAAGTTTACTGGAGTGTAGGGAGGCATGGGGAGAAGGTAGCCAAGACAAGCTTAGGATGATAAGAAAGGCCCTGTGTTAGTCATGGTGAAAGGTTTTGATTTTTTAAAAATAATAAAACAGAAAAAAATAGTCTAAGTGTTTGAAGCAACTGATTCAATTTACATGTTAAAAATATAAATCTAGAGAATTCTACTTTCAGTATAGAGGAGTAAGCTTCTAATAAACCAGTCTCGCACAAATAAAAATACTATATTGGCCAAAACAGAAAAGGCAAGTACTTGAGGTCTGTGGAAACTTAAAGGCAGACAGATTCAGGGCCCCACATGATCGGGTTCCCACCACCTTTGTGATTTCATTTCTTAACTTATCCTTGCTCACTCTTCTCCATCTACTCTAAGCACATTCCAGGCACTTACTGCCCTGTCCCCCTGGAAGCCGCATTCCTAATGCACTGTTGGCTAGTTCACATCCTCTGCACACCTGCACAAAGCCCTTTTATAACCCTCTTATGGAAAATAACAACCCTCTAGTCCTCTATTCTGCTGGGACATCCTATTCCCTTACCCCACTTTGTTCTTCTCCATAGCACCTATCACATTTGACACACCATATATTGGTTTGTTTATTTGTTTGTTTGTCTCTTTTATTCATGCATTCCCACTAGGATGTTAGCTTCATCACAACAGGGACAACCCCACACCTAAAATGATGTCTGGAACAAAGCAGTTAAGGACAAAAATATACAGCATAATTGAATGGATAGACGCATGCAAGGAGGGATCCCATTCAACAGTGTGATAACAGGAAGTTATTCTAGACACAGTGATGTTCATGGACAGAAGAGCCATGGCTGGAGAAGGGTAGCATGATTATGGGAGTATAGGTCACTGACCTGCCTTGGCAGGCTGGAACATGTCTGATGTTAGTGGGAACCATAAAACCCTGGAGGGCCAAGCTAACAGGAGCCTTGCGATTTCCTCATGCAAGTCCCTCCGATGAGATCATTAAGACTCAGAATGTGAAAGGACTTGGCGGATTCACATAGCAACTAGGGGAAATAAGGAGTTTTCTGATTCCTGGTCCAAATTTCTCCACATCTACCTTCAGGCCCCAGTTTATTTACTATAAATTAATTTGTGTCCCCACCCAAATTCATATCTTGAAGCTCTCATCCCCAAATGTAATTGGAAGTAGGGCCTACAACAAAGTAGTTAAGAGTAAATGAGGTCCTACGGGTGCTGCTCTGCTCTCTTTCCAACACACACACTGAGGAAAGGCCATGTGATGACACCATGTAAAGGCCAGGGAGAGTGTCTTCACTGAGAGCTGAACCTTGCCAGCACTTCTGCAGAACAGTGAGAAAATAGATCTGTTGTTTAAGCCTCCCAGTCTGGGGAACATTATTATAGCAGCCTTAGCGGACTGCCCTTCCTCTTCTGACTGCTTCTTGATAAAACAGGATTCATAGCCACTAATCTATGTGACCAGGTGGTTGTGTCTATCACTAAGAAGAGAATAAGGAATAAACAGAAAAATGGATTATAAATATCTTGCGTGTGCCTCGCCATCTCAGGCAGCTCACATTTTCAGACATAGCTTTCACAGGTGACTCACTCATCTAATCCAGTGGCTTAGTCTTGACCTTTATAACAGCTATTAGAACCACATTTATGTGAACATTTCAGAAGAGATTTAAAGTGTTCTCCTGTTGTCTTGTTCTTTGGGTACAGACTGAATATGAAGGTGGGGGCAGGAGCCATCACGGGGAGACAAGCTGCTGTTTTCATTTTCGTCTGCTGGCTTCCACGGGTAATTCTCTCGGTGTGAAAACAACGAAGCACAGGATTTCACTTGTAATGACACAGACCAGGGCTTATTAATCCATTTATTTTATTAAATGACTCACGGAAAATCTGTCTTATCTGCTGTGCTCATATTACCTTTTTATTCCTGACACTGAAAAAGAAAATTGGAGACTCAGTTCATATTTTAGAAGAATCCTTTCCAGCAAAAATATTGATATTTAAAGCCTGGGTTTGGGAGTGAAAAAATGAGGGGAATGCATTGGAATTCAATTCAATTTTCCCAATGTTTAGAACATTTCACTGATACGCAAAGCACTGGTTACACTGTGTAAAATGTAAGAGAATCTGTAGCCTGCTCGGTGCTGTGTAGTGAGAGGTATGTATGAAGCACAGTAGGAAGCATTCAGAAGCAAGTTGGAGACCAGGCAAGATGATATGTGTACAAACATCAAATTGCTCCTCCCCAATTCCTACTGAAATGATTATAAATATATGAAAAGACATTCAGTGCTGCAATTCAAGGAAAGATCATGTGTATGCCAGAAGCAATGAAGAAATCATTTAGAGCCCAGCCTGGCTGCCTGGCCTGTGTGGCTCAGTAGTTGAGCGTTGACCTATGGGCCAGGAGGTCATGATTTGATTCCAGGTCAGGGCACATGTAGGGTTGTGGGCTGGATCCCCAGTAGGGGGCATGCAAGAGGCAGCCAATTAATGATTCTCTCTCATCATTGATGTTTCTATCTCTTTCTCCCTCTCCCTTCCTCTCTGAAATAAAAAAAATATATAAAATATATATATTTAAAAAAGAAACCATTTAAATATAGTGAGATGGGATTAAATGAAAAGGAAGAACCATCTACTACTGTGCTATCTGCTCAGAAAGTAAGTGGAGGAGAAACCAGCAAAATTGCATTAAAATCCTAGGATGCAAAATAAATAAATAAATAAATAAATAAATAAATAAATAAAAATAAAATCCTAGGATGCAAAGGAGTAAGAATAAGGATTGCTGGGTTGTGGGGTCAAGAGCAGAGAGAGGGGGATGAATTACCTCCAATATTTAATATTCAGTGTAATACTGAATAGCTGGGTGGAACATTTTCACTCTATCAGCTCCTATGGGACGGTCTACCAAGCTGGAGCCGAACAGAAGCTACACATCAAGGACAAGTATCAGAAGAAGTGCACCCCTGGGGATCAGCACAGGGAAGGAGGGTCCCTGCTGAGACGCCTTGTAGCCCTGGCTCAGGCTTCCAGATGCTGTACAAGGACTGGCATTGAAGAGGGGCTGGAGTCCTGGCAGCAAGGAACTGCCGTAAGGCAGACCAGCAAAAAGCTGATCTGTCCTGCTTCCCATCCCCTAGACAAAGACTGAGAAGAGATAGAGCCACCCGCTCTTAGATAAAGCTCTCTCTCTCTCACACACACACACACACACACACACACACACACACACACACAGATAAAGAGAAAGAGAGAGAGAGAGAGCCACAAAACCCTAACTCTAGAAGCCAAGCTGGAGAAAACCCAGACCTTCCTCTGGAAGGGAGAATAAGCAGAAAGCCATTGAAACCATCATATTTCATAAGAAGAGGAACAAACATCATTTTCTGAAATCCACAGTTATTATCAGAAACTGTGGCATTTTAAAGAAATTGTGTAATTTGTTCTTGGTTTTCAAAGGGCATTGCAAATATGAGATTAAAGCGGGTGCTCATAAAAATTATTTCAGATCAGGAAAGAGAATTGTGATGAAAATTATAATTCTGAATTCAAAGATTCAATGTAATAGTTGAGCAGATACTCAAGAGATCTAATCTGTAAATGACAAGCTTGAGAAAAAAGCAAAGATAGAGGGATATAAATTTTACAGGTTACAATCTCCAGCTATAAAATAACACAATTTAACTTAATAACAAAAAAATCATACAAAAATATTCTCAAATGTCTCCTGGACATTAAAAGGCAGTGTTCTAAATAACTCTGGGGCCGGTTGAAGAGATCAATACCACTATGACACACTATTTAGATTATAATGATAATAAGAACACTATCTATATACCAACATTTATGGGATGCTGCTGAAGTTGTACGCACATGTGTGCCTCCTACATGTCCCTGACTGGGAATCGAACCATAACCTCCTGGTTCATGAGTTGACACTCAACCACTGAATCACGCCATCTGGGCTACTTGGCATTTTTAAAGAGAAAAAAAATTTAAATGTGCAACTTATAATACCAAGATTATATTTTATGTGTTTTTATATACCACATGTTAATAGATACACTATGTATTACTGTATTACTCTACTGGGTTAAAAGCCCCAAACTCTGCAAACATATTTTATGGGTACTTTGAGGAATTTTCAAGATTTAATTCTGTTTTATTTTTGTCCTGTGTGTCCAACTTTAGCACTTACTGTCTCTACCCCATTATAGGTGATTCCTCTTGCATTTTTGCTTCTTCTCAGTAATCTTTCTCTTCATCTACCACTGGTTTCCCAGAAAACTTTCCACAGAGGTTCAACTCCTAGTAGTAGTAGTAGTAACCCTTTATATTTACATAAAAACAACAGACAAAACAATAGAAACCTTTAACCAAAACATTTAATCAAAATAGAGCATTACAAACATGCACCTCTTGGGGATCTGTTATTCTACTTCAAAGGAGTAGATGCTGCAGAAGTTTAATCAGGGCTGGATTACATAATGCGGGTGGGCCATCAGGGTGGGCTCAATGCCCTTATAAAAAGGGAAAGAGAAACAAGATCTCTCTCCATGTGAAGATGCGGCAAGAAGACAGCCATCTGCAAACCAGGAAGCAGGCCACCAGATCTGCCTGCACCTTGACCTTGGACTTCCCAGCCTCCTGAACAGTGAGAAGTAAATGTATGTTGTTTAAGCCCCTCACTCTGTGGCGTTTTGTTATAGCAGCCTGAATGGGCTAAGACCAGGACTAACACACAGTGAGTGCTAAATAAATGCTGGTAGCTACTCATATGCAAATGTCCTGTCTATTTCAGCACCTTAGACAATGCCTCCAAGATCCACTGATTATCTTTTCTCCTGCACTTGGTTTGTCTCACCAAGTCCATTTGTAGCTCCTCTGGTTTTACTTCTCCTCAACCTTTTTGGCAGCCTATTTGATTCTTCATTCTAGTTTGCCCTTGGCAGCAGTCTCCTGGTGCCAGGACCAGGGGCTGTAAGACTTGTTCTATTCCCACTTTCACCCGCTGGCTCCTGAAACCTGAGCCTTAGTTGCATCCAACCTCCCAGGAGAAAGTTCAGGCAAAATATTTTGTACAAACTGTTTGTTACAACATGCATTTACTAGCAAAACATTAGAAAAATGTAAATGCCCCACAATTGGAGAACATATGAACAGATCATGGAGCATTTACATGGTAGAATATTCTACAATATATAAATATGTTTAAAGCTTTTTTAAAAATAAAATGAAAAAAAAGTTACAGTCATGGTATATTAAGAGCAGATCTGGGGTAGGTGGGCGGGGGTGTCACAAAGACCTGTGTGTAATTCTGGCTCCACCATTCATTCACTATGTGACATGCAGAGGTTGTTTAACCTTTGTGAGCCTCAATTTCCTCATCTGTTAAATGGGGATAGTAACAGCCACTTCTTAGGGTCACTCTGATGATTAGACTAGATAATATATGTAAAAACTTTAGCAATTAAGATATTCCAGTAAAAAACAGCCTCAAATTCCCAGTGGCTTGAAACAGCAACATTTTATGTCTTGCTCACATTTCAAGTCCATCAGGGGCTGGCTGGGTGTTGAGCTCCAGATCATCCTTCACTAGACACTCTGGCTGACGGAGCTGCTGGAACATCACCTGCCATCAGGGCAGAGGGAAGGAACTTAGCAAATCACATACCTGATCTTAAGTTTCTTTCTGGAATGTCTCATGGCTACGCCTAATTTCAAAGGACAAAGAATTGCAATCCTACCACATGTGCAAAAGAAGGAAAACCAGAAATATTGGAAAACTAGAGGCTCAGTGCACGAATTCATGCACAGGTGGGGTCCAGCTGGCCTGCCCCAATGGGGGTCCATTGGGTCAGGCCAGCAGGGAGGAGGGCTGTAGGTGGTTGACCAGCCAGCCCCGCCCCTGTTTGGGGTGTTGGGGGCCAATCAGGGGCCAGGCCAGCCAGGGTGGGGGGACTGATTGGGGCCCGGATCAGGCTGGTTGACCCCCACAGTGCGTGTCATAGCCACTGGTCATTCTGGTGGTTCCGCCATTCTGGCCACTGGGCTTTTACATATTAGATAGCACAACTAACTCTCACAAATACCTATGACAGTGCTGGCACCTAGAGGCTTACAATAATATATATATATATATGTAATGCATTTTTACATATAAGCATTTTCAATGCACAAAAATTAGAACAAAATATGTTACTATTTTAACAGCAATAACTTTAGATGATCAGATTATTTTGTTGTTGTGTTGTTTTTTGTTAATCCTCACCCAAGGATATTTTTCCATTGATTTTCAGGAAGAGTGGAAGGGACGGGGAGAAACACAGAGAGATAAATATCAATGTGAGAGAGACATATTGATTGGTTGCCTCCTGCTCGCACCCTGACCGGGGCTGGGATCAAGCCTGCAACCAAGGTACATGCCCTTGACTGGAATCAAACTCGAGACCCTTTGAAATAGATGGGCTGACTCTCTAACCACTAAGCAAAACTGCCTGGGCAATAATCAGATTATTGATGGTCCTTTTCTGCATCTATACTTGTGCTGTAATTATTAACTGTATATAATATGTCTATACTACTTTTTAAATAAAGATAAACAAATAAGACTAATTCTTATTACTGTTTATATTTAGCTATTTTCATCAAGTTTTTAAAGGCATAACTGAATTTAAAAACCATCCTGCTCTCTTGGTTAACCACAACTCTGGGAGGTCAGCTGTTTAGATGATGAAGTCATAACCGGGGCACTACTTGTGGATATAAAGGGTATACAAATTTTAGGAAGAGAGCAAAGAGGGATGTAAGCTACACTAAAGATTCAAATGTTTGATTCATAGCAAAAGCCAAAATATGGGAGTTACGAACTGTATTGCAAATAGCATTATCATAAAGTGTTATTAATCTTGTATAATGAGCAGCTTCGTTCCAAATTGTTTGATCAACATTTAAAATTCCCCCAAATCTCATCTTACTTGTGGTCAATAAAATAAAAAACAACAACATATAGTCTTTGGTTAAAATATCCTAAAGAAGCATATTAAAAATTATAGCTTTTGTCATGAAAAAGTAGCCAAATGGTTCTAAGTATTCTCAGAGGACTGAAGAAACTCAAAGCTTATATGTAATAAAACAGAAGCTACTTTAAGTAATATTGCAGATTTAAC
Source organism: Myotis nattereri (assembly GCF_964212035.1). NCBI lineage: Eukaryota > Metazoa > Chordata > Mammalia > Chiroptera > Vespertilionidae > Myotis > Myotis nattereri. The sequence goes on from NC_138080.1 coordinate 11,510,402, forward strand.
GTTCATTAAATTTCTCCCCGTTCAGCAAGGAAAACATTTTCTTTCTGTCTCCTTTTGCAGTTATCAGCCACTGACCTTGCACCGCAGTCTGACTCCCTGAAGAATTGTGACCCCAGAATCTGGGGACAGCAGCTGGTTGCACTGAGTTACAGCTATCTGAGCCGAAGATGTCAGTTTTGCTCTGTTTCTTACTGAGAATAGTGTTATTGGAGAGGGGACTTTGCATTAAATGGTGCTTACAAACCAATCCAAGGCAGCATAATATTGCACCTGTACTAATGAAGAGAATGCAGGCTAATAGCTTATTTGTCATTAAAAACTATATTTTCTTCAAGAAATTAATGTCATAAAAAAAGGTAGAGGACATTGCTTTGTATTAAAAGAGCATTGTAAAGCATAAAAACCCAATGAAATGTGTGGCTCTTAAATGGTTCAACCAAACCAAAGGTTGAAGACTATCTGGGGGACAATTGGGGGAAATTTAACTGAAGACTAGGTATTAGGCAATGTCACAAATTTTTTTTTTAAATTTGTTTGTTGTGATAATATTATGTATTGTGATTAGGTAGGCAAGTGTCATTATTTAGAGGTAAATGTCAATTTTCATAATTTTTAAAACTAAGAAAATATAGATAAAGAAAATATAGAAAAATGTTAATAATTACAGCACTAATTGAATGTAGGTGAGGAGTATTTAGAGGATTATTATTATACTTTTTCTGCTTTTCACTATGCTTAAAATGTTTTTCATTATTAAAACTTTAAATTTCCTAAGTGGTAGGAACAATATAAGGCATGAGAATACATCAATAATATCACAGACCTTTAGAGCTAGGAAAGATATTAGAGAACATTTATTTCCACACCCTCACTTTGGCGATATGACAATTGCTGCCTTGAGTGATTGGCAAATTACCTAAGGCTACATAATTGGTTGGTGACAGAACCCAGAGGAAAACCAGGTCTCCTGAGTCCCAAGTAAAATTCTATAATTGCATTGTGATTCCTAGATTCTGCCCTGCTCACACCTGACTCCTAACTAAGCCAATATGGCTGTCACTCCAAGGCCACCAATTACACTTCTTTTGGGTTATCGGCTATGGCCTTGGGCACCATCATCACAGTTGCCCATGCAACTGTTATAGAATGGCAGACATTTCAGTAAGTAACATCATCCCTATGCCAAATCATACCTCACATGCTACTTCTTTTTTTTTCTTTTTTCCCACTGTCACTTGCTGCCAAAGGAACTGCTTAGTGGCATTTAAGCAGCCCTGGATCTGAGCAAGTTAGGTTTGCTCTGGCATGGCCACCAGACCCCTGAGGCCACCGGCCAGGCATTGCAGAGGTTCCAGGGAAGTGCCTAGATGCTACTTCTTACCCCCAGAAATTCAGCAATGAGAAACTAATACAGCCCCCTTCAACCTCCAACCTTCACATGTCTTCCTCCCCTCACTACTTAGTGATGGGAAGGTTCGTTGTTATTTTTACAAAGGTTTCCTCCAAAAAATGCTTTATTCCTGAGAGATACATTAATTAAGCTGTATCTGCATTTCTTGAATATAATGATTCTGCTTTTTATTATTGTTTAGGACATGAATCTTTGAAATGTATTCACAATGGACAGAAGAAGTGACAAGAATTAGTGTGTGTGTGTGTGTGTGTGTGTGTGTGTGTGTGTGTGTGTTAGCAAGAAATACCTTTAAGCATTTAGGCAGGTCATAAAATTACAAAATGCCCCAAATTATAAAGACAGAATTGGTAACACAATTTATGTTGATAAAGAGAGTTTAAAGTTGTAAACTCAATTCACATTTCTCATTCTAGATTTACAATATGACCTTCCTTCTTTCCTTCTCTTCTCAATTCATTCATTTTTATAGTGAGAGTTTCTAAAGGTAAAATAGTTTAAAAATATGCAAAATATTGGAGATAGAGAGAGAATAAGAGAGAGAGAGAGAGGAAGAAGGAAAGAAAGAAAGAAAGAAAGAAAGAAAGAAAGAAAGAAAGAAAGAAAGAAAAAAAGAAAGGCCAAAACATTACTTTTATGATGACTTTTCTTTACCAGCCTATGTTGTCTTTTGGCAAGGAATTTTAGCTTCCTTGTCTCTATCAGGCATTGCTTTCCACTGTGGGATTTTTCTTGTTTCTAGTTACATTTAGTTTCTGTCCTCAGACCTGTGACATCTGAATATAGGAACGGATAAATCATCCTTGGTCTCACAGTCATTCAACAATGCTGAGGAGTCTTGTTCTGGATTGCTCTCTGAGATGATGTACCTGAGCCCCATCTTCCTGCTCTTTCCTGCTTGAAAGCCTCTTGGGACTTTGTTCCTCAGCTCTCAGAACTTGCACCAGCTTCCAAACTCCCTCCCATCTCCTGAACTTTTCCTGGTCTTAAACCTTCTTGAGAAACTGTTCTATTGCTCCTCATAGTCCAACATAACAATAACACATCATAGTTGAAAACATGCCCTCCCCCCCCAACAAAAAAATTCTAGAACAGAAAAATATAATAATTAAAATTTAATTAGTTAGAAATTTATGCAGTTTTACTATTATTTTAGTGGCTACCTTAGAAATTGACTAATTTAAGTGACTATGTTTAACAGTAGACTATACACTGCTGAAAAAAAGAGAATTAGTAAATAGCATATAAGTCAGAAAAGTCTTTCAAGGAAAATCATAGAGTGACAAAAGGAGGAAATGAAGAGTGGATTAAAGATGTGTGAAATTCAGTAACAAGGTCTAATATATAGTTGATTAAAGATCCAGATGAGAATGAGAAAATGATGCAAACACAATAATTGAAAAGATAATGACTGAGAATTTTTCACAACCAATGAGAGAGATCTACAGATTTAAGAAGCCCAGTAATAGTGACTATAAACATTTGTTTTCTCTTGGGAATTTGGGTGTAGCTCAGGTGGAAATAAATAAAAAAGAAGCCCAAATCTAGATGCATCATAGTAAAACTGCAGAAAACTAAAGATAAAGAGAAAATCTTAAAGGAGTGATAATATATCTTACCTTTCAGGAGTAATATCAGAAATCAGAATATAATAGAAGAGAACACCTTCAAAACACTGAAAGAAAATAATTGCCAATCTAGAATTTTTACTGTCTGGAAAGTTCTTCAAAGACTTTCATTAATGACATTTCCAGATAAATAAAAATGAGACTATTTGTCCCCAGAAGATTATACTAAAAGAAATCCAAACGGAGGGTCTTCAAGCAGAAATAAAATAATCTCAAACAGAAGGTTGGAGATGCAGAAAGAAAGGAGGAACAAGAAAGATAAATACAAGGGTAAATCTAACTGAGTATTGATGGTACACAATAATAATGTCTCATTTGGATTTATATGTATATTTTAAATAAATGGTAACAATAACATAAAAATCAAGAGAAAATAAAAATCAAAGTGTTCAAAGGTCCTTTTATTGCTTCAGAGGAAGATACAGCAATCAATATTAGACTTTGATAGGTCAAGTATACATGCTGAATTTCTAGCATGCCTTTTGGAGGATTGCCAACCTGAGTGGCCTGATCAAGCTCTGGAATTTCAGTGTAAGAAAACTTTTCACGACTCACTTTAGGTTGCCATTCTCTGAGATTATTAACGGGCCTCATGGGAGGGAAAGAACCAAAACCATCAAGGTTCTCAAGATTTGAACTTAGGAAGCCCTGCTATGTTAGACCAAGGTGTCTATAACTACATCCTAGTGACAGGGAAAGACAGTGAAGTCTCTGATATACAAGCTCATTGGAAAAGTGGGAGTCCATGCTGAAGAGGATTCAGGATAAGGACCTAAGTTTCCACGTAAAAAAATTGGTTTCTTGCCGAAACCGGTTTGGCTCAGTGGATAGAGCATCGGCCTGCGGACTGAAAGGTCCCAGGTTCGATTCTGGTCAAGGGCATGTACCTGGGTTGCGGGCATATCCCCAGTAGGAGATGTGCAGGAGGCAGCTGATCGATGTTTCTCTCTCATCGATGTTTCTAACTCTCTATCTCTCTCCCTTCCTCTCTGTAAAAAATCAATAAAATATATTTAAAAAAAAATTGGTTTCTTAAGTGAGGCTGATAATGGAAGCTCCTCCATACCAAACCCCCTGTCACAGTGCTTGCAACATTGGGAAAATAGCTGATCATGAAAGCATCAACTAGACAGAAGCCCAAATGGGCACATCCTGGGATGAGCCTGGCACTCATGTGTCCTCAAAGGACTATGTATTAGTTATTTATTGCTTCTTAACAAATTACCCCTCAAATTAGTGGCTGAAAACAGCACAGATTATTTTCTCTTGAAATCCTTGGGTCAGGAATCTGGGTGTAGCGCATCTGGGTATCTCTGGCTCAAGGTCTCTCATAAGGTTGTAGTCAAGATCTCAGCGGGGCTTTGGTGTCATGAAAGCTCCACTGAAGGGCAGAGAGAAATGTTTCCAAGCCAATTCACATGAATCTTAGTAGCCCTCAATTCCTTGTTGTCTGTTGTCTAACGGCCTGGCTCAGTTTCTTGGTCCATGGGTCAGTGCACAACATGGCAGCCCAAGACAGAAGCCACAGTCATTTTACACTTTAATCTCAGAAGTGCCATGCCTTTACTTACCATATTTGAGTCATTAGAAGGGAGTCACTAGATTCCATCTCACACTCAAGTGAAGGGATTTCATCAGGGGGTAGATACCAGGAAGCAGGAATCATTATGAACCTTCTTACAGGCTTTTCACCACAAGGCTAGACCAATAAAATTTCACTACAGAGAGAACAGCAGCCCCTGACTGTAGAGAACAGACTTTCAACAGTGACACCATGACACTGTGTGTCAGAGAGAAACAAAGAAGACGGTAATAATAAGAATCACTATTTATTGAATGCATGCTCTAAGCAAACACTAATCTAATAAATTTGCAAGTTATGAACTGAATGTTGTATGCTTCCCCCAAAATTTATGTTTAAGTCTTAACTGCCAATGTGATAGTATGAGGAGGTGCGTCTTTGGGAGGTAATTAGATTTAGAAGAGGCCATGAAAGTGAAGCCTCCATGGTGGGATTAGTGCTCTTATAAGAAGAGAAAGATGGACCAGAGCTCTCCCTCTCTACCACATGGAGAACCAACAGTAGGGGGCTATCTGCAAACCAAAAACAGGGTTTTTACCAGAGAGCAGATCTGCTGGCACCTTAATCTTAGACTTTCCTGCCTCCAGAATTGTGAAAATAAATGCCTGTTATTTAAGGCACCCAAATCTATGGTATTTTGTTATAGCAACCACAGCAGACTAAAATACATGTATTAATTTATTTAATCCTCATAATGACCTAATCAAAATGTGTTGTTAGTATCTATATTTCACCATTGAGGAAAATAAGGCACAGAAAAGTTAAATAACTTATCCAAGATCGTATAGCCAGTAAATAGTGGAGCTTGCATCGAAACCCAGACAGTCTGTTCTCAGAACCCATGCTTTCATCCACTACATTCCATTGAGTGGATGCTAACGTCCTCCCTTAAGACTTGGGTTCTGTAAAATTTGGAGGAGGAATAAATGAAACGTTATCTGATGGGGCTTGAGCAAGTGTTAACCAGAAAAATTGATATGTCTGCATCTTGGACTTTTTTAAGTTCACAAGCTGACTCCGGGAGTATTTATCTTCTTTGGATGGACCTTCAGATCTCTCTGCTATTGGGTACTGTGGTTTATCTCAAGTCGTAGAGATTTTGAAAACTCCAGGAAAGGCATCTATGGAACTCCACAAAGACTGACCCAAAGAAAGTCCTCAGAAGACAGCCAACGTTTCTCAATGGCTTTTGGTGTCCCATAATCACCCGGATTAAAAACTTGCCTTACATTAAAAATGGCCATAAAATGAGTTAGAAAAAATTGACTTGAGTCAGATCTAATTTAAAAGCAAAGGAGACTTTTCACTTAGTACCTCCAAATTTCTCCCTCATCAAAGAACATTCTCTTCCAGATGTCTCCACAGCTGAAGTCATGGTCTATCTATCAGCAGCCTCCATTGTCTCCCCACAATACAAGCCATTTGCAACACAGTATGGCATAAGCTTTCTCACAAAAATATTTCTTGCTAAAAATTGAAAATTCAGCCCTAACCAGTTTGGCTTAGTGGATAGAGCATCAGCCTGTGGACTCAAGGGTCCCAGGTTCGATTCCGGTCAAGGGCATGTACCTTGGTTGTGGGCACATCCTCAGTGGGGGGTGTGTAGGAGGCAGCTGATCTATGTTTCTCTCGCATCGATGTTTCTAACTCTCTATTCCTCTCCCTTCCTCTCTGTAAAAAATCAATAAAATATATTAAAAAATAAATAAAAATATGAAAATTCCAAAATGTCATAGATTAGTTTTGATTTTACCTTTGAAATATAATCTACTTACTTTTCTAACTTCCTTAGTTCCATGTGGTCTTTCTTGCATGAAGGATATTCTTAGTGGGTACATGTCGCACCCAGGATATGCACCCAGTAAATACTCCTTGGGTGACACAGTGAAGGAAGGCTTCCTCTGAATGCTTTGCATAAACCTAAGATTTCATTGGCCTAAAAGGAGAATGACTATTTCCATTTGAACTTGGCCTGGCATCCACACTTTTTGTTTTTCTGCTTTTGGTACCACTGATCCCTCTGCCAATTTCTCATAATTCATCTGGAGGCCTGCTACAACTCAAAGTAACTCCAGCCAAAGTAACTCCAGAGTGTGAGAGAATAATTCTGTGAGCACCAGTCAGCAACATCCAGGGACTTGAGGCCAGTTTAGATTCAAGCAAAGGCTCCTTTTGGAACCATTGACTATAGAGGAAAACAAATTGCAATGGGTAAATTTGTTTTTGGTGTTGATTCTTTTGCTCCAGTATAAAGTAGAAACTGTGACACCTGAAACTGGCCAGTGAAAAAGGAGAACCTGTCTGCATGGCTGGAGGTAAAGTTTACATTTGCACGTTATTCCAAACACTAAGGACAGAGTCACACCAAGCGCTGTCAGATAACAAAGTATCCATGTGCCAGTGTCCCCATGACTTTCCTCTGCCAAACTCCCCATTTTTCCAAACTCACTTTGATTGCTACGTGTGGATTATCACTGGGATCCTTGTAACTTTCTCAGGCTGACACAGCAAGCAGATTTGATGGCTGCCTGCACCCGAGTTGCCATTAGGCAGTGGTGGTATTATTGATTCAACACTTAATTGGAAGCTTATGTAGTTCTTGGTGTTGGTGAGCCTTGCCATCTTATTTGCAGAACTTTCTTAGGTGGGAGGGAAAAAGCCTGCCTCATATCCACTATGTTTCAAGTAAATGTTTGTAGAATTTTCTGGACCTCCACTGAGCAGTCATTAATAAAGGGCTACTCCTAAAATTCATTTTAGCAGTAAAAAGCTGTAGATGTTATCAAGATGTAGGCATATTCAGCACCAAAAATACATTTACATATTCCCATTAAATTTTTCTTTACTGCTATGAGAACATATTCATGCAATTAGCATGTCTACTTCTCTGGCTAGTCCAAGAAGTCCTGAGGGCAGGTCTAGTGTTATTCATCTTTATATTCCTAGCTTCGGCACAATGTCTCACACGGTAGGTATTCAATAAAATTCTGTGGAAAAGCCATGTTTAACAGCTACACCTTTCAATGAGTCCTACATTAAATCTTCTAATTGACAGATATAGTGGGCTCCATAAGTATTTCAAATAGAAAGAAACCCATTCAACTTCCTGATCCCCTCTACATTCTCACAGGCCCTTGCTCTGAATGAGAAAATAAGAATGTGAAAACCACCTTCTTCTTGTGGTCATTACAAAAAAATAAAATACTCCTTAGCCTACCACCTTAATGTAGAGTTCTAAGCCAAACATCCCAAACATTATTAGAGGAGTTTGAAATATAGAATGACTCCAAACTCTCTCACTTATACACTGTACCAAAGGCACACAGCCAACCTGCCTTTGGAGGCAGAAGCCTAGTGGAAGCCAGGACCGAACAAATTACTCTTTTCCACTGGGGTCTAGGTCCCCAGCTTCAGAAACTACGTGGGTCAATTCTTAGAGACATTCTGGGAGGCATGGGCCAGAGGTGTCTTGAAAACAGCTAAGATGATTCTCTTCTCAAACTCATTAGCCCGTGGGGGCATTTGCCAACGAGCCAATACCTCCAGGTGTTCCATAAAACAGGGATCAGCAAAATTTGTCTCTAAAGGACCAAATTTTAAGTATTTTTAGGCTTTGCAGGTCACATCTATATCAGTTGCATGTTCTTCTTTTTTGTGTGTTTGTGTGTGTTTACAAACCTTAAAAATAAAAACTAAAAAAATTTTTTTCGCTGGAAGACATGTAGAAGAAATTAGACAGGAAAGCTGGATCTGGACCATAGGGAATAGTTGCAAAAGATCACAACCCCTGCAAAAGATCACATTGATGTGACAGACATTAATATGATTCTTTCCTCCAACCCAACAATAAATTTACTTTATTTTGGACATTTCTTATTGAAAAGAGTAAAGGATTTAGGTTCAAAAAACCTAGGTTTCTACCTCTACGTCACTGTGTGATTTAGGCCAGCTCATTTGATTCCTTTAGGCTTCAGTTGCCGCATCTTAAAATGTGGGCAATAAATAAATATCTTATATAGTTGTTCAAAGACTCCAATGAGTTAACACATGTGGAAGTTCTTCGTAAACTATAAACTCTACTTAAGTGTTAGCTATTATTAATCTTAATGTTATTTAACTCCTAAGGAATAGAATTACTCTGATAACATTATGGTTTACTTTGTATATATACAGTTCCAATGATAGAGTGTGGGAAAGTCCCAAAGGAATATTTGGCTTGAATCATAAATTATTAGAAATCTTCAACCTTTTCTTAGAACCTTTTTTTGCTTGTATGGGAAATTACTTGTAAGAAAAAGAAATTGTGGTTTTTTGACTTTCCACATTCACAGAAGAAAAACTACAAAAGAAAAAAATTATTTTTGTAAAAAATATTTGTAGGAATCCATTTTTAAATGTCAAAGATTTTGTCCAGAAGTTAAAACAAGTGAAGACTCATTTCTTTAGAAAAAGAGAAATTGAGATTAAGCTGAAAATTAATATAACATACTTTGGTGAGGGAAAAAGCGTGTTCAAATAAATGCTTTTGACTGATTGTGATCACACTGCTACCTTATCTAATACATTTAGGAATTGAACAGCTATTAAATATTGCCCGACTTTGGTGACAAACAAAACAAAAAATGAATTTATATTTTGCCCATGAGATTCTTAAGCTATTTCTTTAAAAAAAGTTATTTAAGAATGTCAACAATTGTGGTAAATGATGATAGCCATTAGTGTCCACTTCTACATTGTGCATGACAAGTCATCTCTAGTTCCTCAATCTTTCTTTTTTAATTCTTAACACTTGATATCAGCCCATAAACTTCTTTTAAAAAGCTTTGAAATTTTTGACATTTTCACTTTTCTAGTTCTTTGGCTCCTCTTCCTTGAAAACACGAGCATTTCCACTATTTTCTTGATCAACCTCAAGTTCCCTCTCAGCTCCATCTCTCAGACAACAAAATCATTCATACTTACAAATAGTTGTCTAATGTACCTATTCCCATTCAATTATAAGTTCCATGAGAGAAGGAATTTTGTCTTGTTCCCTGTTAAATCCTTATTTAAGGAATATATAACCTGGCTTACATGTACTAACTCCCAGTGCTTTAATCACTAACATTCTGTGTATGACTCTGCATCTGGCCACATATCACACTAACGACCTCAAATTCAACATATATCCAAGCCACACTTATCACACTTATCAGCCACCTCACACATCTCTTCCTCCTCCTGACTCCTTTCTATTAATTTTCTTAGTCAAACATCAATTTAATTTCTAATTAATTGCCACCCATTCTGTTAAATAATGTTAAGATAAAAAGGAATAAATAGAGTAAATATTTTTAAAGTTATAAGACAATACTATCATGAAAACCTATATGCTAATAAGTATAAAAATAGATTAAAATACCAGAGTAAACTATAAACTATCAAAGAAATAGAACTGATAGACAAAACTTTCCCTTCTAAAATGACATTAAGTCAAATATTTTGTACTTGAGTTTATACAACTTTAAAATAAAAGATATTCACTTATTTAAACTGTCCCACCCAAGGAACAGAAAGAGAGCTAGACATCATTTTCCCCCAGCTAGTACAATTATAATTTTAGAGCAGAATGAAGACCATACAAGAAAAGAAAATAATAGTCCAATCTTACTAGTAAATATTGTTAGGGGCAGAAATAGAATATTGGGGACCAGCTACAATTATAAGAAATATTATCATGCTCTGTTAACCGTGATGGTTCTGTTCTGATTAGAGAAAGCACATTCTAACCTGGCTGGGAAATGTGCATCCCTGGGGCGTGGGAGCTAACACCGGAATGTAGTTCATCCTCCTGTCCTGAGAACTGCCTATCATTATGGAAGGATTTACAACCTAGTGGTTGAAACAGTCTAGTCCTGGGGGCATCCACCCTTTACAATTCCCAGCCCCTATTGCCTGTAATCTGGTCCCAGAACACCAGGAGGTCCCTGCCCTCTGCGACACCCCCTCCCCCAGCCAACACAACTTGTAACCTGTAATTATTATACCGTGCCTACTTTCCCATGCTGTAATTCCTACTTTCCCATGTAATCTTTGACCTTCTACCCAATATAAACATCTGGCTTATGGGGAGAGGCAGAGCAGTGGATGACCTGCTGCTCTCCCATACTGCCGGCATTATTGGAATAAACACTCATATATGATTCAACCCTGTCTCTGCTTAATTGGCTCGAGTAGTGACAGGCAGCCTGGAGCCCTTGGTTGTCTGGTTACAATAGCAGTAGAAAAAATTTTAAATAAATGCAAAAACTAAAACAAAAAGCATGTAAAAGGACATATTATATTAAGACCAAGTAGTGTTTATAGCAAGAATAGAAAAACTATATAAGAAAATCAATCCATATTATTTATCATATTAATAATCATTTTAAGAGATTATAAGAATAAAAAATCCTGTTAGCAAACTGGAAATATATAGAAACCCATTTAACTAAGATTATTACCAAGTAAATACAAAAATCATAGTAAATATTGGAAGTCTAGAAACATTAATAAAAAGGTTAAGGCATGAACGCCTATAATCAATCATCCCCAAAATTTACCAGTATAATGGCCCTAAAATTTACCAGTATAATGGGGCTAAAGAAATACAAAAAGAACAAGAAAAAAGAGGTATCAACATTTGAAAGAAAGACATAGAATTGCCATTAAATATAGATGTTGTCTTTGTGGAAAATTCAAGGTAATCCACAAATTTAAAAATCAGTATTAACTTCTAAAAAAGAAACAAAAGTAAATGAAATTCAGCAAATATGATCAGTATACAAATAAATACCATTTGAGTATATCATCAAAAGAAATTTTGAAAATTTAATAGGAGAAAGACACCATTTATAATAGGAATAGAAACGATAGGGCACCTAAAAATAAATCTAACCAAATTCATGCAAGATGCTTATAAAATTGTTTAAATATTATAGAGACTATATTATGAGTAAAAGGAGAAATATATTAAAGTATATTGTTGTAGCTGATAGGACTATCATAAAGATGTTAATTCTCTACAGATTAACTTTGCAATTACAATTAAAATTCTGAAAAGGTTTTTGTTGGAAACTGACAAGTTTATTAAAAATTCAAATGGGATTTCTAGCTTCTGGTATTTTTCTTACAGCAATACTTCAGAATATAACAATTACAAATCCTGAATTACCTATGTGTGTGTGTGTGTGTGTGTGTGTGTGTGTGTGTCCACACTGTGTATGTGTCTGTGTGTGTGACAAATAGTTTATTCTCATTCATGATAGTTACGTTCTATGAAATCACTGCAAACACTGAGTTTGCAAATACTGAACCATTGCTCCTACAAGAAGTCATGAGGTTAGGTCTCTGAAATCCTCTGGTCACAACATTTTCATCAACTTCTCAATACATAACCTTGTTGTATGTGTATTTCTGAGTAAAAACATCTTCATTATTATCCTATACTAGTAGCCCGGTGCACGAAATTCATGCACATTAAAAGGGAATTAATTGCCCTAACCGGTTTGGCTCAGTGGATAGAGCATCGGCCTGCGGACTCAAGGGTCCTGAGTTCGATTCCAGTCCAGGGCATGTACCTTGGTTGCGGGCACAACCCCAGTGGGGAGTGTGCAGGAGGCAGCTGATTGATGTTTCTCTCTCATCGATGTTTCTAACTCTCTATCCCTCTCCCTTCCTCTCTGTAAAAAATCAATAAAATATATTATTTTTAAAAAGGGAATCAATTAGCAGAGATATTTTAATATTGCTATTTGCCTTTGCTCTATAATAGAAGTGTGAGAGATGAAAGGAAATTAGTAAAATGTATATGAAAATAATATATAAATTTATTAATAAACAGTAACAAAAGGATATAACAACAACAGAGGCATGATATAAAAATGACAAAAACATGATATGAAAACAACAAAAAAATGATATGAAAACAACAAAAACATGATATAAAAACAGCAGTGCTGCAAACAATGACTGATAAAGTGATTCAACTTATTCTAATATCTCCCTGTACACCACATGAAGAGTGAAAACACTTCAGAGTGCTTGACTAACTTCCCTTGTGATGAAGTACTTAGAACTTTAACTGTAACATCACATGCTCTTCAAACTCGAGAGAAAGCAACATATAACTGACCATGTGCAAAAACGGGTTCAGGTAGGAATATGCCTACTTTGTCTAGAGTTTGTCCTTGTGATTTATTAATAGTCATCACAAATGCTGGCATCACAGGAAACCATTGTCGAATTAATTTAAATGGGAGGCCAGTGTCAGATGGGGACAAATTAATTCTTGGAATCAGAACAGCCTCTCATACTTCAGCTTCGATAATGTTAGGTCATAATCTTTTGATAATAAATCTGGTACCATTACAAAGACCCCATTTACTATTGAGATTTCTCAATAGCATGATGATTACACCCACTTTCAATTTTAATTTATGACATGGCATTCCTGAAGGAGTAATACTATTAAGAAATTCTATGGGAAAATTTTCCTTTTCAGCATCATCTGTGGAATCAATGGAATCATCACTCAAATATGTGTGAAAATCTCCATTGAGTATATCCAAATTTTCTTCATTTAATTTTTAAACATTCTCATTTCTTGGACAAAGAATTGCACATTTAGATATATTTTTAATATTATCTATAGCAGTGGTTCTCAGCCTTGGCTGCACATTAGAATCACCTGGGAATCTTTTTAAAATCCTAATTCCTGGGCCTCATCCTCTGGAAATTGTTTCTTTGTTATGGGGTGGGGCCACAACATTAGTAACAAAGAAACAGAATTAAAACTTTATTGTGGGGAGCTGCTACAGTGTTTTGGACAGGTTCAAGCCTTGGACTGATGAGAGGGCACAGTCCTCTCAATGCCATGTGCAAGTCCCAGCTTGGAGGGCAGGGCCCTCACAGCACAATTATAGCCAACAGCTATAGTTGTAAGCTTGAACCTATGGTCCGAACACGTGGCCCCATGTGCCTGAGTGATGTAGGCTTGATAGAGTTCAGGTGCATGTAGTTGAGTAGGATTGAAACCCAGGAGAATGTTGTAAACATCTTGTAGTATCTGCTATAAAATAAAGGCATGGCTGTGGGCGTGGTCGCTGTCTCTCAGAGAAGCAGCATCCCACTGAGACCCGGCTTTCATTCTCTTCTCTGTCTTTTCTAAGCCTTTTAGCTGCCCCCACTCAGGTTCACCCCTGGTCGTGCTGGTGCGCGGCACATTTTAGAAAGATCTGCCTCCACACTCCTAGGTTGGGTTCCTGCCTCAAATCCTGCTCTTAACAGGAAACAGCACCGGGAAACAGCTTGGGGGAGGGTGCAGCCATTGCCAAGACAACCCCTGCAGGACTGACTTCCTTCTGCTTAGTCGTGGTGGTTCTTCTGGATGTGATGAACACCACCCATGGTTTTTATATAAGTAGGTAATAAAGAGGTGATATGCAAATTGACCATTACACCCTCACACAAAATCGCCACCCCCATGTGGGCACAAGATGGCTGCCAGAAGATGGCTGGCAGGGGAGGGCAATTGGGGGTGGATCAGGCCTGCAGGGGATGGCAGTTAGGGGTTACCGGACCGGCAGGGGAGGGTAGTTGCGGGGGAGCCCGGGCCTTTAGGGGAGGGCAGTTAGGAGCAACTAGGCTGGCAGGGGAGGGCAGTTAGGGGTGAGTGGGCCAGCAGGGGAGGGCAGTTAGGGGTGACCAGTTGGCAAAGGAGGACAGTTAGGAGCAACCAGGAGAGCAGGGGAGGGCAGTTGGGGGGGACCAGGCCAGCAGAGGAGGGCAGTTAGGCGTCGATCAGGCTGGCAGGCAGAAGTGGTTAGGGGCAACCAGGCAGACAGGTAGGCAAGTTGTTGGGAGCCAGCAGTCTCAGATTGTGAGAGGTTATGTCCAACTGCTGGTTTAGGCCCCATCCTACAGGGCCCACAGGGATCAGGCCTAAACCAGCAGTTGGACATCCCCCAAAGGGTTCCCAGATTGGAGAAAGTGCAGGCTGGGCTGTGGGAACCCACCGCCCCCCGCCCCTCCCAGTGCACAAATTTCATGCACCGGGCCTCTAGTATATTAATATTCATTAATGTTAAATGCCTGATCAACAGTACTCATGGTTTACCAAAGTTTATCTAGCACATGTTTGTTCTCTATAAGCTACATCATAGTTTTCTTGAGTTTAGAAGTACTAGACAGCACTTTAACACTGTGCTTTGGGGTCATTTTAAATCATACAATCACCAACAGAAAGCACAAATATGTGAAAGGTATGATACTATATAGAACACATACTTACTGTATGAGAGCTGAGACAAGAGGCAGACTTCAACTGAGAGTGTGCATATGAGCAACTCAAATTTTTGTCTGTGCAAGTTAGTGCAAAATCATAACGAATATTCATTTAAGGGTTATAAATAAATTTTAACAAGTAGATGAATCTTCAAATATGAGGACTGACTGTACATATACACTCTATTTGAAGGTACTATAGAGACCAATAAAAGGCTGAAACTGTTGAAAAGTTCATCTTTGGAAGATGAAAAGTGCACCAGGTGAAAATGTGTACCTTTGCCGTTTGCCTAGGGCACTTCCTAGTTCTAGTCCTTGATATAGGAAGACAGAAATCTCCAACTTTACTTGTTTGAGATGTCAGAGAACAGAATTCATAGCTGACAGAGCAATTGAAAAATTAAGTGGGGAAATCACCAAAAAGAGGTAGTTACAAAGGGCATGAGCATAAAAATCTGCATATGAAACCTGGTCAAATCCTTGACTGAATGCTAAATTCCTGTATACAGGGGAGATTCCAGGGAACTCTGAAAACTAAGATGGAACCTAAATAGCTGAGAGGAAATTTCAGCAGCTACACGCCACAGGAGAAACAGAGCTTAAAGTTGGAATCCTGGCAATTTACGGTAATTGTCTGCTGGAACAAAATTCAACACTCTGCCCTAGCTAGTTTTGCTCAGTAATTAGAGCATCAGCCAAAGACTGAGGGTCATGAATTCAATTCCAGTCAAATGCATGTACCTGGGTGCAGGCTTGATCCCTGGCTGTGGCCCAGGCACATGGGGGTGGCAACTAATCAATGTATCTCTCCCACATAGATGTTTCTTTCTCTTCCCTCCTTTCCACTCTGTCTAAAAATCAATGCTAAAAATATCCTCAAGTGAGGATTGACAAAAAACAAAAAACAACAACAAAACAAACAAACAAACAAAAAATTCAACACTTTTCATAAAAGTCTTTAGAAATGTGTCAACACAATGTTAAGCATATAATAAAAATTACCAGGCATATGAAGATATATGAAAATGTGACTTGTATTCAAAGGAAAAATTGAACAGTGAATAATTACTCAAGTGTTGAAATAAGCAGAAAAGATTTAAGACAACTATAGTAAATATATTCAAATAGTTAAAGGAAAGTATAGTCAGAGTGGATGAAAATATACAAATGGGAATTCTAGAAATGAAAAAAACACACTAACAAATTAGAAATTGTTGGATGGCTTAACAGCATATTGGAGATGGCAATAAGGAAGAGTCAGTTAACATACAGAAAAGGACTGAAGAAAATAAATGTAGCCTTGGAGATTAGTGAAATAACATAAAATGAAGTGGCCTAACATACATGCAATTGGAATCCTAGAAAGGAAGAGAAAGAGAAGGAGGCAGAAAAATATCTTTGAAGAAATTTTCCCAAAAGTAGTAACAACGGTAAATTTACAGATCCAAGAAGTTCAGAAGGATAAACACAAACAAAGCCATACCTAGACACATCATAATTAAGCTGCTGAAATCCAAAAAGAAAGAGTAAATCTTAAAATCAGCTAGAGAAAAATTATACATTATCTACTGTGAAACAATGATATAAATGTGACTGACTTCTTAGAAACAATGGAGGTTAGAAAACAACATAACATACATACTCTGTAAAGTAATCTTGGTCTGTTATAGATTTTACAATATTTGCTCCCAATTAAAGTTATACTGTAACCTTACTTTTTGATCCCTTTTATCATACTGAAAAGTATTGAATGTTGATGTGTAAATTTTTCTCAAAAATTCTATTTTTGTGCCTTAAGAAAAACATTTCTTGAATCCCAATATGAAAATATGTTATCACATATTTCTTTTTATTAATTTAAATTTTTATATTTGATCTTTACTTTAACTTTATTTAATTTTGAGTGAGACAGAGCTCTAATTTTGTTTTACTTTTTCCAAATGGAGAACCAAATGTCTAAGCACCACCAATAGAACTTTCATTAACCATTCTTGGTTAAACCCTTTTTGTTGTGCAATCTTTTCCTTACTTAGGCCTTGACCAATATAGGAAGTAATAAACTGAGTCCCTAAGAAATTTAATCAATATCAACAGTCATTTTGATTTCCCAAATGTTCCCATTATAAATTCATTATAAATTTTGCTTTTTCTGTCATAGATGGTGGTTTCATAATTTCTATATGTGGGAACTGGGAAATGCAAATCTAGTTGGAGAAGAAAGCTAGGGTTCTTGCCTTGAACTTGAGTTTGCATAGCAAGTACATTTTTAAATTAGGATTTCCTGTTTTGAGGAGAAGCATGGAAAGAAGGCTAATGGGGATTAAACTCTATACACTGGTCTATTTGTTATTTAGTTTGCTTCATTAGAAATTTACTTGCTTTCTCCTATTTGTAAATTCATTTGTCACTGCAAATATCAAATAGATACTCAAGATTCTCAGCATGCCAATCCCCACTACCACCCAAAGTTTTATTTTTCTGTTGATAATTTAACTCTTCTTTCCAAAAATTTCCCAATAACAAATTGATACTTCTGAAAAAATCATACTGTCATAACTTCTGATGTTTTCTTTTTCTAATGGGCTTGTCATAACCTTCTTAGCTGGATTCATTTAATGACTATAAGAGAGTAAACAAAAAGAAAAACAGTGAGAATTTCAAGAAACTTAGGGGAAACTACAATAGCATGAAACAAGAAATAGAAACAATAAAACAGAATCAGTTGGAAATGAAGAATAACATATCTGACACCAAGAATACACTGGACTATGTTCATAGCAGCACAATTTACAATAGCTAAGATTTGGAAGCAGCCTAAGTGCCCATCAGCAGATGAGTGAATTAAAAAAACTGTGGTACATCTACACAATGGAATACTATGCCACTATAATAGACTTTAATTCTAAGGTCATAAAAGAGACAAAGGCCATTATATAATACTAAAGGGATTGATACAACAAGAGGATATAACCCTGGGAAACATATATGCACCCAAAATAGGACCACCTAAATTTATAAAAAAGCTATTGGAGGAGTTCAAAAAAGAGATCGACAGCAATACAATAATATTAGGGGACTTTAATCTCCCCTGACATTACTGGATAGATCTTCCAGACAAAAAATCAACAAGGAAACAGAGTCTTTAAATGACACACTAGAGCATATGGATTTAATTGACATTTATAGAACATTTCACCCTAAAGCTGCAAAATATATATTCTTCTCAAGTGCACATGGAACATTCTCAAAGATAGACCACATGTTAGGACATAAAGTAAGTCTTTAAAAGTTCAAGAAAATTGATATCATATCAAGCATCTTCTCAGATCACAATGGCATGAAATTAGAAATGAATTACAAGAACAACACTCAAAAACATTCAAACACATGGAGGCTAAATAGCATGCTATTAAACAATGAATGGGTTACAAATGAAATCAAGAAAGAAATAAAAAAAACTTCCTGGGAACACATGAAAATGAACACACAACAATCTCAAATCTATGGGACACAGTGAAAGCAGTCCTGAGAGAGAAGTTCATAGCATTACAGGCTTACTTCAAGAAACAATAAAAAGCTCTATTAAACTACCTAACACTACAACTAAAATAATCAGAAAGATAATGACAAGAAAATCCCAGAGTAAGTAGAGGGAAGGAAATATCAGAGCAGAAATAAATAACATACAGATTAAAAACAAACAAACAAACAAAAGATCAATGAATCCAAGAGCTGGTTCTTTGAAAAGATGAGCAAGATTGACAAACCTTTAACCAGATTTAAGATAAAAGAAGAGAGGTTTAATAAATCAAATCAGAAATGAAAGAGGAGAAGTAACAACTAACATTACAAAAATACAAAGGATTGTAAGAAAATACCAAGAACAACTATATGCCAACAAATAGGACAGCATGGGCAAAATTGATGCATTCCTAGAAACATACTATCTTCCCAAACTGAATCAGAAAAAATCAGAAAAACTGAATAACCAATTAACCAATGAAATGAAAGCAGTAGTAATTTTAAAAGAACCATACAACTCCTAGCAAACAAATGTCTTAGGCCAGATGGCTTCACTGGTGAATTTTACAAAACATTCAAAGAACTGACACCTATCCTCCTCAAACTATTCCAAAAACTCCAAGGAAGGAATACTTCTAAGCTCTTTTCATGAAGCCAGCATTATCCTAATTCCAAAACCAGATAAAGACACTACAAAGAAAGAGAATTACAGGTCAATATCCGTGATGAACATACATGCTAAAATCCTCAACAAAATATTAGCAAATAGGATTCAATAATACATTAACAAGATCATACATCCTGACTAAGTGGGATTTACTCTGGGGATGCAAGGGTAGTACAATATTCACAAATCAATAAATGTGATATATCACATAAACAAATTGAAAGACAAAAGTCACATGATCATATCAATAGATGCAGAGAAAATATTCAATAAAATCCAACACCTATATTTGATAAAAACTCTCAGCAAAGTGGGAATAGAGGGATCATATCTCAACATAATAAAGGCCATATACGATATACCTACAGCCAACGTCATACTCAATGGGCAAAACCTAAAAACATTCCCCCTAAGAACAGGAACAAGACAGGGATGTCCACTTTCACCACTCTTATTCAATGTAATATTGGAAGTGTTAACCACAGTGATCAGACAAGAAGAGAAAACAAGAGGTATCCAAATTGGAAAGGAGGAAGTAAAACTGTTATTATTTGCAGATGACATGATATTGTACATAGAAATCCCTAAGGACTTCACCAAAAAACTACTAGATTTAATAAGTAAATTTGACAATGTAGCAGGATACAAAATTAACACCCAGAAAATGATGGCATTTTTATACACCAATAATGATCTCTCAGAAAGAGAAAGTAAAGAAACAATTGCATTTACCATTGTAACAAAAAATTAAAATACTTAGGAATAAACTTAACCAAGGAGGTAAAAGACCTGTACTCAGAAAACTGTAGGACATTGAAAAAAGAGATAGAAAAATATATAAACAAGCAAAAGAATATATCGTATGCATGGATTAGTAGAATTGACATCATTAAAATGTCCAAACTACCCAAAGCAATCTATAATTCAATGCAATTTCAAAGCATATTTCACAGATCTAGAACAAAAACTCCAAAAATGTATATGGAACCAAAATAATACCCCACATAGCTGCAGCAATCTTGAGAAAGAAGAACAAAGTTGGAGGGATCACAATACCAGATATCAAGTTATACTATAAAGCCACTGTAATCAAACAGCCTGTTACTGGCACAATAATAGGTATATAAATCAATGGAACAGAACAGAGAACCCAGAAATCTACCCAAGCCATTATGTTCTATTAATATTTGACAAAGGAGGCAAGAGCATACAAGGGAGTCAAGACAGTCTCTTCAATAAATGGTGTTGAGAAAATTGGACATGTACATGCAAAAAAGTCAAACTAGACCACCAACTTATACCATACACAAGAAAAAACTCAAAATGAATAAAAGACTTAAATTTAAGCTGTGAAATCATAAAAATCATACAAGAAAACAGGTAGCAAAATATCAGACATCTCGTATCAGAATGTTCACAGATACATCACCTAGGGCAGTGATGGTGAACCTTTTGAGCTCGGCGTGTCAGCATTTCGAAAAACCCTAACTTAACTCTGGTGCCGTGTCACATAGAGAAATGTTTTGATATTTGCAATCATAGTAAAGAAAGGATTTATATTTTTGATATTTATTTTATATATTTAAATGCCATTTAACAAAGAAAAATCAACCAAAAAAAAATGAGTGTCATAGGTTCGCCATCACTGACTTAGGGCAAGAGAAACAAAGGGAAAAATAAACAAATTGGAATACATGAAACTAAAACACTTCTGCACAGCAAAGAAAACCAGCATCAAAATGAAAACAGAACCCACTGTATGGGAGAACATACTTGCCAACGATACAGCTGAGGAGGGGTTAATTTCCAAAATATTACTCATTACTACTCAATCAAAGAAGAGGAGCAATCCAATTAAAAAATGGGCAGAAGACCTGAATATACACTTCTCCAAAAAAACATACATAAAGCCAAGAACATATGAAAAAATGCTCAGTCACTAATCATCAGAGAGATGCAAATTAAAATGACAATGAGGTACCACCTCACACCTGCCAGAATGGCTATCATCAATAAGTCAACAAACAACAAGTGCTGTTGAGGATATGGAGAAAAAGGTAACCTAGTTCATTGCTGGTGGGCAGGCAGACTGATACAGGCACTGTGGAAAACATTGTGGAGTGTCCTCAAAAAACTAAAAATGGAACTGCCATTTGACCCAGTGTTCCCACTTTTAGGTTATATCTTAAGAAGCCTGAAATACCAATCAGAAAGAATATATGCACCTCCATGTTCATAGCTAAGATCTGGAAACAGCCCAATTGCCCATCAGTAGATGAATAGATTAAAAACAACCACTTGTGGTACATTTACACCATGGAATACTGTGTGGCTGTAAAACAGAAGGATCTCTTACCCTTTGTGACAAGCATGGAGGGACCTGGAGAGTATTATGCTAAGTGAAATAAGTCAGTCAGAGGAAGACAAGCATCACATGATCTCACTTATATGTGGAATATAATGGACAAAATAAACTGACAAACAAAATAGATCCAGAAACATTGAAGCATGCAACAAACCGACATATTTCAGAGGATATGGATGGTGGGGGCAGGAAGATATTAACCAAAGAACATATATGCATATATGCATAACCTAGACAATAATGAGGTGAAGAGAAACAAAGGGAAAAAGGGGGCGTGGGGGTGAGTCCGGTGGTGGGGGTCAATTGGGAGGGGTGGGTAAGGGATATTTATAATACTTTCAAGAATAAAGGTAAATTTTTAAAAAAGCAAAACTCAAACAAACAAAAAAACAATTTCTACATTTGGTATAGATATTGATTCAGGTGTTTCACCTCCCTTCCAGATGATCTCTGACAAAGGTATAGAGAGAATTTGATTGTTATGCCTCAACTGATATTTGCAAGCAAGAGCAAAGTTTTATTGTTTTAAAGGAATAATTTATCTGATCCAGTTATAAGATGACTTGAACCCACATTCCCACCATAATGTACATTGTAAGGGTGGAATGCCACAACTCATGAGATTTGGTGCAAGTTATTTTCTCAGGGAGGTAAGAAAGAGCAGGAAGAATAATGCTGAAGTCAGAATTATCTCATCCAAGGCTTCATTCAGCCGTGTCTGTGCACTGAGCAGTTTTCTGATAAAGAATTAGGACACAATAGTTGTTTGGAGAACTGTGATGAGACTGCATCAATACCGTCCTGAGCCATGTTTTCATTTTTCTCCCTCTTTAACTTTTTAAGCCCTATGAGAATTTGTTGAAAAGCCAGGTCTTCTGGTGGATATTAACGATATTAACGCTAAGCCCCCTACTCTGTCATTGTAAGTCCCAGAAATCAGCTCCTAATTCCATTGTGTATTGTCTTCTAAGATAATAATTAACTGATTCTGAGTAATTTTTCCTCAAAGCCTCCTACACTTGCTGACTTTCTCACTAATCACAGTCTTGCCAATCGAAGGCATTGAGTGTATGATTATTACAAGCCTTCCTTCTCCAATTAAAATGGTACACACACACACACACACACACACACACACACACACACACACATGCGCGCACGCAGGCACGCACGCATGCATGCACAACACTCTATTGTACAGCTGTTGCTGATTTGCCTTCTTAACTTTTGTCTTTCAATCTGAATTCTGCTTATCCTGTAAGTCCTAAATCAAACAATATCATCCCCTGAGCCTTCACAGAGGTCCCCTGCAGTGGATTTCTCACCTTCCACTATACCGCAAGCCTAAAGAGCAGTGCCCTTAGGTCCAGGCAAGAGGACCCCTGTCTTGGGTTTTAGTCTTTAGAGACCCCAGATGTGACTCCCTCTGACCATGGCTCTTTCCAATGGGCAGAGTCCACAGGACCAAAAAATTAAGGTGTTATCCCTGCCTGGAGTCCACTCTCCCTCTTCTCGGTCATGCTCTGGGACCCAGAATTGTCTACCCTAAATGGCCGCACAAATGCTTTCAGGGTGAGATGTGCCAGGGCTTCTGTAGAAATGGTTTCTCCCACTGGATCTGGGCCTCCCCAGCACCTCCCCCAGGAGGCTGTAGCAGTTGGCCAGCCTCTCTCCACTGTAACTATGTACGATGGAAAGGTGGTGATAAAAAAAATTGCCAACACAGCGCCCTAGCCCATTTGGCTCAGTGCATAGATCATTGCCTCTTGGATTGAAGGGTCCCAAGTTCAATTCCAGTCGAGGCACGTACCTTGGTTGCAGGCTCCATACCAGCCCAGGTCTGGACACAGGCGGAAGCAACCAATCGATATGCCTCTCTCACATCAATGTTTCTCTCTCTCTGTCTCTCCCCTTTCTTCCACTTTCTCTTAAAAAAAAATCATTGGAAAAAAATATCCTCGGGTGAGGATTAACAACAAAAAAGCCGATCTGCAGATATGCAACAGAACTCCATGGAATGTGCTACTCAGGAGTTGGAGAAATATAACATAGATATCAAAAGTGGCCCATATCAAGGAGTTTGACAAGAAGTACAATCTCACCTGGCACTGCATGGTGGGGAGAAATTTCAGTAGCTATGTGACACATGAAACCAAACCCTTCATCTACTTCTACCTCGACCAAGAGGCCACTCTTCTGTTCAAATCTGGTTAAAGGCATGGACTATACCACAAACCCAGTGACCCATCCAAAGATAAGTATTGCAGCCCAAATTCCAAACACCGGAGACTGAAATCTTCAGCCTTGCCTAAAGGAACACCTTGATCTTGAACCTTTATTGTGTTATTTTCTACAAGGCATTCTCTGTACTCATTTGTTGAGATTGTAAAACAATTAGCAAAGCAGCTTACATTTGTATTTATTTTCTATTCCATATCTCTCTGCCCCTTGTTTTTCCTCCTCAAAATCCGTTCCTTTCTCAAAAGAAATAAAATTTGTTAAAGAACTGAAAAAACAAAACAAAACACACCTTTCAAGACCTTTAGACTTTTTTCCTGGGCTCATCAATGTTTCCCTCTCTCTCTGTCTCTCCCCTCCCTTCTTAGGGCAGACCACATCATAGTATGTGCACCTGCAGGCCAAAGGCCAAAAGGCAGCTGCCAGGATGATCAGACTGCAGTGTTCACACATATAGGCATGGCCCTTCAAGATGTGGGACAATGGGGAGTAGGGAGAAAAGGAGGAGTGAGCAGTGGCCAAGGCCAGCTCACCCACTCCAAACGTAATTCTCGGGTCATTGTGCACATTTCTCCAACTGAATACATTGTGCTTATGTCGGATGTGGAATTTGAACCACTCTGGATTTGAAGTGTGTTTAAAGTAGCACACAAAATGAGCAGAAAGGGAAAGGGCTAATATTTATAACAAGAGTTTTAATAAGCTTCACATGATATAATCTCACTCAGTCCTAATAACCATCCTGGGGGTTTTTATTGTCTCCCTTTAAAAATTATGAAACCAAGGTTCAGAGAAGCTGAGTTTTACCCTGGTCTTACAGGATGTCAGGGTGAGCATCTTTATGATTCCACAGCCCACTCTTTCTTTACTCTACCTTCTCATGGGTCTAACTCAACATTTTCTGGAACATCCATGTCAACTGTTGAAAAACAAAAAGTCAGCCAGATATTTCTCCAGCAAATGGGTTAATTCTGGAACAACAATGAATTGCAGTCCAGAACATGCAACCATGGCAGGCCATGTGCAAATCTACTAAAACAAAAGAGAGGAAACTTTTATGGGGAGAGGAAGAAGTTGGGAGGGCTATTACGAAGGGTTCTCCCTACCCTATCCAGTTTGGCTCAGTGGATAGAGTATAGGCCTGTGGACTGAAGGTCCAGGGTTCTATTCTCATTGAAGCATCCATCTTATATAAAAACTGCTGTTTGAAATTTTAACCCTGCTATTTGGGCTTCTGTAAATGCTTGCTTGCTTAAATAATAAGGAAAATAAGATTACTCCCATTTCTGAGGCCATTAAACCTTCCCCAGATGAAGTTATCAGTGCTGGCACCAGGCCAAGCCTTTGGTTGAGGTCTCAAAGCCCCAGCACACAGGGGCTCTTTAAGAACTTGCAAAGGGGACCATAAAACCCTATATTTGGGAGACAAAAAGGGTAAAAAGGTATAAATACAGGAAACTTCCTGTGTGACTTCGCCCACAATTCTAGAGCATTTTTCTCTGGGCCCGCGCGTAATAATAATAAATGTAACTCCATCTCTCTAAGTGTTGCTTGGTTCTTCTCTGGTCTTCTGTAACACCATCAAGGACATGTACTTTGGTTGCAAGCTTGATCCCTGGCCCTGGTTGGGGCACTTGTGGGAGGCAACCAATCAATGTGTCCCTCTCACATCGATGTTTCTCTCTCTGTTCTCCCCTCTCTTCCACTCTTTTTAAAAAATCAATGGAAAAAATATCCTAAGTTGAGGTTTAACAAAAAACAAATACAAAATAGAGTTCTCCCTGTTGTGCTTGGCAATGATGGTGGGGCATGAGAGCTCCCCCTTCTGGCCTCCTTACTTTATTTTAAATGTGGTTTTTGTTTGCTTTTTTTTTTTTTTTTTTTCCCTCAACTATTCTCTAAAGAATCCCCAATAAATTGATAGTTTCCTGTTTGTGGGTCTATGATTACTGAGGGGAAAACAATGGTTCTAAGAGTTAATTTCTCAAAGATTGATGTTTATAGGCTGAGAACTAATTTAAAAGACTTTCCTGGTAGCATACTAGTATCGGCTAGAATTAAGGAGCCACTCTTTTCAGTCTTGGCACTAGCTAGTTAGTTGCCCTGGAAGGAGAGGATTTGTGAGTATGCTTGTTCATTTGGGGATGGGGACTGGGAGTTCCAAAGACTTTTGTACATACTGACCTTGCAGAGCTGAGCAATTTTCAGTCGCTTCTCTTGTCGATAACACTGTTTCCCTTGTGTGCCATGGAACAGATATTAATAGAGCATGCAAATGCATGGTGTAAGGCTTATGAATATGAAACTGAACAATAATATATCCCTCTGATGGATGAGGTTTCTGAACAAAAGACATTACATGCACATTTGATGAAAAAATGTAAGAGTCACACAGCATTGCAGTCCAGCCTTCTCCAACAGAGGGGACTGAATCACAGAAAGACGGCAAGTGATGTGGTAATTAGAGTGAACCCGGGTGTACTGTCTCCTCACCCAGTGTACTTCCTGCACAATACAAAGTTCAGTTTATGGACGACCTAGCCATTTGGGTATATGTTTAAAAATAATATTACAGTCAAATAAAATAATATTAAATCTAAATATTAGGTATTCAATGAAGCAGAGCCCCCTGATCCTCCCATGGGCATTCCTCCAGGATATTTTGAGGTATATTGCTAAAAAAGAGGGAGACTTCCAAATATCTCCCTTGGAGAAGGTAATAATATTAATAAACTTCTGTTCAAGGGAAGGAATTCAAGTGCATAACAAAGTTATCTATTTGTTATAGGTTTAAGGGAACCTAGTAAATATTTTGAAAACAGTGTGTCTTATCTGAATAGATGAAAATGAAAGATGACAATGAAAGAGGTGGGAATCAGAATGCAGAAAACGTTAGCATTTTTCCAATGTTCCAAAACATATATAGCTTTACTCAGTTGTAAGGTAAGCAGAACATAGAATTTACCAGAAAAAAAGTAAACAAGTCTGGTGATGTCAGCTTTTCATGCTCCAGCTATTAATAAATCAAAGAGAATTAAAGGGAAGTAATTCTCCTTTAAAGGATATATTTTCTTATGAAAACTGGAAAAAAATTATGTGGCACTTCAAAAACACTAAACTGTGTCAGAAACTACAGTGAAACTATACTGCTTTTTATTTTTAAATATGTTTTTATTGATTTCAGAGAGGAAGGGCGAGGGAGAGAGAGATAGAAACATCAATGATGAGAGTGTCATTGATAGGCTGCCTCCTGCACGCTGCCTACTGGGGTGAAGCCCACAACCCCGGGAGCGTGTGACCTGACTGGGAATCCAACCTTGACTTCCTGGTCCATGGTTCCATGCTCAATCGCTGAGCCACACCGCCAGGCTATACTGTTTTTTAAAATCTATAGATATGCTCACTTTATCTTCCTGGAATTAGAATTTTATTACAGATTTATTTAATTTTATCTGATTTTACTTGCATCTTAAAACAGATTTATTTAATTTTATCTGATTTTACTTGCATCTTCAGATAATACAATTTACTTGCATATTTGGCAGAACTACATGCTTCTTCCTGATTTTAACAGAACTTAATCCAAGTGTTCATCAAATCATATGTTTCAAGTGTACAATATTATAATACATCATCTGTATATTGCATTGTGTCCTCATCACCCAAAGCGAGAACCCAAGCCACTCCAGGCAAGATTTAAAAAAACACGGCTTTGCGCATGTGCCTGGGCTGCTGCGTACCGGTAACCGCAGGAGATCGCTACTAGCTGGGGCTACTGCCTCGTTACGTCAGCGAGACCTGCAAAGTTCCTTGCCAGCTCTTGGCTGATTTCTGGGAGCTGAATATTAAAAGGGTGAAGGTGCAGTTATTGAGCAGCTGTATTTTCTTTTCTTTGCTATTTTCACTCTTTATGGTCAAGTCCCCAAGTAAAGGATAGCCAGTCAGGCGCTTGAAGACACTAGCGGTGGAGGGGTGAGTCAGCGGGTGCGACAGGACAGGGAACTGGCTCCTGGAAGAGCCGGTGCCCTCTCCCCTAGAGAGGAGGCGGCAGGGCTGCTCCTGGGACAGGGTTCCCGGCAGCTCCGGCAGCGCCGGAGGTGGCTCCGCGTGGGGGCTCCAGGTGAGTGAGGGAGGGAGCGGGGCGCGAGCGTCCGGCTGGGCCGGGTGGGTGAAGGCAAACGGCCTGGCCCCCGCCTGAGCGGATCCCCCACTTTCCCAAGTGCCTTTGGCATTTTCCACCTGCTCTGACCTGTATCCCCACCCCACCCTGTTTTCCTTCTATAGTCTGGGAAGTTATCTCTTAGTTAATAAGTGTGTTTTAAACCTCGTATTTAGTACCCCGAGGTGTGTATGTGGGGAAAGGGTTTTTGCTATTGCTTGTTTTTATTGCCACCTGTGAGCTCTTGAACTTGTGATTTCACAGTAGCCTGTGTCTGGGGTCCTGCCTCAGCGACCAATCCCAGAATCCTTAGAAGCCAAGATGGGTCCCCACTCCTCTCGCTCCTGCCTGGTTCCTGCGGTCGGCTTGCAGCTGTGGGAACCTAGGTTTCCTGCACTGCCCCTGCCCCTCCCCCAACCCGCCCAGAATATCCAGGACATCCTCTGTCCACTGGTGTGCGGGCTGGATTTTCACGCCTAAACCTTCGCAGTGACTGCCACTTGCAAAGCCTCTTCGGCAGACTGAAGCTCCCCCTGTCCCCTCAGACCTCCCCACTGGACCCCAGCAGCCCACCTGGGTGTGGCTCGAGGCTCGAGTCCTCTGGGACCTCTGACCCTATGGATTGGAAAGGAATCCTGGACTGACCTCGGTCGCGTTCAGCCCTGGGGACCCATCCGGCTTTGCTCGGGACCTGACTCTCAGGCCGACTCGGCTGGTGGACAAATCCACGCGCTCCGCACGCCCAAGTGTGAATTCCTCCGGCACGAGCGCGCGCGGCACTGCGGTCCCCAGGACGCGGCGGTCCCTCTCCCCGCCCGCCCCTCCAGGTGGCTGCAAAGCGACCTGTTCAGATGGCAGCCGGTAGATCCTCTGTTCCACTTGCTCAGTTTGGTGAGACACACTCGCCAGCTGCAGTGGCGCCTCGCGGGCTTCGGGGATTTTAATTTCGCCGTCATCCGGCCGCCAGGAGCTGCAGTTTGGGATTTATTTGCTTCGGATTTGAACCCTGAGGTCGCGCGGAGGAGCGCGCCAGGGCGGGCTCCCAGCGGCCGGGGCACTGCGCGGAGCCCCTCCCGCGGGCCCTCTGTTGCCGCAGGGCCAGCCGCTCTGGTACCGCAGAGTCAGCCGGGCTCCCTGCCGGGTCCTCCTCGTGGAGCCCCGCACGACCTCGATCCCCCGTGACCTCGACCCCCGTGCGCCTGGCTGACACCCCGCCTTTCTCTTCGCGCTCTTTCAGGAAGACGCCGGCTGACGACCCTGGGTCTGGTGAACAGTTCGCATCCACGTCCCCCGCGCGCGCGCCTAGAAGCTGGATCTACGGCGGGCCAGCCACACGGTGGGTAACTGCGGGCGGCAGCGGGGTCCAGATGTCAAAGGTCTCCACCTTTAAGAGTCGACGGCAGGCCGCTACTTGCTGGTGGGTTGCGGGGGAGACTGGCGCTGGATTTGAGAATCCCAACTGATGTGCAGAATGCTGAATCTTCTCATCAGGACGCATCAGACAGAGCGGAATAGAGGACTCGCATAATCCCGGGGCGGCATTTTGCAACTTGTCCCCTCGAGCGTGGCGCCAAGCCTCCTGTAGGTAGGGAGTGGGGGTCTGGGTCCAAAGCAGCGGGTGGAGGGCGTCCGCGGACACCCCGCTCGCCCCGCCATGTCGCCTTTCATGCCCTGCCCCTTGGCGTGGCCTTCCGAGAGTTTCCAGGGCTGGCAGGGGTTGCTTCCCATCGGCGCACTCTCTGTCACCCCCGGCCAACCCCAGCGGGCAAGGCTCCCCCAAGCCCAGACCTTTTGACTCCCTGCTCCCTGGATCCCGCCTCCGCCCCCGCCCCCGCCCGGGGGTGGCGTGGAGAGCCGGACCTCGGCCCGGCCGGCTGGCTAGGACCATGGTGTTTCTCTCTGGAAATGCCTCAGACAGCTCCAACTGCACTCACCCGCCCGCTCCGGTGAACATTTCCAAGGCCATTCTGCTCGGGGTGATCTTAGGGAGCCTCATCATTTTCGGGGTCCTGGGGAACATACTCGTGATCCTCTCCGTGGCCTGCCACCGGCACCTGCACTCGGTCACGCACTACTACATCGTCAACCTGGCGGTGGCCGACCTTCTGCTCACGTCCACCGTGCTGCCCTTCTCCGCTATCTTCGAGATCCTGGGCTACTGGGCCTTCGGCAGAGTCTTCTGCAGCATCTGGGCGGCGGTGGACGTCCTGTGCTGCACCGCGTCCATCCTGGGGCTCTGCATCATCTCCATTGACCGCTACATTGGCGTGAGCTACCCGCTGCGCTACCCCACCATCGTCACCCAGAAGAGGGGACTCCTGGCTCTGCTCTGCGTCTGGGCGCTGTCCCTCGTCATCTCCGTGGGGCCGCTGTTCGGCTGGAGGCAGCCGGCCCCGGAGGACGAGACCATCTGCCAGATCACCGAGGAGCCCGGCTACGTGCTCTTCTCGGCGCTGGGGTCCTTCTACGTGCCGCTCGCCATCATCCTGGTCATGTACTGCCGGGTCTACGTGGTGGCCCGGCGGGAGAGCCGGGGCCTCAAGGCGGGCCTCAAGACAGACAAGTCGGACTCGGAGCAGGTGACGCTCCGCATCCATCGGAAAAATGCCCCGGTAGGAGGCAGGGGGATGCCCAGCGCCAGGAACAAAGCGCACTTCTCTGTGCGACTCCTCAAGTTTTCTCGGGAGAAGAAAGCCGCCAAAACACTGGGGATCGTGGTCGGCTGCTTCGTCCTCTGCTGGCTGCCGTTTTTCTTAGTGATGCCCATAGGTAAGTCTTCACAGCATCTCATCTTAGTATTTGGGGTCTTCACCCGCTTCCTGCTCTGCTACCTCAGCTCCTCGGTGGGGTTGGCCCAGAAAGGATCTGCATTTCAAACAGCAAAGCCAGGAGGGCAGTTTGGGAAGGCTTCCTCCTAGAAAAGTGAATTTCCATTCCCTTTCCACTCCAATCTCATTTATATTATGTCCCAGGGCACTGTTTCACGTAAGGTGAAGTGGTTTCCAAGTGATGCAGATTAATTGGCCTCTTTAACAAGAACGTCAACTTTTCTCAGAACCTTTAAGCCCTCATTCAAGCTGAGTCTCCACCAGCACTTAGGCAGGGTCTGTGGGATTCTATGTCCACCTCTGCTGCTAAGGACTGCACATTCTCTTCACCTAAACATATGCCCATGCTTATCTTGAACAAATGTGTAATTTTATTATTAGATTAGGTTATTCCTAAGGGTTCATTATAATGGTCTGCTTATACTACATATCTGTGTTAATTTTATAGTCTGGATTCAGTATGGAAGAAAGTATGGTGAGCCTTTGACAAGGAAAAAAATCATGTCTAAATCAATTTAAGTTCAACATAATGTTTCCAGTAATAAAATACTTTTCCCTTTATTTTAATAGTAAGTATTAAAGCTAACATTACTCTTATCCAAAGCATTTGGTAAGTTGCAGAAGACAAAGTTTGAAAATAATGCGGTAATGTTACAAATCCAGTTTTTGCAAATGTTAAATTAGCTGTTGTTAAAACTAATTAGCTCATTAGAAGGATCAGCAAGTGGATCCACTTGGAATAGTCATTTATCACTGAAAAGGCCTTCCTGAGATCCCAAAATGGTTGTTTGCTATTTTTAGTTTATGAGCTCAAATATAGACAGACCTACACATTGGTTACCCACTAACTCTAGCAAACAAAAAATTATGATAACGATTATTAAAAGCCTGTTTCCAGCACTTTAGAGCCAAATTTAAATGGTATGTACTTAAAAGTACTTTATTTGCAATGCTGTAATAATAGCAGCTATAATTTTTTTGAGGTCCACCTCTGTTTTAGACATTTAACAAGGCTTCTTATTGCATTAATCCTTTCAACAATTCACGATGTGAGGTATGTATTGTTATCCTGAAGTTACATTGGGGGGAAGGGATTCTTCAGGTTCTAGAACAGCCGTGGGCAAACTACGGCCCGGGGGCCGGATCCGGTCCGTTTGAAATGAATAAAACTAAAAAAAAAAAAAGACCGTACCCTTTTATGTAATGATGTTTACTTTGAATTTATATTAGTTCACACAAACACTCCATCCATGCTTTTGTTCTGGCCCTCCGGTCCAGTTTAAGAACCCATTGTGGCCCTCGAGTCAAAAAGTTTGCCCACCCCTGTTCTAGAACTTCACTGTCTAATACCATACCCACTGGCCACATGTGACTATTTAATGCAAATTAAAATGAAAGAAAATTAATATTCAGTTCCTCAGTCCCACCAGCCACATTTTAAGTGCTCAGTAGTCACATGTGGCCAGTGGCTATTGTTTTAGGACAGCAGAAATAGACAATATTTCATCATTGCAGAAATTCCCTTCCAACAGAGGCCCTTCTGAGTCCTCTGCCTCACCT
This sequence comes from Myotis nattereri, assembly GCF_964212035.1. Classification (NCBI taxonomy): domain Eukaryota; kingdom Metazoa; phylum Chordata; class Mammalia; order Chiroptera; family Vespertilionidae; genus Myotis; species Myotis nattereri. The sequence goes on from NC_138080.1 coordinate 11,542,664, forward strand.
TCCTTTGTGTCTGTCCATTTTTATTTATTACTCTGCTCCTGGAAGTACTTCACAGCTTTGAATTTATTTAAATAACACTCTTTACCTGAGCCTCTGCCAGCTTGCCTACCTTTCTACATCTCATCTCTTACTCCCTCCTGAAGTTTGCGCATTTATTCTTGCTCCATTCATTCAGCAAGTATTTATTGAGCACTTGTTCTAGATGCTTAGAATGAACAAGGAGGAAAAGTCCTTGCCAGTAAGATGCTTGAGTTCTTTTGGGGGAAATAGACAAACAAATAAATATAGGCTAAGAAGGATTACACACCTGAAATTAATATAAAATATTATTGAATATTAACTGTAATTGAAAAATTAAACAGAAAGCAAGCAAGAGTAGATATATTAATATCAGACAGATCAGACTTCAGAACAAGGAAAGCCATCAATGGTTTCCAGAGGTTCAAAAGGAAAGAGGGAGGGAATGAGTCGATGGGGCCCTGGGGACTCTGATGGCTGGGACACTATTCTGTATGATAATGTAATATAAATACATGACATTATTCATTTGTCAAAGCTCACAGAGCTATGAAACATAAAGGGTGAACCTGAATGTAGACTATGGGCTTTTGTTGATAATGATGTGACAATATTGGTTCATCAATTGTAACAAATGCACCCTATTAATGCAAGGTGTTAGTAGTAAGGGACACTTTATGGGCGAGTCAAAGGCGTATATGTGAACTCTGTACTCCAGACTGCAATCGGCCTCTCCACCTGCCCCAGTGCCTGTAGACATGAGGTCACCTTCTGTTTCAGAGCAGCTATGGGAAACGGTTTTCTAGAACCCTTGTCCTCCCCTCCCCCAGCCCAACTGGTCTTCCTGGGTTGCTGGGTATCTGTTTACCTTAGTGACAGAACACTTGGAGGGTTCTGAGTGGCCAATTGTGGCCCATAGGACACTGGCACTTGGAGGCAGAGCTGTGAGCCCGACCAGCCACGGAAACCTGCTGTCCGCCACCACATCCACCTTCCAACGGGCCTTGGAGCACCTGTGCGATGCTCTGCTGGAGATTTCTGAGAGCTTGAGATATGTTTGGGATCTCCATGCTTTCCCTGGGAGATCCTGGTCTGTGCTGTGTGTGGGTGTCTTTGATAGTAAGAAGATGGCACACTTTAGGAATGTGAGGGCATTAGGCTAAAGGTGTTCTGCCCCAATGAAGTCTGTGGGAGATGTCGTAAGAATATTGAACCAGTGACACGTGCCAAGGACTCCCTCAGCCTGCCTGCAGTGGAGGCCAGGCCTTGTGCTTGTTAGCACTGAACACAGACCTGAGCAGGTTGTCACTTTAGGACAAGGTCGACTCTCTGCAAATGTATGGAGGAGCCAGTCTCCTAAACTTTCCCAGCTGACATGAAAACCCATCTCAAAAACATCAGAAATCCATGGAGAGCAACTTTGGAAGAAAATAAAAAATTATTTAATGAAAACATTCATTTTTCAGAAAGTCCACAACTGCTCCACTAATATGAGGTGGAGTAAGTGAGTCTAGGAAAAGGAGCAGAAGAAAGACAGGCTGGAGCCAAACACAGAAACAGAGCAGGTCCTGAAGGATCAAATCAGCCAAGTAATATCAGTGGCTGAAAAACTGCTACAGACCATCCCTTCACCTGAGATCACCTAAGTCACATGAAGTGCCAGGTCAAACAAAACAGGGAAGCAGAAAACTGTGATCACCCCGTCCTTCAGTCGCAAATTGACCTGAAGGGTGTCCCTGATAATGCCATCTTCAATGTGTCCCCTCAAAGTCCTGAAGAAGAACATCATGAAATAGCCAGGCAATTGTGGGAAGAAAAGCAAGTGAAGGAAGAGCTCTCAGGACAAATAACCAATCTCCAATTTGAGGAAGCATCTTTGCAGCATGAAAACTCAAACCTAAAAAGTTAGACTCAGCAGCAGAAGCTGAAGCTCCAAATTCTGCGCGAGTCATATGAAGATCACTTAACAGAACTTCAGAAAAAACCGAGGAGGAAACGAGCTGCTTAGAAATGGAGAAGAAACTTCTCACCGTGTCTGTAGATACGTGCACTCCACATATCAGATTTGCAACCTACAGGAAGATGGCGGAAGACCTGGGCAAGGAACTGGAGAGAAGCACTTCCTACCAAGGCAAAGGAGACCGTCTTCCATGCGAAAGGGTTTAAGAAAGCTGGAACACAGCCATGTGGGTGGAGAGAAAGCGCATTGGAGGTGAGGAAAGAAAATGATCGCAACAAGCGAATGCTGGCCAAGGTCGAGTCCAAGGTCCAGCCTGTCCCAAGAAGCCCTGTTGCTCCTGTTGCTCCACCCACAGCCCACAGAGACCCAGAGGAGTCAGGGGATCCCATGGGTCATTAGGCCCCGCAGGAAGGAGGAGGGAATTCCGGTAAGAGCTCAAGAATCCAGGGTCACCTGAGGTTTGCTTCCATTTCCACAGCAGCTGGGTCTTGGACATCCACAACCTCTCAGAACATCTATATTGTTTTCTCTTTAAAGTTATTTTGATGATTCATTTTCTTGTTTAGCTACTGTTATTTAATTGATGCTACAATTCCTCTTATTCAAGTAGATATAACATAATTTTAAGTTAGTATTTAAAAATAACTATTCATTAAAAGATAAAGTTCATTTAATATTAAAAAAGAATTCAGGATTACTATGCACTGTTTAAAATGTCAACAGAATAAGAGGCTGGAGAGTAGCAGGACAATGTGGGGGTTCTCTGGGAGGTCAGGAAAGTCCTCTCTGAAGAGGTGATATTCTGATTGAAGTGAGGAGCAAGAAGTCTGTAGGAAGAGCTTTCTGGGTAGAGCAAACAGCCAGGGCAGAAACTGGAAAGAACTTGACCTGTTCAAGGCTGAACAGAGAGGCCAGTGTGGCTGAACTACAGAGAATGAGGGGGAAGACAAGTTCAAAAAGAGGATGAAGAGAGAGACAAGGTCAGAGTACTGTGTATTTGTGAGACCAAAGAAGAGTTTGCATTATCATTCTAATTGTGATGGGAAGCCGTTCTATTGGAGGGTCTTTTAGCAGGTGAGTGGCTGGTCTTATGTTTTGAAAAGATCACTCTGGATTCTGGGTGGAGAGTGGACTGTTTTGGGTGAGGGTGGGAGCCAGGAGATCAGTTAGGAGGCTATTGGAGAAGTCAAGGGAAGAAAGGTCTTGATGCCTCCACTCAAACAGGTGGAGGTGGTGAGAAGTGATCACATTCAGTACTCATTTCAAAGGTAGAGCTGACAAGTTTGCACATAGGTACATGAGAAAAATAGAGGTATTAAAGATAGCTTCCAGGTCTGGCGCCTCAATAACTGGGTAAACAGTGCATTTTACTGAGATTGAGAAAACTGGAGACTGACAGGGTTGTGAGCGGCTGGTAGGAGTATGTAGGATGAGTGTTTATCTTGTATAGCCCATGTTGAGAAGGGTCCATTAGACATATAAGTAGAGATGCCCAGTAGGTAATTAGATATATGAATTGTAGCTAAGAGGAGAAGCTGTGCTACTATATAAACCTAGGACACATCAATATATTTAAAGCCACAGAAATGGAAGTATCTACAAGAGAGAAAGTACAAAGAGAAAAGTCAGATAAGGTCTGAGCTGAGCCTTGGGACATTCTGATGTCTGAGGGTTAGGAAAAGGAGGTGAACCTACCCACAAAAGAAATTGAAGAGTGGCCACGGAGGAGACTGTGATGTTCCCCAACACTGAATGGAAATGTTTCAAGAAGACAAGAGTAATCAGCTGTGTCCCCTGCAGTGGCCAAACCAAGTCAGAGGAGGACTGGGAATCAACACTGGGCTTGGCCAAGTGCAAGTCTAAGTAGATATGAAGAGGTCCTTTGAGGGTAATAGTCTCAGTGGAGTGATGGAAACAAGCCTGATTGTGTGCTTTCTAGGGAGAATGGAAAATGAAGAAGTGGGAACAGTGAAATAGACAACTCTTTGGAAAGATTTTGCTAGACAGTGGAGCTGGGAAATAGAGTGTAGCTGAAAGGATCTAGAGAGAATTTTCAAAGGTGGGAAATGGGATATCATGTTTATACTCTGATGGGAATGATGGAATAGAAAGATGCCGGTGGTACATGCAAGGGAGGAGATGGGATTCAATGCCCAAATGGGTTGAGAAGTGATGAGAAAACACAGTGGGGAAGGAACAGGAAATGATGGTTGTTTGAAGAGCAAAAGAAATATTAACCTTTGAAGTGAGAAAGTGAATAGATTATAGAAATTTAGTAGAGTCCTGAGGAGTCCTGTTTGAGACCTGTGGTCATACATTTAAAGTCCAGTCAAAAAAAGTTGTATGTTGCTCTCTAACAGCTAAGAGGCTGGGGATTAATAGGGACTGTTACTGATGACTAGATCTAGGGACCACAGTGAAGAGGTAGTGTTAGTGAAGGGACATAAACTGGATCAGATTAGGGGTCATACAGAGTCAGATGGTGAAAAAAGCTCAGGTGATGATAGGTGACTGGAAGCTTGGGACTTCTAGTGATGACCAAGCTGAGCACAATGGGCTGGGTCCTGAGGTCCCCTGGGGAAAGGGGACTCTGGTCTAAGCAGAGCCTCCCTCTTGTATCTGATCTCTTGGGGAGTTAGTAATGTTGAGGTGAAGATGCTATTATGGAAGGGAATTGTAGTAAGAGAGGAGCACCCGGAATCACTGGGCTTCCTTTAAATCCTAATAATGTGGTGTGACAGGAGGAAATTGAAAATTTATAGTTAACAGTATTCAACTAAGTTGCTCAGTAGGGTGAAATAGCCCTAAGCCTACCAAGTCTGTGGTGCATAGTTTCTTTTTGACACCAAATAAGTAAAATACTCTATCTTCCAGGATTTATTGACTGAATAGTAAGTAGCAGGCACAGAGTTAAACAGAATGAAAAGATAAAGCACATTCCCATCCCTCAAGGGCCTCACAATCTATTTAAGGAGACAAATTAGGAACAAATATCAAAAGTCTGTGAAAATGATCCTCAAAGCACTATTATATTAACAGGGCTGAGAAATATAACAGTTAACCATGTCTGAAGGTTGCTGTGGAAGCTTCTAGAAATATTGCTGTTGATTAAGTAAGAATTTGAAGGCTAATTACTTCTGTTGGGCCACCAATGAGATGTTATTGTTTTTTAGTACATTTTTCATGCAAAATGTGTACAGAAGAATAACTATGTCATTATATTATCATACACAAGGGACATGAGCTCTTAAAAAGAAGTATTCTCTTGAAGAGTTTCTCAGTCTGTGCTAGGCTGTCAGAGAACAGTTAAGATAGAAATTAAAACCAGGGCACAGTTGAATGTGATATATAAAGCTGAAAAGTGGCCGAAACTGGTTTGGCTCAGTGGATAGAGCGTCGGCCTGCGGACTGAAGGGTCCCAGGTTCGATTCCGGTCAAGGGCATGTACCTGGGTTGCGGGCACATCCCCAGTGGGAGATGTGCAGGAGGCAGCTGATCGATGTTTCTCTCTCATCGATGTTTCTAACTCTCTATCTCTCTCCCTTCCTCTCTGTAAAAAATCAATAAAATATATTTTTAAAAAAAAAAAGCTGAAAAGTGAAGCACCCACGTGCAGAGAACTAAGCTCAAGATAAAGGGTGAGTGAGTACTCCCCATTTCATCACCGAAGGTCTCTCCTCTGTACTATGAAAAGGCTCTGTCTCCTCACTGACCCCATACTCCCTTCCTCCGCAGCTGCTCCCCATCAGGGCTGGGCTAGTTGCTGGACTGAACAGAGTGATTACAGGAAGGAATCTGACTTGCCTGCTCTCAAGTCTAAGTGTTGCTAGTCTTGTTTTCTTTATGCATTCTAAGTGTTTGGTTGAAATTCAGAACCCCTTCATGGGAGGAGAATCACGTTTGAAGTTTCTATCAATCATTGATACCTTAGAAGGAACGTTTTTTAAAAAACCAATTTTGGTCATGGAAACAAATACAGAGAATGTGAAGGTGTTAGGCTTCAACATATAAAGGAAGAAAGGGTGAACAATGTGTCTCACGGGGAAGATCAGGCACCAGAAGTGTATGTGTCATCTCTGCCTCTTTCATCCTCTGTCTGGAGACCACTAGTCCCAGAGGAAGTGGACTGGGTGGAGAAGGTGTTGGCCTGAGATTTAATCCGCAGCTTCCTTTGTCATGAAATAGGTGATGCTATACAGGGTAGCTGGTAATCTTATCAGAATTCATATGGTTCATATGCCATTACTGACATATGTCAATATAAGGATGTCACCATGAGCAGTGGGTGCACCTGGAGGCCTAAGAAAGAGAGAGCATCAGGGAGAAAGGGATGAAGGGGCCACAATTACTGAACACATAGTTATGTGTCTGAACTCTAGACACATTAAATACAAAATAGGCACTATTATTGTGCGTGTCCATTGCTGTTATGTCAGAAATCAAAAGAGGCAGTGTTGGGCTGAGCTGTGGCTCATGTGGACCTAGAATATTTGAGAATTATGTTAAAAAAGAGGGCGGACAGCACAGTGGTGACCAGGGAGAATATGTTTAAAGTGGAATGTTTGGGGCCCTAACGGGTGGCTCAGTTGGTTGGCGAGTCGATCCATGTGCGTGCACACACACAAAAAGGTTTGGGTTCAATTCCTGGTCAGGGCACATACCTAGGTTGTGGGTTCTTTGATCTCCAGTTGGGGCACATATAGGAGGCAGCTGATCAGTGTTTCCCCCTCCCTCTCTCCCTCCCTCTTCTTCCTCCCTTCCTCCCTCCATTCCTTCCCTCCTTCTCTCCCTCCTTTTCTCCTTCCCTCCCTCCTTCCCTTCCACTCCCTTCCTCTCTGTCTCTAAAATCAATAAGCATATATATCCCCCGTGAGGTTTTTTTTAAAAAGGGACGTTTGGAGGAAGGAGAGCTGGCAAAGGGCTTATCAGGTGGAGGCAGTGAATGATTCATTTATTCAGCAAAATTTTATTGAGCATTTACTATGTGCCAGGCAGCTAGAGAATCACTGAAGATAAAGACCAACAAATCCCTGCCCTAATGGCGCTGAAAATCTGCACAAATTCATAGAAAAGTTTCAGATGGTGATAAGTGAAAAACAGTGAAGAAAAAGGGCAAGTACATATAATGACATCTAAATGCTATATAAGGACTCTTGACTCAAGTGGATGTCCAAGATAGGCAGAGATTGTGCTGCTTCACCACAGATACAAAGGGACCAGGCCCTTGATTCCTATGGAAAAGGTTGATCTCTTGGAAATAATGGTGTAGAGAGAATCTAAGAACCATTATAATTTTAAGATCAGAGACCAGTTTTTCAGTTAACTCTTGCTGTACCACAAACCATCCGAAAATGTAGAAGTTTAAAGCAACACCATTTTGTGATTGGTGATTCTGTGAGGAGGGGATGAGTCAAGGCCCAATTTGTCCAGAGGTCGGGGCTGGCTCACAGAATCGGTGGCCTCTTTTGCCCCAGTGGTCTAGACTAACTTTCTTACTAGGTGTACTGGTTAATAATGCGGAGTTTGTAATCAAAGAAAATACAATAATTTAAGAGAAACATCAAAAGTGCTTTATTCAATGTAATGTCCATTGCTAGCTACACATTTCCCCCATCTTTCAGGTAATTTGTGGATAACGTCCCAATTGAACTTTTCTTGTTTTGAAGCAAATCAGAGACCCAATTTTCTACTTCTTTGTATGTTTTGAAGTGCTGCTCAGAAAGTGCGTGTGCTATCAATTGGAACAAGTGGTAATCTGAAGGAGCAAGGTCTGGTGAATACGGTGGGTGGGTTAATACTTCCCAGGCAAGATCTTTTAACGTGTCTTTAACTGCTTTTGAAGTGTGTGATGGTACGTTATCATGAAGCAAAATTACTTTGCTGTGTCTTCTGGCATATTCTGGTCATTTCACGATCAAAGCATGGTTCAAATTGATTATTTGTTGTCAGTAGTAGCGATCAGTATTAATGGTTTCACTTGGTTTTAGAAGCTCATAATACACCACATCTTCCTGATCCCACCGAATGCAGAGCATTGTCTCCTTTCTGAAGCGATTTGGCCTTGCAGTCGATGTCGATGGTTGACCTGGATCAACCCATGATTTTGTGCTTTTGGGATTCTCAAAATAAATCCACTTTTCACCGCCAGTCACAGTTCGATGCAAAAAAGACTTTCCTTCGTGCCATGGAAGCAACATTTTACTGATGACTTTTTGGTTTTCCATTTGTCTTTCATTCAGTTGATGTAGCACCCATTTTCCTTCCTTTAAGATCTTTCCCATTGCTTGTAAATGATCAGAGATTATTTGCTAGCAACGTTTAATCTTTCTCCAAGTTGTTTTTGAGTTTGACACGCATCTTCATTCAATAATGCTTGTAATTGTTGGTCTTCAAACTTTTTAGGTTGAGCTGGACGTTCTTTGTCTTTCACATAGAAATCACTTTTAAAGCGTTTAAACCAGTGTTCACAAGTATCTTGAGATGGAGCATGTTCACCATAAGCTTCCCGAAGTATACGATAACTTTTTTTTTCAAAATAAAGTAATGAATTAACATTTCCCACAAATGTTATTTTTTTGGCATGAAATTTGACATTTTTAAGCATAAAAATAACTCTGATGTTAACACCTTCAACAAATTTGACATATGAAGTTTTGAAGCTTCTTGTAAATACAACAAAATAGCATACATATCAAATTGCATATATATCAACAAATGTGTAACTCCATCTATTGAAAAAAATCTGCATTATTAACTGGTACGCCTAGTACAATGTGGCAGTTCTCTCAAGGATAGTCAGGGCAGATGCTGCCAGCCTTCTGAAGAGCTAGACCCAGTGTTACTGCTCCTCATCCTGCAGTGAAAGCAAGTCACAAGGCCAACAAGTCAGTAGGTTCAAGGAAATAGACTCATCTCCTGGTGGGTGAGCAACATGGAGGTGCATAGCAGGAGGGGGGATTACTGTGGCCATGTAACACCACATCTACCTCCCAAGCACATTAAACAAACGTTTTCTTTCCTTTCCGTTTTCATACCTTTTATTATTTATTGAGAACTTCCCATGTGCTGGGCTTGATGCAATGCATGGAGTAAAAACAGTTGGGGTCCTTGCCTTCCTGCAGGTTTATAATCTCCATGGGGAGATAAAAACATAAATTTGATAATCACATAAGAAATCCCAAACTACATACACTGAAGAGGATGTGGATGGTGCCTTGAAAACATATACTGTGGATAAGCCTGGTCCTGGGCAGGGAGGCAGAAAAGGCTTGTATGAAAGGAAGGCTTGACCTATGAGCTGAGATCTGTAGAATGAAGAGGTGTTCAGTGGCTATAGGAGAAAGGCGGGAACAGAGTGGGCAAAGACTCTTACCTGGCTGGCTTGATATTCATGAAATTTTCCAGAAGATAAGAGATAGCTGGTGTCAAAGGAAGCTGGAGAGAGAGGGTCCAGGCCAAATAAGCCATGAGAGCCATTCTGTGAGTTTTTTACTTTTATCCAAAGATGACCAGGAACAGGGATGACATGATCAAGCCTACATTTCAAAAAATCAGACACTTAGTGAGAAGAAGACTGTGGCTAGACCAGTTGGGAAACCTTTACCCGGACAGGGAAGAGACATCCTGCCAAGACAACCCCCACGTGCGGTTGAAAATATGTATTTCCATGAGCTGCCGCGGACTTCTGGGCTGCCCTTAGTGTCATTGCCTCCGGAACACACTGACGAGAAAGCCTCTTGCTGATAAGTAGTATAACCAGACGTGGCTTTAAATTAATTGTGACTCTTTCCACAAGACAAATCTGTCAATGAAGATTTACTATCGTATCCAAAAGAGTGTGCTGCGGGCTCAGAAGACATCTACAGTGAGTTTTAATAATGCTTGCAACAACAGCCAACTCTTTCAAACCAGGCTGCAGACAGGCAGGTCATGACTTTGAAGAAGATAATACTTAGTGACTAAGGTATTGTTACGTTTTGGTACTTCAGGTTTCAGGTTCAGATGAAGACATTTTTCTAAGGCCTTTTCCTTGTCTAGCAGGTTCTCTGTCTTTCAACCCTGCTATTTGGCATGTGCATAATCCCCCTTCCATATTTCATTAGACATTTATATGTTGACTTTGGGGATGTGAAATTGCTTGTCTGTGCTTTTTGGCCACATTTTATAAAGTTGTATGTTTTTTAAAATTCCTTTTCTATTTCCAAGCCCATATTTTCCCCATTTTTTTCTTTATTGATTAAGGTATTTCATGTCTTTAACCCCTCATTGCCCCCCTACCCAACCCCACCCATGCCTCCACCTCCCCTGGTGTCTGTGTCCAGTGGTTGGGCTTATATGCATGCATACAAGTCCTTTGGTTGATCTCTCCCCCTTAGCCCCACCCTCCACTACCTACCCTCTGAGGTTTGACCCATTTTATAGAGTGAAGATATTAATCATAATCTATTATATATACTGTATTGCCAGTTTTCTCATACTATATTCAGGTGTAGTAAGAAAAACATAGCTTGTTTATTTTCCAAAAACCAATGTGATCTTTTTCATGGAATTCCACAGACACACACACACACACACACACACACACACACACACACACACACACACACATTTTAGTTAAATCCGAGAAGCTCAATCAGATCCGATTATTTCAGCCTCTTTGTGTTACTCAGCCTTGCAGATTTGCCTGCTAAGTTGTTGACCAGGCCCAGGGACTCACATTGCCTCATGGTAGTTGTGAGGGGGCAGGAAATTAGGACCCTTGGCTGACCCTTCATTGTGGTTTTTAGTGCCCGGCACTGGGGAGTTTGGTTCAGTCCAGTTGGCGCTAGTCCCAGCCATCATGCTCTTGTTCCATAATGAGTCTGAGGATGCTCCATGGGGACTGATGTCGGTCTGATGACCTAGCTCCCTCAGTCCTCACTGTGAGAACAGACCTCAGGGTTTGTCTGTGACTCCATGTGTTTCCTGGCTGGGGTGCCACCTGCTTTGTTGCCATTGGTCAGGGGATCACTTTGTCTCTCCATCCCCCATGATCACCTTCCACAGGCTCCTGAGTCAAATCCTCAGCAATGTTCCATCTCTGTCTCAAGGTATGGAGAGCCCTGTGGGCTCCTTCCACACAATGCCACCCCACACCATGCAGACGTGCCAGCCCAGGGCTGCTCTCTGCCCAGCCACACTGGCTGCCACTTTAATAGATACAGTAGACCTTCTGTGTCATCTCCCAGAGTGGACAGTGGGAAAAAGCAACTTCACTCTCACCTTTATCTTCTTAAACTCCTCTATAGTCCTTGTGCTGTTTTTGTGGCTTTTACCAATATATGGACATTTACATTTTTTGTATGTAGTCACATATTTTAATGCCTTTTTCATGGTTTGGCCCTTCTCGGGGATTCTTGGAGAGATCTTCCGTGATGTAAGTCAGATAACCTCTATCTTCCCCTAGTTCTCTTAGAGCACCATTTGTACTCCACCTGGAATTTATTTTTGTATATTGGTAGATGATGTCTAATTATATTTATTTTGAAGTTGTTAGTTATTCTTAAAAGACTTATTGAATAATTTCTTCTTTCCTTTCTTATTTGAAAAGGATAGATTATATTAGAATCTTGACTCATATTAGAATCTTGACTCTATTTTGGGACTCTGTTTTGTCCCATTTATCTGTCTCTCTACTCTAGTATTGGTGCCACATTATTTTAATTACTGTGATTACATTATACATTTGAATATTTTCTCATTTAAGTTCCTGGATGAATATTCTTTTTCAAAATTTTATTGTCCGTCTTGCACATTCATTCTTCCATGCTGGGGTCCAACCCCAGCAGGTCCAGGGGTCCGCAAAGATGTGGACGGAGTCGGCGAAGAAGGAATGACACAGAGACAGCGTTCAGTTGATCAGCAGCCTAGCCAGGATCTCCAGCGAAGTTCTGATCAGGATCTCCAGCGAAGTTCTGGTTAGGATCTCCAGCCAGGTTCTGTGTCCATGTTCTCTTGCTAGGTTCTCCAGGTTCTCCAGCCAGGTTCTGTAGCCATGTTCCCTCGCTAGGTTCTCCAGCCAGGTTCTGTCCAGGTTCTCCAGCCAGGTTCAGTCACCAGGTTCTAGTCAGGTTCTCTTGCCATGTTCTATCCAGGTTCTGTAGCCAGGTTCTGTCTCTAGGTTCTTCAGCCAGGTTCTCTCGCTAGGTTCTGTCTCTAGGCTCTGTGGCCAGTTTCTGTGTCTAGGTTCTGTTTCCTGTTGTCTTGTTACATCTGTATTTATACCAGTTGATTCCAATCCTATCAATCTCTATTCCAAAGGTTAGGGCGTTTCTTATCTCCATTCCAGGGAGTAAAGATTATGTAGCTTAAGCATGATTGTTCGTAGTTAAAGTGATTAATTACCCGCCTGGCACTTAGTTAAGAGGTTTTATTCCCTCCCTAACTTCAGGGGGAAATCCCGACCTGGGGAAACAACCTTTCTCGGAGAGGTGACCTTGGTTAAAACACATAGTGCCAAGAAGGTGAGCAAACATTAAGAACAGTATGCCATATATGCCAGGTCCCTTGAAACAGCAAGGATGGACCAGCTCCCGGCACTTCCAGGAAATTTCTGAGCTCATTTTGTTAAGTTATACCTCTGCCCCCACCAATGCGCCACACACACACACACACACACACACACACACACACACACATCACATCACATGTTAATCATAATGCTTTGGAATGTATAGATTAATTTGAAAAGTGACATCTTTATCACACTGAAACCTCCTTAAGAAATATGACATGTTTCTCCACGTGCTTTTCAAACTACTTTTTTTAAGCTTTATTTTTATTGTTGACACTATTATAGATGTCTCCATTCCCCCACTCTTTGTCCACCTCCACCCTGCCCCTGCCCCTGGCCCCTTTTCCTTATTTTGAAGATTGTTTACACTTTTAATCACACTTACTACCACCTGCTGGAAAACTGATTATGATAATGAAATTGGGAAATACTGTTTGGTATTTTGACATTAGATATGACACTGATTGTTCAAGACACTTCCTCATATCAAGGAAGTATCTTTCTATAGTTTATAGGACAATTTAATAAAAAATGAATTTTTAGTTTTATCAAATGCTGCTTTTTGATATCAATTAATATTAAGATTTTTGTTGACATTAATTTGATAAATGTGATTTTGTAATATTATTCTATACATTATTGAGTAAAATCCTACCTGTTAAGTGGCATTATTCCTTTTTATGTTACTGCATTATACTAAATATTTTATTTCTGGTTTGCATCTATATTTCCTTTTTGTTATTGTGTTTTTCTCTTTTATATTTATTTTGTCTATATTTCTATGTGAAATTACTATATTTTATTATATTGTGCTATCTTTGTCACATTTTGGTACCAAGTTTATTTTAACTTTATGAAGCTAACTGTGACACTTTCTCCCCCCTACAATCTGGAACAGTTTAAATAACATGAGAATTATGTGTTCCTTGAAGGTTTGAAAGAACTTGCCCATAAAACATTTGGGCATAGCTCCTTTTATGGATGCAATTTTTGGAGACTGGTTTCTATTTCTTCCATGGATAGTGGGTTATTCTGATTGTCAGATTTGATAATCTTTGTTTTCTTATTTTCCATTTTCCCTTTCAATGAGGTTTAACATTTTAGCTTAGAATTCTACATGAAACTCTGAAATATTTTCTTTTCTATCTTTCGCCCTTTCTACATCATATATTTGTGTTTACTTTCTGTCTTCACTTAGATGTTCTGGGAGGTTATCTATTTTATTAGTTTTTTTTCTTTTTAAGTTTTTATTTATTGACTGATTTTAGAGAGAGATGAAGAAGAAGGGGGGAGAGAAACATTAATTTGTCGTTCCGCTTATTTATGCATCTATTGGTTGCTTCTTGCATGTGCCCTGACGGAATCAAACCCGCCACTTTGGAGTATCAGGACAATGCTCTAACCAACTGGGCTACCCGGCCAGGGCTATTTTATTGGCTTTTTGTTTTTTCCAAAGAACCTATGTCTCAGATTTATTAATCATTTTCATCTATTTTCTAGGGCACTAATTTAATCTCTAGAGTTTTTGAATTATATTTTGTTCTTTTATATTAGCCTGAGCAGAATGTTTGGTTGGTGCATTCTAATTCTTTCTTGTCTAAGATTAATAACAATCACTTGAGTTCCTTCCTTTATTGTTTTGCTAGGCAGTGCTCTCATCCAGTTGATCTGTGTTTCTACTCTTAATATCTCCTTTGTTTTGTTGTAGACAGGAGAGAATTTATTATTTTGTTGTTGTTGTTTGTTCATTTGAAAATAATTGGTATTTTTACACCCCCCCCCTTAAAAAATTAATTTCAAATTTACTGCATTGTGGTCAGAGAATGTGGAATTTATTGAGGTTTTTCTTTATGATCTAATATATGATCAATAAGTATCATACTTAATATATTTAATGTTTAATATATATGTTAACTAAATTTTAAATAGTGGTGTTTTTAAGATCTTCTTTTTCATTATTATTTGCCTTTATCTATCATCTACTTTATTATCAAATATTGAAGGAGGTATGGTAACTCTTTCCATTGCTATTAAAAATAACTCTCCTAATTATTTCTAATCATTTTAGCAGGTTTTTCTTTATATGTTTATGTTGTTGCTTGATACTTAAAATACTGAGTCAGTATTATCTTTATTTAGACTTTTTGTTCTATTTATTTTTCCTTAATAGTACATTTAAAAATAGAATAGTATAATCGCTAATATATTTTTATTTGCATTTGTCAACATGCCTTTGCCCATATTTTTATATATGCACTTGTGTTTTTTGTATCAAAAAGATTTTTCATAGTCTGTGTATCTAATCTGGCTATTTGTCTCTTAATAAGGATTTAACTAATTCCCTGTAACAGATATATTTAGTAAGATTTCTGTCTTCTTGTTTTATGCTTTTAGTCTCTTGCAAAATGGATCATTTTCTCTTTGTTTTTAAATTCTGTAATATTTTGAAAAGGTTTCTCCTATTTTTAATTCTACTAGAGATGTCCTTTGAGCTTTTCAAATGCATTTTTAACCTTCATTTTTCTCTTACCCTTAGCCTACCACCCACCCACCATTGCCCATGTAAACTTCTATTTTCTCTCCTCTCTGAAACTTACATCTTTTGGTTAATAGCATTTTGCATTTTAAATATATATAATTACCATTAAGTGTTTGTAGTACCTATTCTATCTTTTGTATCTTTCTATAATATAGTTTAGTGTAATACTAATTGCCATGTTATTACATACTGTAATTTACTCACTCGTGAGCTCTGGATTTCACTTTATCTCCCAGGTGAACTGGGGCCAACAAACTGTCACCTGTTTTTGTAAATAAAGTTTTATTGAAACACAGCCATGCCCCTTTGCTTACAAATCATCCATGGCTACTTTCATGCTCCAGTGGAAGCGTTGAGTAGTTGCTTCAGAGACTGCATAACCCACAAGGTTTAAAATACTTACTATTAAAGAAGCTACTGTATAATGCCAAATAAAAATTTACCAATAAAGGCATAAGCAAAACACATTTTCTAAGCCCTTACGTGCCTGAGCTTAAACACATGAAAGATAACTTCTCTGAGCATAGAGGTCGAGTTATGCTTTTTAAAAAATTTTTTGAAATACTGTTGTTACTCCTTTGTCTCTTGGTATTTCACGCTTCATAAATGACTTGAGGCCAACTTGCTTATTGTTGTTGTTTTTTGTCAAGTATTCTTTTTCTTTATTTTCTAGCCAATATGCTTACAGAATGGTTTCCCTAATCAAACTTCAAAATGTCTCCTGGAAACTTCTAGTTTGGGGGATTATGTTTTCAGGGCTACTTCCTGGAACCCAGTGCACATTTTAACACCCAGTGCTAAAACTAATCCTCCAGTGACACCTTCCTCAACTCACTCTCTCTTGGAATTCATAGTACTGATATTTTGGATCTCCTATACCTGCCCTATTTTTTATTTTGCTTTTTTCTTATATTATTCATCGTTTTCTTATTTTCTTTTGACTTCTATTTGAATTTCTTGCTTGTGTTGTATTTTACATGTTACATACAGTATTCTTCACATTCCCTCCACTTCTCTCCATTTCTATAGCATGTTGTAACGTCTTCATTATTGCTGATGCTTGTTTTATAAACCCAATAGCTCCTGGAGTATCATTTCAATACAACTTAGAGATTTGCTTCCATATCACTCTTTTAAAGATGGGCTTTTGCTCTGATTCCTCAGCTTGATATCCTCTACTGAACAGCTGAATCTTTTCACATGAACAATAATTCTCTTTTTGTTCCACCTCACAGAGGACGACCTAGTTATAATATTTTTAATGGGCTCTCTTTGGTCCCTGTCCAAATCTGCCAGACTCCAATTAGGGGAGAAGAAAATAATTGTCATTGTTGTAGTTGAGTACAGATCTATTTATCCATAGGAGCAACGAAGGAGATGGAGGAAAAAGGGCTCACTTTTGCACAGAAGCTTCTTTGTTGTGTTTGCTGGGCACAGCGGGCACAGTGACCCTCCTCTGGGCATTTAGTTGCCAGTAAGAAACCTGCTGCTTACAAGTTGATTGTGCAGTTTGATCCATTATAATGAGAAATGTTTTTGAAATTTTCCTTGCAATCTGCCGCATGCTTTTAAAAATGATTTTGCTATCATTAGGAAATAACTAAAGGACAGTCTCAGAAATTGATTTATTTTTTAAATATTTTTATTGATTTCAGAGAGGAAGGGAGAGGAGATAGAGATAGAAACATCAGTGATGAGAATCATCAATTGGTTGCCTCCTGCACGCCCCCTACGGGGGATGGAGCCTGCAACCTTGAGCATGTGCCCTTGACTGGAATTGAACCCAGAACCCTCCAGTCTGCAAGCCAACACTCTATCCACTGAGCCAAACAAGCCAGGGCAGAAATTGACTTTTTAAAGGACATTCTAGGATGGATGAAATCCCAGAAGAACAAACTATTCCTAAAGAAATCATAGCAGTAGTTCTCAGCCAGGGGTGAGTCTGCCCCTTAGGGGACACTTGGCATGTGTGGAGACATTTTTGGCTGTCACAATTTCACAGTTGGGGTGACAAATGCTATTGGCATCTAGCGGGTAGAGGCCAGGGATACTGCTAAAATGCTATAATACACAGGACTGCCCCCACCACAAAAAATTATCCAGCCTCAAATGACAATAGTGCCAAGATTGATACCCTCTGGCTAATATGATATGAATTCATATAATCTATCAAAATCTTTAGAAAACACCACATTTAAAGCAGAACACCAATTTTTATTATTCATATTTTTACTGTGTTTCCAACATCTTGGCTAGTGATTATAAATAAACTGAGGTTTCCAGATGCCCTAAGATCCTTAAAAAAGTAAGGACCTATATTTTGTAGTTGTCTATCCACTATTTTTTGGTAAAATTTATATAACAAAAAAATTAACTATTTTAACCACTTGAACATGTATAATTCAGTAGCTTTTAGTGCAATTACAATGTTGTGCAACTATCATGACTATCTACTTCCAAAACATTTTCATCATCCCAAAATACAACCCATACCTTTTAGCAGTCACTCTCCATTTCCCCCATCCCATGCCTCTGGCAACATCAGTCTGCTTTCCATTGAATGGATTTGCCTGTTCTTGATAGTACATATAAATGGAATCATATAATATGTGACCTGTTATGTCTATCTTCTTTCATTTAGCATATTGTTTTCAAGCTTCATTCATTTTGTAGCATATGTCAATACGTCATTGCTTTTTATAACTAAATAATATTTCATTGTATGGATACCATATTTTATTAATGTATTCATTCAGTTGATGGACATTTTAGTTGTTTCTATCTTTTGGCTCTTGTGAGCAGTTTTGGCTCTTGTGAATATCTATGTAAATGTTTTTGTTCAGATACCTGTTTTCAAATCTTTTTAAAATATATTTTTATTGATTTCAGAGAGGAAGGGAGAGGGAGAGAGAGATAGAAACATCAATGATGAGAGAGAATCATTGATTGACTGCCTCCTGCATGCCCCACACTGGGGATCTGCCTTGACCAGGAATTGAACCGTGACCTTCTGGCTCATAGGTTGATGCTCAACCATTGAGCCATGCTGGCTGGGCCCTGTTTTTAAATCTTTTTGGCATATACCTAGGAGTAGAATTGCTGGGTCATGTAGTACTTATATGTCTAATTACTGAGGAACCAACAAACTGGTTTTTTAAATTCTTTTTCTTTTTAATATATTTTATTGATTTTTCACAGAGAGGAAGGGAGAGAGATAGAGAGAGGTAGAAACATCGATGAGAGAGAAACATCGATCAGCTGCCTCTTGCACATCCCCCACCGGGGATGTGCCCGCAACCCAGGTACATGCCCTTGACCGGAATCGAACCCAGGACCTCTCAGTCCACAGGCTGACGCTCTATCCACTGAGCCAAACCGGTTTCGGCCAACAAACTGTTTTTTACAGTAGCTGCCCCAACTTACATACCTCCCACTAATGTATGGCAATTTTAGTTTCTCCACATTTTCACCAATACTTATTTTCCTTTTAATTATAGCCATCATAGCGGATACTAAGTAATATCTCATTGTGGTTTTGCTTTACTTTCTCCTAATGCCTAATAAAGTTGAGCATATTACCTCTTGGCCATTTATCTATCTTCTTTGGAGTAGCATCTATTCAAATTCTTTGTTCATGTTTTTTATCCCACATCACATGTTTATTTGGACTTAAACACTTATAATTTCATTCTAAACACTTTATTGATAAACATTTTGATATATGTAGTTATGCTATAAGGAATATACAAATCAAAGCTCTATGAATAATACACAGGGTTTTCAAAAATTATGTTTCATAAAGAATACAGAGAAAGGAAAAATAACCACACATTCAATAGCTCAGAACCATTTTAAAGTTAAATTGTCTTTTGCTGTTGAGTTCTTTATATAGTATTTCAAATACTAGGTCCTTATATATGATTTGTACATATTTTCTCACATTCTATCTGTGGATTGTTCTTTCACTTTCTTGACAGTATCCTTTGATGCATAAATGTGTTCAATTTTTATGAAATCCTATTTATCTACTTTTTCTTTTGTTGTTTGTGCTTTTGATGTCATATCTAAGTAATCATTGTCTAATCCAAGATCACAAAGACTTATCACTCTGCTTCCTTCTAAGAGTTTTTTAGTTTTAGCTCTTACAGTTAGTCCTTTGATCCATTTTGAAGTAATTTTTTTATATGGTGTGAGGTAAGGTTTCAACTTCATTCTTTTGCACATGGAAATCCAGTTGTCCAAGCACCATTTGTTGAAGATACTGTTCTTTCCCTCATTGAAAGTTCTTGACAACTTGTCAAAATTCCACTCACTATAGATACAGGAGTTATTTGCGGACTCTCAATACTCTCCTATATTCTATATGTATATTATTCCTAGACAGTTTCATTGTTTTGATTACTGTAGCTTTGTAATAAGTTTTGATGTTGATACCCACTATTTTCTTTTACATTTTCAAAAGTTAATAGAAACTTGCAAAAAGACTATCTCTTGTTAAGAAACTATGTAGAATAGTACCAGTACACAATTCCATGGAAATTCCTAAGTTCAAAAGCTCTGAAGATAGAAAGTTCTACATTCCTAATTTGGGGCCAAAACCTGACTTCATCAGAACTCATTTGACACCAAACCCAATCTGAACTCACATGAATCTATACATACTATGACATCTATGAGAATATATATTTCAGAATATGCAAAATATGAAATCTATATTTTATATAATACACTGAGTTGCAGAAAGATTTATGTTTGCTTGTGAGGTGCTGCCCCACACCCGGCTGGTGCTGCCCCTCTGGTGGTGGTGTGCACTGTACAGTATATGACCTGTATTACCATCATAACATTGGAAAATCCTGAATTCCAAAGCACGCCTGATTCCAATGGTTTGGAAAAGAAATGGTACACCTGCATCATTCTATTAGGACCACACTGGTATCTCCTGATACTCAACACTCTGGATAATTTTTTATCTTTGTTTAGAAAAACAAGAGGAGAAACAAATCACTATAATGTGCTTTGTGTGACTAGCATTTATGGCACAAGTGATCGCTGTTAGGCAATGGGCTAGGCACTTGATCTCATTTTAAATCTTTCAAAACACAGATTCTGTAGGAAAAACTAATGAAGTGACCCTTGGCAGCGAAAAGTTGTGAGTAGTTTTTCTGACCAATTTTTATTAAGTCAGAAGAAACTGTAAAGGGAAGCTAAGAAACTATGTAGAATAGTACCAGTACACAATTCCAAAGACCTAAATTCAGGTCTTGCTTAACTCCTGTAGGTGGGAAATCAAAGAAAGTTTTCCTCCTTCTGTTGGGTAGCTGATGTCTGTCCTGTCCTCGGTGTGAGGACTGTTTCTTTGCCTTTTACAGTTTTGTTTTGCCTCATCATTCCTGAGAGAAAGTAGACCTGCCCAGATTCCCTGTCACCTCCGTGTGGCCCTCTGTAGCCATCACGGACTATTTGTGATTTCCAGATAATTCTCCTCCTGCAGATAGTTTACACAGTCTAAAATTTTGAATTTTCCTCAGTTTCTTTAGTCTGAACATTGCCATTCTGGATCATTCTTTAAAACAAAAATGCTAGGTTACCATTGAGGTGCATACATTCAGCTCTCTGGTTCATCCAATCCTATATCCTTAGCCTATTGTTTAAGTGTCATTTTACTTAATTCCATAGTTCCCCTATAAAATTATCTGGAGGTATTTTTTACCCTTGTTTCACCTGCCTGAGAAATGAGGCTCATAGAGGTTAGTTTATTCAATGTCACCAGTAACAGAAGGACCATCATGATTTTTCCTCTTTGACGCATTAACTTCCTCAATATAACCATGCTGATTGAATAGAAAACAGGCAATGGTCATGCCACCGTTTCCACACGACAATAGAAAATCCTACACTCTCACCTGGCCGGTGTGTCTAAGTGGTTGAGCATCGACCTATGAACCAGGAGGTCACAGTTTGATTCCCGGTCAGGGCAGATGGCTGGGTTTCAGGCTCGATCCCCAATAGGGGGCATGCAGGAGGCAGCCGATTGATGTTTCTATCTTTCTTTCCCTCTCTATTTCTCTCTGAAATATATATATATATATTAAAAAGAAAATCCTACACTTTCAATGCTGATCCTGTCATTGCTAGCTCATATAATTTCCTGGATGAAGGGGAGAGATAGACATATGAGAGAAATTGAAGCTGGAAAAAAAATCCAGGACAAATAAAGAAAGGCATAAGCAGAGAATAAGAAGAGCAGGGAGTTAATTATTAACAATGTGAGTCTAATGTTCACTGAGGTCTCAGATGTTTTCATGTCCTAATCTTATCCTCAACTTGCTGATTAGTCAAAAATTGTTTATGAACATTCAGCATCTACTATAGGTTCAGTCCTAAACTAAGTTTTATAAAGGATCCTGAAAAAGATCTACTGCCTTTAAGTCTAACTGGGGAGGAAAGGATAACACCCATGAAACAATAGTTATCAGGACAAGATAACATTCCTTATCAATGCTGTAGGAGTTCGGAGGTGAGATGTATCAGGAAGGGCTTAAATGGTCATGGAAACCTCTGTGGAAGAAGGGAATCTCCAATTGGGTCTTGAAAGGCAGGATTTAAAAAGCCAAGCTCCAAGGCAGGGGTGAGCACGGTAGGTTCTTGAGCCAGTGAGATAATCCCCTGGAGAGTAGTTAAGTGTGTGTGTGAGCACATGAGTCTATGCAGGAAGGGCCATGGGAGACATTGATCAGGGTTGGTGGGACAACATTCTCCGGGGTGTCTTTTTTAAGAGAACATGGGAAGACATTGTGAGTTTGGAGCAGGCGAGTGACATGGTGGATCAGTGTTAAAATAAGAGTAGATCAGCTGTGATGGCAGGATGTGTTGAAGTGAGAAACTCAGGCTGTTTGGTTTGAGGGAGGCCCTGACAGGGGTGTGGCCATGAGACACAGCGAGTGGTGCAGAGAGACAAGACATTTCAAGGCACAGTCAATGAAAATCAGAAGCTGCTTATGAGGAAGCAGAGTAGGCTAAACAAAGGCAGTATTAGAGCTTTGAGTATGTGGTGGAGGGTTGTGGTGCTCTGGACAGAGATGTTGGAAAGAGGAAAACATCCTAGACAGTCATTAGTTTTTACCATATTCAGCCTGAAATCATGGTGTTTAAGTGGAACTATCTAGAACTGTGTTATCCAATACTTAGCCTCCAGACACATGTGGGGAATTAAATTGACTGAAATTAGATAAAATTAGAACTCTAGTTCCTCATTCAGGTTAACCACATTTCAAGTGTGCAATAGCTAAATATGCTATAATGGCTACCACATTGGAAGTCAGGTATAAAACAGTTTTCATTATCTCAGAATGTTCTATCAGACAGGAATGATCTAGAGATCAGTAGAAAATATTAGCATTTGGGGAAGGAGAGCTCTTGAGATGAGAATGGGAAATTAGTGACACTAAGTCAATGGGTCATCTCTCAAGGAGAAAGGCCTAGGGCTAAATTTTAGGTCATGTATGAAGTTGAGAGAAACAGGCAAAAGAAGAACAAACAAAAATTGCCAGAGGTTTAGGAGAAGTGGGAGACTCAGCATAGCATAAAATCCTGGCAACAAAAAGAGGAGAAACTGTCAATGAGTAGGGCATGAGTGGGGGTGGGGGAGGTAATGGGAAAATAAGGACACATATGTAATACCTTAATCAATAAAGAACTTTAAAAAAATGAGGAAGGAGTGGTGTCAATGTCAATGCTGCATAGAAGTCAAGGATAAAGAGAACCAGGACAAAATTGTGTTTAGAATCTGAGGTCATTTGTGACCTATCAAACTCAACGAAGGAGTGAGAGAGAGAGATGGAGTTAAATAGGAACACCATAAACTGAGACCGGGAGAGGAGATCAGGGCCTAGGAACATCTCAGTGGAGTGGTAGGGATGGGGGCTTGTTCAGGAGGATGTGGGGAGAAGAAAATAGAGGTGAGGAGCAGAGCCAGCTGTTGGGAGAAGGAAGAAGAGAAATGAAGGAGACAACTATCACCACCAAGGGCTTCATGGACGGTTATTTTTATTTTTTCCAAAAGAATAAGAAGATGGGTTAAAAAAAGAAGAGGATTAGAAGAAGAGGATTAGAAGAAGAGGGTGCCTGTGTAACGCCTAATGGTTGGGATGGAACGAGAAAGGGGTCACGAGGAGGGGATTATACTCTGGGGGCTCAGGAGAGAAGGGATAAAAAGAGTGGGTGGGCTTGTGGCCATTGACCTCTGAGATTGGGACAGTTGCTTAAAGCTAGAGGCTGCTTTAGCTTGGTCTGCTCGCTTTTGCTCTCTTGTCTTCCCACTTGCCATGCACAAGATTCTTCCTTTTGGTCGATTTAATTTTGATTTGTTTTTCTAATGCATTAGACCTTAACATTTGTGCAGTGTTACTACCTAGCTTTCTAGATTCCTCTAAAACCATTGTAAATAGACATGTGTCCTTATTATTTGTCCATGTCAGTGTCATCTGTTTTAAACTGTAAGGACAAGGACAGAGTCTGTTTAGCATGTGCTCCACAGGGCTTATCATACTACTATGAACATATGGGTAATTCATTCAATACTATTTAATTGTAAAGATCAGTAATTATACTTGTATTTGAAGAGATTCTTTTACGAATAGATGTATACAGTTGAATATGTGGGTATGCCTGTGTGTGTGTCTTGCTAACTCCGCTGATCAAAGATAATTCATCCTCCTTGCCATTATGGTAAAGAGTTATTAGAGATTGATTGGATTTTGGATTTTAGTTTATTATGGACTGGTACTCAGTGCTTTCTGTGCACTATTTTGTTTAGTCCTTGCAGACATTTTGAGTGATAGGTGTTCTAATTCTTATGTCAGAGGTGAGGAAATTGTGGCAGAGGCTGATTAAGTAACGTGCCCAGGGTCATGCAGCAAGAACAAGGGGCAGAGAAGAAACGGGAGCCTGGTCTCTCTGGCGCCCAATCTTGTGCCCTTAGTGCCCTCTGTGTTCTCAGGCAGTGTGCGAAAGTGGCTGCTACCAGGCCTGGGGTGGCCACAGCCATGAGCATGCCCACATAAGGATGTGCTCGCTCTCTACAGCCGTAAATCTTCTCTCGTTACTGAGAGGTGGAAAAAATGGTTTGGGGGAAATAACACAAATAACACCTCCTGGTGTCAGCCCAGCCTTGATGGGGGACAAAAACGCTTAGCAACTCTTTCAAAGTATCCAAGACAAAACTTGACCTTTAAGCAGTTTCTCCATTTAGAGTTAAATTTATCTTCAACAAATATGGTTTGAATAAGTCAAGACCTCCTGTTTTAGCTATTTAACTGGGAAGGTAATATTTCCAATTCAATTTAAAAAATTTCCTTTGCCAAATTCCTCAGGACAAGAAAAAGAAAAGGAGAAAAAGGAATGCTAAAGTTCAGAATAAAAAGAAACTTCCCAGGATGTGCATTGGTGCAAACCATAGCTGTGGTCATCGTAAATATCACTTTTTCCTTTCCAAACCAAAGTCTGGGGTTTCCATAGTAACTGCTATTACTCCAGCTGGTTTGCATCATGTTTTTTGTATAGGAGCCAATGGAGCAGAATCCAGCTATGTCACAAAGTTCAGGCATCACTATCAAATGGATCTTCTGGGGCAAATACCAGAAAGAAAATTATTGCGCACAACACCTTCTCCCACCCAAGCCCTACCTTCCCAACCCTTGTGCTTTGCTATTATGCTGACCTAGTCCCTAGAGCACCCAGAGTGGGCCTTCTTCTCAAAGTCAGACCATTGGCTGCCTCCAACTGTGACTTCTCCCTCTGTCTGTGTGCACTGGAAGGGAATTAGAGCTGTGGCTATTGATTTACTAATCAGAGTGTTCTTGGGCAATAGCGTTTCACAAGCATCAGAATGCAGATTTGACAGTGCAGGCCAACTGGACTGCAGACTGGAGAGATTGCATTGCCTCCCTGTGACTCACCCAGGCTTTCAGATGAAAGTGATTTCCCAAGGTCACTGCGAAGCTCAGGACAAAGGTGTCTCATGTGGAGAACACACGGTGTGAAGGCACGAGAGACGTTGTGCCCAGAGTCAGAGACTTGTGTCCCTCTTCTCACCTTTGATCTTGGCAGAACGAGCCTGACCCCGAGGACTTCCGTCCAATCATGGGACTGTCATAGGAATATATGCCTTTCCTCTCCCCACGCCCTCTCACCATCCTCATCCCAAGCCCTGCTCCTATTTTCTAGGTGTAGAAAAGGAACTAGGGAGAAATATGTCTCCTCTCACCAAAGCATTTCCACTTCTTAAAATAAGTCCCAGCTTTCCTCTTCTAAGAAGCCATCCCGGAGTGGACTAGGATCTCACAATATCTTTTGTTTACTTTATGCAAGAAACATATTCAGAACCTCCTGAGTGGCAGACACCAGGGGAAGGCCCACACTTATCTGAGCCCAATAAAGGGCCATGATTATTACACAGACATGGTCGGAAGAGGGTGCTATTCCAATTTGGGGGACAAGTGGCCAAAAAGGCTTCGTAAAAGAAGTGACTTGACTAGCATGATCCATAGCCGTCTAATCTATTAGCATGCACATAATTATAGCATGGATTTTAAATACCTCTGCATGGGAGTCTATCTTGTTATCTCCTTAGATTACAAAAATCTTGAGTGTAAAAGCCTGGTCTTTATTACACTGGGCTGAAGATCTGACTTAGAACAGAGCTGAGAGCGTAGAGAGGGTTATCGTGGCCTTGACTCTGCCTTCAGAAACAAAAGGGCAGACTGGAGGATCCATAGGCAGTTTGTGTGAGAGGGTGGCCCTGTGCAACAGTGGGAGACAGCTGAGCATGAGAGAGAAATGGGTTGACACCTGAGCCCAAAAGCTGAAGAAGGGGATTTGCATACAGTGCTTTTATTTTCTACCATTTTCTACCTACATTTTAAGCATGATTTCAAACTTTTCTATTACCCTGGATCAGAAGCTCCTTAATTGCTTCCTCTGTGACTGGGAAAGTTGTTTCTCTCCAGGCCTCAAGTTTTCATTTGATAAATGTTGGGTTGGCCTGGGTGATTGTCTCTTAAGCTCTAAATTGTATTTCACAGGCTTAACCTGAACCAGTCCAAATCAGCTTTGAATCCTCAGGGTCTAAACACACTAATAAGTACTGAATAAATATTTGAATTAAATTAAAGAGACTCAAAGTCCAGTTCTACATGTGAGATGATAAGACTGGGCTTAATGAAGAGTGTGGAGATCTGGGTGAGCTGTGCCGTGCTTTGTATGAATAGCAGAACCACGGGCTGGGTTCTCTACCTGTCGCAGAGGCTGGGAAGGTGGCTTGGCTCTTTAGGCTGGCCCCACTTGGCTGCTTTAGATGTGGATTCAGGCAAAGACTGGCCTGGGTCTTGTGTTGTGAAATATTTAACTACAAAAGAGAAAAAATAAATTATTCAAGTTGTTAAATGTGGTCTTATAAACTAAAGAAAGCCTCCAACTTTTTTGTGTGTGTGTGTGCCAGAAAAAGAAGCATGGTCTGAGACATCTGTGTGATTGGGCGCCTGTTTTGGTTTATACTCGGTCCTGACTTCACTTTACACAGCCCCTAGAAACAGGAGTCTTGTGTTCAGTACGGACAGCCAACTGCGACAACTCAAGCCAAAGAAATTGGAGTTTTCCTCATTCTGTTGTAGTGCTTCCATGACTTAAAGACGCTCTGGTTCCCTGTCCTTTGCGCTGCCTTCATAGAGATTCAAGTAATAGTTAGGGTAGGGACTACAGCCAACAAAGGTGGGAACACTTTTTTTACATCGTCTCCAATACGTGTTAGGGTGTTGGGGTGGCAGAGGAATAGCCATTGCAAGTTTCATAAAGCAAACACTTTTTTCCCTGTCCTATAAACATCTCCATTGTGGATGTCAGGCATACTTCCGCCTATCTAGTTGAGTACCCAACAGTTATTGTAGACTTTAATTACTACTTCTTTTAGCTGTAGATCCACACCCTCCCTGACACTATTTTAATTCTAAATAATCAAGGTGAAGCAAAAATAAATAAAAAGTCATTTTAGATGGGGCTGCAAAGACACAGGCAGATGCCTAGTAGAGGAAGGTGAACTCTGTGTGCTTTTTTTCTACTCACAAGACAAGTATTTTCCAGCACCTATGTGCTAAGCAATGTTACATCCACTTTTGTTTAATAATCACAGTTCTGTTAAGAACAGGGAAGTTAAGGACCATTGCCTAATTAGGGAGAGGCAGGGCTGGGATTCAGACCCGGACCCCCTGACTCCGGGAGCAGCCCTTTGCCCCACAGCACGTTACCTTCCTGGGCTGGCCATGTGCTTCCTGCAGTCCTTTGGAACTATATTTAACTGCATGCAGCCTGAGGTGACCCGAGCATCTAGCATTGCTACCCCCCACCCCAATCTGCTGGCCCCTCCTGCAGAAGACAGAGAAAAGCACTTCCTTCTGAATAATGAGCAGAGATTTTTTGGGAATTTCTGAGATCTCTTTGTAGTTACTTTGCAAACTTGGTATACAAGAGGCTACTTGTTTGCTCTTTCATAATACACCTGCAGTTTTGGACAACAGCGATGAAGTGAGCAATGCCACGTGCATTATGGCCATGAAGCCTAAGTAATTTGCTACACTTCTTACAGAGTTTAATGAGAGTTTTTAGTAACAGCGCTGCAGTTTGCTATCCGCTACTGTTTTTGAGAACTATGGATCATTAAGAGTTTTGGTCCTAATGCAGTGATGCAGTCCAACAGTATCATTAGCCCTGTGGCTCTGGGTGATTTGGTGGGCTTTCTTTCTCTCCAAGAATATGGGCTCACGAAAGGTAGGAAGGGACTTGTATAGTATCCATGCTTAAAAAGCTTCATTTTCCGAGGCCATGAGATTACTAACCAAGCAGATCAGTATCCAGTGTGGTATGCTGCTCAGAGCACTTCTGGTGAGTCCAGCATTGTCATTGATCACTTTGGGCACATTGTTGAATGTGCCCTACAAGAATCTGCATTTCTTGCCTGATAAATGGGGTTCATTTGAAAGTTGCCCAGTGACCTCAGAACCATATTATTGGAGAGTCCTGTGTGAGAAAAGATTTGAGTGCTACAAAATGTTGAGTGTCATAAAAATGTAAGATTATCTGGTTACATAGATGACGGTGCGTGAAGGATCCTTAGCTAAAGTGGTAGCCAGTCTATCAGTGATGAGGGTAGAATGGTGCAGTCCATGGACAGGAGCCCAGCCACTGACTGCTTGTCACTGGGCTGTGAAGAGAGTGAGTGTCTGGAGACGTTTATGGCAATGTGACCGAGTAATTTTATGTCTGCTGAATATAGTAATAAAACTTAGGCCTTGAATTTTCTTGGTATTTTTAAATTTTATATTTAGTATTTCTCTTTCTTACATTTAAAAAAAGTATGGTGCACAATGGATTGGGGGAAAACTAGCCCTTCACACGGATGATACGAGAAACTAGGTATGTGAAATATCAGAAGTTCAGGAGATAATTGGGAAATTAAAAGTCTGTATGGTTTACCTATCCAGAGAAAGGCCGCCAGGAAATGGAAAACATGAGTCCATTCCAACTGAGTCGCTTCTCTCCCACCTGTTTGGTGTCCTGGGGACACAGAAGACATGCTCTGATGTCTGACCTTGGGGACTCACTCAGTATCATTAGAAGGAATAAAAGTCCAAAGCACAGGGCTACAGCTGCTTTTCCTAAGATGCTTCCGAGGACCATAGGGCTTGTGGCTCTTTTCCTGGGCTGATGGGGCCTAGGTGAAGACAGCCATGATACAAAATCATATCCACAAGAAACCATGGTCAATTAAGAAGGGAGAGAATGCTAAATGGGCAGACAGCATGATTTCTATTTTGGTGTTGAGATTTATAAGTTAATGTTTTAACATATATTTTAATATCAAATAGGACACCCCCATCCATTTTGGTTTTCATCCTTATGTATTCCTCTAGATGAGATTTAGAATTATCTAGTTCTAAAAAGCTTAGTTGAAATTCTGTTAACTTGTGTGTTAAAATGAATAAAATTTATCTTTGTAATATGAAGACTTCTCATCCATGAATGAATCATTTTATTCCACTCAGTTAATTTTTATAATTTTCTGTTTGTTCATTCTATACATTTCTTGTTAAATGTATCTATCCCTGGATATTTTATATTTTTATTGTCACTGTGAATGAAATCTTGTATCCCATTACTTTCTAGTTATTGCTGGTGTGTAAGAAAGCTTATGGGTTTTGATATATTTAATGTTTAACTGGCCACCTTTCTGCTCTCATTACAGTTCTAATTCTTTGGGTTATCCAGGCATAAAAAATTATGTATAGACATTTCCTGACTCTGGTCCGCCTTTCCAGTATGAGTAACTTACCGCTTTCTTGGCTGATTGCACTAGCTATTGTTTCCAGAACACTGGTAAGTAAATGAAGATACCCTGATACCCTGTCGGAACGTCACAAGCTGTTGGACCTTCCATATCAACAGAAACACGGAAACTGAAGCACTGCGCTCCCTCCTTTTCTTCTCCCCTGTTTCTCAAACATTTGCTGATAGGAGTAAAACCTCATTCAGATGATGTGGGAGATGACCTTGGAAGAAATACGCAGGTTAAATGCTTTGTTTCTGCTTTGCCTTTGTAATATAGTACAAGAAGGAGATCGTGGGATAGAGGGACTGATTATATGCTTAATTACAAGGTTCGTATGATTTTTGTAGCATCTTAATTGGCGGGAAGAGGATGCTTGAGTCACTGTTGGGCTTTCTGGTGAGGGCTGGCTCAGAGCAATCGCCTCGCCCTTACAGCACCCTGTGTCTCTCCGTATCCCAGGGAGACCTTGGGCTGTGCTTCTGAGGGGTTCACTTTGTGTTTTACGCTTGATTTCCATTTGAACCCATATTCAAGCCTCTGACAAGCAAAATGGGGACAAAATACATCCCTTGGTTCTATTTCCAACCCATTCAAAAATAGAAGGCTGTCAGAGTTCTCAGGAGCGGACGTCAGCTCAGCTGGAAGGCTGGGCGCCTGGTTTCCCCTGGGAGGTCAGGCGAACCTGAGAATTGAAGAAGCCCCTATTTTCTGCTGCTCACTCTTTTTCTTTATCCAGCTGCACACACTATCACTGTAATTTCACAAGTATATGTAAGTGTGGTCATGCTGCCATGCGTGGGTGCTGTGCTGTGCCCTCGGGTCCCTTCTCTCCAGGACGGAAATGCTCATCCTCCCAGAGCTGAGAGTTTGACGGCTCACAGGTCAGTCTTACCCCGGTGATAACCCTCTCCTGGTGGTAGCTGCCTCCCTTCTGGGAGCAGCCCATGTCCAATGCCTGGTCGTCAACCTAATTTGGCACAACTGTCAGAGCACTTCCAGCTCCACTGGGATTGGTGGAGGCCCAGCTTGCTTCACAGACCACAGATCTGATTCTGAGGGCACCTCCTACAAACCTCCTGCAGGTAAACCCCCATCTTGGAGTCAGCATTCCCAGAGACTATATCTCAGCCCACTTCCTTGACCAATGCAATCTGCTTGAAATTTTAGTGGCATCCTTTCGCTTTTTTTTTTTTTTTAAAGTCAGCTTCTCCTCGTCTCTTGTCCTATACACCAAGATGAGCCTCACTGACCTCTCCTAAGAACACACGTGTTCACAACCTGTTTTGTGTCTGCCCTCATTTCCCCCTCTGTTCCTTTCGTTCTCTACAAAAGCCATCTGTGGCCTATGGCAGTCATAGGTTCCTCTATCCATGGGCACTCACTGGGTTTCCAGGCTCCCGCCTCCAAATGGTGCACATTGTTTACAGAGGTGCTTATGAACGCAGGTGCTTGAGCTTCTGTGGATAGACTCCTAAGGGGGTTGCTGGTTTAAAGGAAGTGCATACTTTCCATTTTTAAAGGTGTTGCTGAATAACCTTTTTAAGTCTCTTGAAGCATTTCCCCAGCCACGAGGAGAGTTGCCTGCTTCTTATGTCCCCACCTGAAGATCACAAAGCTGATCTTTAATCAGGTCTCTGTTCAGGTCTTAGTCATTTCTCACTGAAGACCCACCTTGACCCTTTGCTGTTGAAAGAAGGAGAGTTTGGTGAAGGGAAGACCAGGCTGATGGGCTTGAGAAAGTCCCCCGACCTCCAGGTGGCTCCTTCCTCCAAATGGAAGAGAAATACGGACTGCAGACTCTTCTCCTGCTCTAGCCCCAGCCTGGAGCACATGGCTGCACAGGGCGGGGGACCCAAGCCTGAGGGGCTGGTGCCGTCCCCAGTCCAGGGACATGAGAAGGATCTTTCAGGGTGAAGATGAGGTGGGGATGGGCAGGGGGAAAAGCTTTATGCTGCGTGCTCCCCCATGACTCATAGGGTCCTTAGTTAGTTCCCAGCAGGTGGAATATGCTCCTCTTGCCTCTGAAAACAAACAGGAAAAGAATTGGCATGTGACTGGTGTCCCAGGCTGGAAAGGGGGAAGACTGGGGTGACTTCTTAAAAGGAGGAAAATCCATCTAGGATATTTGGGCACACAGATGCACCTCCTCCAATATCCAATAAAACATCGGATGTGAACTGGCAACCTCGTGACCGCCACGCCCCTTTCAAACTCTCCATGACCAGTGATGGGGTAAGGTGGGGAGCTCCTGGCCAGGGGGATGCGTCTGTGCCTGCCTGGCTTGGTGCTGGGCACGAAATGTCGCAGACTGTCTCTCTCTACCTGGGCATTATCAGCATCTCCTTGCCTCTTTTTGGCGTGTGAAATTAGGCAACCCTATGCCCTGTTATTATAGCACAGAATCATTATCCCTAATAAACATTTCATAACTCAATCTATTTTTACCAATTGTTTTAAATCTTTCTTATTAGCTATGTTAGGCATGCTATGATTTTAATCTTCTTAACGTCCATGTGAGAGTTTGACAGGTCAGCAGGGGATCTTGCCTTAGCTGCCAATGATACATGATTAGGTTAAGCTCCAGGGACCCATGCTCTAGAGCAGGGGTGGGCAAACTTTTTGACTCGAGGGCTACAATGGGTTCTTAAACTGGACTGGAGGGCCGGAACAAAAGCATGGATGGAGTGTTTGCGTGAACTAATATAAATTCACAGTAAACATCATTACATAAAGGGTACGGTCTTTTTTTTTTTTTTTTTTTTTTTTTTTTTTTAGTTTTATTCATTTCAAATGGGCCGGATCTGGCCCGCAGGTCGTAGTTTGCCCACAGCTGCTCTAGAGCCTCCCTCTCCCCATCCCAGACTCATCTCTGAAGCATTGTAAGAGAACTGGGTCTCCTGCAGTCCACAGAGTAACAGTGTATCAGTGAGAACAATATCTTAGGCTTTCATCTAATCATTTAGTTTTGTGAAAAAGAAGTAAATAAAGAGGGGGGGGAAGGTTAGAGAAAGAAAGAGAGAGGAGAGAGAGAGAGAGGGAGAGAGAGAGAGAGAGAGAGAGAGAGAGAGAGAGAGAGAAGAGAGAGGGAGAGAGAGAGAAAAAAAACTGATCTCATCTCATCTGGGAGGTAACTGCAGCAACCCAGGTCATTTCTGAGAGGCAACAGAATCGTGTTTTAATATACTGAAAGTTAACACAAAGTCGAGGGAAGAGTTGGCACAGTGGGAGACCTTGGACCATTCTTTTTTTAGGATCATCGCTGGGTAGGAAAATAATTGAGGTTTTGGCAGCTGAGATGACTGTTGGCAGAACAGCTTATTTCTCACTTAATTCCTTACGTAAACCAGCATCCCTACTAACTTTTGCCATAGCTGCACTGAAGAGTTTGGCTGTGCTGTCCCTCCAGCCAATCCATCTTTGGTTTTACCTGCTATTAACTGTTCCCCGTTTGTGCTAAAAGAATACTGTCCGGCTCCAGAGCTTCATCCTTTCATGGCCATTTCCTGATGGTCCAGATGCATGACATCCTCACACTCAAGAACAAAGGAGTCCTGATGACTAAGGCTGATATTCTGGAGATAGTGGAAGAGTGCAAGCTCAGGTTCAGGTGGACAAGCGTTAGAACGTAAGGAGGGTCACAATTCCACAGCCAACTTACACCAGATCCTCCCCTTTCTTTGGAAGAAGGGGTCCATGACTGCCTCCAAGGTTCAAGGGCAGGTGCAGACGGAATAAACTATGAAGCATCTTTTGCTAATAGGATCTTGGGTGTCCACCCAACCTTCCCCTCCCCACAGGAGACCAACAGGCCCTGACCAAGATCACCCCTTGGTGCCTGGCAAGAACAACTCTCAGTGTGAAGTGTTAAAGGGATGGTTTTCAAACTGTGGTGAGCATCAGAATGACTAGGAAGCTTATTAAATATGATAAATTCCCAAGCCTACCCCCAGAAATTCTGCCTCATGTGCACTGGGGTGGGTCCTTGTAGTTCTGACGCAGATAGTTGAGTTGAGTCTGCTAGAACATCACACACTGGTGTTCTCTTCAAGTACCTTCTCCCTGCAATACCCCAGTGCCTCCCTCCACACAGGCCGCATTTGGTGTGGAGCCACTCTCTTCCGAATGGATCAGCCTCCCTCGGTTGGCTTGAGCCTTAGATCAGGATTTTCTCTGAAGACACTTACCAGGCTGTTTATAAGAGGAGTGCTGGTGATGGAATTACCGATCTTTTTCTAGGCTTTAATTTTCTGTTGGGCTTTTCTTCTGAGTCCCATTGCTGCCTCTTTGCCCCTGTTTATAACAAACTCCAAAAGTAGGCTCCCTGTGTTCAGAGGTGGGATCAAGGACAATCTGACCTCTGGCT
Source organism: Myotis nattereri (assembly GCF_964212035.1). NCBI lineage: Eukaryota > Metazoa > Chordata > Mammalia > Chiroptera > Vespertilionidae > Myotis > Myotis nattereri. The sequence goes on from NC_138080.1 coordinate 11,576,476, forward strand.
GCATTTCTGTGAAATGTGATCTGGCATTCTATCATATTGCCTGTTGTTCATTTATTGTCATTGTTTTCATCCTCCATTTATTGAATCATCTATCTTTTCCTTGCCATATTTTCTTACGGGTGTTATTTATAACATGATTTTAATTGCCAAGGAAAATTCCATTAGAATTATATTTATTAAAAATATGAGATAGCCTGGCCAGTGTGGCTCAGTGGTTGAGCATTGACTTATGAACCAGGAGGTCACAGCTCTATTCCTGGTCAGGGTTCATGCCTGGTTGCAGGCTTGATCCCTAGTAGGGGATGTACAGGGGGCAGCCGACTGATGATTCTCTCTCATCATTGATGCTTCTATCTCCCTCTCCCTTTCTCTCTAAAATCAATAAAACATATTTTTTAAAATGAGATAAGTTGGAATCTTTGTAATATTGTTCTTTGCTTTAAGGGACATGGATAGCACTTCACTTTCTCATTTTTAAGGATGTTTCTCAGGAACCGTCTTATCTTTCTGTTGTTCTTTGCCCAGGCAGCTCTGTTTTATGACTACTAGCAGCCATTTGAATTTGCCTTGTTTTGTGGCCATTTTCTTGTCAGACTTGTTTCCTCCTCTCATCCTATGGTCTTGATTCCCCAGGGTTTATCCAGACTCTGGATGGGCAGCGGGTAAGGCAGGAAGCTGCCTGGGGCTCTACAGGTCGGTGTGGGTGGAGGCTCAGGTGACAGCTGGAAGGCACCATGGCTCCTGGCGGTTTCCCAGCCTCCAGCAATTGTTCCAATTGTGTGGCTCTGCTGTACTGAGATGTGATGCTTTTACAAAATTAGCATGTGCCGACACCAGAAACTTCACATGCGCTGCCTTGTGCATACAGCCCTACAAGGTAGATACTGTTATTATTCAAACGTAAAGGAAGAAACAGAAATGATGGAATCCCAAGATTAAGCGATGTGGCTCTCAGAGCTGGTGTGTGGCAAATGCAGGAGGAGGACCAGGTCCTGGGCTCTCTATATGGCTATGATATGTCCCCAGCAAATGTAAGTGTTCACTAGGCGATAGGCATGATTGTTGTTTCCAGTGTTTAGGTCAATTGACTATTAGGCCACTGACCACAAAGACTTGCAGAGTTGAATTCACACCTTTAAACTTCACTTGGTAGAGAAGATTTCTACAGGGAATGTAGTCACCCTAAAACCAGAGGACCTCATCATACTGTGGCAATGCTAGTGTCGCAGAAGACACACACGGAAAGAAGGAAGGAAGGAAGGAAGGAAGGAAGGAAGGAAGGAAGGAAGGAAGGAAGGAAGGGAGGGAGGGAGTCCTCAGCATCTCAGCATTCTAGCCCTTTCACCCCCAGCCCTGCATTCTGAAATCTTCCCTTCTTCTGCCTCCTGTGAGGACTTTGAGCTTTCCTAACCACAGGCAAGTGAGAGGTATTCATTTAGGCCAGTGGTTCCCAACTTTTTTTTTTTTTTGCCAGCCCTCCCTAAGCATCTCTAAAATCCTGATCCTACCCTCCCCCCCCCCCCCACATCCCGTGACATTTAATTCTTTTTATTCAAAAGTGAACTCCTATTCACGTGGAGGAAGCCCAAAAGGCAATGAACTTGGTTTAAACGAGATTCCAAAGAACATGGCATCCATGAAAGAGAAAAATAGAAGAACAAAAGGACAGTTGAAGTACTGAGGAAGAAATCACTAAAAAATTATTTAAATAATAATAATAATAATATGAAGTGGTATGAAAAAATAGCAAATAAAGTTTCAAAACATATAATAGAAAATTGAAATGCATAAATATGTCACAATATATATTTACATACTGTATATGAGGCCTCTAGAATGATAAGAAATGCAAAAAATTCACTGTTAATACCTCAAATTGCCTCCCTTAAAAATCAAATTGCCCCCCTGTGGGGCGTGTGGCCCACGTTGAGAACCACTGATTTAGATGCTAATCTTCTTTTTCAACAAAAAAGGAAGCAGTTTGGTGACAGGAGACCGAGGACAGGTTTCTAGTACTTGTGAAGAAAGTTTGATTTTACAGAGGAGCAAACAGAGTCTCAGAGAGAATAAATATGTGTCACATGTCACCCAGTTGGTGAGTAGCAGAGCGGGATCTAAATCCACATCTGTCCTATTTCAGAACCTTTTGGTTAAATCTCCACATTTTCCATAAACAAGTTTTGGCTGCAATGAGACATAAAAACTATAGACATGGTATTATCTTGTGGCAGTTATTTGAAAACCCAAGTATTCTACTGACACATTAAATCATGATGATAAAAAGTTAACATTTATTTAGTGCTCACCATGCGCCAGCTGCTATACAAGCCTGAATCCTCTCATTTCATCCTCATAGCAATACCATGAGGGCTGTTCAGATCTTGCACTCCACGTTACTAATGAGAAAAAATGAGGTTTAGTGAGTTAAAGAAATTGCCCAATTGTGTACAGCTGTGCCACTGGTACACACAGAATCCTAACTCTAGGCAAAGCACTGCGCACGGTACCAGAGAGCTCCGAAAGGTGAGACCCTGCTGTCTGTCTGGTGAGGCTGGTGGCTGCATATCAAGTGGGCAAAGCAGGCAGCATGAGCTGGTTGCCAAAGCCCTGGGGCAGACCAGCACTACAGAGATTCAGACCAGGAAGACATGAGCACAGACTAGATAAGTACAGTTTCTAAGGATACTTCTAAGAGCTCATGGAAATGTTTTAATTTTATTTAAAACCAGAATTAAAAAATAATCTTGTAGGTAAAAAATGTGTTAATACACAATATAGTCATCTTTATGCCAATAGAATCATAAATGCAATTTTCAATGTTTTATGTGGAAGAAGGGGCCCATAAAGGCAAAAATAGCTAGAGCCGTGAAGGTCATAAGGTGGCCCTGCTATTGCCTCCTGGATGCAGGTCACTCCGAGGCCTTAGGTTGTTGCAGAGCCATAGGAGGAAGGAGCCTGGGTCCCTGAATGTGGCATGTAGGAGAGCTGCCTGGCAACCAGACACACCCAACTACCAGCTGGAAATAGATTCAAAAGATTATCGCATGAGATGACCACCTTACTCAATTACCCTAGGGTGTCTAATTTTGTTTTCTTAGGAGACACAGTCTGAGGTTACACAATCTTAGGGTTATATAGTCTGAGGAAGGTCACAGAAGGAAATTGAACTGGAGCTGAGCTTGACAGCTGACGTTCTGGCTCAGCTGGAATGCATCCTGTTTTCATGATCTCCATGATGAGAATAAGGCCAGCTTGTAGGTGGGTTGGCCAACTCCTTACAAAGAGGAGGTAAAGACTACTCAAGGCAGAATATGTTTCTGGCATGGCCAGTGGCCAACTCTGTACCTGGAACCTTGGAGGAATTCAGTAAGTGTATTCTGTGTTGAACTGAACCATTTTGCACCACGGAAAACTATTTCTGTGGTTTACTAAGTTAGTGCCTTCATGCAAACACCAGCGTAGAAATTCGGAAGTGGGTTATCTGTCTTAACTAGTGTCAAATAGGCAACCAGCTCTGGGCCTAGCAGTGAACAGGATACCTGTGGGGGATACAGAGAGATGGGAGATTTGGTGTTTAAATTACATGACAATGCAATTTGTATATAATTGTGAACTAAATTTGGTGGTTTTTTTCTAAAGAAATGATGGGAGTTGTGTAAGGGCTGATGTAGTTAGGGAAGACCTTTTGAGAAGGTTTCACTTGACCTTGGATTTAGGGAATAAATAGGACTTAAGTAGGAGGGATTAGGAAATTTTGACAAGAATGGCTGACAGTTTGCTGGTGGGGTGAGCACAGTGTTGGGGGATGAGAGACCAGCATGACCAGTGCAAAGTGCTTGTAGCCACTGTACAAGTAAGGAAGTAGGGCAGAATTAGGAAATGAAGAAAATTAATCTTCCTCTGCCTTCCACCTTTTGTAAAACAACCAAACTCTCTCACTTTGGTGTTGAAGGGAAGTATGGTTAAAGGCAAGAAGGAGAAGAGAAAGGGAAGGAAAAGAAAGGACAGTTGGAAAGTGGAAAACAAGCAACGGGGTGGGGGGTGGTAACTCACAGTAGCCCTCGGTGAAGAGATCTTTTTTTTTTTTTTAATATATTTTATTGATTTTTTACAGAGAGGAAGGGAGAGAGATAGAGAGTTAGAAACATCGATCAGCTGCCTCCTGCACATCTCCTACTGGGGATATGCCCGCAACCCAGGTACATGCCCTTGACCGGAATCGAACCTGGGACCTTTCAGTCTGCAGGCCGACGCTCTATCCACTGAGCCAAACCGGTTTCGGCTCGGTGAAGAGATCTTATAAAACCTTCCTGAGAAGGGGCTCTCTGAGCACAGAACTGTGGACTGAGGCCCTGGAAGCCAACAAGATCAAGACGACACATTTGGGTGTCCCTGATTTCCGTGCAGCATGCAGGCATCACTGTTTTATCCAGTGCTTGAATTCAGTAAAATCAAATGCTAGCAGAATGGAGCTGGTACACTGTCACGCTGGTAATTCAGCTCCACACTGTAAATCGGCCAGCCAGCTTAAGAACAACTACTGATGCAATTAAATCCAATGTCCAGTTGGAAATGAAAGCCACCATTCTGTGGAAGATGAAAAAGAAAGCATACTCCTAAATGGTTTTTTCTCCAGGAAATAAAGATGGGCTCATTTAACACGATTTCTACCTGTTCTCCTGCAATTAGTGCTTAAGTGACTGTCTCTGGGTATTAGGCAGTCCCAGGAAATGAAATGATGCAATGGTAATTGGCCATGTGGGTTTCTTCACTTCCCTGGGGATTTCACTTGGCTTAGAGAGCATTTTTTTACATGGACCCTGTCTGCACTCTTTATTTAGCTAATTAGAGGGCTTAAGGGAATGAGCTGGCATTGAAACTGAATATCTGGGTTCTAGTCCAAACTAATAAATTTTATCTTCTATTGTGTTTTTATCTTGAACAGCTGTATTACATACATTAGCTCATTTAATCTTCACTATAACCGTGTAATGTTGGTATCATGACCCCTTTTACAGCGATGAGAACATTAAATTCAGAGAGGTTGCCCTGATCCATGTTCCCCAACCAGAAAGCAGCAGAGCTGGGATTAGAACTCGAATTGGCTGTAATTCCCAGGCTCTGCTGCCCGTTATTAGTATCTACTGATTAAATAGACTTGTGTTCCCTGTAACAAGTCACTTCAGCTCTCTGTCTTCACTTTCTTTAATTTGTTGAGGATTCTGTGAAGATGTGGCTGTTCTAAGTGCCTTTCTTTCTGTACAGATTAAGCATACTTTTTACTTTTCTCTCCCGTTTTTATTTTGCTCCCTACCTCTTTTGCTCTGTTTTTCTTCTCTTTCCTGCATATCCAAACCAGAGCTGTTGTTTATTGGGTGGAGGTGTTGAGCAACGAGAGGCAGGGGTTGCGGGGCGGAGGGGGCGGGGGGGGGGCGGGGGGGCGGGCGGGGAGGGAAGCAGGTCTGTCCATTTAGGCACTCTGTTCTCCAGCTCCCTGAGCAATGCTTTCTTCCAAATGAGCTCACAGCAACATAGTATGGGGCAAGGGCCTAAGGGCTTGGAGCTTGAGGATTTTGTTTCCAGTTCTGCCACCATCTTACTGTGAGGCTTTGACCAAATCATGACCTTATCCTTGTTTATAACAATGTAAGTCTGTGTTGTCTAATATAATAGCCACTAGCCATGCGACTATCTCAATTTAAATGATTTAAAATGGAGTAAATTAAAAGCTTCACTTCTTCAATCATATTAACCAATTTCAGTTTCTCAATAGCCACATGCTAAGCACTTGTATGTATAATCTCATTTAGCACTCAAAACAATTTATGAGATAAGTACAGCTTTACAGATAAATAATGTGAGTCTTGTAGATATTTGCTCACTTGCCAAGATTATATATGGTAGTAGAGTGGTGGATATTCTCTAACTCCAAAATCTGCTCTCTAAATCAATATGTCATAATGCACTCCCGATGGCAAAAAGAAAAAAAATGCTTACAAAATGTGACCAGTGACTTCTACTTCCTGAAGGATAGAGTAGATATATTTTACCTACGTATTCCAATAATTATAACAAAAAATTCTGGGCATTATATGTAAAATAAATATAAGAAGATTCTGAAAGATGAAGAGAAGTCATACCAGCTAGAGGTCTTCAGACCCAAGGGACCATACAGTGATAAGTTTCCTGAGTTTTTTTTGTTTTTTTTTTTTGCAGACTTGGAAGAGCGAATTTAAAAAATATATATTACCCCACTATATGATATCTATAAGAAACTCATATTAATAGAATGATATACATTAGTTGAAAGCAAAATGATGGAAAAAGACACACCATACAGACATTAATCATAAGAAAGCAAAAGTAACTGTATTGATATCAGATAAAGTAGATTTCAGAGCATGGAAATTACTCTGAGAAAAAGCTCAATCCACCAAGAAGACAGCAGTTCTGAGTATTTATGCATTAAACAGCTTAGCTGCAATATATGTGAAGCAAAAACTGATAGGCTGAAGGGAGAAATAAACAAATCCACAGTTATATTTGGAGATTTCAACACTCCTCTCTCAACAATTGATAGAACAGCCAGACAGAAAATAAGCAAGCAGAACTCAACACACTATCAATCAGGAGGATCTATTGACCTTTATAGAATATACCTCCCAACAACAGCAGAATACAACTCTCTTCAAGCATCCACAGAATATTTATCATGATAGACCATATTCTTGACCAGGGGTGGGCAAACTTTTTGACTCGAGGGCCACAATGGGTTCTTAAACTGGACCGGAGGGCCGGAACAAAAGCATGGATGGAGTGTTTGTGTGAACTAATATAAATTCAAAGTAAACATCATTACAAAAAAGGGTACGGTCTTTTATTTCAATAGTTTTATTCATTTCAAACTGGCCGGATCCGGCCCGCGGGCCGTAGTTTGCCCACGGCTGTTCTAGACCATAAGGCACATATCAACAAATGTAAAATTAAAATCATACATGTCCATGAGGTCTCCAACCACAATGAAATCAAATAAGAAATCAATAACAGAAAGAGAACAGGAAATATTTTAGACACATGGAAACTAAACAACACAGTTCTAAATAATCCATAAGTGAAAGAGGAAGCCTCAAGAGAAATTATTTTAAAAAACAATTGAACTGAATGAAAATGAAAAGAAAACATATCAGAATGTGTGGACTACAGCTAATGTAGTGCTGAGATGGGAAAATCTTCCATTATAAACACGTTATAAAAAAGGAAAAGTCTTAATTTAATCATCAAGGCTCCCACTTCAAGAAATAAGAAAAAGAAAAGCAAAATAAATCCAAGGCAAGAAGAAGGAAGCAAGTAAAAAGATAAGAGCAGAAATCAATAAAATTTAAAACAAAAACTATAAAATTAATAACACAAGAACTGATTCTTTGAAAAGCTTAATGAAATTGACAAACATCTAGCAATACTGAGAGAGAGAGAGAGAGAGAGACCTAAATTAACAATTATCAGGAATGAAGCGGGCTATCACTACAGACCCCGCAGTGATAAGGACACACTATGAACAATACTACACTCATCAATTTGACTTAGATGAAATGAACTAATTTTATTAAAGGTTTGAACTACCCAACTCAATATAAAATCGCTAATTTAAATAGCCCTATAGCTATTAAGGAAATTGGATTCTTAGCTTAAAGCCTCTCAAAAAGAAATTGTCACACACCAATGGTTTCAGTGAAAAATTCCATCAAAAGAAGAATTAATACCAATCTTACACAATCTCTTCAGAAAATAGAAGAGGATGGAACATTTTTCAATTTACTTTGGAGCTAGTATGGAAGGAAAGGAAGGAAGGAAAGAAGGAAGGAAGGAAGGAAGGAAGGAAGGAAGGAAGGAAGGAAGGAAGGAAGGGAGGGAGGGAGGGAGGGAGAGAGAGAAAAAGAGTGGGGGAGACAGAGGAGAAAGGGAGGGATGGATAGAAGGAGAAGCTGAGGGAGGGGAGAAAGAACATGGCAATCTAATATCCTTTATAAATATAATTCAAAAATCATTAACAAAATAATAGCAAATTGAATTCAGCAAAATATAAAAAGAGTTACATGTCATTACTAAGAGGAATTTATTCCAAGAATGCAAGGTTAGTCTAATATTTGAAAGTCAATAAATGCAATTCATCATATTAAAACACTAAATAAAAAGTATGTATCATATTAATTGATGCAGAAAGAGCACTTGACATAACCTAAAAGATAGTTATGATAAAAACTCTCAGAAAACTAGGAATAGATGGGGAAACTTCCTCAATTTGATTTTTATACAACCAAATGCAGATTACAAGAAACCTACAGGTACCATTAAACATAATGGTGAGAAAGTAAATACTTTCCCCCTAAGATCAGAAACGAAGACAAGGATGTCTACTCTCACTGCTCTTACTCAACACGGAGGTTCTAGCTCAGGAAATAAATCAAGAAGAGGAAAGAGAAGACACAGATTAGATAGAAAGAAATAAAACTGTCATTATTTGTAGATGATATAATATTTATATTGAAAATTCCAAGGAATATATTTAAACAAATACATCTAGAACTAATAAGCAAGTTCAGCAAGGTCTCAGGGTACAAGAGAAACAAAAATGTATATTAATATGCTAGTAATAAGTAACCACTTGGGCACCAACATTTAAACTGCAATAACCATTTACATTTGCTCATAAAAATAAAGTACTTAGGTTTAAATCTAACAATGAATATGTAGTATTTGTATGCTGAAAACAACAAAATGATGATGGAAGAAATCAAAGAAGATTTAAATAAATTGGAGACATAAACTCAGTAGAGTAATGACACCAATTCTCCCCAAATTGACATACAAGTTTAGCACTATCATTGTCAAAATTCTAGCAAGATTTTCTTATATTATACACAAGAGTCTTCTAAAATTTATATGGAAAAACAAAGGAACAAAAATAGTGAAAAACCACGTGGAGAGAAGTTGAAAGTGAATCACCCTATCCAATTACTATATTATTATACTAGAAGCCTGGTGCATGAAATTCATGGGTTCAGGGGCAGAGGGGCGGTGATCCCTTAGCCAGGCCTGCACCCTCTCACAATCCAGGAGTCCTCAGGGGATGTCTGACTGCCGGCTTAGGCTAAGTTGTCAGTCGGACATCCTGCTGCAGAGGTGGGAGAGACTCCCGCCACCACTGATGCACTCGCCAGCTGTGAGCCCGGCTTCTGGCTGAGCAGCGCTTCCCATGTGGGTTAGGGCTGAAACCATCTCTCCGACATCTCCCGAAGGGTCCCAGATTATGAGAGGGCTCAGGCCAGGCTGAGAGACTCCACTGGTGAATGATGGGGCTGGGGAAAGACGCAGGAGGTTGGCCAGCAGGGGAGGGACTGTGGGAGGGTTCCAGGGTGTGTCCAGCCCAGCTGTGGGCAAACTATGGCCCGAGGGCCGGATCCGGCCCATTTGAAATGAATAAAACTAAAAAAAAAAAGACCGTACACTTTTATGTAATGATGTTTACTTTGAATTTAATATTAGTTCACACAAACACTCCATCCATGCTTTTGTTCCAGCCCTCCGGTCCAGTTTAAGAACCCATTGTCAAACTGCAGCGGGAAGGCCAGGGAGGGTTGGGGGGCAGGAGGGAGGGGGGTAAGAGATCAACCAAAGAATTTGTATGTATGCATATAAGCATAACCAATGGGGGATAGGGGAGGCTAGGGAACTGTCAAGGGCGGGGGGGGGGGGGGGGGGGAGGAAGGACACATATGTAATACCCTTTGTAATACTTTAAGCAAAAAAAAAAAAAGAACCCATTGTGGCCCTCGAGTCAAAAAGTTTGCCCACCCCTGGTCCAGCCCATCTCACTCAGTCCGATCCGTTGGACCCTAGCAACAAGCTAACCTACTGGTTGGAACGTCTGCCCCTGGTGGTCAGTGCAAGTCATAGCGACCAGTCGACCAGTTGACTGCCCTCTGATGATCAGTGCACATCATAGCGACTGGTCGACTGTCTGACCCCTGGTGGTCGGTGCATGCCATAGCAAGCGGTTGAGAGGCCTTAGCACAGTGATGGCGAACCTTTTGAGCTCGGCGTGTCAGCATTTTGAAAAACCCTAACTTAACTCTGGTGTCATGTCACATAATAGAAATTTTTTGATATTTGCAACCATAGTAAAACAAAGACTTATAGTTTTGATATTTATTTTATATATTTAAATGCCATTTAACAAAGAAAAATCAACCAAAAAAATGAGTTCGCGTGTCACCTCTGACACACGTCATAGGTTCGCCATCACTACCTTAGCATATCATTAGCCCATTATGCTTTGATTGGTTGAATGGCCAACCAGTTGACTGGACACTTAGCTTATTAGGCTTTTATTATATAGGATAGTGACAGTAATCAAAACTATGTAGGCTGGCAGAGGGATAGACACACAGATCAATGGAACAAAAACGGAGAACCCCCAAATAGATCCATACAAATATATCCAACTAATTTTTTACCAAAAAATGCAAATGAAATCCAATAGAAGAAAGCCTGTTCAACAAATGATATAAGAGCAATTGGACATTAATAGGCAAAAATTAAACCTTGACCTAAACTTCACACCTTATACCAAAATTAACTCAAAATGGATCATGGACTTAAATGTAAAACTTAAAACTTAGAAAAAACAAAGAATAAAATTTTTGGCATCTAGGTCTAGACAAGACTATATAATAAAAGCTATGTTCATAACAGGAAATATTAATACATTGGACTTAATCAAAATTAAAAAGCTTTTGCTTTGAAAAAGACCCTGTTAAGAGAATGAACAAGATAAGTTAATAGTGGTAGGAATTATTTGAAAACATATATCTAATGAAAGACTGCTGTCTAGAATATATAAGGAATTCTCAAAGTTCAACAGTAAAAACAAAACAATACAAAAACAGTCCAAGTAGAACATGAGCAGAAGACATGAACAGATATTTCACTGAAAAGTATATACAGATGGCAAATAAGTACATGGAAAGATGCTCAAAGCATTAGCCATTAGAGAAATGCAAATTAAAACAACTAGATATCATTGCACAACTATCAGAATGGCTAAGTTTAAAAAATAGTGACAACAAATGCTGGCAACAATGCAAAGATACTGGATCACTCAAATTGCTAGTAGTAATGCAAAAGGTTTAGAAAAGTTTGGCAATTTCACAAAAAAATAAACATGCAACTACTATACAACCTAGAAATTGCATTTCTTGGCATTTATCCCAGAGAAGTGAGAATTTATGTTCACATAAAAATCTGTACAGGAATATTTATAGCAGCTTTATTTGTAATAACCCCCTACCAGAAACAACCAGATGTTCTTCAGTGAGTGAATGGTTAAACAAGCTGTGATGCATTCCTTCTCAGTAATAAAAAGGAAGGAACTATTGATACAGGCACCATTTTTAAAAATGAATCTCCAAAGAATTATGCTGAATGAAAAAAGTCAATCCCAAAATAATTACATACTTTATGATTTGTTTTACATGACTTTTTGAAATGGCAAAATTATAGAAATGGAACACAGATGGGTGATAGCCAGAGGTTAAGGAGGAGGTGGAGTTGGGAGGTGTCCTGGCAGTGATGGAAGTGTTCTGTATATTGACTGTCTCAATGTCAATATTCTGTCTGAAGGATTGCTTTACAGTGTTACTATTGGAGGAAACCTGGTAACAAAATATCTCTCTGTATGATTTCTTACAACTGTATGCAAATCTGCAATTATCTCAAAATAAATTTTAATTTTTAAAAATTTGACTAGTTTGTTTTGCTTTTTAATTTTTTATTAGACTTACTAGATAACATTGGTTAATAACATTATATAAATTTTTTATTTAAATTACAACTTATAATATTACATCTGTATACTGTATTTTGTGCTCGCCACCCAAAGTCTAGTCTCCATCCATCACCATATATTTGACCCTGTTTACTTTCTTAACCCTCCACCCTTTCCCCTTCCCCTCTGGTAACTACCATTCTGTTGTCTCTATAACTATGAGTTTGTTTTTTGTTTGTTTATTTTGTTGTTCACTCATTGCTTTTTTATACACCCATTACTTATAGAAGTTTCATCTTTCAGAATCTCAGTGTAATGAAGCAATTTGGCTTTTGTTAACAATGCTCATTGTTGTGTGTGTGGGGGGGCATCTTGTTGAGGGCATGGTTTAATGAGGTGGGAGGTGGTAGCAGAGAATGGTTGGTATACATCTTGGGTAAGATGGTGAAAAGTCTCCCAGAGAAAAGAATGCGTGTACTGTCCATCTGCATGGACATAAAGTTGTAGGCCAAAAGAGATCAAGGATATTTAATCAAGAAGTTACCCTTAGAAAGGAGATTGGAAAAAATTTTTTAAAAATTTAACCAACTTTGCAGAATAAAAGAAACTGCTAAATGATTCCATCTCTCCTAATCTTTTTCACTTAAATAATTGTAGCATCTGTTTCACACAATGATTATGGAAAAATTAAATGAAAGGATGCATGTAGAAATGCTAATCACCGTGCCTGGCACACACAAAGGGATTACTAATGGTTAGTTATTTTTTAATAGCAAGTTCCCTGTGGACATTACATTGAGGTATAATTTATGTACACTAACATCCATTCTTTTTTATTATTGAATGAGGACTTTATTTTTTTTAACATTACAAACTCTCCTTTTCTGATAAGATATATCTTACACTCAAAGACAATCTTCAACAATTAAAAAAAAAATTAAAGGAGAAATCCATTGTTCACAAACAAGAAGATTCTACAGTAATGATGGCGAGGAAACCAATACATTTTACAACCTAGTGGTTCAAACTAAGTGTCTAGAGCAGATTATAAAATCTGAAAGATGACATGAACTAGACAATTATGAAAACTGCTCAGGGTGCAGAACCGGGCTCTGAGAGTACAGAACAAATGCTTGCTTTGCATTGTGCCTCAAAAGGCATTTTCATCAGGTTCACCAGGACATGGCAGCTTCCCCTCCTCCCAGTTTTTTGTGCAAATCATAAAGTTAATTCTTTTTTGCTGCACAGTTCTATAAGTTTTAACAAACACATACCAGCACAATCAAGGTACTGAAAAGTTCCACCATCTCCAAAACTTTCTTCATGCTTTTTGGCAGTCAAATCTCTCTCCTCACTCCCAGCCCCTGCCACCATTGATCTATTTTCTATCTCTATAGTTCTGCCATTGCAAGAATACTAATATATAAAAAGCCAGGGGCTGTCACGACCAAACAGCAGGCTGTGTGGGGCAACCAGGCCAGCAGGGGGGTTAGTGAGGGATGACCAAATGACTGAACAGCAGGCTGTGTGGGGTGACCAGGCTGGCGGGGGGGGGGGGGTAGTTGGGGACAACAAGGCCAGCAAGGGGGAGGGAGTTGGGGGCAACCAGGCCAGCAGGGGAGGGAGGGAGTAAGGGGCAACCAGACCAGTGGGGTGGGGGGAAGTTAGGGGCTACCAGGCTGGCAGAGGGGGGCAGTTGGGGGCGACCAGGCCAGCAGGGGGGGTAGTTGAAGGTGAACAGGCTGGCAGGGGGGGCAGTTAGGGGCGATCAGGGAGGCAGGCAGGTAATCAGTTAGGAGTTAGTGGTCCCGGATTGTGAGAGGCGTGTGCAACTGCCAGTTTAGGCCCGATCCAGGGGTCCTGGATTGGAAAGGGTACAGGCTGGGCTGAGGGGACCCCACCATGCATGAATTTCATGCACTGGGCCTCTAGTCTATATATATAAAAGCCTAAGTGACTGTCCAGTAGCTATGATGCCCAATGACCATCAGGGGGCAGATGCTCAACGCAGGAGCTGCTGAGCTATGGTGAGTTGACAGCTGTGGTTCTTGGGTGACGCACCTGGAACCAGAAAGGAGGAAGCCTTATTCCAGAGTGTGTCACCCGAGAACTGCCTCTCACAATCTTGGACCCGCCGGGGGATGTCAGAGAGCTGGTTTCGGCCTGATCCCCACAGGCCAGGCCAAGGGACCCCACTGGTGCACGAATCTGTGCACCAGGCCTCTAGTGTCATATAAATGGAATCATACAGTATGTAGCTTTTTAAAAACAGTTTCTTTCACTTAGCATAATACACTTGAGACTCATCCATGTTATTGTATGAATCAGTAATATGTGAATATAAAACAATGTCTTTAATCCACCTGGAATTGATTTTTATATATGATATAAGATTTGAATCCAAAATAATATTTTTCTCCATTTGGATAACTAATTATACCAGGGCTATTAATTGAAGCATCTGTCTTTTCTCCTCTAATCTGCAATGCTAACTTGGTCATACATTAAGATTCCTTACATATGGGACTGTCTCTGAGCTCTCCATTCTTTTCTCTTGATCTATTTGTCCATTCCTAAGCCAATATAGCACTATCTTATTTTATAAAAAATTTATATCTTTATATTTAAGAAATTAAGTTCCTTCCTCCACCTTCTCCTCTTTCAAATATTTCTGACATTTTTTGGCTCTCTACTTACTCTGAAATAGTATATTTTCATTATAAATTAATTTGGAGAGAATTATACCATTTTAATAATGAGTTTTTTCATATAAAACCATGATATATTGATCTATGATGGTTAATTTTATGTGACAGCTTGACTAAGTTAAGGGATACCCAGATATCTGGTAAAACATCTGAGTGTGTCTGTGAGAGTGTCTCTGGAAAAGATGAGCATTTGAATCGGTAAACTGAGTAAAGAATATCAACCTCACCAATTTCTTTCAAGGAATTTGTCCAAGTCATCTAAATTGTTGAAGTTATGATCACAGGGTTGTTTGTAGAATTTCCTCACTATCTATTTTTATTGCCTATATAGTCTATAGTTCTAAGTACTGCTTTAGCTTCAAACCACATATTTTGATGTTATGTTTAATTAAGCTAAAGGAGTTTCTCTTTTCAGTGATTTCTTTTTTGACTCATGAGTTATAAATGAGTTACTTTCTTAGATTTGTTGATTTTTACATTACCTTCCTGTAATTGATTTTTATTTTAATTATATTACAACCTATAAATGTGTGTACTATATTTTCAATTCTTCTAAATTTGTTATGATTTATTTAATGACCAGAATACAGTCTATCTTTAGTAATGTTCCATGTTCTTTGAAAAAAATGTGTATTCCAACTTGGTTGGGTGGAGAGTTCTGTAAATTAAGTCAAGTTGCTTGAAAGTGTTATCCAGACCTCTTATATTCTTTTAAAAAATATTTATTATTGAAGGTATCACATATACCCTCTTTTCGCCCCCATTGCTCCACTCAAGCCAGTAAAGCCTGGCCCCAAGCTTTCACCACCCTATTGTCATTGGAAGGAATTGACCTCTAGGCCAATTGTTACTCATAGGTAATGCATATATGCATAAAAGATCTTTGGTTAATCTTCTCCCACCCCTACCCCCTCTTTTCTCTGAGATTCATCAGTCTTTGATTTTAGATTCAATTGTTGATAAATTTGTATTTATTGCCATTTTATTTTTGTTTCTCTTCTCCTTCTCCTTCTCCTTCTCCTTCTCCTTCTCCTTCTCCTTCTCCTTCTCCTCCTTCTCCTTCTCCTTCTCCTTCTTCTCCTTCTCCTTCTCCTTCTCCTCCTCCTCCTCCTTCTCCTCCTCCTCCTCCTCCTCCTCCTCCTCCTCCTCCTCCTCCTCCTCCTTCCTTCTTCTTCTTCTTCTTCTTCTTCTTCTTCTTCTTCTTCTTCTTCTTCTTCTTCTTCTTCTTCTTCTTCTTCCCCTTTTTAAAGAATACCCTTCAGCATTTCATATAATACTGGTTTGGAGGTGATGAACTCCTTTAACTTTTCCTTGATTGAGAAGCTCTTTATCTGACCTTCAATTGCTGAGTAGAGTAATTTTGGTTGTAGGTCTCATCACTTTGACTATTTCTTGCTTCTCCCTTCTGGCCTGAAAAGTTTCTGTTGCGAAATCAGCTGACAGTTGTATGGGTGCTCCCTTGTAGGTAACTAACTGCTTTTCTCTTGCTGCTTTTAAGATCCTCTCTCTGTCTTTCACCTTTGGCATTTTAATTATGATGTGTCTCGGTGTGAGCCTCTTTGGGACTCTCTGCACTTCCTGGACTTATAACAATAAGTCTATTTCTTTCGCCAGGTAGGGGAAGTTTTCTGTCATCATTTCTTCAAATAGATTTTCAATATCTTGCTCTCTCTCTTCTCCTTCTGGCACCCTCATCATGTAAACGTTGGTATGCTTGGCGATGTCCCAGAGGTTCCTTACACTATCTTCATATTTTAGTTTCCTTTTTCTTTTTGATCTGATCGGTTAGTTTTTACTTCCTCATATTCCAAATAATTGAATTGATTCTTGGAATCCTCTACTCTACAGTTGAAATTCTGTAAATTATTCTTTATTTCAGTCAGTGTATGCTTAATTTCTGACTGGTCCTTTTTCATGTCTTTACCATTCTCATTAAGATCCTTGAAAATATGCCCTAACCAGTTTGGCTCAGTGGGTAGAGCATCGGCCTTTGGACTGAGAGGTCCCAGGTTCAATTCCGGCCAAGGGCCTGTACCTTGGTTGCGGGCACATCCCCAGTAGGAGGTGTGCAGGAGGCAGCTGATTGATGTTCCTCTCTCATTGATGTTTCTAACTCTCTATCCCTCTCCCTTCCGCTCTGTGAAAAATCAATAAAATATATTAAAAAAAAAAAAAAAAGATCCTTGAAAATCTCACTAAGGCCCTTGAAGCTCTCATGAAGATCCTTGAGTAACCTTAATGCCATGGTTTGAACTCTGTATCCAGTTGTTTGCTTGCTTCATTTCTTTCATTTGTAACATGTTTCTTTGTCTCCTCATTTTGGCTGTTTCCCTGTTTTTGTTTCTATGTATTAGGTAGAGCTATTATATAGAGTGGCCTTGTGTATTAGGTGTCCTGTAGGTCCCAGTGTCTCAGCCTCCCCAGTCATCTGAGCTAGGCACTCTAGCTGTGCCCCTGTGTGGGCTGTGTGCACAGTCTTTTTGTAGTTGAGCCTTGATTGCTGTTGGTGTCATTGGGAGGAATTGACCTCCAGGCCAATTGGTTGTGAAGACCAGCTGCATCTACAATGGAAGAGCTGCTGTGCATGAGATGCCCCTAAGGAGCAGTACTTGCTTCAGTTAGGCTTTGGTGCTCACTGAGTCTGTCCCTTGAGTGTGTTGCTTATGGATGTGTAGAGTTGTAATCTGGTATGGTCTGAAGCTGTCTAGGGCCTCCTAGAAGGTACAAATTCAGCTACTGCCTGGGGCCTCCCTGCAGGAGCTACAGAGAGATCTGCAAATGGCTGCTACTTGTATTCGGCCAGGAAGTGCCCAGGTGAGACCCAGCTGTGAAGCAAGGCAGGCTGATGCTAGTGCCAGTCTGGGGCCTTTTATTGATAAATTTGGGGCATGCTGACTCCAGCTGTTGCTTGTTTAAGAGATTTTAGCAAACACTGAAGCCTGAACCAGGACTGGCCATTCATATGGAAAAGAAACTGCAAACAGCTTGGGTGGAGCCACAAATTGGATGGGGCAGGGTCTCAGGGAATCATCAGGGAAGAGCAAACAGTGTGGGCTATGCTGATGAAAACTCATGTAGCTTCCAGGCAGCTCTATGACAGGAGAGGTCCCAGCATAGGAACAATGACCCCTGCAACCATCCCTGTCTGGGAGAAAGTCACTCTCCAAGTTCCTGCCCTGATTCCAGACAGTCTAGTTTCTCCCCACATGTCCTTGGATTCCTCAAAAGCCACCACCACTTGGTGCTGGAGCTCAGAGGAAATGGGGCCATGTAATTTCATGTGTGGGCCCTTTAAGAGGAACACATGGGATTCCAGCAGCCTCTGTGTCACTCAGCCACAACCCCTACTGTGTTGTTATTGTTTTTAAATGTATTTTTATTGGTTTCAGAGAAAGGAAGGGAGTGGGAGAGAAATAGAAACATCAATGGTGAGAGAGAATCATTGATCAGCTGTCTTCTGCACGCCCCCTACTGGGGATTGAGCCCCCAACCCAGGCATGTGCCCTTGATTGGAATTGACTCAGGACCTTTCAGTCCACAGGCTAATGCTCTATCCACTGAGCCAAATTGGCTAGGGCAATCCTTGCTGGTTTTTAAAGCCCAAAGTTACAGGGACTTCTCTTCCCAGCTATGGAACCCTTGGCTCAGAGTCTGGTGTGTGACTGGAACTCCCTGCTTCTCACAGGGGGCCTTGGAGATAGTCCTCCCGATTAAAAACACCTTCACACGTGGTTGTCAGACCAACCCGTTCTGCGCCTCTGCTCTTCTTACCAGTCTCAATGTGCTTTCTTCTTTACTTCTCTAGTTGTAGGACTTCCATGTAGCCATATTTCAGGCAGTTCTGAATGATGGTTGTTCTGTATTCTAGTTGTAATTTTGACCTGGTTGTGGGAAGAGGCGAGTACTGGTGTTTCCCTATGCATTTTCCCAGACCTTTTATATTCTTACTTATGTTCTCTTTACTTAAGAATAGTGTTGAGGTCTCCAACTATAATTGTGGATCTGTCTATTTTTTTTTATTTCTATTCATCCTTGTTTGCATATTTTGAAGCTCTATGATTAAGTGCATATACCTTTAGGATTGTAATAGCTTCTTTAAAAAGAAATTGTGATGTCCCACTTTATCCCTTGCTGAAAGCTACTTTTTCTGACATTAATATAACTCCTCCACGAAATAACAACAGACCCCACAGAAATACAAATGATCGTTAAAAACTACTATGGACAGCTCTACTCCAACAAACTAGACAACCTGGAGGAAATGGACAAATTCCTAGAAAAATACAACATTCCAAAACTCAATCAGGAAGAATCTAAAAATCTCAACAGGCCAATAACTATGGAAGAAATTGAAGCAGTCATCAAAAAGCTTCCATCAAACAAAAGCCCAGGACCAGACGGCTTCACAGGGGAGTTTTACCAAACATTCAAGGAAGAACTAAAACCTCTCCTCCTCAGACTACTACAAAAAATTCAAGAGGAAGGAACACTTCCAAGCTCATTCTATGAAGCCAGCATCACCCTAATACCAAAACCAGGTAAAGACAACACAATGAAAGAGAACTACAGGCCAATATCCCTCATGAACATAGATGCCAAAATCCTCAACAAAATCTTAGCAAATCGGATCCAGCAGTACATCAGAAAGATCATACACCATGACCAAGTAGGATTTATCCCAGGGATGCAAGGATGGTACAATATCCGCAAATCAATCAACGTGATACATCACATAAACAAACTGAAAGAAAAAAACCACATGGTCATATCAATTGATGCAGAAAAAGCATTTGACAAAATTCAACACCCATTTTTGATAAAAACTCTCAGCAAGGTGGGAGTAGAAGGATCATACCTCAACATAATAAAAGCCATATATGACAGGCCCACAGCCAACATCATACTCAATGGGCAAAAACTAACACCATTTCCCCTAAGAACAGGAACAAGACAGGGATGCCCCCTCTCACCACTCCTGTTCAACATAGTACTGGAAGTGTTAGCCATTGCAATTCGGCAAGAAGAAGAAATAAAAGGCATCCAAATTGGAAAAGAGGAAGTAAAACTGTCCTTATTTGCAGACGACATGATATTATACATACAAAACCCCAGAGACTCCATCCAAAAGCTACTAGACTTAATACATGAATTTGGCAATGTAGCAGGATACAAAATTAACCCCAAGAAATCTGAGGCATTTCTATACACCAGTAGTGAACTTTCAGAAAGAGAGATTATAAAAGCAATCCCGTTTACCATTGCACCAAAAAAATTAAGCTACCTAGGAATCAACCTAACTAAAGAGGTAAAAGACCTCTACTCAGAAAACTACAGGACGTTGAAAAAAGATATAGAGGAAGACATAAACAGATGGAAGAACATACCGTGTTCATGGATTGGTAGAATCAACATCATTAAAATGTCCATACTACCCAAAGCAATCTATAAATTCAACGCACTTCCCATTAAAATACCAACGGCATACTTCAGAGATCTAGAACGAACTCTCCAAAAATTCATCTGGAATAAAAAAAGACCCCGAATAGCTGCAGCAATCCTGAAAAAGAACAAAGTAGGTGGGATCTCAATACCAGATATCAAGTTGTATTACAAAGCCACTGTTCTCAAAACTGCCTGGTACTGGCACAAGAATAGGCATATAGATCAATGGAATAGAATAGAGAGCCCAGAAATCGGCCCGAACCAATATGCTCAATTAATATTTGACAAAGGAGGCAAGAACATACAATGGAGCCAAGATAGTCTCTTCAATAAATGGTGTTGGGAAAATTGGACAGATATATGCAAGAAAATGAAACTAGACCACCAACTTACACCATACACAAAGATAAACTCAAAATGGATAAAGGACTTAAATGTACGACAGGAAACCATAAAAATTCTAGAAGAATCCAAAGGCAACAAAATCTCAGACATATGCCGAAGCAATTTCTTCACTGACACAGCTCCTAGGGCACTTGAAACTAAAGAGAAAATAAACAAATGGGACTTCATCAAAATAAAAAGCTTCTGCACAGCAAAAGAAACCATCAACAAAACAACAAGAAAACCCACTGTGTGGGAAAACATATTTGCCAATGTCATATCTGATAAGGGCCTAATCTCCAAAATTTATAGGGAACTCATACAACTCAACAAAAGGAAGATAAACAATCCAATCAAAAAGTGGGCAAAGGACCTAAATAGACACCTTTCAAAAGAGGACATTCAGAAAGCCAAGAGACATATGAAAACATGCTCAAAGTCACTAATCATCCGAGAGATGCAAATCAAAACAACAATGAGGTATCATCTCACACCTGTCAGACTGGCTATCATCAGCAAATCAACAAACGACAAGTGCTGGAGAGGATGTGGAGAAAAAGGAACACTTGTGCACTGCTGGTGGGAATGCAGACTGGTGCAGCCACTATGGAAGACAGTATGGAGTTTCCTTAAAAAACTGAAAATGGAACTCCCATTTGACCCTGTGATCCCACTTCTAGGAATATATCCCAAGAAACCAGAAACACTAATCAGAAAGGATATATGCACCCCTATGTTCATAGCAGCACAATTCACCATAGCTAAGATCTGGAAACAGCCTAAGTGCCCATCAGTAGATGAATGGATTAGAAAACTGTGGTACATCTACACGATGGAATACTATGCTGCTGTAAAAAGGAAGGAACTCTTACCATTTGCAACGTCATGGATGGAACTGGAGAGCATTATGCTAAGTGAAATAAGCCAGTCAATGAAGGAAAAATACCACATGATCTCACTCATTCATGGATAATAGAGACCATTATAAACTTTTGAACAATAATAGATACAGAGGCAGAGCTGCCTCAAACAGATTGTCAAACTGCAGCGGGAAGGCCGGGGAGGGTTGGGGGGCAGGAGGTAGGGGGGTAAGAGATCAACTAAAGGACTTGTATGCATGCATATAAGCATAACCAATGGACATAAGACACTGGGGGATAGGGGAGGCTAGGGGACTGTCTAGGGCGGGGTGATAAAATGGACACATATGTAATACCCTTTGTAATACTTAAAGCAATAAAAAAAAAAAAAATAAAAAAAAAAAAAAAATATAACTCCTCCAGTATTGTTTTGATTAGTATTTGCCTAGTGTAAGTTTTTCACCCTTTAACTTTTAACATATCTATATTTTTATACTTAAAGTTGGTTTCTTAGAAACAACAAACAACCAAGTCTTGCTCTTTAACCAATCTGATCATTTGTCTTTTAACTTATATGTTTTGTTTTTACTTTTATATAATTACTAGAGGCCTGGTGCATGAAATTTGTGCACTCAGGGGGTCCCTCAGCCTGGCCTGTGCCCTCTCAGTCCAGGAGCTCTTGGAGGATATCCAACTGACAGCCTTAGGCCCATTTGTAAAAGAAACTATTACAATCCTAAAGCCAGCAGTCGCACATCCTAAGCGCTTCCACGGAGGGGGGCGAGGCTGCTACCACCGCCACTGGCTCACCAGCCGTGAGCCCAGCTTCTGGCTGAACATCGCTGTCCCTGTGGGAGTGTACTCACTGTCAGGGGACAGCTCCTGCATTGAGCGTCTGCCCCCAGAGGTCAGTGCATGTAATAGCGACCAGTTGTTCTGCCGTTTGGTCAATTTACATATTAGCCTTTTATTATATAGGATTGATATTTGCAATTAAAATCTCCTGCCTTGCTAGCTTTTCTACTTATTTAAACTGTAGTTTTTTCTTGTTCTGTATCTTCTTTTAGATTCATTGAGTATTTCTTATTATTTCAATTCACCTGCAATATTGACTTATTTTTATGCTTCTTTAAAAAAAATTTAAAATTTATCTTTATTGTGTAAAGTGTTACAGATATCCCATTTTTTCTCCCATTCACCCCCCTTCTCTCCACTTCCATCCCCTCCACAGGTCTTCCCCCACTATTGTCTGTGCCCATGGGTTATGCATATATACCTATAAGTTCTTCAGTTGATCTTTTCCCTCTCCCTCCTTCCCTCTGAGGATCCTCAGTCTGGATCTATTTTGGTTTTTAGTTTATTCATTAGATTCCACATATAAGTGAGATCGTGTGACACTTGTCTTTCTCTGACTGACTTATTTCACTTAGCATAATACTCTCTAGGTCCCTCCAGGCTGTCTCAGAGGGTATCCTGTTTTACATCTGCATAGTATTTCATTGTGTAAATTACCACAGCTTTTTTATCCACTCATCTACTGATGAGCATTTGGGCTGTTTCCAGATCTTAGCTATTGTAAATTTTGCCACTATAAGTATAGGGATGCATACATTCTTTCTGATTGGTGTTTCAGGTTTCCTAGGATATATTCCTATAGGTGGGATCACTGGGTCAGGCAGTTCCATTTTTACTTTTTTGAGGAAACTCCTTACTGTTTTTCATAGTGGCTGTACCAATCTTCATTCCCTCTAGCAGTGCACAAGGGTTCCTTTTTCTCCATATCCTCACCAGCCCTTGTTTGTAGACATCCTGGCAGATGTGAGGTGGTAACTCATTGTCAGTTTAATTTGCATCTCTCTGATGATTAGTGATATTGAGCATTTTTTCATATGTCTGTTGGCCATTTGTATGTCTGCTTTGGAGAAGTGTCTATTTAGGTCTTCTGCCCATTTTTTTATTATGTTGTCTTCCTTTTGTTGATTTGTATGAGTACTAAATGAGACTAGACAACCAACTTACACCATACACAAGAATAAACTCAAAATGGATAGAAGATTTAAATTTAAGTTGTAAAATCATAAAAACCCTTGAAGAAAACATAGGCAGCAAAATATCAGACATCTCACATAGGAAAATTTTCACTGATACAACGTCTAGGATTAGAGAAACAAAAGAAAAAAATAAACAAATGGGCCTTGCCTTCTGCCTGCTGCACCAGCAGGGCTAAGGGGAGTGTGTACTGCCATCTTGTGGCTGTGGGCGCTGCCATTTTTGAGGGCGTTGCAGTCAATTAGCATATTCCCTCCTTATTGGCAGTGGGCGCCACCATCTTTGAGGGCGGGGCAGTCAATTAGCATATTCCCTCCTAATTGGCTGTGGGCGCCCCCATCTTTGTGATGGCATGAGGGTCAATTAGCATATTCCCTCTTTATTAGATAGGATAGAGACTGATACTTTGCTCACTAATTTTCAGCTTTCTTCCTTTCTAAAAGAAGTATTTAAGGCTGTAAATTTTCCTTTAAGTACTGCTTTGGCTGCATCCACCAAGTTTATATATTTAATTTTTGTTATAGTTCAGTTCTCAGAAGAAACTTTTCTCTCCCACAATCAGAATCGAGACTGAGACTGATTCTGGTCATCTACCCTTTCATTGAATTCCCAGCCCTTTCAGAGTTCCAGGTTTCATGAAGGGATTTCTATTTCTATTGCCTGCAATCTTACACAGTCTCAAGGCTTCATCTTCTGTCCCATAGGGTTCATGAAACCCATAGCTCTTGACAATCAAGAATAATAAATGCCCATAAGGCAGTTTTAGGTCAGTGTTATGTAAAAATTCTGTTTTAAGCTACCTCCTGTTGCTGGACCTTGCAATGTAGCTATGCACTTAAAGGGGAGCATATTAAATTTTATCCATTATATGTAGGTGCTCTGTTATAGGAGATTTTTCAGTATATCTTGTCTGTCCTGTTTCCAGACATAAAAGTCTACATGTGATCTTAAAACCTCTTTAAGAGTATTTACCATATAATTGAACCCAGTATGTCTTTTTTTTAAAATATGTTTTTATTGATTTTTTTAAAGAGAGAGGAAGGAAGAAGGTCTTGGATCAAAGCATTAGATGGATGGATGGGTGGATGGATGGATGGATAATGGCTGGGAGGGTGGGTGGGTGGATGGGTAGATGGATGGATGGATGGATGGATGGATGGATGGATGCAGGGATATTTAAGATCCCATTTAGTCACAGGTTCCCTTCCAGTAAGTAGTAGGATCAGTGAGACAGAAAGTTTGGGTTTGGGAAACCAAAGACAAAAGGGAGCCAAATATTTGTTTTACCTTTTTTATAATCTTGCCTTAAAAAGCCTCGCCATAGTCATGCCACTGAAAACCACTTTACCTGATCCTTTGGCAGCCTCAACTACATTACCTATCATGACTATGAAAGAAGGAAGCAAACATTTATCAGTTCTTACTCTTTAGAGCAACTGGACAGCTTCCACTACTCTGACTCTAACTGAAAAATCTTCCTCTAGCATGTTTTACTATTAAAGTGAGTATAATCTTTCAAACCTACCCTTTGGCTGGCAATATCTAGTAAAGATATGGCTGTAACTAATGCTTAAATAACAGACTATTTCCTGTGCAGATATCATCAGGAGAGTGGTGTCATTGTTATTTAAAACTAAGTATTAGTTACTTGATTATAATTTTTGTCTCAGTAGATATAAGCTGAAGGAGTATGGAGAACTCCCCAGAGAACAAAAATGGGTGAGTAGAAGTTGCCATTGCTAAGAATGGAGGCTGAAAGGGAGGAAGAGGCAGGAGTGTGACCATCAAAGTCAGAATAACATAATTTTTCAGAGGTTTCATTTGATCAGAGCCCAGTTTCTTATCATCACATTTAATAGACCACATTTTCTTCTTCCAAAAAGAAAATACATAAAACATATTTAACTTATCAAATCAGATATTTTTCTTAAAGTCTTATATCTGCCAAAATATATTTATAAGAATGTTCATAGCCCTAGCTGGTTTGGCTCAGTGAATAGAGCGTTGGCCAGTGGACTGAAGGTCCCAGGTTTGATTCCGGTCAAGGGCACATGCCTGGGTTGTGAGCTCGATCTCCAGCCAATCAATGATTCTCATCATTGATGTTTCTCTCTCTCCCTCTCCTTCCCTCTCTTAAATCAATAAAAATATTTTTAAAAAGAATGTTCATAGCTGTTTAATTGGTAATAGCCCAACAATAAGAAATCATCCAAATGTCAGTCACCTATTAAATAATTGTGTTATAATCATACAGTGGAATACTATACAGTAATAAAAAAACCTGCATGTTATATCTTCATACATATAACAATATGAATGAATTACATGGACATGCTGTTGGGTGAACAAAGTCAGACACAAAAGAGTACAAACTACATAATTTCATTTCTATGAAGTTCAAAAGGAGGTAAAGCTAAGCCATAGTGTTAGAGGTTGGAATAGTTGTTACTTTGTGGGGAGTATTGACTGGGAGCACAGAGGGAGTCTTCAGAGGTGCTGGAAATGTTCTGGATCTGAATCTGGGTAGCAATGTCTTAAGTTTATGCATATGTATAGAACCATTGCACTGGATCAAGAAGATTTGAACACTAAAATCTTGTTATATTTCAATTTTTTTAATACAAGAAAGTTGAGAGTCAATCCCCACTTACATGGGTTGATGAAAAGTTTTACAAATGGGCTCTGAGGGAGAAACCCAGATGGCAGCATAGGTAAACACCAGAAATTGCTGCCATGCACAACCACTTCAAAAATACAACTAAAAGACAAAATGGACATCATCCAGAACCACAGGAAGGCTGGCTGAGTGGAAATTCTACAACTAGAAGGAAAGAGAAAAGCACACTGAGACTCAGAGGAGGTGCGGAAGTAAAGAACAGAGGTACGAAGGCACACGTGGAAAGGGCTGGCAACTGAAGACACGGTTGTCTTTTTCAATCAGGAGGGAGTCTCAAGCTCCTGACTGCTCTGAACTCCAGTTCCGGGTGAGTCTCTGGGGACCCAGACTCATACAGGGAGAAGCTGGACTGTCTGGCATCTGTCAGAACTCAAGGGCGGCTTTCTCTCAGAGGTGCTTGCAGTGATTACTGGGACACTGAGACACGGGGCCTCTTAGGGTAGGACTGAGGATCTGCCAGAGTTGTTTGCTCTGCCCTGTTGATTCCCTGAGACCCTGCCCCACCCAAGCTGTGCGCAGAGGATTTTGCATATGAAAGGCCTGGCCCTTTGCAATCTGAAAATTATCTAACAAACTGCAGCTGGGTCAGAGAGACCCAGAACTTACAAAAGAAGGCCCAAGGCCCCACAGCAGCTTGCATTGCTTCACAGCTGGGCCTCATCTGGGCACCTCCAAACCCCAAACAAAAAAGAGGAATCTGCAGATCTCTCCATAGCTCCTGCTGGGTAGCCCCAGGAAGAGGCTAAATTAGCACCTCCTTAGAGATCCAAGAGCCAGTGTACCTAGTGGTCAGAGTGGGACCATCCAGATTACAACTCCTCAGATCCATAAGGGACACACACAGGGGGCAGACTCAGTGAGCACCAAAGCCCCACTGGAGCAAGTCTTGGCCCAGAAGGGTGTCTCCAGCACAGAAGTTCTCCCACTGTAGACACAGCTGATTCTCAGAGCCAATTGGCCTGGAGGTCAATTCCTCCCAGTGATACCTACAATAATCAAGGCTTAACTACAACAAGACTGTGCACAAAGCCCACAAAGGGGTGCACCAAGAGTGTCTACTTCAGGTAATTGGGGAGGCTGAGCCACTGGGCCCTATAGGACACCCAGCACACACACAAAGCCACTCTATCAACCCAGGGAAGCAGTCAAAATGTGGAAACAAAAAAACAGGTCACAAATAACAGAAATGGAGGAAAGCAAACTACTGGATATAGAGTTCAAAACCACAGTTATGCCCTAACTGGTTTGGCTCAGCAGATAGAGTGTCGGCCTGTGGACTGAAGGGTCCCAGGTTCGATTCCAGTCACGGGCATGTACTTTGGTTGCAGGCACATCCCCAGTAGGGGGCGTGCAAGAGGAAGCTGAATTGATGTTCCTCTCTCATCGATGTTTCTAACTCTATCCCTCTCGCTCTCCCTGCCTCTCTGTAAAAAAATCAATAAAATAAAATAAAAAAACCATGGTTATAAGGTTTTTCAAGAATTTTCTAGAAACCACTGATAAATTTAGTGAGACCCTCAAGAAATCTCATAAGATCCTTGAGTATATGAACAAGGACCAACTAGAAATTAAGCAAACACTGACTGAAATAAAGAATATTATACAGAGTTCCAACAGCAGATTAGAGGATCACAAGAATCAAGTCAAAGATTTGAAATACAAAGAAGCAAAAAACACCCAACTGGGAAAACAAAAAGAAAAAAGAATCCAAAAATATGAAGATAGTGTAAGAAGCCTCTGGGAAAACTTCAAGCGTACCAGCATCCGAATTATAGGGGTGCCAGAAGAAGAGAGAGAGCAAGATATTGAAAACCTATTTGAAGAAATAATGACAGAAAACTTCCCCTACTTGGTGAAAGAAATGGACTTACAAGTGCGGGAAGTGCAGAGAACCCCAAACAAAAGGAATCCAAGAGGACCACACCAAGATACATCATAATTAAAATGCTAAGAGCAAAAGACAAAGAGAGAATCTTAAAAGCAGCAAGAGAAAGAAACTCAGTTACCTACAAGGGAGTACCCATATGACTGTCAGCTGATTTCTCAACAGAAACTATGCAGGCCAGAAGGGAGTGGCAAGAAATATTCAAAGTGATGAATAGCAAGAACCTACAACCTAGACTACTTTACCCAGCAAAGCTATCATTCAGAATTAAAGGTCAGATAAAGAGCTTCACAGATAAGAAAAGGCTAAAGGAGTTCATCACCACCAAACCAGTATTATATGAAATGCTGAAAGGTATCCTTTAAGAAGAGGAAGAAAAAGAAAAAGGTAAAGATACAAATTATGAACAACAAATACACATCTATCAACAAGTGAGTCTAAAAATCAAGTGGATAAATAATCTGATGAACAGCATAAACTGGTGAATATAATAGAATCAGGGCATAGAAAGGGAGTGGACTGACTATTCTTGGGGGGGGGAGGGAAGGGTGTTGGGGGGTGCGGGAAGCGACTGGACAAAAATCGTACACCTATGGATGAGGACAGTGGCGGGGGGGGGGGAGGGGTGGTAAGGGCAGAGGGTGGTGTGGGAACCGGGTGGAGGGGAGCTATGGGGGGAAAAAAGAGGAACTGTAATAATCTGAACAACAAAGTTTTAATTAAAATAAAACCCAAAACAAATGGGCTCTGAGCAGACTGGAGTTTAGTGGCAGTGATTAAAGAGAGATTGGTGTAGGACCAGTTTGTCTTTGGACAGTGAGATGGTGAGCTTGCTATAGGCAGAATCCAACCTTATTTATTGGTTTCTCCCTCAAGGGCCTGACACAAAATGCTGATGAACAAGTAAATGCACTTAGAGTTTGCCTATGCTTGTTAGCAGACTTGGTGTTTGATATAGAATGTCCTACGTGGATTTAAAGAATTTCCTTTAAATTCATGTTTTCACTTAGTTAACTCCAAAAATTGGTTGAGCATAGAAGCATATTTGGAGGAAATGATGAAAGAATAAAATGATATGCTAGGTGAGTTTTTTCTGTTATTTTCTCAAATAATTGGTTAGTCAGGGTTTAAATTAAGTCAACTCTTTTTATTTTACTTTCAGACTATTAAGGATCTGAGAAGTAAGAAACAGTAGTTTAAAATAATTTCACAATCTGCTGTCCAAGAAACAAAGATGTGTGGGCCATGTGTGATGTTATAGGAGTGGGTATGTTGGGTTTGTGAGGTGGGTTCTGGTCTCTACTAAAGTGCCCATATAACGTTTCTAATGAACTCACCGGTTTTCTGCAAGAAAAAAAATCACTGGGCATATTTTAGGTTGCAACATGCCAGCTCTACCTTACCAATGTGACTTAGGAGTGGGTGTTAATAAGGGCTTGCCTTCTTATTTGAAATTCTTCAGATCATCCCATAAATATTCAGTTACCTTTAACTGAGCTTCTTGAAAGATTCTCCACTATTTCCTTCCTTAGCACATTAATGGAAGATTCTAACAGATGGGTTCATTTAGGGTACACATGCAGCCTCTCTCCTTAGTGACACAGAGTGGCTGTTTTAAGCCTGCTGCCTGTCACCGACTCTTAGAATGGAGTGCAGAAACTGCAGTGGGAATTCAGAAATCCAGCATGAAATTAACCCAACATGGAATTTGCCTGAATTACTAGAACTTGCATGACTACTCTTTTGTAAACATTTCTTTGGTCTTTGAGATGACCACATCTCAAGTTGATCAGTATCTTGGCTTTATTGACTTGACCTCTGCGTTTAAAATATTAAGAGTTAACAAAAAGGATGTGTGCATGCCAGTGGAGCTTGGGTAAGGGAAGGGCAGCTGTTTCCAAGGGAGAGCTCCCTTTTAGACTCAGAATTTTGCTGTGATAAAAGTTGCAAGCTAAGACATAGAATAGAGTGTCATTATCTAGGAAAAACAGTTCACTAACTAGTAAATCTGAGGACCAAATTACTTAAAACACTTTGCAAAAATGATACAGCAAGTCATTTTCAGAGGTTGGCCATGTCTAGGATTGCCACTCTTTTGTCTTCGTTTGAGTAGATGCCATCATTTTGCATTTTATCAGGCCAAATCTGCAGTAATGTCTGTCTCTCAGCACTTTGAGGGAAGAGACCACCCCTGTGCTGTATGTATAGCACAGTATATAATAAAGGTAGGACTTTAGCATGTTTATTTATTTGAATTTAAGTGTACTATATTGCTTCACTAAGGTAAATGAGATTTTGTGTTTTACAAATGATTACTATTACTGCATGGGATTGTCCCTATTATTTGATAAAAGTTGAAAGGCAAGTATTAGCCTAGCATTCCAGAGCAGGATGACATGGCTCACTGGAAAGTAAAAATCAGTAATTCCCAATCTTAGAATCTACCATTTCTTGGCTCATGGAAGCCGAGACACCTGAATTTTGGTTCAATGTTCTCTAAAGAGTGAATTGCTTCCTTTGGGGCCCTAGTGTTTTTAGGGTAATCAGATAACACTTCTCAGAGATGATGGGTCCTGGAAACCAGTGGGCTTTCAATATGTGGCCAAAGTGGCACATGAGGGAAGCAGGAAGAATATTCCCGGTGGAGAGAATGCCATAATACAAGTCTTGAAAGCAAGAAGGGGTATTTCACAGTGGTTTAAGGTGACTTTGGTGTAAATTTTAAAACAATATGTGTTGTTTTTTTTATTGATTTCAGAGAGAGGAAGGGAGAGGGAGAGAGAGAGAAACATCAATGATGAGAGAAAAACGTTGATTGGCTGCCTCCTGCACGCGCCCCCCTCCCCCCGCCCCACCCCAATTGGGAAATCGAGCCCACAACCCAGGCATGTGCCCTGACTGGGAATCGAACCATGACCTCCTGGTTCATAGGTGGTGCTCAACCATTGAGCCAAGCCAGCTGGGCTGGTGTAAAGTAAATTTGATGTAAATCCCATTTAGGAAATTAGTGAGAAGTAAATTGGAAATGCTTACTGAAATTATATTGTAGAGACAAATTTAACAGTTATTTACTTAGCACATGACATATACCCGCCTTATGCAAGATGCTGGGGATAAGACAATGAACAGACAGGCAGGTCCCTACTCCTACAGAGCTTACAGATCAAGAAAGACATCCGAGTCTCTGATGTAAATTGTCTTCACTAAGCAGTGGGATGTGCCTGGAGGCAGGAAATAATCCCATCAAAATGTGGGGATGTGCCTCCTAAAGTTGTCCCAGTGGTTATAGTGGAAACACTAATTATGTACTATTTTTTTAAATGTCCAGGTATGAGTTAACTAGGACCTGAAGTAGATAGTAGCAATCAGAATGAAAAGAAAGGACATATGCCCAAAATGTTGTACAAGAAAAAAAAAGTTGAGTTTGTTGCTTACTGAAATAGAGGTCAAGGGAGGGAAGAAATTCCAGGCAACGGATGTTTCCCATCTTAGTGAGAAAGAGAGTGAGCATGACACCTCAGTGTGAACTTTTTTATTAGGAAAACCTACTAAACAGAAGAGGGCGGAAAGAGAAAATGAGGTCAGTTTCAGAGTTGGGGTGGAGATATTTGTGAGAGAACAACATTGTAATATTACACAGGAAGCTGGAGCAGGGGAGGGCCACACGTTGGCAGGAAGGCTTCGTTAGCAGTGTGGATGTCATCTGTGGAGTCCCAAGATCTACAAGGGCCAAAAGGCAACAACAAGTAAAAGGCCAAATTCAAAACTCTTCAAAATTACTAGGTTTTCATTTTCATAGTGTATATAGTACAAAAAAGTAGGTTCCAACAGTGGAATGCTATCTAGCTATAAAAAAAAAAAAAGGATGAAAAGATATTCACACATTGATAGGGAAGTGAGTACCAGGATGTATTAAGTTAAAAAGGCAAGGTGTAGAAGTATATACTAGTATGTTATCTTTTATGTAGGAAATGTAAGCAAATAAGGCTATATAGACAGTCCTATCTAATCTAATAAAAGACAAACATGCAAATTGACCATACCCTTGCTACACCTTAAGCGACGCCCACCAGCCAATCAGAGCGACTATATGCCAATTAACCCACCCAAGATTGCAGCCGGCAGCCATGGAGCTGGAGCAAGCAGGAGGCTTGGTTGCTCCAGTGATGGAGAAAGCCAAGCTTCCTGCCTGCCGTGGCCTGCTCTGAGCTCCACTGAAGGCAACAAAGTTTCAATTATAGAAGGTAAATAAATCTCAAAATAAAAAAAAAATTAAAAAAGGAGAGACTTGGAGCTTCCATAGCTAAGGGGCTTGGCCAGCCTGAAAATGGCCCTCAGCCCCTCACCCAGACTGGCCAGGCACCCCAGTGGGGACCCTCCCACCCTAAAGGGCATGTGGCCAGCCTGAAAACGGCCCTCAGCCCCTCACCCAGACTGGCCAGGCACCCCAGTGGGGACCCTCCCACCCTAAAGGGCATGTGGCCAGCCTGAAAACAGCCATAAGCCCCTCACCCAGGCTGGCCAGGCACCCCAGTGTGGGCCCCCCACCCTAAAGGGGGTGTGGCCAGCCTGAAAACAACCATCAGTTTCTCACCCAGGCTGGCCAAACCTCCATGGGGTGAGGGTTCCCACTCGGGGGGGTGGGGGGGCTTGACCAGCCTGCAAACAGCCATCAGCCCCTCACCCAGGCTGGCCAGGCACCCCAGTGGGACCCCCACCCTGATCCGGGACACCCTTCAGGGCAAACCAGCTGGTCCCCACCCATGCACAAGGCCTCTATCCTATATAATAAAAGGGTAATATGCAAACTGACCCTAGCAGCAGAACAACTGGGAATGATTGGTCACTATGACACACACTGACCACCAGGGGGCAGACGCTCAATGCAGGAGCTGCCCTCTGGTGGTCAGTGCGCTCCCACAGGGGGAGCCCTGTTCAGCCAAAAGCCAGTACAGTGGTGGTGGTGGGAGCCTCTCCTGCCGCCTCAGCAGCGCTAAGGATGTCCGATTGTAGCTTAGGCCTGCTCCCCACTGGCAAGTGGACATCTCCTGAGGGCTCCTGGGCTGCCAGAGGGATGTCTGATTGCCAGCTTAGGCCCGATCTCCCGGGGAGTGGGCCTAAGCCAGCAGGTGGTCATCCTCCAAGGGGTCCCAGACTGCAAGAGGGCACAGGCTGGGCTGAGGGGACCCCCCCCACCCCTCGAGTGCACAAATTTTTGTGCACTGGGCCTTTAGTCCTATATAAAAAAAGCCTAATATGCTAAGTGTCCAGTCGACTGGTCGGCCGTTCAACCAATCAAAGCGTAATATGCCAATGATATGCTAAGGCAGCTCAACTGCTTGCTATGATGTGCACTGACCACCAGGGGGCAGACACTCCAACCAGTAGGTTAGCTTGTTGCTGGGGTCTGGCTGATCAGGATTAGCCAGATGAGCTGGACACACCCTGGATCCCTCCCACAGTCCCTCCCTGGCTGGCCAACCTCCCATGTCCCTCTCCAGCCCTGATTTTACGCTGGTAGGGTCCCTCAGCCTGGCCTGTGCCCTCTTGCAATCCAGGACCCCTCGGGGGATGTCGGAGAGCTGGTTTTGGCTTGATCTCACAGGCAAGGCCAAGGGACCCCACTGGTGCACGAATTAGTGCACTGGACCTCTAGTATTTGCATAACATAAAACATTGGAAGAGTAAAAAAGAAACTAATAAAATGGTTACCTGTAAGGGATAAGGGGAAGTAGAGTAGATGGACTCTAGGGGTATGACTCCTCAGTACATACCTTGTTATAGTGTTCTAATTTTTTCCAAGTAAATGTATAGGCTATTCAATTAATGGACTTAAAAAATAAGGAAGTGCAAAGTTCATAGCCCTGTATCTGGCACAAAGGGCTCAGGAAGTGGCTTTGTTTCCAGAGAGGAGTAGGAGGTGTTTCTGGAGAGAATTGGCCATCTTGTGAGGCCTTAAAAGGGCAGGAAGGAGTGGAATTTACAGGTTAAGAGCAAAAGCGGGTGGGTCCTGGCCTCTTTGGTGGATATTTTTCTCAGTTCTGCCCAACACCTGTGCTCTAGCCAGGCTGGACCCTCCCCTGTCTTTGCGTGAATAGTCTAAGTATGTTTCTACTTTTGTTCATGCCACATTCCCATAAAAAGGAACATGTTTCCCAATGTTGCCTACTGACACAAATCTTCATTCATTCCTTTGTTCAGCAAATATGAAGCAGCTCCATTCATTAGACACGGTGGCTGACCCAGACCCGAATGAGGCACAGTCACTCTCCTGAGTGGGTTCACTGTCTATGAAGATGGACAGACACTGAGATTAATAATGTAGCATGGCATTCCAGAACAGCTTCTCAGGCAGGTGACATTCACTCTAAATAGTAAAAATTAGTAAGAATGGATCAGGGATGAGATTCCCTCCAGTCAAATCAGAAAGAATCAGAGTGAAACCACTCATTCTAACCACTCATGTCAATCATTTGTGTTACTTTCATTTCTTAAATTAATATTTTAGCCACCTATGTGCTTAGTCACCCTCTTTAATTCTTACACATACTAGTACATTATTATTTAATTGCCAAAAGAAGCCCTGTGAAAATAACTGGTCATTTCATCCTCATTATATTGATAGGAAGGGAGACTTGGAGAGGTAAGTAAGTGGCTTGCCCAAGGCCAAAGCTAATTCTTAGGAGGCTGTGCTTAATAGGAGGAGGTTAAGTCTGTGATCTTTATGAAGAAAAATAATTATTGTTGGGAAAACTGTTTAAGGCTCTTCTTTTATTGGTTCCACCTGGTTAGAAGACCTTGAGGAACCAAGGATTTCTGGAATTTTAAGCTCATTCATTGAACATATTTATTTTTGTAGCATTTCCCCCTACACAAGTTTCACATCATGAACAAGGCCAAAGTCAAGCTCTGAAGGAAGAAGCAGATAGTGGGTCACACGTTTGAGCCGTGGCCCTCCTCTCTCATTCATCTTCTCTCCATGCTCACAAATGTCTGCTCCCTCCCAGTCCACTCTGGTGACCTGAGCCGGTGGCCTGCACCTGTTTCTCCCTTCACTTCTCTTAAGTGGAGTCTAGAGCAGTGATGGCGAACCTACGACACGCGTGTCAGAGGTGACACGTGAACTCAACTTTTTGGTTGATTTTTCTTTATTAAATGGCATTTAAATATATAACATAAATATCAAAAATATAAATCTTTGTTTTACTATGGTTGCAAATATCAAAAAATTTCTATATGTGACACGGCACCAGAGTTAAGTTAGGGTTTTTCAAAATGCTGACACGCCGAGCTCAGAAGGTTCGCCATCACTGGTCTAGAATGTCACTTTCCTTTCTGTGGATCCATGACCAGTTCTTTCTCCTCTTTTCCTGGACTTTCCCTCAGGCCATATCGAACCAGGGCCAACTGCACCTCCTCTCTACTGCGTGCGCTCTCAATGTCATCATTCCAGGCCTGTGGCAGCTGTATGTAATGACAGAGCAAAGGGAATCGGGCAACCCGGGATTCAATATCAGCGGTTCCACTTAGACATGACATCTCCCCACTAATTACTAGTGCCTTCTCAGCAGTGAGTTACTATCTGGATTCCCAAGCATCATCTGCACAAGAGCCGGGCCCCACAGAGTTCCTATTTTTATCAGGTTTGGCATTGCACTTACATTTGGTTAAAACTGAGCCAGAAGCCACAGAAAACTTGAATTGTGCTCTTTTTTTACACCTAGGGCCACTCTATAAACTTGATAAAGAGCTTTACACCCTCTTATCTATCATACTACAAGGAAAGAGCAAAACAAAGCCTGCTTTTAATTTAAAAACATACTCTTTAGAGTAAACATTCAGCTTCTGGGACCAGTTGTACCCTGTGGTGTACGAGGGAAGGGTGTGGGGAATTATTTTGAGGGAAAAACAAGAGGCTGAATGAATTGCAGCCCAGTTAAAAATAGGACAGTATGGCGCTGACCAGGTAGCTCAGTTGGTTAGAGCATCTCCCCATAAACAGAAGTTGTGGGTTTGTCCCCATCAGGGCACATACAAGAATCAACTAATAAATGCATAAATAAGTGGATCAACAAATCGATGTTTCTCTCTCTCTCTCTTCTTCTCTCTTTCTAAAATCAATCAATAAAATATAGGACAGTAATAATTCTCCACAGCAGGTCATTAGATAGGAGGTGGGGAAGTAGGGGCATAGTAGATATTTTCTTTCTTCCTTCAGAGGAAGAAAGATGTTTAGAATGATGTGCCAGCTCATTCTCCGAACAAAGACATGGTCACAGGTGGCAAGGCCAAGGGTATAAAGGGTAAGAGCTTGGGCCTTAGAGCTGGGTTGTAGGAATCCAATCCACTTCTTCCATTTCCTCCTTACATGATGTCATCAGACAAGTTACTTAGTCTCTTGTGCCTGTTTCCTCATCTGTAATAGTATTTTACCGCATAGGATTTTGGTA
Source organism: Myotis nattereri (assembly GCF_964212035.1). NCBI lineage: Eukaryota > Metazoa > Chordata > Mammalia > Chiroptera > Vespertilionidae > Myotis > Myotis nattereri. The sequence goes on from NC_138080.1 coordinate 11,612,755, forward strand.
CATCTACACAGTGGAATACTATGCTGCTGTAAAAAAGAAGGAATTCTTACCATTTGCAACAGCATCGATGGAACTGAAGAGCATTATGCTAAGTGAAATAAGTCAGTCAGAGAAAGATAAATATCACATGATTTCACTCATTTGTGGAATATAATGAACAATATAAACTGAGGAACAAAAATAGAACCAGAGACATAGAAGCATCAAACAGACTGTCCAACCTATGAGGGGAGGCAGGGGTGAGGGGGTAAGAGATCAACCCAAGGACTTGTACGCATGCATATGAGCATAACCAATGGACACAGACAGTAGAGGGGTGAGGGCATGTGCTGGGGGGTGGGGCCCCCGGGGACGGGGGGGGGGGGGGGGGAATGGCCAGGAGAGGTCAATAGGGGAAAAAGAAGACTCATGTAATACTTTAAGCAATAAAGAATTTAAATTTAAAAAATATTTTGGGAAAATTAAATGAGATAATACCCAGAAAGCATTTAGAAAGTACCAGGCACATAGTGAACAAGCAGTAAGTGTTAGGTCTTGGTTGACCTAGAGTATTGGCTTTCCTTCTCTACAGCAAGCAATTTGTCTTATCTTTAAAGTGTATTTATACCCTCCCTGTGGATGCTGACCAGTAAATAGTAATTCAATGTTAATTTGTTGTTCAGCCCATGATACTTTAGAGAACAAAACTACTATGAATAATTATGCCCAGACAACAGGCATGAACTGATACTGCTCTGGGAAAATTAGGAAGTGACTTTAAGGAAGGAGACAGGCAAAAGTTAAGATTTGATTCCTTGCCTAAAATGAGAATCCTAGTCACCAGTGGCATTAGGAAAATATTTCAGAGCTATGCCCCAGATCTTTAGAATCAACATCTGTGGAACCCAGTAGTGTGTGTGTGTGTGTTTGTGTGTGTGTGTGTGTGTGTGTGAGAGAGAGAGAGAGAGAGAGAGAGAGAGAGAGAGAGAGAGAGAGAGAGACTCCAAAGCTAATTTTAAAGCCTACCCAGGGTTGATGCTCCCTGATGATCTATGAAATCCAAATTTTATGGTTTCTATCTAGATGTTAACAATAAGCAATAAGAATAAATTAAATTTCTATCAGACCGTGTGATGGCTATTATTTTTCACACATGTCATCTGAGGTGGTGTCTAATATAGCCAACTTATAAGACATCAGATATTCTTTTGATGGGACACGCAGAGGTTACTTGACTTGTTAATGGTCATTCTGAAACTCCCAACTTTTCGTTTAGAGACGTTCCACCTTATATGATCATTTGTTCATTAAGCAAACAGTGATATGTTAAAGTAATTCAGAGCATGACTCTGGCACCCTAGGCAAATACTAGTGTGTTTGCTGTCAGTATATATTAGCCTGCAATTTCTAGAATCTTGCATGAACAGAATCATACAGTATTTACTTTTGTGGCCTTTTCCCTTTCATTCATCATGATTTTGAGACTCATCTATGTTGTGTTTATTAATAATTTGTTCCCTTTTAGTAACAAATAATATGTATAAGGTAAAACCTCGATATAATGGACTAATTCGGGTGAGGGGGTGTCCATTAAAGCCAAAAGTCCATTATATAATAAAATAGGCTTCCCGAGTGCCTATGCTAAAAATTTGACAAATTAGTTAGTTTACCTGTTTTTACTTATATAGACACATTTGTGTAATTAAAATTATGTATGAAAAGTTTAATTTCACAGAAAAGTTTTTTATATGTATGACAGTACTTTTAAATTTATACTGAATTGGTCTAGTAAATGCGTGCATTCACCAATCACCAGGATTAAACAGATGCCCAAGGCTCGGGCTTAGCGCACATGGGAACATAGGCTGCAAGTGTTAAAACGGCTGCAGAAAGTCATGCCACATGACAGCAGAACCAATTACCGTGAGATGCAGTCCGATTACGTGCTGATCATTCACAGAACATTGTTTACAAGTGACTCTTGGATTTAAATATGTAGACTATAGTTGTAGAAATGTAATATTTATTCATGTCGGCAAAATTACTAGTGTTTCTTCCAACATATGGCCTATTTACTAAAATTTGTTAAAAATAACAGTGAATTAATAATTTAAAAAAAACCCTGTTTATTTAATTATAAGCAAATCTTGGTTAAAAACATTTTAAAATTAATAGGGTGTTAATGTTCACATATGACATACAGACCAGAAATTTTATCTGTTAAATCTGAAGTCCATTAAATTGAGGTCCATAAAATTTATAGTTTATGTATTATAATTTGTTTATACTTTCACCTCCTAATGAACAATTGCACTCTTTCTGGTTTGGGGCTATTATAACTTAAGTTGCTTTGCTCATTCATATATAAGCCTTTGTGTGGACACATATTTTTATTTCTCCTGGGTAAATATCTAGGAAAGAAATGACTGGCTCTTATATTAGGTAGGTGTTTTAAATTTTTAACTCTCAAAATATACTTTTGCAAAGTGATTGGACCATTTTGCATTCTCACCAACAGTGCTGGTGAAGCAATTTCCAGTTGCTTCACCAGCACATGCTATGTCAGTTTTGTTTTGTTTTTAGTTTATCCATTGTAATGGGTGTGCAATGGTACCTCATTGTGATTTTACTTAGTATTTTCCTGATAACTAATAATGTGTATTATCTTTTAATGTGCTTAATGGCCATTTCTTTTGTGGTGAAATGTATCTCCAAATCTTTTGCACATTTTTTATTGTGACATATATTATCTTATTATTGAATTATAAGACTTCTTTGTTTATTTTAGACACATATCACTTTTCTGGTGTAGATAGATAGATAGATAGATAGATAGATAGATAGATAGATAGAGATATAGATAGATAGATATATAGATATAGATATATAGTATATATGTGTGTGTGTGTGTGTGTGTGTGTGTGTGTGTGTGTTTGTAAGTATTTTCTCCTAGTCTGTGTCCTGTCTTTTTATTTTAATTAGTGGCCCAGTGCATGGATTTGTGCACATTGAAAGGGAATTAATTAGAAAGTGGCCGGTGGGGCGGGACTGGGTGAGACAGCCAGACATGCCCTGGAGCCAACTTCCCGCCATTCCTCCTCAGCTGATGGCACCTGGGGGGGGGGAGGGGGCGGTGCTGCGGCTTGGGCGTCTGTGGAGTGAGCAGGGTCCCTCCAGCAGGTGGGATCCCTCTGCTTGGCCTGAAGGGATCAGGCCGAAATCTGCTCTCCAACATCCCCCAAGAGGTCCTGGAGTGTGAGAAAGCACTTTGCAAAGTTGCTGTTGTACAGGGTGTGGAATGCAAACACAAGTGTGCAGGAAACCAGATTCGGGGCTGACAGTGCCCCAGCAACAACACAACCCACAGCCGAAGGTGGAATCGCATGGCCCCTCAGGGAATTGGGCTCCCTCTTCTCTGGCTCTAGGTTGTGTCACTGGAGAACCCTGCTGCCAAGTCAGCTCCTGCATTGCATGTCTGTCCCCTAATGGTCAGTATTCATCATACCTATGGGCCAGTCGAACGGTCGCGTAGGCTTTTATATATATAGATAGTGTCTTCTAAAAACCAATATTTTTTAATTTTGATAAAGTCCAATTTATCCACATTTTAAATTATGTTTCATACTTTTTTATTATTGTGATTTTTAAAACATATTTTTATTGACTTCAGAGAGGAAGGGAGAGGGAGAGAGAGAAAGAAACATCAATGATGAGAGAGAATCATTGATCGGCTGCCTCCTGCACACCCCACACTGGGTATTGAGCTCCCAGCCCGGGCATATACCCTGACTGGGAATTGAACCATGACCTCCTGGTCCATAGGTAGATCCCCAACCACTGTGCCACACCAGCCCAGCATATGTCTCCTACTTTTGATGTTCTATCTAAGTAACGTTTGCCTACCTCAAAGTCACCAAGATTTTTTTTCTATGTTTTCTTCTAGAAATTTCATAGGTTTAATTTTTACACTTAGACCTATGATCCATTTTGAGTTAATTTTTGTGTCTGGTGTGAGATAAGGAATAATGTACATCTTTTTCCATATGGATAACCAGGATCCAGAAACATTATTGAAACATTCCTCACTGGATGTGTATTAGTTTTCCATTGCTGCTGTAACAAATGACTGCACACTTAGTATCTTGAAACAACACAGATTTATGGTCTTACAGTTCTGGGGATTAGGAGATCAAAACGGATCTTACAGCCCTAAAATTAAGGTGTCAGCAGGGCTGTCTATGTTCCTTATGAAGGTTCAAGAGGTGAAGCCATCCCTGGACTTTTAGAGACTTGTACAGACTGCTTGCCTCTCTTGCCTCATGGCTCCTTTCCACTCACATCACTCTGGCCTCTACTTCAATTGTCACAGCTCCCTCTCCGACCCACCTGCCTCTCTCACTTATCAGGACCCCTGTGATTATATTGGGTCCACCTGAATAGTCTAGGATAATCTTCCCATCTCAAAGTTCTTAACTGCAACGTTTCTTTTGCCCGGTAATGTAGCATATTCCACAGGTTCCTGAAATTAGGACATAGACATCTTTGGGGTCTATTGTTCTGCCCACCATATAATGCCTTGGCATCTTTGTCAAAAGTCAGATGACAACATATATGAAGGTCTTTTTCTGGACTTTCATGTGTTATTGATATACATACCTATTATTTTGCTAATACCAAATTATCTTAATTCTTCTAACTTTCTACAGTCTTGAATTAAGGTAAGATGAGTCTTCATCCTTTGTTCTTTTAAAGATTGCTTCGTTTATTCTAAATCCTTTTGATTCCCACATAAATTTAGAAATAGTTTGCTAATTTCAACAAACAAAAAAATCTGATGGAATGAGTTTTAACATGTTTCCTCCCCCTCAGTTTTTTAAAAAATTTAAGTATAGTCAGTATACAACATTTTATTAGTTTCAGGTGTATGAGATAGTGACTCAATATTTATATACCTTACAATGTGATCACCTCACTAAATCTAGTAACCCTGTCACTGTGCAAACTATTCACAATATTTTATCTTTTTAAAAAAGATATCTTTATTGTTGAAAGTATTATAGATGTCCCATTTTCCCCACTCCTGGCCCCTCCCCAAGGCTTCACCACACTATTGTCTGTATCTATGGGTTATGCATATCTATAATAATAAATGGGTAATATGCTAATTAGACTAGATGTCCTTCTGGACGAAGCCGGGACTGTGAGGGAAGTCTGGGTCCCGGGTGCCTTTCTTCATCTTCTAAATAATAAAAGCCTAAGCGACTGTTACAGCAGAACAACCAGAACGAGCGGTCACTATGATGCACACTGACCACCAGGGGGCAGATGCTCAATGCAGGAACTGCCCCCTGGTTGTCAGTGCGCTCCCACAGGGGGAGTGCCACTCAGCCAGAAGCTGGGCTCACCGCTGGCGAGCACAGCAGCAGTGGCGGAGCCTCTCCTGCCTCCATGGCAGCGCTAAGGAACAGTGAGCAGAGCAGTAAAGAGCAGCAAGCAGGTGGGCGGTGAGGAGCAAGGGGTCCTGGACCATGAGAGGGATGTCCAACTGCTGGCTTAGGCCCGATCCCCACGGACATCCCCTGAGGGGTCCTGAAACACAACAGGGTGCAGGCCAGGCTGAGGGGACACCCCCAGTGCACGAATTTTGTGCACTGGGCCTCTAGTTGTAAATAAAGTCTATGAAAAATCTGTTTGCAAACATTGGACAACTGGCAATGCAGAATTTTGATCACTGAGAGAAGGGAAACAAAGGGAGAGAGCCCTTATATGTATGTCCCTGATTTTCTGCCTGTAGAAACTTTCTAGATTATACATAGTATGTGGAAGGGGATTCTAAACAGAGCATGGTGGTCTCATTGAGTTGGGGAAAGAGATCGGAGATCAGGGAGGCTGCAGTGGCTGGACTTTGTAGGCCAGTGTATCAGAGAGAAGAGCATTGCCAGATAAAGAGCCCCAAATATCTGCATGGGGTCTCATTGAGCCTCTAGCTCAGTGGTTCTCAACCTGTGGGTCACGACCCCTTTGGTGGTCAAATGACCCTTTCACAGAGTTCGCCTAAGACCATCCTGCGTATCAGATATTTACATTATGATTCATAACAGTGGCAACATTACAGTTATGAAGTAGCAACAAAAGTAATTTTATGGTTGGGTCACAACCTGAGGAACTATATTTAAAGGGCCAGAAGGTTGAGAACCACTGCTCTAGCTGAATATTGTGCCCTACATACTTAGAATGAAATTTCAAGTGGTTGCTCAAAGAACAATTGCTGAGAACAGAACAAACTACTAGGGAGCTATAGGCTAAACAAGTGCCAGCACAAACAAAGAATTGAGAGATGGTAGAGTTCTGATCCCACACAGTAATGAGACCTTTTTGAACAGCTGGTACAGTTAATAGAGACCCCAGAAGGACCATGCCTTGATATTAAGGCTAAATAGCCCTAGATTAAAGGCCACCATAAGTCCATACCAACAGAGCTTAAATTCAAGTCTTGAAAGCCGATCTTCAGGCAATTTAACTGTCTTCCAAATAAAGCTGCTCTTTAAAAGAAGAACAAAAAATGTAGACACTTAGCAATTACTGGGAAGAAGCAGGAAAGTGGGAATCAAAATCAGGAAATACAAATAGACTAAAAAAACCAATAAAGCAGATAAGAATTTTAGACAGCTATTATAAATATGTTGAGAAACTTAAAGGAAAGCATGAACATAATAAGGAGATAAATAGTAGATATAGAAAAGAGCAAAGTGTGCCCTAGCTGGTTTGCTCAGTGGATAGAGTGTCGGCTCATGGACTGAAGGGTCACAGGTTTGATTCCAGTCAAAGGCATAAGCCTGGGTTGCTGGCTTGATCCTCAGTGGGGGGCATTCAGGAGGCAGCCAATCAATGATTCTCTCTCATCATTGATATTTCTATCTCTCTTTCCCTCTCCCTTTCTCTCTGAAATAAAAATTATATATAAAATTAAAATTAAAAAAGAAAAGAGCAAAGTGGAACTTCTAGAAATAAAAGATCCTATATAATAAAAGGCTAATATGCAAATTGACCAAATGATGGAACAACCAGTCGCTATGACGCACACTGAACACCAGAGAGCAGACGCTCAATGCAGTAGCTTCCCCATCGTGGTCAGTGCGCTCCCACAGGGGGAGCGCCACTCAGCCAGAAGCCCTGAGCCAGGCTCATGGCTGGTGAGCACAGCGGCTGTGGCGGGAGCTCTCCCGCCTCCATGGCAGTGCTAAGGACATCCAACTGACAGCTTAGGTCTGCTCCCCAATTGGACATCCCCCGAGGGCTCCCGGACTGCAAGAGGGCACAGGCCAGGCTGAGGGACACCCCTGAGTGTACAAATTTTTGTGCACCAGATCTCTAGTATATATATATATATATATATATATATATATATATATATATATATATAGACTAGGGGCCCAGTGCACGAATTCATACCCCTTGAAAGGAACTGTGGGCCGCAAGGCTGCAGTGGGCACAGGGGCAGGTCTTGGCCTATCCTCTGCACCCCTGCATGTCCCCTCCCACTGTGGACCCCAGTCCCGTCTGCTGGCAGGCCCACTCCCACTGCTGCCGCTCCCACACGCTGATGGCGCCGGCCCTCCTTGCACCCACTGACAGCACAGAGCAGTTGGGGCAGAGTGTTTAGGGCCAGTGCCATGAGTAGGTGCGAGTGGTGGTTGCTGCCCCGATCACCCCTCAGGAGCAGGGGAAGGTGGAGAAGTCCTCAGGGGCAATCAGGGCTGGCAGCCACTGCTAGCACCTGCTGATGGTGCCAAGCAATTGGGGCTGGCACTGGGCACCAGCAGTGGGTGCAAACAGGGACAGCACTGGCAGCAAGTGTGAGCACCAGGTGGGACCATGGCACGAGGGAGCAAAGAATTTTCAGTAACTACCAGAGGCCCGATGACAGTGACTGACACCCTGCCTTGGTCTGGCACCCCCACTCACCTGCTCCACCATCCTGGTGGCCTATGCCTGCCATGTTTTGCACTCTGCTGCCTCCTGTCAATACCCACCATGTTTCGCATGCCCCCTGGTGGTCAGTGCACATCATAGCGTCCAGTTGCTTGGTTGTTCAGTTGTTCCACCATTTGGTATTTTTGTATATTAGGGTTTTATATATATACTAGAGGCCCGGTGCACAAAAATTTGTGCACTCGAGGGGGGGGGGGGCCTCAGCCCGGCCTGTGCCCTCTCCCAGTCTGGGACCCCTAGGGAGATAACGACCTGCTGGCTTAGGCCTGCTCCTGGGTGGCAGAGGGCAGGCCCAATCCCTAGGTGCAGCCCCTAGTCGGGCTCAGAGCAGGGCCAATTGGGGAGTTGGGGCACCGCCCCCTATCATGCACAGAGCAGGGCAGATTGGGAGGTTGCGATGCCACCCTCAGTCATGCTCAGGGTAGGGCTGATTGGGGGGTTGGGGCACCTCCCCCTGTCACACTCAAGGCAGGGTCGATGGGGAGGTTGCGGCGCCACCCCGTGTAATGCACAGAGCAGGGCCCATCAGGGGGGTTGGGGCTCCGTACCCTGTCACACACAGAGCAGGGCCCATCAGGGGGTTGGGGAGCTCCCCCCTGTCATGCACAGAGCAGGGCGAAACAGGGGGTTGGAGTGTCACCCTCTATCACCCCCAGAGCAGGGCCGATCAGGGGGTTGGGGTGCCGCCACTCTCACACTCAGGGCTGGGCTGATGGGGAGGTTATGGCTCTACCCCACCACACACAGAGCAGGGTCCATGGAGGGGGGGTTGGGGCACCGCACCCTATCACCCACAGAGCAGGGCTGATCAGGGGGTTGGGGCGCCGCCACTCTCACACTCAGGGCAGGGCCGATGGGGAGGTTATGGCTCTACCCCGTCACACACAGAGCAGGGCCCGTGGGGGGGGGGCGGTGGTTTGGGGCGCCGCACCCTGTCACACACAGAGCAGGGCCGATCAGGGGGTTGGGGCGCCGCCACTGTCACACTCAGGGCAGGGCCAATGGGGAGGTTATGGCTCTACCCCGTCACACACAGAGCAGGGCCAGTGTGGGGGGAGTGGGGCACCGCACCCTGTCACACACAGAGCTGCAGGGCGATCAGGGGGTTAGGTAGGTCCCCCCTATCAGGCACATAGCACGGCTGATCAGGGGGTTGGGGTGCCTTCCCCTGTCACGAACAGAGCAGGGCGGATAGGGAGGTTGTGGCCCCGCCCCCTATCACACGCAGAGCCGCAGGGCGATCAGGGGGTTTGGGCGCTGCCCCCTGTCATGCTGATCCTGTTGCCGGAGGCCTCTCAGCTCTGCTGATCCCGATGCTGGGAGGCATATTACCCTTTTACTATATAGGATAGAGGCCTGGTGCACGGGTGGGGGCCGGCTGGTTTGCCCTGAAGGGTGTCCTGGATCAGGGTGGGGGTCCCCACTGGGCTGCCTGGCCAGACTGGGTGAGGGGATGATGGCTGTTTGCAGCTGGTCACACCCCCTTCAGGGTGGGGGTCCCTACTGGGGTGCCTGGCCAGTCTGGGTGAGGGGCTGAGGGCTGTTTTCAGGCTGGTGGGTGACTGAAGCTCCCAACTGCTCCTTTTTTTCTTTTTTTATTCTGGGCCAGCTTTAGCTCTGGCTCCAACTCTGAGGCCTCTGCTGCTGAAAGCAGGTATCTGGTTTGTTTGGGTTCTATTATCGAAACACTGTATCAACTCCAGCTCTGAGATCCCAGCGGGTTGAAAGCAGGTTTCTGGGGCTTTGTTTAGCTTCTATATTTGTAACAATGTTTCAAACTGCAAGTTCAGAGGCCGGCAAGGCAGGCAGGGAACATTGGAGACCTCCGTCACTGAAGCAAGCAAGCCTCATGTTAGTTTCAAGCTGCCTGGCTGCTGGCCGCCATCTTGGCTGGCAGTTAATTTGCATATTGTCCTGATTAGCCAATGGGAAGGGTAGCTGATGTATGCTAATTACCATGTTTCTCTTTTATTAGATAGTATAGACTAGAGGCCTGGTGCACAAATTTGTGCATGGGTGGGGTCTGGCGAGTCCACCCCAATGGGGGCCCATTGGGGTGGGCCGGTGGGGGCAGTTGGCTGGCTGTCCTCGCCCCCAATCTAGGTAGGTGGGCTGATCAAGGGCGGGGCCAGCCTGGGAGAAGAGCCAGCCAGGGGGAGGGGCCCCAGGCAGTTAGCCAACCAGCTCAGCCCTCCATCAGGGTCAGGGGGCCGATCAGGGGTGGGACCAGCCGGGGTGAGGAGCCATGGGCAGTTGGCCAGCTGAGAGCAGTGGCCACGGGCAGTTGGCTGGCTGCCCCTGCCCCTGATCAGGGTGGGGGGGCCGATTGGGGCTGGGGTCAGCCTGGAGAAGGGGCTGCAGGAAGTTGGGGGGGGGGCCTAAACAGGGCCTGGATCGGGCTGGTTGGCTGCTACAATGTGTGTCATAGCAACCAGTAGTTCTGGTCGTTCCAGTCATTCTGTGTTCAGTCACTGGGCTTTTATATATATAGATTAGGGGCCCAGTGCACGAATTCTTGCACTTTGAAAGGAACTGTGGGCCATGAGGCTGCAGTAGGCACAGGGGCGGGTTTCAGCTCCTCCCACCACAACCTCTGGTTCCCTGTCTGCTGGCAACCCCACTCCTGCTGCTGCTGCTCCCAGGCACTGACAGTGCTGGCCCCGTTTGCACCTGCTGATGGTGCAGAGCTATTGGGGCTGGTGCCAGCAGTGGTGCTGGCATCAGCTGCTGCCCCGATTGCCCCTCAGGAGCATGGGGAGGTGGAGATGCCCTCAGGGGTGTTCAGGGCCAGCAGACACCGCTCACACCCGCTGATGGCACTGAGTGATCGGGATCTGCACCGGGCACGGGCAGCAGGTGCAAGTGGCGGCTCTGGCGCCAGCTGCGGGTGCAAGCAGGGCTGGTTCTAGCAGTGGGTGTGAGTGGCAGTGGCTCCCGTGCTGGCAGTGGGTGCGAGTGGGGTCAGTGCCGGCAGCAGGTGCATGTGCTGGGTGGGACCGTGGTGCACAGGAGCAAAGAATTTTCAGTACCCACCAGAGGCTCTCCCTGATGACAGCAACCGGCACTCCGCCTTGGTCTGGCATCCCCGCTCACCTGCTGCACCATCCCACTGTGGCCAACACCTGCCATGTTCCGCATACGCCCCCGGTGGTCAGCGCACATCATAGTGACTGGTTGTTCGGTTGTTCAATTGTTCTGGTTGTCTATTTGGATATTAGCCTTTTATTACATAGGATGGTGCTATGAGCATTCTTGTACAAATTTTTGTGTGGCCCTATTTTCAATTACCTTAAGTGTAATTGCTCAGTAATATGGCAACTCTATGTTTGACTTTTTCATATAAATTGATATATCCAAACATCCTGTTTCTTTATGCACCAGGTTTGAAAATTTGGGTATTTCAAGGAATTTATTTCATCCAAGTTGTTGAATTTATTGGCATAAAGTTCAAAATATCCACTTATTATCCCTAAGCTCACCAGAGATTCAGAGATCTCATGTGTGCAAACACATTAAAGGTGAAAAAACCAGCTAGAGTGGAGACCTCCTCCATAATCTAGGCTCAGGTGAGATCTCAGAGAAACATAACTTGGGAGCAATGACAACACCCAAAAGCAACCTCAACAGAATCAAATTGTTCTGAATATACTTCCAGGTCTTCTTATAGGTGCCTACCCTCTGTTCCCACAGCTAAATATTTGGCCATGGATTCAAGGGAACCCATCTGCTGTTGCTGGGACTTCCCTGCACAGCTTTCTCCTCTCTGGGCCCTGCCTCACAGATTCATTCATCTCAGTGTCCCCGAGCAACAGCCTGTGTTTTCTCCATCTAGAGAGATGCTCTCTGTGTGAGCTTCACTTCCCTGTGTCACAGCTAGCAAAGGCCTTAAGGGAGAAAGCCAGGGTAAATGTGGAGCACATCTGCATTTTCTTCCCTCAAGGATGAAAACCTAAATGCCTAAAAACAGGTCCTCCATATACTGTGTCCAGTTCTACCATTTTTCATGCCAGAATACTATGTTGATACGTATTACTATGTCTGGTTGGAACCCAGTAATAAACTTTTTAACAACTACATACATTAAATTAACAAATTCAATGTAGATAATTCTCAGGAATTTTTTTAACTAATCAAATTCAATAATTAAAACTTGGTGTCATGTCAGGCATTGTCGGGAACCAAATATGAGTAAAATACCTTCTCTGAAGGATCTCCTTGGGCAGGGAGATAAAGCAGAAAGATGCATAACAAACTTCATATACCATGGGTTTATAAATCCCATTAGATGAAAATCAGAGTGCTCAGAGGAGCCCAAGGGGATGTTTAATTTTGACATGGGGGTGCTGGTGGGTGAGTAGTATTTTGGAAAAGTTTCTTCAAAAAGTAACTTTTCATTTGAGTATTGAATAATTGTACCTACACAACCCCCAAAATATCCTCTTTTTGTAAACTTTAAAATATTTTATAAGCTTTGTGCCTTTTTTGCAGGCAGATACTGTCCTGGATTTAATTTTCATTAGACTCCAGGTAGTCAAATGAGTTGGCTTTCTCTAAACATGCATTAAATGGCATTTCAAGATAACTGAATTGTTAGCTCTATCTGGAGAAATAATCTGTGAATGAAAAATGTCCTTAGATCAGAAGTAAATGAGAGTAAGCAGAAGCTAGGTCAGAGTTGGCAGTGTTTATAACTTGTGTAAGCAAAGGGATATGTATTTTTGCATCTGCTTCATATAATAGGAGTCCTTCTTAAACATGTTCTTGCTACATGGGTTAATAAAGCTATGCTTTTCTGAGGGTGAGAGGTTCAAAACTTTGCCCATCCACTCAGCTAGAAGAATTGATAATTTGGAGCACCACTAGAAGATATTCAAAACCGATTTACTTGTCAATGCAGATAACAATTTGTGTCTGGCTTTGAATCAAACCGCCACCAGCTTGACAGCCTGGAGACAGGTTTGATCCCTCCTGCTTCATTTCATCACCTTGGACACAGAGAGTGGTTGGTGATTATTTATTGATGTGATCACCGTGTCTGGCCACTTCCTCCTTGAAATTCCCCTTGAATCCCTTTTTCTCCATATTCTTAATGAGCACTCACATACAGCATTTCTCAGGCTTTTTGTTTGCAGGCCTCCCTTACATTCTTAAAGATTATTGAGACCCTTAAAGAGCCTTTAATATGTAAATTAGGTCTGTTGATGTTACCGTGTTAGAAATTAAAACTGAAGTATTTTAAAAATACTTAATTCTTTTAAAATAACAAAATAAACCCAATGCATTTACCTAAATAATATACTTTTGTGCAAAAAACCTATATTTTTCAAACAGAAAAGAAATAGTAAAAAGAGTAATATTGTTTACATTTTTGCAATCTCTTTTATATCTGGCTATAAAAGACAGCTGGATCCTCATAGCTGCTTCTGCATTCAGTCTGTCACAGTAACACATGGCATCTCTGGGAACTTACAAAAGGAGGAGAGTGAAAAGGCAAATAATGGCCTGATATTATTATGGATATATTTTCCACCCAGTGGGCCTTGGAGAGAGCTTGGAGAGCTGATGCTCTACTATGACTCTATTTGAAGAGAGCATAACTTTATTATCTTCCTATGAAAATTTCCCTGTGAGTGAAAGAAAGAGATGATAGATAACTAGAGCCAGGTAAAAAGTCTGCTGTTGGAACCCTGGCCTGGGGAGTGAGCACAGCTGTGCTGGAGTTGCTGAGGAGGCTTCTGTTCCCAACAGCATATCCAGAAAACACCGTTGGTGGGAATCACAACAGTGGGGACAACCTTTCCTTAGAAAAACACAAAATCACACCTTGCACCAGGGATTAGTTCTTTTTAGGCAGCCTCCAATGCACTTGTCTCTGTCTTTGGTTTTTCTTTACCACTTTCCATGGTTACCCTTCAGGTATCTTTATTCCTGACTCAGGCCTTTCAGGTTTTGTAAAACTTTCTGCACCATTGTCATCACTGCCACTAGAACAGTAGGAAATTCATGAGTCGTTCCTATTTGCCCTTGGGAAGGCTTTATAGTGGACATGCTGCCTTCTGGAAGCCATACGTTTATTCTTTAAGATTAAACTATGATACATCAAACATAACCCTAAACCACGTCCTCGTGAACGAAAGATACTGTATCAGTTAACAATTATACAAATGTTCAAATCCTAGGGGTTATAATTTTCTACTTTCCTATAATACTAACCAGCCTTTGAACGAGCACTTGGATCACCATACTCCACTAACTAGTTACCTATCAAAGTGTATTGTAAGTCCCCCAGACCTGTGGACCTAATAAGTCCTAGTGCAGAATGTGTACTTGATTTTGAATTCAATGAGGAGTCATTGAAATGATTTAATTAAGGATGATATGATCAGGTTTGTTTTCTCAGAATTTCTCTGGCTACAGTGTGGGCACTAGGTTGGAAAGACTAGAAGCAGGAAGCTCAGTTAGTAAGCTGATACAGGATCTTAGTTAGAGATGATGGAGGCCTGAACTAGGATGGGTGGTGACAAAGAGAATGAAGGTTTAGTGATCTTGACAGGGTGATTGGATGTAGTGGGAGAGTGAGGGTTGAGGACAGTGGTTTTCTGGCTGGGACAACTTAGAGGAAGGGGTTACATCTACTGATGGTGAAGTAGAGAAGAAAGAGTAGGTTTGTGAGAGGCAATGAGTTCAGTTTGATTATGTTAAGGATGAAATGATTCGGTAATAGTTGTGTATGTGGATCAAAGCTCAGGAGCCAGACATGGTCTAGGGATAGAGATTTAAGATTAATCAAGGCAAAAAATGAAATTGAAGCTATGGGAATGGATGAGCTTCCCTCACCTCTCTTTTCCCCCTTAGAGTATCAGACAGTTCTCAGTTGAAACGGCAGAAGGCTTGGTTAATTTTGAAAAGAATAAAGATGTTTCCTGAGGTAAAACTGAGATTTATCAATATTGAATTTATTATGAAAGATGGAGGCATGATCAGTTCTTTTTTTTAAAGATGTCTATAATCAAAACAGTGTCATATTCTATTGCCCTTTAAAATTAGAGAGTAAATTTCCCCAATCCCTTTCTGCATCTTAGAATGGATTTGCCCAATTGTATTTAGAAGCCATATTATAGCTTCCAAAAAGACACCTTTTATTTTGAAATTAATCTATAAAATGTCTGTGTACATATGTTATGTCATTTTGAATACTACTCACTTTGGATGGTGGTCAGGCACTCTGCTGGTCTGGTCCAGCTTGAGCCTAAGGCTGCGGAGAAGTAGGACCATAGACAGTCTCTGTCCCTGGTTAACCCAGACAGGGAAGAGGTGTGTGCAGGAGTGCAGAACAAAGGGTTCTTCAGAGCTAGATGATGGATGGCTACAGTGTCCAGGGACATGCCTCTAGGTGACGTGGTGGCCAGTGAGAGACCTGGTATGTCATTGCCAAGTAGGGATTGTCCAGGAAACTCAGATTTGGCATCTTTACTGAAGTACAGAACCAAAAGTTCATCTGCCTGCTTTCTGTTCACTTCTCACTACAAAAGCATCAGACAACTCACCCAGGTCCTTGCCAGCAAGTCTCTGGAATGGAACTTGCCTTACCCTTTATGCTGAATGTGAAGGGACATCACCCTGAAAACTTCCTCTGATTCTTCCCAGGGTGGCCGATTTTGGTTGTTTGTTTCATTGCTTCGAATTTGTGGTGTTTGGCCTTGAATTCACATCCCACAAATATGAGAGGAGGCTGATGACTATCGCGCCTTAATTACAGGCAGCAGCCTTTCCTACAAGACTCTATAAAATATCTTTATAAGTACTGGAAGTAATACTTTGATAAAGTGCCTATGACTTAGCTATAAAAAATTATTGGTATAATTATTTTGTTTTTATGTAAATAAGAATGTCTTGAAGACCGGGAAGATAAAATGTTGGAATGTGAGTTGAGACAGGCTCTCCTTTTCCATTTAAGAGTGTATTTCCAGCTGTAAGTAGTTGAAGCAGGGGTTTTATTCAAAGTATCATTTTCTTCCATCAACAAATGTCATCTATTGACTCAATAAACATTTATTGAGAATTGTTCATCACTAAAGGAGATAAAAATAAAGGTTAAGAAGTAGCTTGTTTTTAAAGAGACTAAAATCATAAGGATTGAATGTACTATTCATTCAATATTATTTATGTGGTTCTTCTGTATTATATAAACTGTTGTAGGTGTTGAGGATACATCAGTGAAATAAAAATACAGAAATCTCTGACTTAAAAGAGTTTATATTCAAGAAAAAAAACACAAGCATAGAAGATGGTGATGTGTACTACAAGAAAGTAACTAAAGTTAAATGCTTAAGGGTAAATGGTATAAAAACAGACTGTAATGAGGAAGGGGTTCATGAATGAGCTGGATTTTGAATACAATTCTGCAGGTTGAAAACTTGAATGGATTTAAGTTTGAATTGATACAAGGGAAAGGGACAGGTCACTGAGAGAGAAGCAGGAGAATAAAGCAGAGAACCACAGAAGCTGAGGCCATCCATAGTCACCTTAGTGGATTAACAAAGTTACAGTGAAAAGTCTGCTATGGCAAGAAGAAAGCTTTGGTGTTGGAAATTTACAATTCAGTTTAATAGGAATTTCTTGGAAATACTCATTGAATGAAAACTCCAAGGCCAGGGAACCTTGTACATTTTCCTGACCTTCCTATCTCTAGTATTTACAACAGTGCCTATCTCAGAGAAGGTGCTGAACAGATTACTTGTCAAGTGAGTGACAAGTTTGTGTAAGGCTGGTGAAACCAAATGATGGAGGGCCTTGAATGACAAGGTGATGTACTTGACCTTGATCTTATCAGCAACAAAAAGACAATGTACAATACACATGTTGGCAGGTCTCACTATTATGAGGGTCCCTTAATATATTTCTGGCTTCAATCACTTTCCATCATGGCTTCAATCACTTTCTTGACTTTCTGTCTCTTCCCCTTAGAGATGACAAGAAGACCAGTACCATTGCTTCTCAGGACCTAGATGTGCATATGTGCAGCTCTCATATTACCAAGGAGCATGGGAGCTCTGGACCATGCTGTGCTCTGTGCACAAATAGAACAAATGCCATTCTTACCCAGTGTAACTCACTGTCAGTGGGCTGCAGAGTATTGCATGTGTACCTGTGCCTCATGAGAACAGCCCCTGGCTATGTCCTCCCAGCCCTTCTTTCCCTCCAGCTCAGGTATTAATCTCCAGGATGGACGTTAGGATGTCTTCCCCAAACCTAACACAAAACCTTGCGCTCCCTCCCTTCTAGCTGCCCTCTTCCCTCCTGGCCATCTCCCAGGGTTCCTCAATCATCCTGCCTGACATGGGCCTGTTTTTCACTTTTGACTGTTTCTGTTTACCTAGAAGCATATGTTTTTACAGGGGAAAGGAGTCGTAATGATTACATTTCACTTTACATATTAGGAAACTGAGGCTCAAGGAAGGGAAAGTGACTCACTCAGCTTTAAACAGCCAATCCAAGCCTTCCTGATTCCTGGTCCTGAAGTCTCTGATTTCTGAGCAGGAAAGTAGTGCCACCCTCAAAAAGCTGCAGGGTGATGAGTCGGGCACCATTGGCTTAGCAATGAACAAGGCTAGAAGTGGAGAGAGCCCTCCAGCTCTGCTGCCACAGTGCATGGGTCCTAGGAATGGGAGTGGAGGGGAAAGGCCAAGAGTGAAGGATGTTCCGAAGGAAAACATCAGTGGGGCTCGGTGACTGGTTGAAATGTAAGAGACAAAGCGGAGGAGGAGTCAAATACACATTCTTCTTTTAGGACCTGAGCTAGGCCCTGTGCTTGCTCTACAGCAAGAGAGACAGCCTAAGCCTCTGCCATTGTAAAGCTATTGCACATGCTGGGGGTGAGACAGACGATCCAAAAAAACAACTAAGCAAGAAAATTTACAAGAGGGTGGGTGAAATGGGTGAAGGTGTTCAAAAGGCACAAAATTCCAGTAATAAAACAAGTAAGTCCCGGGATATAATGTATAACATGGTGACTATAGTTAACAATACTGTAGTGTATATTTGAAGGATGCTAAGAGAGTAGATCTTAAAAGTATTCATGACTGGGGGAAGTGGGGAAAATTCTTTTGAAAAAAAGAAAACGTACAAACCATGATATGTGCCGTGAAAGAAATATACCACACTAACACGTGTGTGTTTGAGGATTACTCTTCTTTAAACTGGGTGATTGGAGAGAGCTTTGTGTAGTGATTATAAGATGTATCAAATGTGAGACTCATTAAGGAATGGTGACTTTAACGAAAGTGGTGAAGTTTGGAAAATAAGTTGGTTTATGAAAGGAGGTTGCTTTTAAGGAAACAAACTTTAAAAGAACATGATGACTTATTTGCTGACAAATCTCAAAATTTTGTTAACTAAAGAGGGGGAAATTGTGCTATCTTTTGAAAGTGTTTGAATTACTTATTTCAAAAAAAAACATACCACACCAGGAGTTCTTCTAAGGAAATGTGCAGAGTGAGTCTACCTGGTTACTGCGGGTGTTTGGGTTGAACATGCGTGTTCTGGGAGACATGGTCCCCTTTTCAAAAAAGGAGAAATATAGTTTGGGGCTTTGGTAACTCCTGAGAAAAACATTTTGTAGCGCTTTACTTTGAGAACTTGGACTCATCCAGGGTAAATCCCTAATTCTGTAGAGCTACATTTAGCCAGATAGAATGATACCATAGAGAGTCTCTCCCTTACAGAAGGCTGAGGTGTGAGAGAGTCTTTCCAAGTGATCTCATTGCTGGCCTAGGCTGGAAGAAGCAGTGGTTCTTTTTTTTTTTTTTAATATATTTTTATTGATTTTTTACAGAGAGGAAGGGAGAGAGATAGAGAGTCAGAAACATCGATGAGAGAGAAACATCGATCAGCCGCCTCCTGCACATCCCCCACCGGGGATGTGCCCGCAACCCAGGTACATGCCCTTGACCGGAATCGAACTTGGGACCTTTCAGTCTGCAGGCCGACGCTCTATCCACTGAGCCAAACCAGTTTCGGCAGTAGTTCTTGATAATAATAATCATGGTATAGTAACCAAAGGCCAGTGTACACTAGTCCCTGGATAAAGGAAAAAGGAACAGCACTCCCATCCCACACTGGGCAGTCCCAATAATGCTCTGGGTTTGTTCTGTTCAGTATTATGTACCCAGAACACAATATGTATCTTTCCCCCCCCACTCTCTGCACCATCCAACAGTTGCTTCCTTCTTTGACTTGACTACTAAGCTTCCTGCCAGAAAGTTCAGGAAAGACTCAACATATCACCTCTCACAAGAGAGCAACCACATCACTTCCCAAAAAGGCACAAGAAAACTGTGCTATTTTAAGCCCCAGTTAAATAGAAGAAAAGAGAACGTCCTTCTAAAGAGGTGTTGAACTAATATCCTCTTGCCCAGCTTGTAAGCTTGACACTGTCATCAGGACATAAGGGCTAAGTAAGGTGTGCCAACCAGAAAGATATCTTGTTCTCAGGAGTTGGGAGGTACACTTGGCCATCTTTTGTGTCCCCCAAGGCCAATGCAAGGGGCCAATAGAGGCTGAAGTCCTCTTCTCAAGAAAATGAGTCTGTGTACATACACAAACTTGTATTTCATTTCATGGGAAGTCTATCCATGAGTATTAGATTGAGAGCCTAGGGCTTTAGTCCACAGTTAATCTGGCCAGCTTTCTTAGAGATCCCTGACTACCATTCTAGGTAGGTAACCTAAAGACTCCTGTCTGGCTAAGCTGCCCAAGGCAAGTCACTATGACAGCCAAACCAGAAGCCCAGCACTAAGGCATCTGGTAGACTCTGAGATAATAAGAAACTTGGGTCTGTGCTTACTAGTACACTCTGAATCCTACAGCTTTTCTGTGGGGTTTAGTTCAATGGGTTTTCTGCCTGGCAAGATGCCAACTAATCTGGCCTGAATAGTGCTTGGCACTGGAGTTCCTTGGTCTGGGGAGCTGGATTTCTATCTGTGTGACAGCTTGTGTCTCTCCTCTGTTCATTGGATGCATACCAGTCACATCGGACTGATACCCACACCCATGGAGAGGCTACTGGTGGAAGAAGGAGAAACAATTAAGGGTTATTTTCTTTCATGGCCATGTAACATCAGCTTCTCCTTTGGAGTTTGCATTGTTTTAATTGGAGTCATTCAGACTCCAATTTTCTTAATGTGATACCCTACAGATGAGCCCTTCCAAGCTCATCACCGACTGTTCTTTTTTCCAGTGTCTGAACAGTACATTATGACTTTATGAATGATGTAGTTATTTATGATGTTACTATCCTCCCCCTTCTTTCTCATTATCTCTGCAAAACTGTTGTCATCCTATGCTAACATCTAGACATATTGCCATTAACACTTTCTGGTTACTAAATGGCACATAAGATTAGGAGCATAAATGGGTGAAGTGGAGCGGAGTCTGGGTATAGTCCTGACTGGACCACAAATGAGCCAGGTGATTTTTTGGGACCCCCTTTCTTTCCTCAGCCTTACTATCTTCATCTATAAAGGAAAGGTTGACAGTGCTTGCTAGTCTCTATGATCCTGCCAGTCTTCACATTCTAGCATTCTGTGACTCCAGCTAATTAGGGTTTATCATAACCCAACGTCTCAAAGTTGTCTTGAAGATGTCACATTTCCAGGGAAGTGAAATGAAGCATAAAAGCCGAGAGGCTAGGACCAAGAAGACTGACTCACAGGTTTATGCTTCCATACCAAGTCACCCTGACGCTGAAAGTTGAACTAAAGAGGAACTTTCTAATTCCCTGTACTGGGCTGGAATTTTGAGAACTCCACTTCTGTCACCACTGTCTTATAGAGTGAACTAGAAGCACTGCTGGAAAAAGACCAGAAAACCAAAACTGGCAGAACAATGTTTTTCTCCTGTATTGGGGACATTGAGAGCAAACTTTGCTGTAACTTTGTAGCTAAAATGTGACTATTGTAACCAATTCTTCACTAGGAAGGGTCCCCAGCATCCAGATCAGGAATAAAAAGTCAGATGTTCCCAGTGGAGAGGACATCAAGTGATGAGACAGAAGTGGCATTATTTGAAATCATAATTTTCAATTTCCCCTTGGAATCTAGAGGCCTCAACAGTGGAGACAACAATTCTGAATCTCCAACATGTTGATGGTGCTCAGGGATAAACTCATGTTCTGTCCATCTCGGTCTGGCCAAGTTTTAGTTGACCAAGATGTTTAGAAGATCTTAAAGAGGAAAGATTCAGAGATTCTGCAGATCAAATAGTGGAAGGAAACTCAGTGAAGGGAAGAGTCCTGAGGGCTTGGGGGTTTTACAAAGCTCAAAACTTAAAGCAGACAGATTCACATAAAGGGATAATCTGACCTTCAGGGTGACGGGTTCAAGGGATTAAGCTGGGAGCTATATGCTCCTCTTGAAGCAGAATCTGGGCAGAGATTGTTGAGGAGTACAACTGACCTTCAGCAATAAGAGAAATAGCAGTCCCTATGTCCAAGTCAACAATTCAAAAGTCTTGCTCTTTCTATTAAGCATGATGAGAAAAACTATATGCCAACTAATGCAGCAAAAAAGTGAAATACCATCCCAGAGAAAGCCAGAGGATTAAACAGAAACTGGGCAAAATGGGGGGTGGGGGGACAACAGAACAAAAGCATGGGCAGGAAGAGAAACACAGGGCTAGGTCACATCGTGAAGCAGAGTCATGAAGAGGCCAGGGAGACACATTCGTTCAGCTAGTTAGTTAAGGAATCAACCATTCGTTTGGCAAAAACTGGGAGGATATGTTGAAGAAGCCAGCATTGTGCTGGGTTTTGGAACTCCATGAGTAGACAAAATGAACATGGTACCTGCTCAGATGACGTTTACAACCTTGTGACTGTGTCAACGGCATCGATCCCTAAACCAGGCAGCTTTGACCGTGGTGCTCCATGCCAAGATGGATGGAGGACAGGGAGAAGCATGATCCACTTCCCTCCCAATTCTAAAAAGCATCATCATCATCATCAAGAAGAAAGGGATCTGAGAAGAAAGTGAGGTTGGGGATAGACATAATGAAGAGTTCAGAGAAGTCCTTGAGCAGGAAGGTTTGGATAGAGAGGAGCTAGCAGGATGAGGGGACCCTGATTGGGACCAGGCAGCAACAGCCATTTTCCAAGCCTGATCCCAGCTCAATCTCCCCTTCCCAGTAGAGAAAAAATGAAGGCAAGAAAGAGATCTAAGGATATGAAGAATGCAAGTAAGGAGGGAAACAGCCCATTATTGTCTTTTCTCACATTCAGAAAGTTCCTGAGGGAAATACAGTTATGAGTCTTTTTCCTAACCCCATCCAGTACCGACTGAAAGAGAATCATCCCCAGGGCAGGACAAACACTACGAGAAGGAAAAATGAATCCCATGACCTGCCCCTATGGAACTGTCATATTGGGAGTGGGCACATCATGCTAGGTTTAGACATATCTAAACCTAGTGGGGAGGACCAGTATTTTGCTCTGAAGCTGTAGACACAGCAGGAAGGCCACAGTAGAGAGAGCCCAGGAGCTCAGCTCTGAGTCAGCCAGACCTGAAGGTAAGGGGCCTCGATGGAGGGACTAAAAGGAAATTTGAGATTTATATTTATGCATGCAGATCAGGGCTCTGTAAGCAGAAAGAGTGTCCTTGAAGGAATTGGGGGAAATTCCAAGGATCCCAAATCAATTTATTAGCATTCCCATTCATAACTCATGTATTTTTCTTTTTCTTTTAATTAAAATTCTTAAAATAATAGAAATGTACTCCCCTTTCTAGTTGATTTATAGAATAGTGAAATTCTAAGACAAAGTAGTTCTTGGTATACCCTGCTCATATATTCTCATTAAGGCCAGATCAAGGCATGCCTTTGTGAAATGGGTTCCCTTAATCATGTCACTGTTGTATTAGGAAAATATATTGGATAATATATTGGCATCGTAATGTAAAAATAACGTTTTCTAGAACTGATCATATTCAAGCAAAACCACCACTCCTGTTGGCCTTGGCCACTTTCTTCACATCTCAAATGAAGTTTGAAAAGCGTAAACAAACAAACATAAACAAACAAAATTTAAACAGACTCATAGACACATGGACTCATTGACTGGTGGCTGCCAGAGGGAAGGTAGATTAGGGGACTGGATGAAAGAGATGAAGAGATTAAGAAGTATAAATTGGTAGTTATAGAATAGTCATAGTCTGTAAAGTACAGCATAGGGAATATAGTCAATAATATTGCAATAACTATGCATGGGGTCAGGTGGGAACTGCTCAGATGAAGTTTGCCACCTTGTGACTGTGTCAGAGGCATCAAAATATTGGGGGGGATCACTTTGTATAAGTATATGATTGTCTAACCATTATACTGTACACCTAAAACCAACACAAATTTAAAAAAAGAAAAAGAAAAAGCATGTTTCCAATTTAGCTTCCTGCAACTATACACTTTATCATTCTCTATTCAACACCTTCTTTCCCAAAAGATGTATTAATTCAAATCTATTTTGAGATTCCATAAAGGAACATAGGCTAGAAAATCCAACTGTCCAATTTTAAATCCCACCTCTACCAGCAACCATCTGCCTGTGTGACATTGATTAAGTTATTCAACCTCATTAAACCACTGTTTCCTCATTTGTAAAGTAGGGATGTTGCTAATAATGACGAAATTGTATGTAAAGTGCTTAGCACAAGCCTGGCTCAAACCAGGCACTCAATATAAATAAATCTTATTATAATTATAAGAAAACGTTAAAAGCTTTGGAGCTAAAGAATAATACTTTACAACCATTCTGTGTGTGTGTGCATGCGTGTGTGTGTGCGTGTGTGTGTGTGTGTGTGTGTGTGTGTGTGTTTTAATTTATTTGAGACACACTGAACTTAGCAGGAAGTGTGCCTCAGAGATAATACATGCTCCCATTGACCACTGTATCATTTTGGGTTTGTTTTTTTTGTAATATTTAAGTGTACTCTTTGTTTATATTGATGAGATCCTCTACTAAATTTTAGGGCATTGTTTGCTAGAATAAAGACACCCATCAGTTTGTCATGCCTCTAATGGGTCCATAGAGTAGAGAGAAAAAGAAAGACATAAAAGCAAGGCCTTGCCCAGCTGGTGTGGATCAGTGGTTGAGAGTCGGCCTGTGAATCAGGAGGTCACCCATTCGATTCCTAGTCAAGGCACATGCTTGGGTTGCAGGCTTGATCCCCATTTGGGCATATGCAGAAGGCAGTCAATCAAAAGTTCTCTCTTATCATTGACTAGGGGCCCAGTGCACGAATTTGTGCACCTTGAAAGGAACTGTGGGCCGTGAGGCTGTGGTGGGCACAGGGGCAATTCTCGGCCCATCCTATGCGCCTCCACCCAGCCCTCGCACTGTGGCCCCTGGTCCCCTGTCTGCTGGCAGCCCCACTCCAGCCACCATGGCTCTCATACACTGATGTTGCCAGCCCCACTCCCACCCGCTGATGGCGTGGGGTGATTGGGGCCGGCACCAGCAATGGGTACAAGCAGGGCTGGTGCCGTCAGTGGGTGCGAGCAGCAGCTGCTGGCCCCGATCGCCCCTCAGTACAGAGGGAGGTGGAGAAGCCCCGAGAGGCAATTGGGACCAGCAGTCACCTCTCACACCCACTGATGGGACCAAGCAATCAGGGCCGGTGCCCGCATCAGGTGCAAGTGCTGGGTGGGACTGCAGCGTGCGGGAGCAAAGAATTTTCAGTAAGCACCAGAGGCTCACCCTGATGACAGCGACTGGCGCCCCACCTTGGCTGGCACCCTTCCTCACCTGCTCCACCATACTGCCACAGCTGACACCTGCCATGCTCCACACACACCCCTTGGTGGTCAGCACACATCATAGCAACCAGTTGTTCGGTTGTTCTGCAGTTCGGTCTATTTGCATATTAGCCTTTTATTATATAGGATGCTTCTCCCTTCCTCTCTGAAATTAATATAAAAAATTAAAAAAATAAAATAAAGGTTTTAAGCTGGAGCAAAAGAAAAAAGCTGTGAAGAGAATAAAGAACACTGGAATGGGAGTTCTATATCCCTTTACCTATCACTGTATTAGTACCATAGCTATCATGTGGGTGACAATCATCATGTTTTTAAACTTGGAAATTGAGTAATTGAATAAGATAATGCCTTAGATTGTTCCCACTTTATGGTTCCGTGGTTTTGTTATTCTGCTGCCAACAGCTATGTGATAGTTATGGTACAACTAGAGGCCCAGTGCACAAAATTTGTGCTCTTGGGGGGGGTCCCTCAGCCCAGCCTGTACCCTCTTGCAGTCCAGGAGACCTCTGGGGATGTCTGACTAATGGCTTAGGCCTGCTCCCCGTCAGCAGTCGGACATCCTTAGCACTGCCATGGAGGCGAGAGAGGCTCCTGCCACCACCACTGCACTTGCCAGCCATGAGCACAGCTTCTGGCACACTGACCACCAGGGGGCAGCTCCTGCATTGAGTGTCTGTCCCCTGGTGGTCAGTGCGCATCATAGCAACCAGTTGTTCTGCCGTTTGGTCAATTTGCATATTAGCCTTTTATTATATAGGATATTTAAAGAGGTATGAAACTTGATTCCTGCTTTATTAACTACTGAACTAGACTTGAGTAGCTAAAGAGGATTGGGAAGGGCATTTTAGACACTGGGACCCAACTCAAGAGGACAAAAAAAAAGTGAGCAACCAGACTCACTACAAACTTGGAGACAAGTTCATAGTGTCTCGTTAGAGTAAGAGTATTAATGTTAGAAAGCTAGATTAGGTCGAGTTCTGTGGAGAACCCTGAATGTCAAGCAGTTGACAAGCATTTTATAAGCATTTGGCAGCCATTGGAGTATGTTGAGCAGGGAAGCATATTGTAACATCAAAAGGCATCATCAAAGAAAAATACAGACACTCCTCAACTTACAATAGAGTTATATCCCAATAAACCTATTATGAGTTGAAAAGATCATAAATAAAAAAATGCATTTAACACACCTAACTTACCTTAGCCTAGCCTACCTTAAATGAGTTCAGCACACTTACATTAGCCTACAGTTAGGCAAAATCATCTTGCTGTCACTGCCCTGCATCATAGAGAGTATCATACCACATATTACTAGCCCAGGGAAAGATCACAACTCAAAATTCAAATGCAGTTTCTGCTGAATTTGCACCAACATAACAGTGTAAGTCTAAGCATAGTAGGTATGTGACTGTACTTACAGTGTAATTGAAAATCGCTGGCCAAAAGTTGACAAAGCTACTATTTTATAAATTTTGGATTCTTATTAAAATATACAATTCCAATATTCAGGAGAGAAGGAATTCCTAACTATTTAGGTTGTGTCTGTATAACATTGCTTTAAAGAACAAAAGGAATACTAAAATAACCCCATTTTTATATGGGTTATTTGAATGAATTCCAAGTTATTTTAAAATTCAGGCAAAAAATTTGCATATGTAGACTAAGCTTAAGTTCCTAGTTTTCATTATGTAAAGCTTTCAAGCAGACATGAGGGGATGTTTATCACTGAGAACCAGTGTGACCCTACCCACTGGGCCTGCTCGCATTATTGCTGTTGCACATGTGGGCCAAAGAGAATGGCCTTGGGGATAGTGCAAAGAATTACATTCATCAGGGCTAGTCGGTCAAATGTGAAAAACTCAGATGCATTTGGTATCATTTGAAACTTTTAAAAAATAATCTAAAAGGATGTTTCTTGGTTTGTTTGCTTGTTTTCCTAGACCGTTGACCTGTTGGCTTGCAAATAATATGTATGAATCTATGTGTTTCCTTCCAGGGTCTTTCTTCCCTGACTTCAAGCCCTCTGAAACAGTTTTTAAAATAGCATTTTGGCTCGGATACCTAAACAGCTGCATCAACCCTATTATATACCCATGCTCCAGTCAAGAGTTTAAAAAGGCCTTTCAGAATGTCTTGAGAATCCAGTGTCTCCGCAAAAAGCAGTCTTCCAAACGGGCCCTGGGATACACCCTGCACCCACCCAGCCACACCTCGGAGGGGCAGCACAAGGACCTGGTGCGCATCCCCGTGAGCTCAGGAGAGACCTTCTATAAGATCTCCAAGACAGATGGGGTCTGTGAATGGAAGATTTTCTCTTCCTTGCCTCGTGGATCTGCCAAGATTACAGTGTCCAAAGACCAATCAGCCTGCACCACAGCCCGGGTGAGAAGTAAAAGCTTTTTGCAGGTCTGCTGCTGCATGGGGCCCTCGACCCCCAGCCATGGAGAGAACCATCAAATTCCAACCAT
This sequence comes from Myotis nattereri, assembly GCF_964212035.1. Classification (NCBI taxonomy): domain Eukaryota; kingdom Metazoa; phylum Chordata; class Mammalia; order Chiroptera; family Vespertilionidae; genus Myotis; species Myotis nattereri. The sequence continues at coordinate 11,639,991 of NC_138080.1, forward strand.
TAAGATCCACACCATCTCCCTCAGTGAAAACGGGGAGGAAGTCTAGAGGACAGGAAAGGTCAGAAGGAAGGGGGGATAATCTTAGGCATGTTCATTCTTCTTGGATGACAAGACAGAACCCTCCAATCAGGGACCATCTGGGAATGGGTCGGGGAGGAGACCAACTCTTGGGCAGTGGGTAAGGCTCAGGGAGGAGGGAGGATGTCACACGGCCATCCAGTTCAAAATGAGGATAAACAGCACGTCCTTGAGGCTAATGCTCTCTGGGGCATCCTCTGAGCCCGCTCTCCACGTCTGACCCCTTCATTGAAAAACACCATGGGAAACAGAATTTCATGCACCATCCAAAAGTCTATAAATATAGGATTATGATTTCATCATGAATATTTTCAGCACACACTCTAAGTTTGGAGCTAGTTCTCGATGGAGTGAGGGGATTTTATTTTCAGGCTAAACCTATTGACAGCGGTGTTGGATATTTACAGGGTGAGGGCCTGGAGAGGAAGAGCCTTAAGATGGTGGCTGATACTCATTATTTTTAGAGCAAGTTTTACACTTCATTTCTGATACATCCAGTGTCTCAGCTTGGGTTAAACTTGACAGTGAGATTTACCTTTTTCGGGGACTTGACCAGCTACTTCTCCTGATTCCCTAAGGATGAGGGTGAGGGGCACTCATATCTCTGCACTAAAGTAGGCACATCCTTTTGGCTTGGGTCTAGAGTGTGTTGAAAGAACCAGCCAGTGAAAGGATGGTTTTTCCTATTGGAAGACAGTGGAGATGAGGGTAATTTTTTCAGCTTAACTACTGTGGACAAAATTCCATTCCTAGATCAGATGGAGGAAGTCTTCTCATGTAAAGTATTTAAAGATCAAAAGGTTGGGGTGGACTGGGTGCTAATTTCATGCTAAATTAGAGGCTGCAAAATTACTCTGCAGTCTCTTTGACATGGCCTAGAAAGATCTTTCTTGACAAATCACTTACCTTTTTCAGAACTCTATTATGAAAAGCCACAGGTGATAATATTTTGAAAGGCACATCTTGATTTCCATTTCTTCTCAGCTGCTTCACTTTTGCATCGTGGATGAGAGCCAAGGTCTCCATGCACCTGTAGAATGTTGGAATGAGCCTTATGATCTAAGTATATCCTTTCTGAAATTTAAGTGACACACACTTATCTTGGGAGCATACTGACTAAAAGCCCATCAATAGCAGGAGTTTGCAAAGAGTTTTTGACAGATGTCCATTTAGTCTGGTAAAAGATCCAGTATCCCATTCACTTCATTTATTTCCACTTTCTTCAGGCAACATGCTATTTTTTGGTTTTTGTCTACCAAAATTTTGGTAAACCTTAATAACTCAGTATACCTACTAAATATGAAGATGGTAATTATATGTAAAAATTAAAATATTTTTCATATTTCACAATAAGAATTTAAAATGAGGTTTTGAAATAATTATTGACAAGAATCACTGGTCTAAAACTACTTATCATTTCAGTGGGCTCTTTCCCCATATTTGGGTAATTCCCTTTAAAAATTTTGAAGTAGAATGTAGCCGTTATTTAAACCTTCACGGCAAAATAGTAGCCAACATCATCTATTTCTTCTTCCCTTGCAGCAAAATGATAATTTCCTTAAATTCTTCTGAAAGGCTAATGCCTGCGCATACTGCCATGGAGGGAATGTTTGTATATGGACTGGATTTGGTTGTTGGTTGTGTTTGGACATAGAATATTACCACTTTCTCACCTCTTTCTGGAGAGTGTCTTCTTGCTGACCGGATAGACATTCTGCCTTGTGCTCATAAATTGGATTCTGGCATTAGATGCTGGCTGGATTTTTAGGCTCTTCTGGTCTTTCTGCATGGCCCACAACAGCTCTACCAGATGTGGCTGTCCTATTATGGATGTAGGCACCAGGGAAGGATGTGAATATGCAAACCTCGCTCCTCTTCTGCCTTAATAGGAAAAATAACTTTCATTATTGAGAAGAACTTCTTTCAGAATCTGAATTTTAAAAAACACTCTGGCCAGGCTTCCCCTTCCAGGAACAACATCCCCATGAAAGAATGGTAGCAGTTTTTCTTCATCAAAATATGCCTCCATGTTTGAGATGATCTTTAAACTGCATTACTGACGAATTTAAATATTAGATATTTAAATTTAAGATCACCAGAAAGCTAGCATTAATGCCAGTGCTAATCAAAATAAATAACTAGAAAATCTTTCCATCATCAGACAAAAGCCATGACAATTGTGTTCATGCAAAATGATCCATAAATAATTGTCTGCTACACTCTTCTCCAACCCACTCCCTCCAGGGAGGTAAACTTTAACATTTTTTTCCTTTCCCATAATATGGTATTATGTATAAACACTCCAATTTTACAAGAAATTAATAATGTCACCCAAGACTTAGCCAAAGTGGGATAACAATATCCAAGATATTTTTTATTCACCCACAAAAAATTTCTGTACCTTTGAGCATGCCAAAAACTATCTAAAATTGTCACGGTTAAACAAATGGTGGTCATATTTATACTTACATGTGTACTGCATCTATTTGGAGTTTGAAAAATTTGCCCAGGGCAACAGGGGTCAGAATGTCTTCTCTAATGTGTTATGAAAAGCAGCTGCTTTGGGATTGTCTCCGCAGCACAAAAAGTCAGCTTGACATGATGGGATAGGCAAAACCTGATTTCTTCTGCAATTCAAATTGCATGCATTAAGAGAGACCTTGAATCTCTTTATTCAAAAATGTCCCCAAATGCTTGCAAGGATTTCAGGAAAGCATTTTGCTTGTCACAGTTTTCTTCCTTTCGCCTCTGTTGTGTCTCATCCGAGACCGCTCCTGCCTGTAATCACTCAGTGTATGCTAAACTCTCCAAAATACGGAGGCTTGTAACTCTCTCACCACCTACTTGAATTGGTCCATCCATGGTAGACAGTGGTATTTGGGTAAATAAATATTTTCTTAAGGCTTTTTTGTTAAGTGCTACTGTGTGCCAGGCATTACCAGGGCATTTTTGTACCCATTGTCTCTAAACCTCATAGCAATTTCACAATTTCAAAAATATTCACATTTTTTAGATTAAAACCTGATAGTTGAGAGTGATTAAGGACTGGCTCAAAGCCAAGGAGGAACCATGATTCAATCCTGGTCCTCCCTGACATTAAAGTCTGCATGTTGTTGTTTTTCCCCACAGTACCCCTGCCTCATGAATAGTGGGGGTAGAAGTCCCCAAGTCAGGACCGGGTGTGCTAAGGATGCTAAGCCAGACCCGAACTTTTTAATGCTTTGTTCCCTTGGGATTTGCTTGCCAATTAACTTTGATAAATATCCTGCCAAATATTCATTCCAGCCAAAACCAACAAATAGCAGGTCATAAATGAAAGGGTTTGGCGTCTATAATGCTATCAGACGGCACCACTTTCCTAGGGATCACTGCCTGGAATGTTACTCAGGCTTTGCAAGGAGCACAAACTGTATGAAATTGGGAGAAGATGGGCATATAAGAGAATGCAGAAGAGGCTGCTGCATTGGCCTAGAATAGCAAAACACACGTGTGGGTATGAAATACTTTCATAGGGTACCAGCGTTATTGACTACCAACCACAGTTAATTGGCACACTTTCGGGAAATATATCATTTTTTAAACTAAATAAAAACAAATATGACATCACTTTTATCAACTGTATTCCAACAATCTTGTTTTTTTAGTTTGAGAAAGAGAAAATAAATTATAGGTATTTCACCAGGATTGCACAGAGCTCAGAGAATGTGTCAAATATGTGAATGCCGTATCTGTCACGATGTGGCCCTGGTTCAGAATGCTGATCTCCAGGTAGCCAGAGACCTGGGCAAATTTTGAAGATGGGGAATCGGTTGGCAAAGTGGCTACTTATTAGATGGCCTCCCCTGGGTCCTGGGTTTCCTTTCTTAAATGAACACTTGATGTCCTGGGTGTCCCGGCCTCCCTACCCTTTCATAGTGAGCCATCATGCAGGCCCAGTAGGTTTCCTGCTTGTAGCCTGAGAGAACATTTTAAGACCTATTTGCTTGGGAGGGTAATTATTCAGTCTTTAATCACAGCTACTTAATCACAGCTTGACACACATTTTCACTTGCTCCTGGGGCTGGTTCTGCTCAGGTCCTCTTGCCAAAAGAGATGCTGCCTCTGCCTACGTGTTGACTTAATTAAGGGAAGAGCTCTGTTTATCAGCAAAGGGAGAGGGGAGCCCAAATGCATGGAAGGTAAACTCTGCAAGTGAAGCAGGGTGTTGAAATAGAAGGCAGAGGTGGTAACTATGGAGACAACATCAGGTGTATGCTCACCTGTTACTCTGATTTCTTTTTAAACTACTAGGACTTTTAACCATGAAACCACCTGCACACAGCTCCGGTTAAGCTAGTTGGAACACTGTTGGCAACTGCTCCTTGTCTACAAAGTGTGCTGTGGAGTAGGCCACCATCTTCAAAAAGCAATGGCAGTAGTGGCCTTCTGGCCTCCAAAGTCCCTGCAAGATGACTGTTGTAGGGCTGGGCTGGCAAAAGCAAGTCAGGATTTGAACAGAGGACACCGGCCCCTAGCCAGTGCTCCCATCAGCATTACCTCATTCATGTTCCCAAGACCCAAATGTCATGGGGGCTGAGGATGGACCTTATCTGCCTTGTGCAGGAAAATGCCATCTCTCCTTTGCTCTTGCAACACAGATTACTGAGTGCCCCACCCAAAAGGAAGGTTATGGCATCGGGGAGGGGGCTGTTGAGGAGAAAGAAGATTTACCATAGATATTCTCAAAGCAGGATGGATGGTTCAGGAATACATTACTGCAAGTGATAAGCAAGGAACTGCCCTAAAGCTATGCATATTCATTTTCTCTTTCCTTTTTGTGTAACTGCGGAGTTATTACATTACTTTCCCTCCGTGCCATAGTCCACATTGCCACCTTATCAGCTAGAAATGATTATTGCTAAACACTGAAAAATTCAGACTTAATTGGATCAAAAAATCTAAGAGCAAATGTATACTGTATCTGGAGAAAAAAATAATAAAGATGCTGACCTATTAAAAAGCCTGAATAATAGTAGGTACATTCGGATGCAATATTAAATAAGTGAAGATAGAAAATCCCAATATCAGTTTAATGTTTCCTCCCATTTGTACACTACTTCATACCTTTTATAGTACTTCTGCCTATCTCAAGTCATTCCTGAGTATTATTCCATAATATAGAGTATCTGCACTTAACATATGAAGGAATGAGGATAGAGGAGTAGGGAGAGGTTTAAGGATTTCTTTGAACCAAATCCAGCCTCTAACTCGTTTGTCCATGAGCCTTCACTATCTCCAAGGCCCATTGTGTTTCTTGAAACCCTGACTTTCATGCTCACTAATTCATCTCTAGTCCACATTTTCAGCTGTTTGTACCTTCTCTCCTCGTATAGCTCAGCAGCTGTGCAGTACAAGATTGTTCTAGGGACTGAGTGCATATTTGTCTATGCTTCTCTCATTGGCTAAAAAGCAAGCTGATGTAATTCTGCTCTTTCTCCCTAGATAGTCAACAGCAAAGCTAAGGAAATAAGCAGGGCAGGGAGCTCTTGTCTTGCTCAATGGGGTGACACATAAGGTAAAGCCAGCAGTGATTGACACCTTCAGGACCTCAGGAATGCAAAGGTCCCAAAGGGAATCTCAAGGCCCTCCTTTCCCAGGGAGCCCGAGAGTCATCTGTATACAACCTGATGATCACTGTCAGCAAACTGCTCACTTCCTCTCCTGCACTAAATGCACTTGGCATGAAACATACAGAGAGGCACAGACGGTCCCTAGCTAATGAGCTGGGTGTGTTCCAAGCTCATTTATTGCAAGTCAAGAATGCATTCTTCCAAGAGGCATTGCTAGAAATGGGGGAGAGGAAGGTTGTACTCAGATGAACTAAAGAATAAAGATCTATTTAAGGGATACCTGAGGCTGGAATACTTTTTCTGTACATAGCTAGGCATTTGGGCATTGTGGAGCCATACCATCTCTGTAACACATGCTGCTTTGCTTAATTTCCTTTTTTGAGTGTGTGTGTGTGTGGGGGGGGAGGACAATCCTCTAAAAATGTAGAAACCAGTCTTAGTTCACAGGCATGGGCTAGATTTAATCCATGGACCGTAACTTGCCACCCCTGATCTATACAATTGCTAGCTTACACTTTTATGAATATAATGCTAAGCAGATTTTGGTGTTCAGCAAACATTCTTTTTGTTTAATATGCCATTGATACATCTCCACTTGACTAGCTTAATGTTCCCAACCTGCATGAGTTGTTAGGTATAAAGTGACAAGCTCATAATCAGTGGTGGGATTGGCTCTATATCACCTGTCCACCCAAAAGATACACTTAGTCTATCATTGTGACTTTCTACATAGGCGTCAGGATAAGAGGGAAGCACCCACCACGCCCTCCACTGTTGTATTTTGTAGAACAGCAAGTCAGCAGAATCCCAAGGGAATCCATGGAGATCTCTCAACTCTTCACCTCGTTGGCAAAATCCCCCAACACATCCTGGCTGACCCTGAGAGTAGCAACAACCAGTAGGTGCCATTTGACCAGGGCTGATGTGAAGTCCCTCCCAGACTGTGAACCTTGCTGAAGCAATTCCCAGAAGCCTTCAGGCCAAGTGTGGCTCTGGAAAGGCCCCCTGACCACAGCCCCCTGCACTAGGGCCTTGGAGAGTGTGCCCTGGAGCTCATTACAAAGTGGGGCACAGAAAGAGGTGCTGGGAGAGGGATGTCTTCCCAAAGACAAATAGGTACTAGTTCTAGCAGGTCTCTTCTCCTCCTCATTTTCCTTCTTTTCCTATTTTTCCTTTTCATTTAAGGCTGAAATTGCTTGGCTTGAAATGGCATTACTATGAGGCGATGAAGCCATATTTCTCTGAGCTAGTGCTTTGTTGGAGGGACCTGTTCCCTGTTCTCTCTCCAGTGCTAATGGGCGATGAAGGAGAGGAAGACATTCCAGGTTAGAAACAAGGTGTTATGTTCCCGGACCTGGGGCAGGTATCTGCAACGTTAGGAGATGCATCTCTCCCGCAGGGCTCAGGGTGAGGCCTGGAGTAGTAATGGGTGCAGGACTGACATGAAAGAACATGGAAGGATCGAGGCCAGTAGTAGCACCACTGTCCACGCAGGACACAGAAAGGAAGGCTTGGGCCACCTCGGTGTGGCAGCTTCCCTTCTGCTGCCCCCTGTCTGTCTTGCTTCTTTCCCTTCTGTCTATCTCCTTTCCTTATCTTTTCCTCTCTCTCAATAATTCCAAACTCCACTTCTTGCCAAACTTATAGGCAGTGACTGACGTTGGGGTGGGATGCCCTTACTCCTGTGGGTGCCAGTTCGCGTGGGATAGAGAGTGCCATGCATAACCCTAGGTGATAAGGCGGAGTTTCCCTCAGACCCTTCATCCCCTCCCCATATCAGGCATTAGGCCTGGTGCTGCAAGCTGGCCCTTCTGCCCCTCCCCTCCACAGCCTCCAGGGACGCAGGTAAGGTGAAGGCAGCTCAAGGTCCTTCCCAAGGGCTTTCACCCTCTGCCCACATTGCTGTCTTTCTGCTTTTTACTGTTAGTTCCAAATGAAAGATACAAACACATGAGCAGCCACATATTAAAAAGAGCGGGTAGTCAGGAGTGGTGTCTGGCCCCTCACCGGAGTGCACCTCTTCTTACCAGTCTACTCTCACTCCCTGACAACTTACAACCCTCTGACAATTTACCAAGCCCCACGAAGTCACCTTCTCTTTCTCTTCCTCTTCATCTTTCATCTCTTGTCTTTGTGGCTTTTCCCTTTCACTTCCCCATAGGTTCTTCAAAGCCTGGATTGATCTCATGGAGTCAAGCTGGTTCCAGGTCAGCATTAAGCAGTGCTAACCTGATGCACAGACCTCATCTGGGTGAAAGGTTCCTTCTTCCAGGTGCTCCTGCTTTGTTTCCGGTCCACCTGCTCCTGGGACTCATTCACAGACTCCCTCTAGTCTCTCATCATATCCAGGAGCCTCACTACCCCAAGCAAAGGGTCATCTCCTTCCACGTGTGCACCTGCTTTTGCTGCCACAGCCCCATGCATTTGGAATGCCTTGTATCAGTGTGCTCAGGCTGTCCTGGCAAAGCACCGCAGGCTGGGGCTTAAACAGTGGAGGTTTATTCTCACAGTTCCAGAGGCTGGAAGCCTGAAATCCAAGTGTCAGCAGGTTGCTCCTCCTGAGGCCTCTCTCTTTGGCTTGCAGATGGCTGTCTTCTCCCCATGTCCTCACGTGGCCTTTCCTCTGTGTGTCTGTGTCCTAATCTCCCCTTCTTAAAAGGACACCAATCAGATTGGATCACAGCCCATCCTGATGACCTTATTTTAACCTTAATTACCTCTTTAAAGGCCCTATCTCCAAATACAGTCACATTCTGAGGCACAAGGTGTTAGGATAGCAACACATAAAATTTGGGGAATCACAATTCAAACCATAACAATTTCCTCCCCATTCTCCTTTTAGCTCATAAAAATTTATCCACAATTCTTTTTCCAGATCAGATGTTTAAATTCAGTCCTTCCTGAATCCTGTCTCCAAATAGCCACAGCAATTGTCTGTAAAATGCATCTGGCAACCAATGGTGCATTTTACTGTGATCTTTCTGTCGTTTTTAAAAATCTATATTTTTCTCCCTTTTAAATTTACTTTATACTGTAGCTACATATGTCTATCTTCTCAACTAGATTAAAACTCGGAAGGGCAGAAACAGTCAAATTGTTCTGTATGATCATAGCAATCCTCAGCACCTGGGTGGTCATATCTGGGGACCAGGACCCCTCGGAGCAGGCAACAAGAGAGGGGGCAAAGAAGGACAAGATCCAAGCACTAGCTACAGGCAGGGACTGGTAGAGCAGGTCCATGGGACTTGGAAATACCAAAGTGACCCACCAGGAAGGCTCAGGTAATAGTTGACAACACTGGGCTTCTTAAAAGTCGCAGTGAGATTCTCATCAGGGGTGCAGAGCACAGCAGTGGGGAATCCCAGGTTAGTGCCATCTAGAGTAGGCAGGCATGGGGTCCCCCAGGAGACATCTGCATCCAGGAAAACAGAATGCCATCACTGAATGAGACAGACCCTAGACCAGTGGTTGGCAAACCACGGCTCTTGAGCCACATGCGGCTCTTTGGCCCCTTGAGTGTGGCTCTTCCACAAAGTACCACATGTGGGCACGCACGTACAGTGCGATTGAAACTTCGTGGCCCATGCGCAGAAGTCAGTATTTTGTAGAAGAGCCACACTCAAGGGACCAAAGAGCTGCATGTGGCTTGCGAGCTGCAGTTTGCCGACCACTGCCCTAGACCATGAGAGAGAGGTGAGACAGAGCCAAATGGGATCAGGAACCAATGTCAGAATCCAGGCCTGGGAGATGGGTCATCAAGAAGCACATGGGAGGCTGTATCACCACAAGTCCCCAATCCAGCAATGGGTGAGTTGTCTAGAGTAAGGTAGTACATCAGCTTCAATCCAATCTAGAAATGAAAAGAGGAGAAATCATGTGACAAGGCAGGGCCTACAAAAGTATAAAGTGTATTGAGGCCAAAGCCATCCAAAAACAGGTTTGAATGAGTGTAGCAATGGTTTATTGATTTATAAAAAACACACACGCAAACACACACACACACACACAAACTTGCCTTTCTTCCTCACTCTGGTCCTCATTCCTTTTGCTAAACCCAGCCTTATCTTTCATGATGAAAAGATTACAGCTTGGCAGCTTGGCTAATTAATGTCTCAAGGGTTGGGGGGGCTTTGCTTGGCCCATTGATCAAACGCTGAGCATTGGGTTGAATGCTTCTCATCCACAGTGCCGCTCCCACCCAGGCACTGTGTCAGAGCAGAGGGATTGTCATCGTAAAGAGCAGGGAAAGAGGGAGCATTGGTAGATGGGGAGGTGAGTGAGCCGCTTCAATCAAAAATAAAAATGCCCACATTTAGTTTGATAAGTAATAAGAATATTAAAAAGTAACCCATAAAGTAGTTTAAAGAGCAAAACAAGCAAGTATGATAAATATTTAAATAACAATTTATTGTTAGTTTTCTACCTATATTTTTAAAGAGAGTAAACATTTATTAGGGAGCAACTGAATTAAAAAATAGGGTCTCATGCTTGCTTTTGTCTCCAGCAGCTCAGCAGACCCTCTGCCTCCCTTTGCTGAATGTCACACTCAACCCTGATACTTAAACTTCAGCACATGAGTGCTGACATTCTGCAACAGAAATTTTGTTTCAGCTTTTCAAGCCTGAATCCAAACACATGCTAATGCATCAGATGTGGAGGAAGGAAAATGGTTCATTTTTGTCTCTGGGGAATCAATTCCCCACAGCCCACCCTCCAGTATTGCACACCTCTTCCATCCAGTGTTGCAGAAGAGGAAGCAAGCGTGTTCCAGACAATGCACTGTGATGAGGGTCATGTCCAAGGAGGAAGAAATGACAGTTTTGGAGCATCTACTATGTGCCAAGCCCTTTGCACATTTTGATAGGGTGAAATGGAAGATTCTACAGTCACATCTACCAAGGACAGATTTTCACAGGGAACCCATACAGTGATATGAGTGTGAGAAGAAGAAAGACAGTAACATCTGTAGGGTGTTAAGGGAAAAGTTGAGCCTTTGGCGTATCTAGTCTTGGAGTTCACCTGTACTGGTCACCTGGCCTGCTGAACCCTTGGCCTGACCTTAACCAGCTCCACCCAGGGCCAATCAGCAGAAGGCAACTTGAAAGATCTTGTAAGTGGTGATGTGGGAAGAGCAGTGACCTAGAAGCCACATGGCCTGGGCCTCATTTCAGCCCCATCTTTGTGCCTAACTAAGTGACCCGGACAAGCCACTTGACCTCTCTTGGCCCCACTTTTCTCGCCTTTGAAATATAGTAGGCAAATGTAATGGAGTTAAACATATGTAATCACAGTAGACCCCAACCTGCATTATAAGTCAAACATTATAAGTCAAACATTATTCTAAATCAATTACCTGTAAGGTATCTTAAAGCACTGAAAACTCCACATACAGGAATGACAGAATAAGTCTGTTTTCTTTGTTCATTCTCCTAGTTCAGGTTGATAAACTTCCAAAAGTTGGTCAAGACACAAATTACTCTTTCATTAGAGAGGAAATACTAAATGGATGTTGTGCCATTGCTTGGAGGCTATCATTCCTAAATTTAGGGTGCTAGGCACCAAATTTCAATTCTCAGTTATTCCTTCGTTCCCTTCCCCCCACTATGCTATTTTCTTTGGGTGGGAAATATCTCTGCCTGAACATTTGTTTTAATTTTTAAAAATCAGACTCACTGTGATACTTTTTTTTAAAATTTATTGCTTAAAGTATTACAAAGGGTATTACATATGTGTCCATTTTATCACCTCGCCCTAGACAGTCCCCTAGCCTCCCCTATCCCCCAGTGTCTTATGTCCATTGGTTATGCTTATATGCATGCATACAAGTCCTTTAGTTGATCTCTTACCCCCCTACCTCCTGCCCCGCAACCCTCCCCGGCCTTCCCGCTGCAGTTTGACAATCTGTTTGAGGCAGCTCTGCCTCTGTATCTATTATTGTTCAAAAGTTTATAATGGTCTCTATTATCCATGAATGAGTGAGATCATGTGGTATTTTTCCTTCATTGACTGGCTTATTTCACTTGCCCATCAGTAGATGAATGGATTAGAAAACTGTGGTACATCTACACGATGGAATACTATGCTGCCCTAAAAAGGAAGGAACTCTTACCATTTGCAATGTCATGGATGGAACTGGAGAGCATTATGCTAAGTGAAATAAGCCAGTCACTGTGATACTTTGAAGCTTTCCACCGAGCTCTCTCTCTCTCTCTCTCTCTCTCTCTCTCTCTCTCATAGCCCAGAACAAGGGCACCCAGGGCTGGTGGTATTTGTAATCTTTCTTGCCTTGACTACTCACTTGGCATAGGAAGTATTTTGTTATCATGGTTGTTCTATAAAAGACTCTGCATAGAATGCTGTCATAAAGATGTATGTGTGTCTGTAGAAAGAGAAGTAATTCTGACCATTGGAAAACACTAGAGTATCTGAAACAAAGCTTGGGTCTAAAATCATCTCAGGAAGTAGGGCTGAGCTATGCTTGGCCTGGGTAACTGTAGAAGTCAGTGTTTACAAGATAAAACAGCAAATGTCTAGTCATGAACCATAGGCAGTTTTAATTTTAGCTGAATTGAAACCCACATCATGAGAGCACCCGCTTTCAGTCTCAGCTCTAGTTTCAAGTGCTGTCGGTGAGAGCCCCAACATTTCGGTGGATCCCTTGAAATGATCTCCAGGGCTCTTCTGGGCAGGTGGCTTGACAGGAAAGTCCATTGTGTAAGCTCAGCCCACCAGGACTCAGTCTGCCTTAGGCTGTCAGCCATACTCAAAGGCCTTGTTTGGCAGGGACCTGTCAAATGGTCTCTCTCGTGACTCAGAATCTCATACTTATTTTAAATGGAGGGGAAAAGTTACTTTCAGGGATGAGGTTCTTTGCCCAACTCTGCTTTGTATAAACACAGCCTATGTCTATTTCAGTCTTCTGGGTTTTGAGAAGCAACTGCTGAGTTGTGGCAAAGGGTGAACTGGTTGGTGTTGACCCAAATTAAAACGAAGAGTTTTCCTTTCTTGCAGCGCTGGAAGAAGGGAGACAGCATCATCGCCTAGGGAACAGAATGTGACTGGCCTGGAAAACAGGGAAATGAGTGTGGGCCTCGATTTACAAAGAACCAGCTCTACCAAAGTCTAAACTTGTAGAAATGGAGACGTTGTGTCTGGAGTAAGAATTTTTACTCTACGGAAGGATAACATTTGGGTCATGTTGATGCATGATGCTGTGTATGTGAAAACCATGGATGTAATTCATTACAGGTCATTCTGCCTTGATTCTGAAGGGACAGACAACCATTACATGCAGCCTGGTATATGCCCATGGGTGCTGTCCTTACCACCCAGCAAGGAGGGTGTCCAGCCCAGCCCCTTTCCTGCTACCCACGGTCAGGAGCCTGTATGTCCACATGGATGTACTTGTTTATCAAGCATTCATCTAAGACACAAATCTAACATATTACTATTGTCAATGCTGGGACAACAGTGATTTTAGGAGTAACTGTGAATACAAATTTTTTGAGAGTCAGCTCCCCCCTATTGTGTCCCTCAAACTCTAGCATATTCACAGAAGTAAACAAACAAACAAACAAACAAACAAAAAAACCTTGCTGCAAAACAAAATCACCTTCTGCCAAGGGAAGCTGCCATAACACACAGCGGGTCTTTCACTCATTTATCCATCTGTGTTATCAGTAAGGGCTCCAGGCACAGGTCCCGAGAGTGGAGGACAATGATGGACACATGTTCTTCATGACCAAGGCTCCTGTGGTCTGTGGAGAGCGCAGGCAAATCAATAATTATAGCAGAGAGTGGTAAGTGTTGTCCCGTGGGAGTTTGGTGGAAGGCACCCACCAGCCTTGGAGTTAGCCTTCCCAAAAATAGTGACCTCTGAGTTGGATCCTGGAGGACAGAATGGAGTGGGACAGAAGGAGCTGCTCCAATCAAGGAAGGAGTGAACCTCAGGCACGTGCTACTTTTGCCACCTCCTCCATTCTGTTAGGGCACGCGGAAGTCAGTCTTGCTTAAATGGATGGCCACTTGGCTTTGCAAACCTCATCCCTCAAGTTCCCTTCAGACCAACCACACCTGCTTTCCTCCTCACTCTTTTGTTTTGTTTTGTTCTTTTCCAATGAAGAATCGAGGACGAGCCAATAAATGATGAGTCCAGGGGTTTTTCTGACAAAGCTCCCATGTTCAGCTTGGCTGAACACAGAAAAGTTTATTTCTTTCTCATCATGCAAAAAATATTTGCTTCAACAAAAAGTGGCTCACTCATAAGAACAAACAAATGTTTTGGAAGTCTTAATATGCAAATCTTATGTGCTATTACTTAACGTTTTTAAAAATTGAGAAATTGTTTTTTAGTGAGAAAACATTGTGCAGTAAGCTTTAAGAGAAAGAGTATTTTCCCTACAAAAAATCTAGAAAGTAATTGTATCATTCCAGTACCCCAAAGGCTGGCTGGCTCGTCGTCCATCACTGAAGGGTCAGTATCTTTGCTGTCAGAGCGAAGGGTGACTATCACAGCTCCAATGCAGCAGAGGTGGTGGGAGAAACAAACAAAAGTGAGGGCCTTGGAGTTGCTCCTTTACAATCAACTAGCAGTTAGGAAGGATGTGGCTTTCTGGGGCTAATAAAAACAAATTTGGAGACGTGTTTTGTCTTTGAAATTAAAACTGTGTTTTAGTAAATCCAGCTGATGCCATTTAAACATGAACCCTGTGCCATTTCATGGCTTACTGCAGCTTTTCTGTTTCTCTCGCTATTAGATCTGTTCAAAATAGGAACGTGGCATTTCCACGTTTCCAGAAAAGCAAATGTGAGCTGACTGGCCACATTTGCTGTTATGGTTTTCCTAGAGCCCTTATGATTGTTGTGACAAATAAGATCCTTGTAACGTACAATTTCTAACTATACCGTGTTTGTGATCTATGCCCTCCTCCAGGTTTTGGTATTTGGTCAGTTGAGTTGATCTTACCCCGTTCCCTCCATGTTACAGAGTTTAACTGTATCATGCTGAGAGTTTGGTGTGTGCTCTATGCTGAAAGAAGAATATTCTCCTGAGTGAGATAAATATGTTCATGTGAGAGAATTGCTATACTTGAATTTGCTGCAGCATTTTGTATTGACGCACATATATGACACCCAGGCTGACTCAATGGCTTCTAAAACATTTAATGTCTCTTAAATGGACTCAATATCCTTGGAATGTGCTGTTTAAATATTTCTGAATTTTCTACATGCCATTTTTACAGGTCCATTTGTTTATGATGTGAAGTGGTAAAGAATCAATCACTTTCGTTGTGTGTGTGTCTGAAGAAAATAAATGTATATATTACTAAGAAGAAGAATAAATTATTGAAAAATATACTTGATGGATCATGCAGCCCACTGTTGAAAAGGAATTTATTTTATTTCTTTAATAAAGTGATTGTTCAAATTATAAGCATTTATATTGTCCTTCTAAATATGGATGCCATAATGTTCAATCTTGATGTATGTTCAACATGGATATATGTTCAACATTAATGTATGATCTCTAATAAAATATTTTAAACCTCTTTCTTTAAACACATATTGCCCAGTTCTTTAATCACAATCTATTGTTACTATGTCTGTTGAAAGTGGAGTGGCAGTTGGTGTCTTTAGCCAGCTAAATGGAGTAGTTTGTACATAAGATATTCAAGTTGGCAGCATTCAGGGTTCAGGTAGGAGCCAAAATACAACTGCATTTAGAGTCAAGGAAAGGTGATAATGAAACTCAGACATACAAAAATTTTGAATGTGTTCAAGGCTGAATGTATTAAGTGACCCAAAACCAAAGCAATAGGTTAGGTGAACTAGTGGTCAGAGAAGGCCATGGGCAACACAGTTCAAGGGGAGTTTTACTGTGGAGATTCTAGTCTGACCATGATCTCAGAGCCTGGAAGCCCCAGCACCACCCCTTCAGCCCCATTCCCTCAATGGGACTCCTTGGCAGTGTGGTGTCATCACTGGGGACAAGACCACTAGAGTCAAATTGTCACAGGTTCCAAATTCTCTCAACCATTCACCACCTAGATGATTTCAACACAGAGATCCCATACTCCTATCGCTTAGTTCTTCCTTCTCGAAAACAGGGACAATTACTGTACGCCAATGAGAGGGTTGTGGAGATAATAAAACGAGGCGATGCTGCAGCAAATTCAAAGGTTTAGAAAAGTGCCTGATATCTAGTTAGCACTGAGCAATTACATGTTGTTCATTTTCTTATTGATCTTGCTGGTTTGGTTGTGGCTGTCATTTTAGCTACCCCTAAGGATAACATTACTTTTCTGGTGATGAAGAATCATTATTTTTTTACCCAAAGCCCTTAGCATCTAAGTCAAGTAATAGCATCACATCTACACTGATTTGGGTTTTGCCAAATGATGTCATGTCTTGTGGGTGCTCCGCTGGTCATAATCCAGGCTCAGTTAGCGTGACTGTAGCCTCACTCCATGGATCCCCACATGGAGTGGCAGGCAGATGGAGGGTGGAAGGGAATCCTAAGATACACAGAAGTTTGCAATTGTCCAGCCTTTGTTTTCATGGAGCTTGAAAGTGGTAAAACTAATTTTTAGACTAATATCATTGGTTTATCCAATGACTTCTCTTTTTAACGTATTTTTTGCCTCAGGTTATAGACTCTGGGAGAGAAAGTGGAAATATTGTTAATGTTAACACTCATTGGTTCCTATGAAGGTAAAAAAAATTATTTAAACTATGGCCATAATAACATTAGGGCCACATCTCTGCTGTGCATTCTACTGTGACTAACACTGTGAAAGCCCTGTTCTAATGGGTTCAAATGCATCACCTCATTTAATGTTCATCATCCTATAAGGAAGTGCTAGGAATCAAATTAGGGTGCATTTGGCTGGAAGCAACAGAATACCCATTTAAAAGTGGCTCACATTGTCTTATGTGACACAATTTGTAACACTATTCTATCTAATAAAAGCGAAACATGGTAATTAGCCATACATCCGCTACCCTTCCCATTGGCTAATCAGGACAATATGCAAATTAACTGCCAGCCAAGATGGCGGCCAGCAGCCAGGCAGCTTGAAGCAAACATGAGGCTTGCTTGCTTCAGTGATGGAGGAAGCTAACGTTCCCGCCTGCCTCTGCCGGCCTATGAGCTTGCAGTTTGAAACATTGTTACAAATATAGAAGCTAAACAAAACCCCAGAAACCTGCTTTCAGCCAGCTGGGATCTCATAGCTGGAGTTGAAACAGTGTTTCGATTATAGAACCTAAACAAACCAGATACCTGCTTTCAGCAGTGGAGGCCTAAGAGCTGGAGCCAAGCCTCAGAGCTAAAGCTGGCCCAGAATAAAAAAAAAAAAAGAAAAAAAAAAGGAGCGGTTGGGAGCTTCAGTTACCCGCCAGACTGAAAACAGCCCTCCGCCCCTCACCCAGACTGGCCAGGCAACCCAGTGGGGACCCCCACCCTGAAGGGGGTGTGACCAGCTGCAAACAGTCATCAGCCCCTCATCCAGGCTGGCCAGGCACCCCAGAGGGGACCCCCACCCTGATCCAGGACACCCTTCAGGGCAAACCAGCCGGCCCCCACCCGTGCACCAGGCCTCTATCCTATACAGTAAAAGAGTAATATGCCTCCCAGCACCAGGATCAGTGGAGCCACCAGGCCTCCTGGCACCTGGATCAGCATGAAAGGGGGCAGCGACCAAACCCCCTGATAGCCCTGCGGCTCTGTGTGTGACAGGGGGCAGGGCCACAACCTCCCTATCCGCCCTGCTCTGTTCGTGACAGGGGAAGGCACCCCAACCCCCTGATCAGCCCTGCTCTGTGCCTGATAGGGGGGAGCTCCCCAACCTCCTGATAGCCCTGCAGCTCTGTGTGTGACAGGGTGCGGCGCCCCAACCCCCTAATCGGCCCTGCTCTGTTTGTGACAGTGTGCAGTGCCCCAACCGCCCCCCCCCCCCACGGGCCCTGCTCTGTGTGTGACGAGGTAGAGCCATAACCTCCCCATTGGCCCTGCCCTGAGTGTGACAGCAGCGGTGCCCCAACCCCCTGATCCACCCTGCTCTGTGTGTGACAGGGGGCGGTGCCCCAACTTCCCTATCGGCCCTATCCTGTGTGTGACAGGGGGCGGTGCCCCAACTCCCCTACCGGCCCTACTCTGTGAGTGACAGGGGGGAGCTCCTCAACCCCCTGATGGGCCCTGCTCTGTGCGTGACAGGGGGGAGCTGCCCAACCCCCTGATGGGCCCTGCTCTGTGCGTGACAAGGGGGAGCTCCCCAACCCCCCTGATGGGCCCTGCTCTGTGCGTGACAGGGGTTGGCGCCGCAACCTCCCCATTGACCCTGCCTTGAGTGTGACAGGGGGCGGTGCCCCAACCCCCCAATCGGCCCTACCCTAAGCATGACTGAGGGTGGCATCGCAACCTCCCAATCCACCCTGCTCTGTGCATGACAGGGGGCAGTGCCCCAACTCCCAATCAGCCCTGCTATGAGCCCGACCAGGGGCTGCACCTAGGGATTGGGCCTGCCCTCTGCCACCCGGGAGCAGGCCTAAGCCAGCAGGTCATTGTCTCCCGAGGGGTCCCAGACTGCGAGAGGGCACAGGCCGGGCTGAGGGACCCCCCCTTCCTCCCGAGTGCACAAATTTTTGTGCACTGGGCCTCTAGTCCTATACAATAAAAGTCTAATATGCAAATAGACCAAATGGTGGAACAACCAGAAAAACTGGCCACTATGACATGCGCTGACCACCAGGGGGCATGTGCGGAACATGGCAGGCATCAGCTGTGGCGGGATGCTGGAACAGGTGATTGGGGCACCAGACCAAGGTGGGGCGCTGGTCACTGTCATTGGGGTGAACCTCTCATGGTTACTAAAATTCTTTGTGCCAGAGCCACTGCTCACACTTGCTGCTGGTGCCCATTGCCAGTCCCAATCGCTTGGCGCCATCAGCGGGTGTGAGCAGCAGCTGCTGACCTTGATCATCCTTAAGGGCTTCTCAACCTCCCCTTGCTCCTGAGGGGCAATCGGGGCAGCAGCCACTGCTCACACCCACTGATGGCACTTGCTGCTGGTGCCGACCCCAATTGCTCTGCACCATCAGCGGGTGCGAGTGGGGCCAGTGTTGTCAGCATGTAGGAGCTATGGTGGCGGGAGTGGGACTGCCAGGAGACAGGGGACTTGGAGCCGCAGCAGGAGGAGCCAGGCAGGGGAGCAGAGGATGGGCTAAGACCCGCCCCTGTGTCTACTGCAGCCTCGCCGCCCACAGTTCCTTTCAAGGTGCACAAATTCATGCACTGGGCCCCTAGTTATCAATAATTTTGCATGAAAACATTTATTTTTGAAAATGGTCTGCAATCAAACTACCTGGGTTTGAATCCTATTCTATGAGGTGTCAGTGAATGTTTAGCAGCCAGCTCTCCAGAAAAAAACAAAAAAAAACAAAAACAAAACACACAAATGAACAGAAAAAACACACAGAATTTGCAAATTTGTCAATTCCTGTGGTGTAAATTCTCTTACAATAACACATATCAAGCTACCAACTTGACATCATTGAACATGTGTTGGGGAGAGATGTACACAATCATGTCTCTGGATCCTGTACGAGCCAACATCAGCACCCCACTCCTGCCACTTAGTAGTATGTGGCCTGAGCCTACCTTTATGTTAATTTCCTTATCTGTAAAATGAGATAATAGTTACACCTTCTTCATTGGAATAATTCATGTAAAGAAGTCCTGTGCTTCATTCAATCAGTAACAATGGATGCTAGTTATCATTGTTATTGTTAGTTCTTGCTAATATAGGCACAACACAGAAACCATCTCAGAATAGAAAAGTGTTCATCCTTACTCAATTTCTAGAACAACTCTTCTAAGTGCGATCCTTCTTCAGATATTACACAGCATGACTCCTCATCCCCACCCACAATGAGTTTGTTCATCTCTGTTTCAGACTCCAAAGTTTTTCAGAAAATTCTGTTTCTTTTCATTTTTGCTTTAAATGAAGTACTTAATGAATTTATTAACCAGTTTTCTCAAAGAGTCTTTCAATGCCAAATCATTCTGCCAGCCTACTATTTTCTCTCCTGTTTATAAATGCAAATGCCTCCAGCAGAATTTATGAAAAATAATTATTCTGTTGTGTAGGTGGACAGAAAAACCACTACCCCCATACTCACTCCTCACTTTATTCTTATGTTCTAATTCATACCCTCCTTTCAAAGATAATATAAGCATATATTAAACTAAATAAATAAAAGTGCCTCAGTATCTGGGGTCGGGTTGAGTTTTGGGGTCCTGAGTGGCACCACACCCACCCTGCAGTTCTCTTCTGTGGGAACACTCTATGTAGAAAGATAAGAGCCAATGGGAAGAAAATACAATGTTTATTTATTCCCAGAATAGCTCTATTCCACTCCAGGTTTCTTACACCCACTTAATTGATTCTAAAATGTCCAGGTTTGAGGAGTAAGGCACTGGTAGGAAAGCTGACATTGAAGCATAAGTACGGCCACATGTGCTTCTGGAATGGGGTGAGGTATGGGTGGGCAAGAATGAAATCCTGCCCACTGGGATGCAAGGCCTGAGAACCACCAGCGAGAATAGACAGCTCTCGGTTTTGCTGGTAGGAGGCAGGGGAGGGGTCGTAAGGACAAAGGACGACAGTGAAACAAGGGCAGCTTCTCCTCTGTGGGCAAAGGCACAAGGATAGAAGCAGACACTCCTCCCACCCTCCCCACATAAATGCCACACGTGCGTATAAGTTAGGAATTAGTAATTCCGTCCACGCTATCGCCAATTACAAGATTTTGTTCTTTTCGTGGCCGAGTAATGTCCCATTGTACCACAGCTTTTTATCCATTCGTCTATTGATGGACACTTGGTTTGCTTCCATATCTTGGCTATCATAAATAATGTTGCAATGAACATGGGGGTGCACATATTCTTTCAAATTAGTGTTTTGGGTTTTTTCAGACATATAGTGAAATAAGCCAGACATAGAAAAACAAATGCATGTGATATCACTTATATGAGGAATCTAAAGAAAAAAATTAATGAACAAACAAAATGGAAATGGACTTACAGGCACAGAGAACAAACGAGTGGATGATAGAGGGAAAGAGTGTTGGGAGGTAGGATGAAAAAGTGAAGGATTCAAGAAGTACTAATTGGTAGTTACAAAATGTGCATGGGTTGTAAGATAAAGCATAGGGAATATAGTCAACAATATTTTAATAACTATCTATGGTGCCAGGTGAGCCCTTGAATTATCTGAGGGAACACATTGTAAAGTATATGAATGTCTATCTGCTGTGTTGTACACCTGAAACTAACTAATGTTGAATGCAAGCTGTAATGAAAAAATAAAAGATTAAAATGTTTAAAAGTAATAGTTCTGCCAACTCTAGGCCTACTCCCCAAAGGAGAGTTTACCATTTTCTAGTAAATTCATTAATTCAGCACATATCTATTAAACACCTGTTATATGTCAGGCATCATCTCACAATACATCAATAAACAGAGCATGGTAAAAAAAAAAAAAAATAGACTTGACTTGACTTAGGAAGCCTACATTCTAAAGCATCTTCCAGAAATGCATATGCAAATATATGGATCCTTGAAATCCTATATAATAAAAGGCAAATATGCAAATAGACCAAATGGTGGAACAACTGAACAACTGGTCACTATGATGTGTGCTGACTACCAGGGGGCGTGTACGGAACGTGGCAGGCGTTAGCCATGGCATGATGGTGGAGCAGGTGAGTTGGGGCACCAGACCAAGGTGGGGCACTGGTTGCTTTTATAAGGACAAGCCTCTGTTGGTTACTGAAAATTCTTTGCTCCCACATGCCTTGGTCCCACCCGGTGTTTGCACCTGCTGCCCGGCACCGGTCCCGATCATTTGGTGCCATCAGCAGGTGCAAGTGGTGGCTGCCGGCACTGACCGCCCCTCAGGGCTTCTCCACATCCCCCTGCTCCTGAGGGGTGATTGGGGCCAGCAGCCACCGCTTGCACCTGCTGATGACACTGGCTCTGCTTGCACCCGCTGCTGGATCCAGCCCCAATCGCTCTGCACTGTCAGTGGGTACGAGCGGGGCCAGTACCATCAGTGCATGGGAGCGGCAGTGGTGGGAGTGGGGCTGCTGGCAGACAGGTGACTGGGGGCAGTGGTGGGAGGAGCCAGGCTGGGGTGCAGAGGATGGGCCTAGAGTCTATACCCACATCTGTGCCTACTGCAGCCTCATGGCCCACAGTTCCTTTCATGGTGCACGAATTCGTGCACTGGGCCCCTAGTACAGTGATGGCGAACCTATGACACGCGTGTCAGAGGTGACACGCGAACTAATTTTTTTGGTTGATTTTTCTTTGTTAAATGGTATTTAGATATATAAAATAAATATCAAAATATAAATCTTTGTTTTACTATGTTTGCAAATATCAAAAAATTTCTATATGTGGCATGGCACCAGAGTTAAGTTAGGGTTTTTCAAAAGGCTCGCCATCACTGCCCTAGTATCTTTATAAAAGTAGAATGAGCCAGATATTCTGATTGGTTACATTAAATTCACTGTTATAACTCAGTAATTGAGCAATTGGTCAACCCCTGATTATCATAGAGCTCTGAGGTTTTGCCTTAACTTATACCTCACAAAGTTAATAAAGCAAAGCCCAGTCTCCTGCCCTCTGGGAAGTTATAGTTTGATATAATGAGTGCCACCAAAAGACTCTGAGAGCTTATTTTAGAGCTTACAGCATTTTTAAGAGCCATGAACTTATTTCAACAGTATTTTCACTGCTTAAAATATTTTGGGAATTCTTCGGAGAGTGTCTTTGGAGTCAATTTATGTGTGGTAGCTCCCCTTAAAATTCCTGTGTTATTTACTTATTACCACAAATAGTACTAGTCTAGACCAGGAAAGGTCTTTCTCAGACACAAAAGGTGAGCCTTGCAGCTGAGGGGACAACTTCACAGGTCCCCTCTGTTTGACTCTGGGCAGCTGCTGCCAATGCCTTGACCAGATTGCTCTGCCATCCTATTGGCCAAATACAAGCCGGGAGGGTTGAACTACTATAAAAAGTCATTCTGAGTAAATTCAGTGGAAAAAATTAGGTCAATGGTTTTCAAACTGTCTTTTTTTAGTGCAATCTTTTCTTTAGATGGAATCTTACACAGAAGTCCTCTATGCAGAATAAAGGAAAGCAGAAGGTCCTGGAATGATGTAGGAGTAGATAAAACTTCAACCACTCAGGCACCCCACCAGACACACACTTTCCCTGGTGACCCCCGAGGAATGGCTCCAGGACCTTTGGGACCCCCTGGAGCAAGGTCTAAGCACCACTAAACTACACACTCTTCTTACCTTCCCACAGACCTGGCACATAGCGGTCTGCCAATAAAGAAAGGCTCCTGTGAGAGGGAGGGAACCAGATGGTAAAAGGCGGTTGGAGGTGGGGTGTTTCCCCAAAGAGCTCCATATGTAAAGAAGCCTAATAGAGGGTCTACTACCAAAGATAATTACTCCTTCTGGGAGTGAGCTGGCCCAGGCGGCAGCACTGTTGTCCTGCTCTTACAGGCAGGTAATTCCTGGGCAGCACCCCATTAATGTGCCCTGGCCAGCACTGCCCCTCACAAAGCTCATTTGCCCAGAGATAGAAGCTGTATCCTCCAACTTGAAGCTTTATCAGCAATAAAACTGATAGTCAGATTTCCAGAGGCATCGTGGCATACTGCTTAAGAGACTGGACTCTGGAATCAGAATAACTGGGTTCAAATTCTACCTCTGTCACCAACTGGTATGTGAATTTTTCAAACCCCTAAACCCTCAGTTTCTCTTCTATAAAAGGCAGAAATGATAGAGCAGTAGAGGAGTTGATATATGTGGAACATTTAGAATAATACCTACCTCCAGTAAGTAGTAAACCAATGTTAACTAACTACTACTCTTTAGACATACTTACCAATTTATTCAGAGCTTGCTCAGGGAAGGTGGGAGGTGGGAACTGGGCCCCTCCCAGCTTCTGCTCTTCCCCAGGTGCCCCCGCCACTGCCACTGCTCCTGAGCCACGGCTCCTCACCACTCACCTGCCTGGGCTATAATTCCCATGAATTTCTGCTTAAATTTATGTGCATGGCTTTTCTAGTTTTAAAATGGTTGATTCTCTCTGCTGAAGAATAAGGGATCAAAATTGAAATTCTCTGCTGTCAGTTATCATCACACCATTCAGCCAGACCATGGGCCTATCCCCTACTCACTTCATTCAGAGGGAGAGAGCGTACTCACTGTCTGTGTCACTTGGCTTGCTCTGGATTTTAGCCTCCAGGGAACCATTCTTGCAGATACGGCCCAGTTTGTTGTTTCCAACTTTTCCAGCAGATTAAACTACTCCATGGGATGATGGAAGGAACGTTGGGGAATGAGGAAGAGCTGCTCCCTCCAACAGGGATCACACAGGAAGCTCAGACAGGTCAGGGAAGCAAGGGGCCCCAAAGTCCAGGAGGAAGAAAATTCAGGACAGTACCAAGACCCAGTGATAAAGCGAAGCGGAGGGATTGACTTCCTACAAATGGTCCAAAACCACGACTATCCCGGGCAAAGAGTCAGCAACTACAAAATGCATTACGTGACTCCAAACATCTTTGTGTGACAGGCACTTGGTACATTGCCCAGCCTGCTCTTGACAGCCAGCTTTAACGGCATGTTCCTTCTGCAGATGAGGAAACTGAGGCAGAGCAGGACTGGGCACCTGCTCCCAGTTCGCCAGCTGATGGACGCCAGAGCCACATGTTCTCTGCCACTGATAAACCTCGATTTTGGCAAAGAAGAAAGAGAAAATTGCTGCAATGTGAAATATTCCAATGCTACCCTAAATTAGAACATTGCTTTTAAAATTCTCCTCTACGTATAATGAAGCTTTTAATAAAATGTTTAATGTGGCTTCTCTACAAAAGCGTATTTTCAACCCACAATTGACAATATTCTCTCTCATCCCCAAATTAGGACATGTGCTTTTCAAAACAAGAGAGGATATTTAGATGTGGGACATCTCTGGACACACGGTTGCTTAGCATCGTCGGTTTAACGCTCTCGTACACTCACATTAAGCAGCCCCTAAACTAATTTCATTAATCCCATGAGTGCGCTGATACAATGTGATTTCCTGACTTTCTGATAAGGAAACCAATGAGAGACCCAGCACCAACAAAATGTGGACACCAGCATAAAGGCTCTGAAAATTATTATGTCTTTTGCAGCCACTTCCAGTTGGCGCAAGAGGGGGGGCTCGGGAAAGGCAGGGGGAGAGGGTGTGCTAATAAATTAATACTTTTTCCCCCAACTTCTAAGTTCTTCTAAGCTGAGCTAATAATCAAATTTTCATAGACAGATTAACAGGAAAAAATCAAGTTTTAATACATGTGCATGGGGAATTCTCATAGGCCTGAAAATTCCAAAGACAGTGAGGCAACATTGGGTACATAAGACATTTTGGATAAAGAAGAAATATTGAAATTCTTAGATTTCAGAAGTGAGAAGGAGTGATTTACAGGTAGCTGAGGAAGAGCAGAACACATGTGGCAGGAAAATTCTTGCTAGACAACTCAGAAACAATGGGGCTCGAGGAGTCTATTTAACAGGCCCCTGCCTGACGCCTTCCTATTGACCATCTTAATTCAAATTAGGCTAAGATAGCTTCCAAAATTCTCCTTCCTGAACGCCCTCCTCTGTTGGAATGTCTTGGGCAGGAAAGGGGGCAGGGTCAAAGGTTCTTTCTTTTTTAAAAAAAATCTATATATTTTTATTGTTGACAGTATTACAGATGGCTCTCATTTTCCCCTCCCTTTGTCCCCCTTCACCCAGTCCCTGCCCCACCCCAGACCTTCACCACACTATTGTCTGTGTGCATGGGTTATGCATATATGTATATATGTTCTTTAGTTAATCTCTTCTCGTCCCCCGACCCCTCTCCCCTCTGAGATCTGTCAGTCTGTTCCATGCATTCATGCCTCTGGACCTATTTTGTTCTTCACTTTATTTTGTTCATTAGATTCCACATTCTTGTTTTTTAATAAACAGCTTAAAATCAATATTCCAAGAGGCACCTTCAGGATGGCAAAACTTTGATTCCTTCACAGCCTTGCAGCTGGAAGTATCCTATAGGACTCGAATCTTGACATTTTCCAGGAAGTAAATATTGCTTCCAGAAAATTCTCCTCCTAGAACTCTCATCTCAGGAACACTATTTCTTGTAAAACAGCACAGTTGGCTGGTAATTGGAGAGTTGCTGATTTAATCATTGCTTGCAACCCACATGAAGGGTGGGGAAAGTCCTGTCACGTTATGATAAATATTTAGGGCGGAGAGGAGAAACCCTTCTCTCCAGGCTCAGTGCTCTGTGGACACTAGAGAATTAGGTGTGAGGAGAATTCACATCCAAATTTAGAAGTGACACCTTCAAGTTGTGCCTGCAGCTATAAAGCTAGAGAAGAAAATACTAGAGAAAGCAGGAAAGACAAGATTCTCCTCTCTCAGGGACAAGGTCCCTGTGCACTGCTTTGGACTGCAATCATCAGAGAAATAATCAATAGAAAGCAAAAAAAAATAATAATAATTACACAATTGCCAAGCATCACTTTCCTGCTCAGGGTTAAAAGCTGTGTAGGCAGACAGTAGAGTCCTCAGCCTTGACCTTCAGAGGACACAACTGAATCTTAATAGCCACAAAGTTTTATGTTATATGTTTGTAGCTGAGTTCCTTAACCAAGACCAATTGTTAGATATTTAGGTTATTTCCAATTTTTGCCTATTATCAAACACTTCTTTAAACAATCTTATGGCTAAACTAGAGGCCCAGTGCATGAAAATTCATGCACTGGAGGGGGTCCCTCAGCCCGGCCTGCCCCCCTCACAGTCCGGGAGCCCTCAGGGGTGGGAGATGACCCGGTGATCAGGGGAAGGCGATGCCCCATCACACCTCTGCTGCTGCCACTGCCGGCAGCGAAAGCCTAGGCCGGGCCTGGACCTGAGCCTCAAGCGGTCTTGGGGGAGCTGGGCAGCCGCCATCTGAGGCTTGCCTGTGCCACATGCCTGCCGCCCCAGCAGGGCTGAGGAAACTGGGTACTGCCGTCTTGTGGCTGTGGGCACTGCCATCTTTGAGGGTGGGGCAGTCAATTAGCATATTCCCTCCCTATTGGCTGTCAAATCTGTTAATATTTCCTCTACGATTTCTGATTTTGGTTATGTTTAGAGAGACCTTTGCCACCACATGATTTTTAACTGCATTTTCTTCTTGTTCTCTTAAGTATTTATGGGGTTTTTTACTCTTTCTTTCAATTTAGAATTTATTTTGGTTTATGATGCAAGGTCAGGCTCTGAATTTATTTTTTTGTAAATAGTTAACTAATTATTCTAACAACTTCCAGTGGCTGACTTTCAGTTCTTGCACTGCTTCTGTAAACGCCCTGGAAGAGAGATGGATGCTCAGTCCCCCTGAACCTTGATAGATGCATCTCTTCTATTACGCCCACAAATCTTCTCATTTGATTGAGCCCAATGTCACAGTAAATAGCAAATCAAGAAGCCACAGCATTTATTTTCCATATCCAATTATACTCAGTTGACTCATCACCAAACTCAACAGATGAACTATTTCATTGTGCTCCAAATATTTAGAATGTCTCATCACCATGTAAAAGTTTTACATGTAAGCTTACTTTTTCATCAACCTGAAAAAAGATTTTCAACCTTTTTTCATCTCATGGCACACAGAAACTAATTGCTAAAATTCTGCAGCACGCCAAAAACAACATTGCTTTCCTATCTGACAAAAAAAAAGTAGGCATAATTTTGATTCATTCACACAGGACAGCTATTGTGTTGGCTTTCTTATTTGCCCATCTAAGGGAAAGGCGGTCAGTGTCCCTGACTAAACAGTCAGGTGCTGCATCTTTTAAAAATTCTTGCAGCATACTGGTTGGAATTGCCGCCCCATCCCCATAGCCCTACAGAATAAATCTTCCTGTATGCCTCTAATATAAGTTATAAGATATGAGTCAAAACAGGCCCATGTCCACCTTCCGCTCATCCAGGTGCCTGACCTTGAGCCTGCTCCTCAGCAGCCAGACCAGCTGCCCTTCAGAACCTCCAAAATGGGAGGAGACCAAACCTAGCCGCCCACAACTCACACTTTGCCAAAGCTCTGTATTTCCTTCCAGCCTCGGAATTAGAAACACAGAAGCAATTTGAGAACCAGATGTGACTCCTTGCAGCAGCTTCCAAACAAGCACTCCTTCCTTTATTTGCTTGGATATCCCACACAGAGCGGAGACTACACGTTTCTAGCTCATGCTGTGTGGAACATCATTGGCACTTGGTGTTTCTCAGAGGAATACATGGAGAGAAGAAAGAGGAAGAGTATTCGGGGCTGCTCTTTCTCCAGGCTACCCGCAAATCTAAAAGACTATTGCTGGGAACTAAAACTCATTTGGGAGCCCTGGCCGGTGTTGCCAAGTGGTTAGAGCATCAGCCCTCATACTGAAGGATCTTGGGTTCCATTCCAGTCAAGGGTTGTGTGTTTGCTCCCCGCCCCAGGTCCGGGCACCTGTAGGAGGCAACCAGTTGATGTAGCTCTCTCACATTGATGTTTCTCTCTCCCCCACTTCATTCCTTCCTTACACTCTCTCTGAAGAAGCAAGGGAAAAAATATCCTCAGGTGAGGATTAACAGAAAAAAAATCCTATATAATAAGAGAGAAATATGCCAATTAGCCAGGACACCCTCACAGGTAACATCCGGCAGGAGCAGATGGGCGTGGCTCCATGCCACATGAGGCCGGGCACATGAGGCTGCATCAAATAAAATAAAATGCGTTCACATGCCCGAAGACAGCAGGGTTCAAGAAGGAAGGGCTCCAGTTTCGTTTGCTCACACCCAGCTAGGAGGCCTCCGTGGGGCAGCTCTCCCCTCCGAGCCCTGAGCAGGCGGGTGCTCCGCTCAGGTCCCGGGGCCCCAAAGGGAGGCGGAGTGAAGTGCTTTCCCTCCGGGGCCGCTCTCCCAGGGAGTCCGGTGTGGAATGCGCTCTCCCTGGGAACCCGGAAATCCGCCTCCTGGGCAACTGCACAGCAGCCAGGCCTGGCGAGCCGCGGAGAGGGAGACCTACCCGGAGGCCACGCAGCCGCCATAGTTGAAGTCGCCCTCGATGGAGGAGCAGGGGTAGCGGGGATCAGAGTGGGCCATGTTGGCAATGGAACCCCAGCTCCCCACCGAATGACTAGCGCACATGGACCTCAACAGTCCTCGGTCACTTCCTGAGCAGCAGTCAGCCCGGACTAGGGATCAAACCCAAAACCTAAGTAGGTGCCCTGACAGAATGGAGCCCACAGCAGGGGCCA
This sequence comes from Myotis nattereri, assembly GCF_964212035.1. Taxonomy (NCBI): domain Eukaryota; kingdom Metazoa; phylum Chordata; class Mammalia; order Chiroptera; family Vespertilionidae; genus Myotis; species Myotis nattereri. The sequence goes on from NC_138080.1 coordinate 11,669,068, forward strand.
GGGCAGCCAGAGGGGTTCTGTTGAGGGGCTCTGACAGGCAGCGTGCAGTGCAGTGGGTTAGAATCTCCACCTGACGCAGCAAGGTTGCTGGTTGGTCAGGGCACAGACAAGAAGCAACCAAAGAGAGCATAATAAATGGAACAACACACTAGTGTTTCTCTCGCTACCTTCCTCCCTCAAATAATCAATCAATAAAAATTAAAATAAAAAATAAACCCTCTAGCCCTAACCAGTTTGGCTCAGTGGATAGAGTGTTGGCCTGTGGACTGAGGGGTCCCAGGTTCGATTCCAGTCAAGGGCATGTAACTTGATTGAGGGCAAATTCCCAGTGGAGGGTGTGCAGAAGGCAGCTGATGGATTTCTCCTTCATCGATGTTTCTAACTTTCTATCCCTCTCCCTTCCTTTCTATAAAAAATCAATAAGATATATATTTAAAAATAACATAAAAATAAGCCCTCTGCCTTGCAGAGTTACTGAAAACAGTTAGAAAGCGAAGTCCCATCCCTTCCAGTTCATTCAACAAATACTTCATGCTCTTTCAATAATCACACTGAGTGGGTGTTTGTTTGCTTGTTTTGGTCAATCCTCACCTGAGGAAATTTTTGCATTGATTTTTTTTTTTTTTAAAGAGAGTGGAAGGGAGGGAGAAAGACAAAAACTAATGTATGAGACATCATTGGTTGCCTCTTGCTGAATCCCCAGCCAGGACCCTCTATTAAAACTGCAACCCAGGTACGTGCCCTTGATTTGAATCCAACCCAGTACCCTTCAGTCTGCCTGCAGAAGCACTATCCACTGACCAAACCAGCATTTTTTTTCTTTTTAAGTCCTCCTCTAAGGATATGTTCTTTTCATTGATTCTAGAGGAAGGGAGAGGGGAAGAGAAAGAGAAACATCGATCAGTTGCCCAAGCAATCCGACAGGGATGGGACCCACAACTTGCGTATGTGCCCTCACCTGGAATCGAACTCATGAACCTTTGGTGCATGGAAGGACACTCTAACTACTAATCCACACCGACCAGGACCTGGAGGTTCATTAAAAAAAAATTTTCAGATCTGCCCTGGCCAGGTGGCTCAATTGGTTGGAGTCTCAACCTGTACACCAAAGGAGTTCCTGTTGGATTCTAGGTTAGGGCACATATTTCTCTGTCACATGGATGTTTCTCTCTCTAAAAATCAATTTTAAAAACATCCTCAGGTGAGAATTAAAAAAATATACATATGTAAAAAATTTTCAGATCTAAAATTTTATTTGGTTCTTTTTAAAATTTTATTTTTCATTTACAGTTCATATTCAATATCCTATCTACACTAATAAAAGAGAAACATGCAAATTAACCATCACTCCATCACTCTGCCACTCCACTACACCCACCAGCCAATCAGAGCGACTATGCAAATTAACCTAACAAAGATGGCAGTTAATTTGCATAAGCAGTTGCGGAGGGAAAACTGAAGACGACTGAAGATGGTGGCAGCCACGAAGCTGGAGTGAGCAGGAGGCTTGGGTTGCTACCGGCAACGGAGGAAGCCAAGCTTCCCGCAGGCCCTGGGCTCCGCTTAAGGAGGGTCTGGGGGCCTGGGTCGCCAGGAGTCTGGGTCACAGGGGGCAACCCAGGCTTCCAGTCCGCCCTGGGCTCTGCTGGAGGAGCTGGAAAGAAAAAAAAAGGAGGGGCTGGGAGCAGCTGGAGCGGAGAAGCCAAGGCTCACTGCTGCGGCCAGACCAAAGGCCTGGGTCCAGGGTGCTGGAGGAAAACCGGTGCCGGCAGCCAGGGGAAGGAAGGCCTATTGCACGAATCTTCGTGCAAAGGGCCACTAGTTCTATATAATAAAACCTTAATATGCAAATCGCCCAAATGGTGGAATGACTGTTCGCTATGAACTGACCATCAGGAGGCAGATGCTCAATGTAGGAGCTGCCCCCTGGTGATCAGTGTGCTTCTACAGGGGAAGCACCACTCAGCCAGAAGCCAGGCTCACAGCTGGCGAGTGCAGCAGAGGTGGCTGGAACCTCTGCGGCAGCACTGAGGAGCAGCGAGCCAAGTGGTAGGGAGCAGCAAGCAGGCAGGCAGTAAGGAGCGAGGGGTCCCAGACTGTGAGAGGGCACAGGCTGGGCTGAGGGACCCCCCCACACACACCCCCCAATGCACGAATTTTGTGCACTGGGCCTCTAGTAAGTACGTAAGTAAATAAAATAAATAAATAAATAAATAAATAAATAAATAAATAAATAAATCTCATTTGGAAGAGTCCAATAAAGGGTTAATTTGTACTTGGGGGTTTTTTGTGGGGGAGGGGGTAGAGAAACCAACTTCTCTCTCATAAAGGGCCACTTGAAATAGCTGCGATTATATAATATTTTTAGTAATGTGAACTGTAGCCCTTCTCATTCCCAAGCCATTTCTCAGGACCCCTTTATTCCTTTACGTGTCTCTTCCACTTAAATTTTATTTTCAGTATTTCAGAAATTCTCTCTATCTTTCTTTTGAGCCCTGAGTCCCTGGCACCTCAAAGCCAACTTTGATGTATGCCCTGTCCAACAACACAGTCTCTACTCTGACTACAAATAGTGTGCTATGGTCTGAATGTTCGTATCCCCCCAAATCCATGCACTAACAACCTAATCCCAAGGTCACAGTAGTTAGTGGTGCGGCTTTTGAGAGATAATTCATGAGAGTGGACCCTCATGAGTGGACCAGTGCCTTTAGAGAACAGACCCCGAGAGATCCCCCTCCCCTTCCACCCTGAAAGGGCGGGGGAGTGGGGGCGGGGGACAGGGGACAGGCTTTAGGGGGTCAATGGGAGAAGAAAGGGGACATATGTGATACTTTCAACAATAAATACTTTTTAAAAAGGGAAAGACAGAAGGGATTCAAGTAAGTACAAAAAAATTAATTTATTTAAAAAAATAAATTCACAGTCTGCTACACAGAAGACAGCCTTCACCAGAAACCCAACATGCTGGCACTCTGATCTTGGCCTCACAGCCTTCAGACCCATGAGAAGTAAATTTCTGCTGTTTATAGGTCACCCAGTCTGTGATATTTTGTTATAGCAGTGCAAATGGACAAAGACATAAAGCATCTGCCATTTATAAAAAGAAAAACAGTCTACAAAACGAATGGCCACAGCTCAGTCCTTGCTCCTCATTCTAGAGAGGCATACAGTAGCGTGTTTGCCCTCATGGCCTTTGGTATTAGACTGCCTGGGTTCAAATCCTAGCTCTGCCCCTTACCAGCAGCAAATTGTCCACTTTGTACCTCAGTTTCCTCATCTGTAAAATTAGGGTGATAATAACAGCATCTATTAGTAGGGTTATTATAGGAATTAAGTGAGATAATATATGTAAAAGGCTCAGACTCATAGGTAGCCTGACACATAAGCAGATGAGTGTCAGCTGTCATTCTAGTTATATCTCTAAGTAGACGATAAATCCCAGGGTTGTCTAAGTTCTATGCTACTCAGTCCCCTCCTGTCCCAGGTGCCACCAAGCTTATGCCTTTCTAGAAAGCCATCCTGCTCTCTGAGGTCAAATCTTAGAAGAGACATCACTAGCTTATTGGAAGCGTAATACTTTTAAAAAAAATTTATACTACAGTAGTACCCAGCTACTGTCTTCCTTGTGAACTGCCAGTTTGAGGAACTGTCAGCCTGGTTAAAGGGCAGGATAAGAAGGAATAAAGTGATGAGGGAGATGAATGCTAAGCCATCTCCAACCTTAAAAGTCTGCACCCTGGAGGTCTATCTGAGCTGAGTCTACTATGGTTTCTCTATTTTTTAAAAAATATGTTTTTATTGATTTGAGAGAGAGAAGGGCGGGAGAGAGATAGAAACATTGATGAGAGAGGAACATCAACATCGATCAGCTGCCTCCCTCATGCCCCCTGCCAGGGATTGAGCCTGAAACCTGGGCTAGGGCCCCAAACTTCTGACCTCTTGGTGCATAGATTGATGCTAAATCACTGAGCCACACCAGCTGGGCTGTGGCTTTTCTAATGAATCCCTATTTCCCCGGGGCCAGATCTTGCCTGTTCCTCTGGGAAAATGCCCTACAGGAAGTGCTTGTCCATGCTGACTCTGCTCTGGCTTTAGAATTGATTGCTCTTCTCCAGCAATATTGCTTCTTCCTTTGAGAACGACCCCTATCACAAGTGCCCCCTATCACAGGGTAGGTTAAGGCTATGTATCTGATGAGAGAGTGGTCAAGATCCAGAAACCTGGCACCCTATTTTGCCCACATCTATTACTACTGGGCTTTTAAGCCATTTAGGCAAACCGGACAAGGCCAGGTGAGTGACAGCTAATCACTGCTAATGAGGATTTGGCCTGAATCCTTCTGTAGTCTCCTGCCAAGGCAGTCATGCTACTCCCTGCTTAAAACCCTCCGATGACTTCTCATGGCTCTTAGGATGAAATCCAAACTCCTGAACAAGCCCTTGGCTGAGCAGGCCTCCCTTCTCCTTCCTCTCTGCTCCTTCATTCTGCCTTACAGTTTGAACTTACTTGCTCTCTCCTGCCTTCGTCTGGAAAGCACTGCCCCTGTCCATTCAGCCTGTTTCTTATCATCCTTCAGACCGCAGCTTCTGTGTCACTCCAAGAGTAGATCAGATCCTCTTTGTGTGCATCGCATACTTTCTGATCAGGTGCTTATTAAATTAAGATTACTTAACTAATTTGTCATTATTTGGTCAATACCTGTCTCCCTGACCAGACTGTGAGCTGCATGCAGGCAGGGACCACATCCATCAGAATTCCTGTGGCATCTGTGTGTCTAGTACAGTGCCTGTCACGTAGCAATAGCTCAAAAATATTGCTGGGTGAATAAATGTTGACTGGATGAATAAATAAGTGGGGCTCCAGTTTTAATACTAACTAAAGAGTTCCTAACTGTTTTTTTCCATTCTGGCTTTAAATTTTTCTAGCCTTCTTGAAAATAACAGTCTCCGTCTCCCTGAATGACTTGAACATCCCCTTAAGCCCTCCCTGACCAGGCTCACACAAACACGCACTGAAATACAGTCAGCCAAGCCACATTGTTTTATTCCTCATTGTCATTCTTAAACCACAGTTTCAGTTCCAGGCCCCATAAATCAATCTGCCCTGCTCTTCCCACAGACATCAGCTTTGACCTTTGAATTACTGCTATTTTTCCTAGAAAGCTCTTTGCTCTTAAATGAAAAATGAATGCCATTAAATCCTCCCTGTGCCATACGATCTTTGCCTTTGCAAAACTAAAGTGTACAGAATATGTACTTACTGCTAAGCCCTGGATCCTGGTACCAGATCAGATAAAACCACACCCTGAGGCCTTGCTCTGTAAGCAAAGCACGCCCACAAACTAGATGATCTCCAACAGCAGTTTCAACATTATGCTCTGCAATTCCACCATTATATGATTACTCACAGAAGGCTTGATTAGGAGTTAGATAAGCCTCTGCAGCTGAACAAATTTAGATTATAATCTGGCAGTCATCGACCAGCCATGTGACCCTGTTCAGCCCTCAAGTCTTTCACAGCCCGGGAGTCTTCTTCTAAAAAAGAGGATAGTAATACACCTCACAAGATCATTTGAGGAATAAAATGAAATGGTGTCGTGAATGTTTAAAGCAGTTCTTAGTCCTCAAAAAGGTAATTTTTGTGAATGTCATCAATATCATTTTCCTGAGCCATCTTCATTTATGGGGTTGAATCCTCTCATCCCAGGCCACAAAGCCTCCATTCTAATTCCTAGAGGGAGCCTCAGTAGGTGCCTCCTGAATGACTAAAATGAGGAAGAGGAGGCAAAGTAGACCAGTTTGTAGAACTTGACCCTTAAGGGTTTATCTATCCAAAGAAATTATCTCACTAAATTTAGTTAAACACAATTGTATTAATCAGGGTTCTCCAGAGAAACAGATCAATAAGATATATATAAAGTCCAAATATATAGAGACTTTCTTTATTATAAAAGGATTTGTTATAAGGCACTGACTCACACAAGTATGAAGTCTGAGAAGTCCTACAATCTGCTGTCTGCAAGAGAGAGAAGCATGAAGACCTGTGGTGTAGTTCAGAGGCCTGAGAGTCAGAGAGCCCATGGGGTAGCTTGTAGATTCCAACCCAGAATCAAGAGAGACAGAGGACAGGAGATGGCCGATATCCCATCTCAAGCAACCAGGGAGACAGAGTGCTCCACCTTCCTCCACCTTTCCTTCCATTCAGGCACTCAACAGATCTGATGAGGCCACCTGCATTGATAAGGACCACCTGCTTTATTCAGTTCAACAATTCACTTCTAATCTCTTCTAGAAACACCTTCACCGATACCCCCAGAAAGAATGTTTGAGTAGATATCTGGGCACCTATGTCCTTCTCAAGTTGACACATAAAAGTAACCATTTCAACAACAATTGCAAACACTGAGTTATATTTTTTAAATTTTCAGTTAGGATTTTAATTTTCTAATAATATGAAATTCCATTTTTTTACATTTTTTATCCACTAGTAATTATGTCATATAGACAGTTTATGAGATATCAACACTAACTGTTCTTTTAAAGTAGCACTTATAGAAATAACTTGGGTTGTCAAAATATCCTACTACTAGCTAACAGCTTCATATATAGGCTTATTGTCGTATATAATCTGCCTACACACCCCACTGCATTTTGAGGGCTGCCTTAAAAAAATTACCACAGACTTGGTGACTTGGAACAACAGGGATTTATTCTTTTATGGTTTTGAAGACCAGAAGTCCAAAATTAAAATGTGGTCAGGGTTGGTTCCTTCTGGAGGCTCGGAGGGAGAATTCATTTCATAACTCTTCCTTAGATTCCTCTCTTGCTGGAAATTCTTGGTGTCCCTTGGTTTATAGCTGCATCGCTCTAATCCAGGGGTGGGCAAACTTTTTGACTCGAGGGCCACAATGGGTTCTTAAACTGGACCGGAGGGCCGGAACAAAAGCATGGATGGAGTGTTTGTGTGAACTAATATAAATTCAAAGTAAACATCATTACATAAAAGGGTACGGTCTTTTTTTTTTTTAGTTTTATTCATTTCAAACGGGCCGGATCCGGCCCGCGGGCCATAGTTTGCCCACGGCTGCTCTAATCTTTGCCTCCATCTTCACATGGCCTTGGTGTCTCTGTGTGTCTTATAAAGACACTGGCTCTTATAAAGACACTTGTCATTGGATTAAGGGTCCAATCTAATCCAAGATGATCTCATATCAAGATCCTAAACTAATAACATTTGCAAAGACCCTTATTCCAAACAAGCTGGTCACATTATGAAGTTCTGGGTGGACATATCCTTTGAGGAGCTACTATTCAACCTACTATGCCCACCAAACTAATATTTCCTAAGTATCACTTGGGAGACAAATCTTCAGTAACAATATATAGTCTATAAAATTAATTGAGACTCTTTAGCCTGGTTTTTGGTGCCCTCCACAATCCTACATCCTCATGCATTTCAATCGTATCTCTCTTCCCCTACATTGAGTAAGCACTTCTGCCATAATTTTCTACTCATGGCCAAGCTACAATTTCCTTTTCCACATCCACACTTAGAAAGCCCTCCTTGTTTTTCTCACCCTTTGCGACATCTTAATCCCAACTTCTCCAAAAAGGCTTGTGTGATGAGAGTTGCATGAAGCATAAGTATTCATTGTTAGCACTTTCCGTCCGAGGGACTCTTGTGCTGCCTTTTGACATCTTTTGCATTTGTATTTGAGCATTTGCTTAAATTATATTGTTATTTAACTTTTAATATGTTTCTGTTTTGTCTTCCTATAGTTTAAGTTCTTTGAGTAAGACAACCTTTACTTAAGTTCCTTGCATCCCACCTTATAATAAGAGAGAACTTATTATAAGAAATTAGCTCATGTGATTATAGTGGCTGAGAAGTCCCAATATCTGTAGTGGGCAAGCTGGAGACCCAAGAAACCTGATATATCAATCTGAGCCCAAAGGCCAGAAAAGACCAAAGTTTGAGCTCAGGCACTTAGGCAGGAGGAGTTCCCTCTGATGTGGCCTTTTGTCCTATTCATGCCTTCCACTGATTTAATAAGGCCCGCCCACATTAGGAGGCACCCTGCTTTACTCAGTCTACCTACTCAAATATTAATCTCATCCAAAAACATCCTCAAAGACACAGCCAGATCATGTATGACTGAATGTCTGGGCACCTTGTGACCCAGTCAAGCTGACACACGAAGTTCATCATCACAGAGAGATATATGTGGATAACAATTGGCCCCAAACCTATTAATAAATAATGCACCACATATCCCTAAAATCAGAGACTCACCACTTGAAAGCACTAAATCATCCTGCAGGGTATCTGTAGCTACAGCTTTAGTGAGATGTTTTTACAGATGACCACCTTCTCAGGGGAGGTGATTGCTCTTCCTCTCGTGGCAGCTGAAACAGCAATGAAACAAAGTAATATTTACTAGCAAATCAAATAACAATGTAAATATGGTTGGCTTCTTATCTTCCCAACCCATAGCCCACATGCAATTAACTGACTATTTATGCTTGAGAGATACTAAGAAATCAAGCTCATTGGTTCCAAGAGGAGTGCTTTAAGATCCCCTTGAGAATCATTACACTTACACTGATGTACATATCTGAAAGGTCACTTTAACTTTAGTAAAACATGCTTACAACCCTGCACTTTGCACATAACTCATAATAAATACTGTTGGATCAGGGATTGCAGAATATCCCCTTTTACATTTATGCTCATATTGCTAAAATACTTTTCTCCTATAAATGCAATATTGAATTTCATTTAACCATTTGGGGAGATTTCTAGAAGAGAATGACACTTTGATACTATGATTAATCCTTCAAACAAAAATGTACTGAAAATAAAATAAGCTCTTTCTGTCCAATAATCTACTTTCTGCTGCCTCTACTTCTGAGCTATATGCAATGTCTTACCTAACACCACCACTTTTTATACTAAGCTTGAACACTCTCCTGAACAACCCCCAGTGCCTTTGATTCCCATTTATTCCAGGATAATGTTATCCTGCATCTGTACCTATGTATGTCCAGAAATAGTTTAATTCATTTTAAGTAAGCATTTCTTATTCATTCATTACATGGTAAGCACTGGGCTATACTCATAAGCTTATTAATCAAGAAGATGCCATTAATCAAGTAGCTGTATCTGTCCATGTCTAGCCAGGAAAATAAGCATTCCTTTAAATAATCCAAAGAACAATATAATGTAGAATTAGTTTAAAATGTGCTTTACTGGTTGAAAGGGCAAAGCAATAAGGTGTGAAAGGGAGGCAAGGAAAGCAAAAGAATTGCCACCTAATTATCAGAGCGCTGGCCTGAAAACCCCAGGCACACAACCCTCAGCAACGAGGCATGGCCGGTTTCCTGGGGTAATCATGCTGCTGGCACAGTCACCAAGCGCTCATGCTGCTAGAGCCCACAGAAGCCTGTAGTCCCTCAGTCACCTGCCAAGGATGCTTCACTGTCCCCATGGGTCTCTCGTGTTCCTGTGTGCCTTGCCAGGTAGGCCACCCTCTAACGCAAATATGCTGACGTGCGTGCAGTGTGTTATGTCTGGATTTGTCAGATTTGCCAGATGAAAGTACAGAATGCCCAGTGAAGTTTTAATTTCAGATAAACAACAAATAACTCTTTAGTCTAAGTATGTACCAGTAATAATGAAGTCCTTTGTCTCTGACTCAGAAGGCTTGTCTTCTGCCATATTTCATAGAAGAGTAACAGACTAATTTCTTAACTGGAAAGGAGGATAAAAATCAAATTCCAGACCTGACCGTGGGCAGCCCTCAGAGCTAGGGCCCTCCAGATCTGCAAGTCTGCTATTCATGTTCTTACATGCTATATAAATTTCTGACGCCAAATAATCAGCACCCTTCCCCATCCTCAATAACCCAATTGGCTTGCAGAGAAGACTCTGGTGAGAAGGATCACCACAGTGTATGTCTACACAGTCCCAGTCATGCCATCAACTCTGAAGAAAAGTACCTCAAACAGATTGGAAACTTGAGTGAATTAGTTGGTTGAGTCTTTCACTTTTCAAATGATTGCTATTTTGTGGTTCAAACCATCTTAGTTTGCGAACTCTTTAGTCTGAGCTTGGTGCTCCTACAACCTGACCTCAAGTTCCCAATAGAGGGCTAGGTTATTTGACTGAGGTTCAAGTACAGTCAGTAACTTTTAATTGCGCTCAGCATGTACTAGCTAGACCAATCAAATGTATCAGACAGAATTCTTGACTACAAGCAATAGAAATCAATTCTCACAAACTTGAAATTTATGAAAAGACTATAAACAAGCTCAGAGCATTGGCAGGAAGACTGGAGAACCAGGCTAAGAAAATGATCAAGATCCACCAAGGGAACTCAGGCTGGAACATAGACAAGGTCACAGCACAGAATCAATCAGGTGAGGACACTATTCCTGGCTCTGATTCCTCTGCCACCACCAAGAGTGGCTTTCAGTGGGTACCTAACCCTGAGCTGGACTGCTGATTGTCACATTGAACAATTTTTCAGCTCTTCCTTTTCTACCTGTATCTTTGAAGTACTCTGCAAACTCAAAGTTACAGACCAACTAAAATCAGGCTGTGCATCTATACCTACCGGCCAGGCATGAAGAGGAGGAGTAAGAGAGGTCCTGGCCTCTTCGGCTTCCATTGAAGGAACTTATCCTCCACCAGGACTCACATTAATATAGGTTTCCCTCATAATAAGAAAAGAATTGATTCAATTACTGGATAGAAAAATATGAAAAATTGTCATTTAGGGGGACATCAAAAGTATGACATGGATCTTGCTCTAAAGCAATTTAGCTCTAGTGTCCATAACAAAACAAAACAAAAAATAATAATTATGACCTTATCCTTAGAGAATTAGGTAGGACTAAAAGAACTAGGAGAAAAGGGAGAGATTAGTGTGAGCTGGAGCAGCCAGGATGTCTCATTCAGGATTAGAAAGATAGAAAGACTCTGCCAGATAGAGAAGAAGGTGGGAGGAAGGTACTTTGTTTGGGGTAAAAGAAATGCGCAAACATATATAAATGAGAAGGAGCAGAGTCTGTGTGGGGATAGATAGTGGAATGCTTGGCTGGAAAAGAAGGTTTCTCTTGGAAATCAGCGGTGCAGAGGTTGAGGAGTGAGGGAGGGAGTCTAGGAGAGATTTGTGCCTGATGCAAGAGGCAACAGGGAGGCGTACATTTGGTAGTCAGAGAAGTGCTACCCTCAAAACAACGATGCTTTACAAAGATTTATCTGGTATTAATGGGCAGAATGGGTTGGACAAAGAAAATACTGACATTAAGGTCTATGCTATGGGGTGGACTTCCTTGCCTGACTTCATGTTGAGATATACCTTAAAGTAATACTTCTGACCTCCCTCCACGCCTTCCCTAGCCCTACTCCACTACAGGAGTACTTAGTTCATTTGGATCTCGAAGCTGAACATTCGAGGCTCAGCCCCTTTCTTTAGCCTTCTTTTGGGGATCTCTTCATGGCTCTTCCATGCCCTAAGTTTCACAAAGGTATGCCTCAACAAGGAGGCCTGTAGTTGTCAATGTTACCTGTGACTGTGAGGGCAAACATGACTCATTCAGGATGGACCTATGAGCCAATCCATTTGGTCTCCAGACCCAAGTCTTATTCCTGGTCCCATCTCTCATTTGGCTCAGAACTCAAACCGGCAAAAACAGTGGGTTGGAGGACAATGTATTAACCTAGGAAGAATATGAGGAAGACTTGAATCAGAGTATTTATGAGGTGTATTTGCAATCAAAACATCTGGAATTTGTTGATAGGTAGCTCAACTACTAAAATGGCTGTGCAGCCTTCATTTAATTTCTCTGAACCTCAAGTTTCACATCTGGAAAACGTGACTACCTCCTGATCTCATCTCAGGATTGTTATGAAGGTCATAAGCAAAGAATAGTTTACATCACTCAGTATCTGAGTCTCCCTCCCTCCCATGGGGCCAGAAACTTGGTCAACACAGGGTCCTTACAATGACCTTCTAAATTATTGAAGCCCCAAAAGCCGGTATTTGGAATATTGCAAATAATTTCTGCATTTTACAGTAAAAGAACAAAATTGTCTTCAAGTCAGAGCTTCTCTTTTTCTGGAAGAGATCTGTTTAGTTCTGCAGATGTTTCTGCAAATGCTCTGAATACTGGGAAATAACTCACAAACAGGTGCTTCAAGACTTCATGCTTAAGTGTTTTACCCAGTAAATTCACTTGTGTAATTTTGGAGCATACCTAAGCTTGCATCTCTGAAATCCAAAAAGGTTTTCCTTAAGTTTATTTGGACTTTCCAATCCTTGAAATGTATCCTTGTCCTTGGGGAATGTGTGTGTGTGGCATTTTGTCCTGGAATTTGAGGCCTTGAATGCAGCAGGAGTATAGACTTGGTCTTGTCTGGGTAAAAGACTATGAAAAGGCCAGAATGAAAATTGGTGCAGAGCCTGGCCAGCATGGCTCAGTGGTTGAGCATTGAGCTATTGAGCAGGAGGTCACGGTTCAATTCTCGGCACATACCCGGATTGTGGGCTCATTCCCCTGAGGGGTGTGCAGGATGCAGCCAATCAATGATTCTCTCTCATCATTGATGTTTCTATCTCTCTCTCCTTCTCCCTTCCTCTCTGAAATCAATAAAAATATTTTTTAATTGGTGCAGAGCACACTGAACTGGACTGTTGGTATTATACACAAGTAATTATTTAGGAGGAAATAAGCCACAGTTTAAGATATCACTAGTGCGATTGCCTTAATTGGGCCATGACAGGGAGCTCCGCTCAGCCACAAGCCGGGCTGATGGCTGCAAGCGCAACGGAGGTGGCAGGAGCCTCTCCTATCTCCAGCAGTGCTAATGATGTCCGACTGTGGCTTAGGCCCACTCCCAGGGGGATTGGGCCTAAGCTGGCAGGTGGACATCCCCTGAGGGTTTCCAGGCTGCCAGGGGGATATCTGACTGCCAGCTTAGGCCCAATCCCCCGGGGAGTGGGCCTAAGCCAGCAGGTGGACATCCCTGAGGGGTCTTGGACTGCGAGAGGGTGCAGGCAGGGCTGAGGGCCCCCCCCCCCAAGTGCACAAATTTTTATGCATTGGGCCTCTAGTCTATATATGTAAAAGGCTAATATGCTGTGTCCAACCGAGCAGTTGACCAACTGGTCACTATGACGTGCACTGACCACCAGGGGACAGATGCTCCAACAGGTAGGTTAGCTTGCTGCTGGGGTCTAGCTGATCGGGACTGGGCGAGACAGCCCTGATTGGCCCCGATTGTTGGCCAAGCGAAGGAACCCCACCTGTGCACGAATTTGTGCACCGGGCCTCTAGTTTAATATATTTATCTATATTTAATAATTTTGATCCTTACAACAATGCTATGAAATCATATCACTATTCTCATTTTAAACTTGAGGCAAATGAAGCTGAAAGACATTAAATAACTTGCACAAGATCACACTCTTGCAAAATGGAGCAGCTGAGACTCAGACTTGAACATGTCTAACACCTAAGTCTGTGCTCCTGACCCCCACTCTCAGTTGCATGATGGAGTGGGTCTCTTCTCAAAGGCTCCAGGGAAACAAGTCAGATGGTCATGCAGAACAGAGACTTGGCCAAAGACTCTAGTCTCGTAAGTCAGAGAGGGAAATTGAAATAGGTTATTATAGCTAAAGAGAAACACCTCAGACACTGAGAGCCCATAAAGCTGGGCATGGGGGGTTGAGGAGAAAAGAACAAGTATGGGATGGTGCTGAGCCAAGTAGGCCATTTTCTTGAACCATTCTATTTGTGACCCTCTCCCCAGATGGGATGGGGCTGAGACATTCCTGGTTTGTCAAGCAATAGGCCTTATGACACATAATTTTATGTGTCAACTTGACTGGATCAGGGGGTGCCTAGATATTTGGCTAAAAATTATTTCTGGGTGTCTCTGTGGGGATATTTCTGGCAGAAATTAGCATTTGAATTAGTATACTCAGTAAAGCAGACAGCTCTCCCCGGTGTGGGCCTCATCCAATCCACTGAATGGCTGAATAGAACAAAGTGGTGGAGAAAGGGCGATTTGCTCTCTCTGCCTGACCGAGCTGGAACATTGGTCTTCTCCTGTGCTCAGACTGGGACTTATGCCAACAGCTCCCCGTTCTCAGGCCTTCAGACTCAGACTGAAGCTCACCACTGGCTCTCCTGAGCCTCCAGCTTGTAGATGGAGATCAGGGCATGTCTTGGTCTCCAAAATGAAAGACAAGTCTTCATAATTTCTCCCTCTCTCAATAAATCTGAGATGCTTTCTTGTAATGTTTAAATTTTTGTAAGGAACATATTTTTACAATAAACACAAATGTGTAAACTTTTTTAAAAAAGAAAATGTAGTACAAAAGCCTTTGAGTACTTATCATTCCTTATATGTCTTCCTTCCCAGAAAGTCTCTTCACTATTCAGTCCAGGCATTTTGCAAATGCTTGGGAACAGTATTTGACAGGTTAGTTGATTGGTTGGTTGGTGGTTAGATGGTGGTTTGTTTGGCTTATTAGGGTTGAGCTGTCAAAACAACTAGGAGGGGCTTGTACTGGCATTCCATGAGTGGGCATGCTAATATCTTGCAACCCAATGGGAGATTTCTGCACAAAACACCAAAAGTGCCTGTCCTAAGAGACTTCAAATCCCATTTTATTACATCAGATCTATGTCTTTCTGCTCTGGCTTTTGGTCTCAGCCCTTTACCATTATCAGCCATGGACTTATAGGGCTACACCATCACTTGCATCTTGATACACAAGTATGCAGATTTCAGAGAACAGGAAAGCACCAATGATTCAGGCTGCTGATCTGAATCTGTACCTGCCTAAGTCACCATTGACAACATGGATGGCTAAGAAGCCATGAAGGTTCCTGGCCCCACAATAGCATGTGATTGGCTCTTGTTAATGAAATCCAATTAACGCAACCATTTTATTTTTTTATTTTCATCATTGATTAAGGTATTACATATGTCCTTATCTCCCCATTATCCCCTCTCCCCCAACTCATGCCCTCATCCCCCTGGTGTCTGTGTCTATTGGTTAGACTTATATGCATGCATACAAGACCTTTGGTTGAGCTCTCCCCCAACCCCAACCCTCCCTTACCTTCCCTCTGAGGTTTGACAGTCTGTTCGATGCTTCTCTGTCTCTGGATCTACTTTTGTTCATCAGTTTATGTTGTTCAGTATATTCCACAAATGAGTGAGGTCATATGATATTTATCTTTCTCCAGTTGGTTTACTTCGCTAAGCATAATGCTCCCCGTGTCCATCCATGCTGATGCAAATTGTAGGAGTTCTTTCTTTTTTATAGCAGTGTAGTATTCCATTGTATAGATGTACCACAGTTTTTTAATCCACTCATCTGCTGATGGGCACTTAGGCTGTTTCCAAATGTTAGCTATTGTAAATTGTGCTGCTATGAACATAAGGGTGAAGATATTGCTTTGGCATATGTCTGAGATTTTGCTGCCTGTGGATTCCCCTAAGATTTTTATGGTTTCCCATCTTAAATTTAAGTCCCTTATTCATTTTGAGTTTATTTTGTGTATGGTGTAAGTTGGTGGTCTAGATTCATTTTTTTGATGCAACCATTTTAAAGTATTATTCATTACCCAGCACTTTATGATGATTGAAAAGTAAATGAATTAAAAATCACCCAGCCTGAATTTCATCTCAGAGACTCACACACAGAAAAGAAAAAATATTATCTCCTAATGGAGCAGCAAAAATAAACTAATAGTCCTTTGACTTCAAATGTAGAGTCTCCGGATAGGAAGTCAGGACCCTTACAGAGAGAATAAGGCCCTAACCCTGAAAGTTATTGGTGAAATCCACAGTCAGTATGCCACATTTTCAATAAAACAGCATACACGACTTACTCCATTATCAAAGACTAGTATTCCTTTTGCCAAAAGAATACCTTCCACATTCTTAGGTCTGCAGTCTGTCTATTTTTAGGTGAACCCAAAACTGTAATATCATTGACTCCCCTGATGCATTTCACAAAACCAAAAGGCAGTTAAATTAAATTATGAAGCTTAATATTCTTATTCCTAGCCTCCTTGCATTACCCAGTGAAGCTTCTACTTCCATTAGGGAATACTCAATTATAGATCTTGCTCTAAATGCATTTGCGTATGGCTCTGTGGACACAGATGTCCTCCAGGGGCTCCTTCAAAATTACACTCCACTTGTATGTGAATTTTAGTGCTCCTCCTGCTGCCTGAGGACAGGGTTTGACACCAAGAGAGGAAGATCCGCTGAGGGGATGGAAGGAGGGGACACGGCCCAAGGGAGGCAGGCAATCCTGCCTTCACAATGAGCTCATAAACCAGGGAGATGGAGGATGTCATTCCTCCAAGGGGACTCATGCAGTAAAAATTCACAATTTTATTCTCAAAGATATCTGAAATTTCCCCCGTGGTGAACTGGCTCCGTTTTAGATGGCTCTTTAATTAGAATATCGCTGTTACAATCAGCCTAGCTCAGCGACTATCTTACAAAGAAGTGCCACACAAAAAGACAGTCTTCATCATTTGCTTGAAATTCTGTTTTTGCCCAGGGACATCTGGCAGCAATCATAATTTACTCATTTGGACTGAATAAATGGTGTACTATTTCCTTTCCTATGTGCAAACCCTCAAGTATGGCCATTAGAGGAAGCAGAGCTCTCACATGTCATCCAATGCTGCTCTTTGCCAAGAAAGTCTTGTTCCCTATTTTTAAGCTCTTAGAACAATCCCATTTTAGGGTATTTGCTTTATTTGGACTAGCTTTTTGATAATTGGCATCACCTTCTTTTCTTTAAAAAAATAAAAAAGGTTTATCTTCTTTCCATGCTGGGCCACCTTTCTGGATCTCCTGTTGGAATGTTCTCAGGTCTCTGTCTAATGCTCCTGCTCATTCAGTTCAGAAGGAAGCAGCTCTTATACATAATGAGACAAGCTACTAAGACTGTTCTGGTGGTTCTCAACCTTGACAGCACACTAGAGTCACCTGGAAAGATGTTTAAAATCCCAATGTCCCAAAGATAGCATACATATGATTATAAGATTCCATTTACATGACATTTTTAAATTGGGGTTGGGGACTGGAGGGACAGAGAACAGATCAGTGGTTGCTAGATTCTAGGGCTGAGGATGAAATTGAGTATTCCAAGATGGCTGCAGAGTAAGAGGAAGCTACACCCACCTACTCCCAACCTGAAACTAGATTTATAGCTAAATTATACAGCAATCAACCCGAATAACAAACTGAATGTTAGCTAGACTGAAATATAATAACCACAGATTTACAGAAGGAGCCACATAGAGACTAGTAAGAAGGGCAGAGACACTAAAAGGGCTAGCTCCCACACTCAGGTGTGGTGGCAGCTGAGAAGCCAAAGGAATCATACAGCTGAAAAACTCCCTCCCCCTAGTAATATGGGGTCTCAAACCCATGCAGGGATCCCTAACCCAGAGCAACAAAGATGGAAAGAGGAGCCTGCATAGCATCTGGGGGTGAAAGCCAGTGGGGATTCAGTCCATGTGGGAGACTCTTCCCAGGGAAGAGTGCTCTTATTACTATAGCCCCAGCCTGAGGAGTGCACGGTCTGTACTCCAACTGCGGGTGAAGCCATGCTGGTCCTGTGGAATGGTCTGCTGGCTATCCCCAGCAGTGACTTTAAGGGGCCCTCATTATTCTGGGAGGCTTTTAGTGGAGACCCAGACAGTGATGAAACTGTGTGACTTGGGAAAGAGGGCTGGTCTCCCCCACCTCAAGCACACAGCTGGGACTCCCCACCCCGATGTGTTGAGTCACTTTTCTAGCCTGTCCTCCTGAGTTTAGTGGCATAGGAGGACCAGAGTGTTACGGGGAAGCTTTTGTCTGAGAATCAGATGGCCAAGCGCTGGGGTTGTGGCTACATCGAGGGAGGGCAAATCCAATCTTTCCTATGAATTTAGCCTGTGCTATTCCAGGAAGGAGAAGAAGTGACTGCCCTCCTCATACAGGCTTGCAGGGACCACCCCCAATGAGATACTGTTTGGATCAGCCATGCCAAGTCCCTGCTGGGCTCAGTTCTGTAAGGGGAAGGGAGGGTGGCTCAGAGTGGGGACATTCAAAGTGTGAGACCCTCAGAGGCCAAATTGCTTAATTCCCTCCTGCAGGCTGTGTCAGCATCAACCTAATTTTGATAGAGCCCCCTGAGCCTGGGGTGACTGAGCTAGCTCCTGCAGAAGGGTCAGCTGGTTACACCCAACCTGAACCTGAAGCAAAACCCTCCAGGGGTAACTGCAGTTGGAGACTCTGGCAGAGACTGAGTAGTTTGGCTTTGTAGCAGGGGCCACTTTCTCTTCATTGTGTGCCTGACTACTTGATTCCCAAATAAGGGACCCACTAGCCCAACCCCAGTTGCCCTACCCTACCGAGTTTGCAACCTGTGGAAGGGGCCATGGATTGTGGCTAGCCTGGGCTCATCCTACAGTCTTTCTTCAGAAGGCTCTGGAGTAAAACCAGGCAACTTCGGGGGGGGGGGGGGGGTGGTGGAATAGCTGACAGGTAGAAGCAGACATCAGGAAGAGTCAGTCCTTTTACAGATCTCCCCCACCCTACTCTAAACTGGAGGAAGCTGACCCTTATACACAGGTTGGCCCTTCCCATGCACACCCAGATCCAGTAGATGCAGATATAAGCAGTGAACAACATGGTAGCTCCAGACAGACAGTCCAAGGATGGTTACACATAACATCTGACATTAACCTGTACCTAAAGCCTACACAAGTGGATCCAGAACCAACATACTCAGTGGTGGGCTTCAGACAACACAGAGCTTGACCCAACTAGCCATACACGTGGTACACCCAAAGCAGGGTACCAGCAGGCACAAGACCCTGCTGGGAGAAATTCTGCCCCTGCACAGCATCTCATTCACAGTGATCAAGATTAAACCTTAGGGTCACACAGTCTGGAGGGTTAACTTGACCCACGAAAGGGCCAATAGCTTTCAAGATTCATCTAATAACTGGGGTTGCACATAAACCATAAGAAACATTCCGGGAGCATGGAGCTCAGAAGATCTGAGCCAATATGACACCTTCATCACAAAAACATCATAATAAGTTTAGCAGTCATAGCAGATCTACCTAATACACAGGGAGACCAAGAAAAATTCCCCAAATGAAAGAACAAGAGAAATCCCCAGGAAAAAAAATAAAATAAAATGAATGAAGTTGAAACAACAAAAACACAAGATGCAAAGTTTAAAACAATTGTTATAAGGATACTCAAAGAACTTAAGGGAAGAATGGATGATTTCAGTGAAAACTTAAGCAAAAGATAGCATTAAAAAGGACATAGAAACCATAAAAAGAACCATCAGAAGTGAAGAAAACAATTTCTGAAAGAAAGAATCAGCTTAGATGAAGAAGTGGATTGAGTCAGAAAATGAGAGGACCAGGTAATAGTAAGCATCTAAGCAGAGCACAAAAAGAAAAGAGAATTTTTTAAAATGACGAAAGTCTGGAGAACCAAGATGGCAGCATAAGGTACAAACCTGTACGTGCTGCCCCCCACAACAACATTAAAACCACAACTATAAGACAAAACAGCTATCATCCAGAACCACAGGAAAGCTGATCGAGTGGAAGTTCTACAACTAGAAGGAAAGAAAAAAGCACATTGAGACCGAGTAGGAGGGGAGAGGAGCCAAGAACAGAGGTACAGGGCGTCTGCGAGGCTTCTGCACCTTGGTGCGTGGTTTTTTTCAATCGGAAGGGGACAAGCTCTCAAACGCACTGAACTCATTTAAGGTGAGACGCTGGGGTCCTGGGGTCCCAGGCTCCTACGGGGAGAAACGGGACTGTCTTGGAGCGGGTTGGAAAGTGAAGGTGACTTTCTCACAGAGCTGCTTGCAGGGATCATTGTTGCTGTCGGGGCCCGTGGCACTCCGGAAGTCCCGGAGTCGGAGTCGCAGGGTCCCTGTTGACACCATTGCTGTTTGCCCCGCCCTGGGAACTCTCTGAGACTCCGCCCCACTACATCCCCTCCCAAGCTGTGCTCAGCAGCACAAAGGAGGCACCTGTGCTTTTGCAGCCTAACAAACTGCAGTGAATCAGAGAGCTCCAAAACTTCCAAACTCCAAACAAAGAGGAGAAATCTGGTGATATTGCTGTAGCTCCTACTGGATGGACTCACACAGTGGTTGACTTGGAGATCCAGGAGCCAGGGTACTTGGGGTCAGATACTAGAATTCAACTCCTCACATCTATAAGGGACACACTCGAGAAGCAGACTCAGTGAGCACCAAAGCCCCACTGAAGCAAGTCCTACTGCATAAGGGTGTCTCCAGCACAGCAGTTCTTCTTATAGACACAGTGGCTCCTCGCAGTCAGCCAAAAATGCGAAGACAAAGAAACATGTCACAAATGAAAGAAATGGAGGAAAGCAAACTAATAAAGAGTTCAATAGAGTTCAAATAGAGTTCAAAACCACAGTTATAAGGTTACTCAAGAATCTTCTACGAACCCCTGAGGAACTTAGTGAGACCTTCAAGGATCTTAATGAGAATGCCAAAAAATGGAAAAGGACTACTCAGAAATTAAACATACACTGACTGAAATAAAGAATAATATACAGAGATCCAACAGCAGACGAGAGGATCCCAAGAATCAAGTCAAAGATCTGAAATACGAAGAAGCAAAAAACACCTATTCGGAAAAGCAAAACGAAAAAAGAATCCAAAAATATGAAGGTAGTGTAAGGAGCCTCTGGGACAGCTTCAAACGTACCAACATCCGAATTATCGGGGCTCCAGAAGAAGAGAGAGAGAGCAAGATACTGAAAGCCTATTTGAAGAAATAATGACAGAAAACTTCCCCTACCTGATGAAAGAAATAGACTTACAAGTCCAGGAAGTGCAGAGAACCCCAAACAAAAGGAATCCAAAGAGGACCACACCAAGACACATCATAATTAAAATGCCAAGGGCTAAAGACAAAGAGAGAATCTTAAAAGCAGCAAGAGAAAAACAGTTAGTTACCTACAAGGGAGTAACCATATGACTGTCAGCTGATTTCTCAACAGAAACTATGCAGGCCAGAAGGGAGTGGCAAGAAATATTCAAAGTGATGAATGCCAGGAACCTACAACCAAGATTACTTTAGCCAGCAAAGCTATCATTCAGAATTAAAGGTCAGATAAAGAGCTTCACAGATAAGGAAAAGCTAAAGGAGTTCATCACCACCAAACCAATATTATATGAAATGCTGAAGGATATTCTTTAAGGGATAAATACCACATGATCTCACTCATTTGTGGAATATAATAAATAACATAAACTGATGAACAAGGACTGATCCAGAGGCGGAGAAGCATTGATTGGACTGTTGGGCCCTGGAGGGAAGGTAGGGGAGGGTAGGGTAAGCGGGAGAGATCAACCAAAGGACTTATATGCAGGCATATAGGCCTAGCCAATGGACATGGACAACAGGGGGCGTGGTAAGGGCATGAGCAGGGGGAGGGGATAGGGTATAACGTTGGGATAAGGACACAGATGTAATATCTTAATCAATAAAAAATATATTAAAAATAAAATAAAATAAAATGAGGAAAGTCTAAAGGACCTCTGAGACAACATCAAGCATATCATCTGCATCATAGGGGCACCAGAAGGAAAAGAGAGTAAGCAAGAAATGGAAAACCCGTTTGAAGAAATAATGGCTGAAAACTTTCTTAACCTGATGAAGAAAAAAGTCATTCAAGTTCAGGAAGCACAGAGAGTCCCATTCAAGAGGAACCTAAATAGATTCACACCAAGGCACATTATGATTAAAATGCCAACCACTAAAGAGAGAATCTTAAAGGCAGAAGAAGACAGTTACCTACAAGGGAATTCCCATAGGGCTGTCAGCCAATTACTCAACAGAAAAACTATAGGCCAGAAGAGATTGGCATAAAACATTCAGTTATGAAAAAAACGTGTAACCAAGACGACTCTTTCCATCCAGGCTATCATTTTAAATTGAAGGCAAAATAAAGAGCTTCCAAGACCAAAAAGAGCTAAAGGAACTTATTATACTAAATGAGTATTGTAAGAAATTTTAAAGGGACTGGTTTAGAACAAAAAAGAAATAGAGAGAGAGAAGAAAATAGGTATTAAATAAAAATGTGGCAATAAATAAGTACCTATCAATAATAAATGGATTAAATGCTCCAATGAAAAGACATGGGGTAGCTTGAATGGATTAGGAAACGTGACCCCTACATACGCTGTCTAGAAGAGACCCACCTCAGAACAAAAGATGCATGAAGGTTGAAAGTAAAGTGATGGATAAAAATATCCCATGCAAATGGAAACAAACAAACAAACAAAAGCTGGGGTAGCAATACTTATTTCTGACAAAATAGACGTCAAAACAAAGGCCTTAAAAAAAGACAGAGAAGGCTATTACTTATTATTAAAGGGATCAACCCAATAAGAGGATATAACCCTCATAAACATATATACACCCAGCAGAGGGCTAATAAGTATATAAAGAAAATCTTGGTGGACTTTAAGGGAAAAATCAACAGCAATACAGTCATAGTAGGGGATTTTAATACCTCACTGTCATCAATGGATAACACAGACAAAAAAGCAACAAAGAAACATCAATCTTAAACAAAACACTGGATTAGATGGAATTAATTGAGATTTGCAGAACATTTTATCCAAAAACAGCAGAATAAACATTCTTCTCAAGTGCACATGGAACATTCTCAAAGATAGACCACGTGTTAGGACACAAAATAAGTTTTAACAAATTCAAGAAGATTGATGTTATATCAAGCATCTTCTCAGTTTACAATGGCATGAAACTAGAAATCAATGACAATTACAAAAACAGCAAATCATTCAAACACATGGAGTCTAAATAGCATGTTATTAAACAACAAATGGGTTATCAATGAATCTGCAGTTCTCTTTGTAGCTCCTGCTGGGTAACCTCAGAGGCTAAATTAGCACCTCCTTAGATCTAAGAGCCAGTGTACCCAGTTGTCAGAGGGGGACCATCCAGATTACAACTCCTCAGACCCATAAGGGACACACTCAGGGGGGCAGACCCAGTGAGCACCAAAGCCCCACTGAAGCAAGTCTTGCCCCAGAAGGGTGTCTTCAGCACAGAAGTTCTCCCACTGCAGACACAGCTGATTCTCACTGCCAATTGGCCTGGAGGTCAATTCCTCCCAGTGATACCTACAACAATCAAGGCATAACTACAACAAGATTGTGCACAAAGCCCACAAGGGGGTGCACCAAGAGTGTCCACCTCAGGTAACTGGGGAGGCTGAGCCACTGGACCCTACAGGACATCTAGCACACAAAGCCACTCTACCAACACAGGGAAGCATAAAAAATGCAGAGACAAAGAAACAGGTCACAAATGACAGAAATGGAGGAAAGCAAACGACTGGATATAGAGTTCAAAACCACGTTTATAAGGTTTTTCAAGAATTTCATGGAAACCGCCGATAAATTTAGTGAGACCCTGGAGGATATGAAAAATGACCAACTAGAAATTAAGCATACACTGACTGAAATAAAGAATAATATACAGAGATCCAACAGCAGACAAGAGGATCCCAAGATTCAAGTCAAAGATTTGAAATGGGAAGAAACAAAAAATACCCAACCGAAAAGAAAAAAGAAAAAAGAATCCAAAAATATGAAGATAGTGTAAGGAGCCTCTGGGACAACTTCAAGAGTACCAACATCAGAATTATAGGGGTACCAGAAGAAGAGAGAGGGCAAGATATTGAAAACCTATTTGAAGAAATAATGACAGAAAACTTCCCCTACCTGATGAAAGAAATAGACTTACAAGTCCAGGAAGCTCAGAGAACCCCAAACAAAAGGAACCCAAAGAGGACCACACCAAGACACATCATAATTAAAATGCCAAGAGCAAAAGACAAAGAGAGAATCTTAAAAGCAGCAAGAGAAAGACAGTCAGTTACCTACAAGAGAGTACCCATACGACTGTCAGCTGATTTCTCAACAGAAACCATGCAGGCCAGAAGAGAGTGGCAAGAAATATTCAAAGTGATGAATAGCAAGAACCTACAATCAAGATTACTTTATCCAGCAAAGCTATCATTCAGAATAGAAGGTCAGATAAAGAGCTTCACAGATAAGAAAAAGCTAAAGGAGTTCATCACCATCAAACCAGCGTTATATGAAATGCTGAAAGGTATTCTTTAAGAAGAGGAAGAAGAAAAAGGAACTCTTACCATTTGCCACAGCATGGATGGAACTGGAAAGCGGATAAATACCACATGATCTCACTCATTTGTGGAATATAATGAACAACATAAACTGATGAACAAGGACTGATCCAGAGACGGAGAGGCATTGATTGGACTGTCGGGCCTTGGAGGGAAGGTAGGGGAGGGTGGGGGTAAGGGGGAAAGATCAACCAAAGGACTTATATGCAAGCATATAGGCCTAACCAATGGACACGGACAACATGGGGTGAGGGCATGAGCGGGGGGGGGGGGTAGGGGATAGAGGGCAACGTGGCGATAAGGACACATATGTAATATCTTAATCAATAAAAAATATATTTTAAAAATAAATAAATAAATAAATAATATGTCACAAAACAGTAAAACACACACACACACACACACACACACACACACACACAAAATCAATAAAACCAACAGCTGGTTCCTTGAAAGGATAAACAAGATTGATGAACCTCTAGCCAAGCTCACCAAGAAGAAAAGAGTGGACCTAAATAAACAAAATCAGAAATGAAAGAGGCAAAATAACAACAGACCCCAAAGAAATACAAAAGATTGTTTAAAAAAATACTATTAACAACTATTTTAACAAACTGGTCAACCTAGAAGAAATGGACATATTCCTAGAAAAATACAAACTTCCAAAACTCAATCAGGAAGAATTTAAAAATCTGAATAGGCTGATAATTATGGAGGAAATTGAAGAGATAATAAAAAAACTTCCAGCAAACAAAAGCCCTGGTCTGGACAGCTTTACAGGGGAGTTTTACCAGACATACAAAGAACTAAAACCTATCCTCCTCAGACTATTCCAAAAACCTCAAGAGGAAGGCACACCTCAAAGCTCTTTCTATGAAGCCAGCATTACCCTAATCCCAAAACCAGATAAAGACACTACATAGAAAGAGAATTACAGGCCAATATCCCTGATGAACATAGATAGATGCTAAAATCCTCAACAAAATTCTAGCAAATCAGATCCAGCATTACATTAGAAGGATCGTACACCATGAACAAGTAAGATTTATTCCAGGGATGCAAGGCTGGTACAATATATGCAACAATAAATGTGATACATCACATAAGCAAATTAAAAGACAAAAATCACATAATCATATCAATTGATGCAGAAAAGGCATTTGACAAAACCCAACACCCTTTCTTGATAAAAAAAAATCTCAGCAACATGGGAATGGAGATCATACCTCAACATAATAAAAGCCTTATATGACAAACCTACAGCCAACATCATACTCAATGAGCAAAAACTAAAACCATTTCCCTAAGAACAGGGACAAGATAGGGATGCCCACTTTCACCACTCCTGTTCGACATAGTACTGGAAGTGCTAGCCATAGCCATCAGACAACAAGAAGAAATAAAAGGCATCCAAATTGGAAAAGAATTAGCAAAACTGTCATTATTTGCAGATGACATGATATTGTACATAGAAAATCCTAGAAGAAGTAGATGAGGAGAAACCAAGATGGCGGCATAGGTTAATGCCGGAGATTGCTGCCTCGAACAACCACTTCAAAAAACAACTAAAAGACGGAACGGACATCATCCAGAACCACAGGAAGGCTGGCTGAGTGGAAATTCTACAACTGGGAGGAAAGAGAATATCATACCCAGACTCAGAGGAGGCGCAGTGCTGAAGTGAAATACTAAGGTGCGGAGTGCACGCGGAGTGGGCTGGAGGCGGAGGGCACGGTTGTTGTTTTCAATCGGGAGGAAGTTTCAGACTCTGAGCTCCAGATCCTGGCGAGTCTCTAGGGATCCAGACTCAAACGGGAGAAGCGGGACTGTCTGGCTTCAGTCGGAACTCGAAGGCAGCTTTCTCTCCGAGGTTTGCAGCAGTTGCTGGGACTCTGTGAGGCAGAGCCCCTAGGGACAGAACTGAGAGCAGCCATAACTGCTCACTCCGGCCTGCCCTGTAGATCCCCGGGGACCCACCCCGCCCAAGCCCTGCGCAGAGAGCCATTTGCCGGATAGCCTCAGGCAAATGCTAGATTAGCACCACCCTAGAGATCCAGCACAGAAGCTCTCTCCCACTGCAGACACAGCTGACTCTCATAGCCAGTTAGCCTGGAGGTCAAATCACCCCCGGTATTGCGGACAACAATCAAGGCTTAACTACAACAAGACTGCGCACAAAGACCACTAGGGGGTGCACCAAGAAAGCATAAAAAATGCGGAGACAAAGAAACAGGACAAAACTGTCAATGGAGGATATTGAGTTCAGAACCACACTTTTAAGGTCTCTTAAGAACTGTCTAGAACAGGGGTGGGCAAACTTTTTGACTCGAGGCTCACAATGGGTTCTTAAACTGGACCAGAGGGCCGGAACAAAAGCATGGATGGAGTGTTTGTGTGAACTAATATAAATTCAAAGTAAACATCATTACATAAAAGGGTACGGTCTTTTTTTTTTTTTTTTTTAGTTTTATTCATTTCAAACGGGCCGGATCCGGCCCGCGGGCCGTAGTTTGCCCACGGCTGGTCTAGAAGCTGCCGATAAATGTAGTGAGATCCTCAAGAAATATAATGAGACCCTTGATGTTATGATAAAGAACCAACTAGAAATTAAGCATACACGGATTGAAATAACGAATACTATACAGACTCTCAACAGCTGACCAGAGGAGTGCAAGAATCAAGGCAAAGACTTGAAATGCGAAGAAGCAAAAAACACCCAACCAGAAAAGCAAAATGAAAAAAGAATTCAAAAATACGAAGATAGTGTAAGGAGCCTCTGGGACAGCTTCAAGTGTACCAACATCAGAATTATAGGGGTGCCAGAAGATGAGAGAGACCAAGATATTGAAAACCTATTTGAAGAAATAATGACAGAAAACTTCCCCCACCTGGTGAAAGAAATAGACTTACAAGTCCAGGAAGCGCAGAGAACCCCAAACAAAAGGAATCCAAAGAGGACCACACCAAGACACATCATAATTAAAATGCCAAGAGCAAAAGACAAAGAGAGAATCTTAAAAGCAGCAAGAGAAAGAAAGTCAGTTGCCTACAGGGAATACCCATATGACTGTCAGCTGATTTCTCAACAGAAACTTTGCAGTCCAGAAGCAAATGGCAAGAAATATTCAAAGTGATGAATACCAAGAACGTACAACCAAGATTACTTTATCCAGCAAAGCTATCATTCAGAATTAAAGGTCAGATAAAGAGCTTCACAGATAAGGAAAAGCTAAAGGAGTTCATCACCACCAAACCAGTATTATATGAAATGCTGAAAGGTATCCTTTAAGAAGAGGAAGAAGAAGAAAAAGGTAAAGATACAAATTATGAACAACAAACATGCATTTATCAACAAGTGAATCTAAGAATCAAGTGAATAAATAATCTGGTGATCATAATAGAATCAGGGACATAGAAAGGGAATGGACTGACTATTCTTGGGGGGGAAAGGGGTGTGGGAGATGCGGGAAGAGACTGGACAAAATCGTGCACCTATGGATGAGGACAGTGGGTGGGGAGTGAGGGCAGAGGGTGGGGCGGGAACTGGGAGGAGGGGAGTTATGGGGGGAAAAAAGAGGAACAAATGTAATAATCTGAACAATAAAGATTTAATTAAAAAAAGAAAAAAAAAGAAAAGAAAATCCTAAAGACTCCATCAAAAAACTACTAAACTTAAATGATTCAGCAATGTAGCAGAATACAAAATTAACACCCAGAAGTCTTTGTCTTTTTTATACACCAGTAATGAACTCACAGAAAGAGAAACAACAACCAAAAAAAAACAATCGTATTTACCATTGCACCAAAAAAAAAAAAAAAAAAAAAAAAAACAAACAATTAAGATACCTAGGAATAAACTTAACTAAGGAGGTAAAAGACCTGTACTCGGAAAACTACAGGACATTGAAAAAAGAGATAGAGGAAGACATAAACAAATGGAAGAATATACCATGTTCGTGGATTGGTAGAATCAACATCATTAAAATGTACATACTACCCAAAGCAATATATAGATTCAATGCAATCCCCATAAAATACCAACTGCATATTTCATAGACTAGAAAAAACTCTCCAAAATTTCACAGGGAACAAAAAAAGACCCAGAATAGCTGCAGCAATCTTGACAAAGGAGAACAAAGTTGGAGGGAGCACAATACCAGATATCAAGCTATATTACAAAGCCACTGTTCTCAAAACTGCCTGGTACTGGTACAAGAACAGACATAGACCAATGGAACAAAACAGAGAACCCAGAAATGACCCAAGCTATTATGCTCAATTAATATTTGACAAAGGAGGCAAGAGCATACAATGGAGTCAAGACAGTCTCTCAATAAATGGTGTTGGGGGAAATTGGACAGATACATGCAAAAAAGATGAAACTAGACAACCAACTTACACCGTACCCCCAAAAAACTCAAAATTGATAAAGAACTTAAACATAAAATGGAAAACCATAAAAATCTTAAAAGAATCCATAGGCAAGAAAATATCAGACATATGTCATATGTCATAGCAATATCTTTACCGATACAGCTCCTAGGGAAATGGAGCAATGGAAACTAAGGAGAAAATAAACAAATGGGGCTACAGCAAAATAAAAGGCTTCTGCACAGCAAAAGAAACCATCAACAAACAACAAGAAAGCCCATTGAATGGGACAATATGTTTGCCGATGTTATACCTGATAAGTGTCTAGTAAGGATCTAGTAAGCTCCAAAATTTATAAGGAACTCATACATCTTAAGAAAAGGAAGATAAACAAAGGACACTTTTGAAAGCGGACATACAGAAGGTCAAGAGACATATAAAAGCATGCTCAAAGTCACTAATCATTTGAGAGATGCAAATCAAAATGACAATGAGGGACCAACTGACACTTGTCAGAATGGCTAACATCAACAAATCAAAAAACGACAAGAGCTGGTGAGAATGTGGACAAAAAGGAACCCTGGTGAACTGCGGGTGGAAATGCAGATTGGTGCAGCCACTGTGGAAAAGAATATGGAGTTTCCTCAAAAAGTTAAAAATGGAACTCCTACTTGACCCTGTAATCTCACTTCTAGGAACATATCCCAAGAAACCAGAAACACCAATCAGAAAGAATATATGCACCCCTATGTTCCTAGCGGCACAATTTACAATAGCTAAGATTTGGAAATAGCCTAAGTGACCATCAGCAGATGAGTGGATTAAAAAACTGTGATACATCTACACAATGGAATACTACACTGCTGTAAAAAAGAAGGAATTCTTACCATTTGCAACAGCATAGATGGAACTGGAGAGCATTATGCTAAGTGAAATAAGCCAGATGGGGAAAGATAAATATCACATGATCTCACTCATTTGTGGAATGTAATGAACAACATAAACTGATGAACAAAAATAGATTCAGAGACAGAGAAGCATCGAACAGACCGTCAAACCTCAGAGAGAGGCAGGAGCAAGATGGGGTGGGGAGGTAAGAGATCAACCAAAGGACTTGTATACATGCATATAAGCATAACCAATGGACACAGACAGTAGGGGGGTGAGGGCATGTGCTGGGGGCTGGGAGTAGTCGGGGAGAGGTCAATGGGGAGAAAAGGAGATATATGTAACACTTTTAACAATAAAGAATTTTTAAAAATGTATAAAGTTTACAGTATAAAACCGGCAATAATCAATGAATCAAAGACACACAAATACTGAATGAAATGATTCTTGATGTTTATGATTCCATTGCTTTGTGTTATCAGCAATGCCTGGACTATAATAGTCATCAGTTTGAAAACTGGCATTGACCAAAAAAATTATTCATCTCTATAGAGTCTTTTAATTTTGAAAATGAACTCTATGTTAACAAACACTGAGTTTATAATCACGCAAAGTGCATATACATTTTTGAGGGACACCCTGTATAGATATAATCCATAGACACAGACAACAGTGTGATGATGGCCAGATGGGAGGGGGGCCAGGGGCTGGGTGGAGTTGGGTAAAGGGGGTGGAGAATTGGAACATCTGTAATAGCATCAACAACAAAAAAAGAAAAAAGAAAATTGGGGAACCTCATAGGGAAACCACAGAAATTTTGGAAGTGTTAGAATTTTTCTGATTGTGGTGGGTGTTACAAGAGTCCGTGCATGTGTTAAAACTGATAGGTCTGTAAATCCAAAGAAATGAATGCTACTGCATATATTTTATTTTAAATCCCAAAGCCCAGGCCACATCCAGACTAGATGATTCAGAATTTCTGGGTGAGAGCCAGGCATCTATATTTTTAAAGCTCCCTAGGTGTTTCCAGTGTGCAGTCAAGGTTAAGAAACACAGATCTATGTGAGCAATGTGTTTGTGGCTTTCTTAGCAGCTCATTCCCCCCATCCCAGAGGACCCATCCGCCACCGGTTTGAATGGGAGGTAGGTTTTTGTGATTCTCTTCTCAAGGAGATGCTTATAAATAGTATGGATTTTTGTTTCTGAGATCCCTGTCCAATGCCCAGAAGTAGTCCTATTAGACATAGAAGAGACTGGGTCCTGTGTTTCCAGAATATTCCAAATTCAGTCTGGTTCCCAGTACCCCCAACCACAGAAGATAAATGACATTAAAATTGCTATATATGATCAGAGCCAGGCAAGAGTTTTGTGATGATTAATTTTATATGTCAACTTGACTGGGATACAAGGTGCCCAAACATCATTTTCAGTGTTTCTGTGAAGGGGCTTTTGGATGAAATTAATGTTTACATTAATAGACTGAGTAAAGCAGATTACCTTCCCTAATGTGGGTGGGCCTCATCCAGTTAGTTGAAGCCCTAAAGAGAACACAAAGAAAGAATTCCTACTGCCTGCCTGTTTTCAAACTGGCACATCAGCTTTTTCCTGCCTCCAGACTGCAACCAAAACATCAGGTTTTCCTGAATCCAGAGCCTAGCAGCCTGTTGGCCTGTTGCACTGTATCTACACCATCAGTTCTTCTGATTGTCAGATTGACAATGAGGTACCATTGGACTTGGATTAAAATTACACATCACCTTTCCTGGGTCTCCATCCTGCAGACAAACCCTGCAGACATTGGAACTTGTCAGCCTGAGCCAATTCCATAGATAGGTAGGATGTATATCAATGTATATCAATGCGTGTATATATATGTATGTATGTGTATACAATATTCCCCCCTAATCTGTAGGGGATGTGTTTCAAGACTCCCAGTGGATGCCTGAAACTGCAGATAGTATCAAATTCTATATATACTATGCTTTTTTCCTTTATATACATAACTACAATAATGTTTAATTTATAAATTAGGCACAGGAAGGGATTAAAAATAATAATGTAGTACAATTATAATATCCTATATAATAAAGAGCTAATATGCTAATTAGACTGAACAGCTGAACGAACTTCCAGACATCCTTCCAGAGAACCTTCTGGATGAAGCTGGGGCTGTGAGGGCCAGCCAAGGCTGTGAGGGGCTGTGAGGACCGGCTGAGGCTGCAAGGGCCGGCTAACGCAGCCAGGGCTGCGAGGGCTGAGCCCCTTGCACGAATTTCATGCATCGGGCCTCTAGTACTATAATAAAAATGATGTGAATGTGGTCTGTCTCTCTCTCTCTAAATATTTTATTGTGCTATACTCACCTTTCCCTTTAAAGGAAGCACTTACAGATGTCTTTGTCATGTCCAAATTGGCAGCATCACTGTTCTTTTGCTTTGGGGCTGTTATTAAGTAAAATTGGGGTCACTTGAACACAAGCACTGCCATACCATTACTGTCTATCTGTTCATTGAGATGGCCACTGAGTGACTAAGAGGTGGGGAGCGTACAGAATGGATAAACTGGGTAAAGGCATGATTCACGTCCATGTGGAATGTAGCGGGATGGCATGAGATTTCATCACACTACCCAGAATGGTGCTCAAGTTAAAACTTATTCACTAATCATCTGAGAAATACAAATCAAAAAGACAATGAGGCACCATCTCACACCTGTCAGAATGGCTATCATCAACAAATCAACAAACAACAAGTGCTGGCGAGGATGTGGAGAAAAGGGAACCCTGCACACTGCTGGTGGGAATGCAGACTGGTGCAGCCACTGTGGAGAACAGTATGGAGTTTCCCCAAAAAGTTAAAAATGGACCTCCCATTTGACCCAGTGACCTCACTTCTAGGAATACATCCCAAGAAACTAGAAACACCAATCAGAAAGGAGATATGCATCCCTATGTTCATAGCAGCACAATTCACCATAGCTAAGATCTGGAATCAGCCTAAGTGCCCATCAGCAGGTGAGTGGATTAAAAAACAGTGGTACATCTACACAATGGAATACTATGCTGCTGTAAAAAGAAAGAACTCTTACTATTTGCAACAGCAGGATGGAACTGGAGAGCATTATGCTAAGCCGAATATGCCAGTTGGAGAAAGACAAATATCACATGATCTCACTCATTTGTGGAATATAATGAACAACATAAACTGATGAACAAAAATAGATCCAGAGACATAGAAGCATCAAACAGACCTACGAGCCTTGGAGAAAAGGCAGGGGAGGGTGGGAAGGGGGGGTAAGTGATCAGCCAACCAAAGGACTTGTATGCATGCAGATAAGCATAACCAAAAGACACAGACAGAAGGGGATGGGGACAAGTGCTGGGGGTGGGGAGTAGGGGGAGAGGGAGCAGCCGGGGTGCTGTCAATGGGAGAAAAAGGAGACATATGTAATACTTTCAACAATAAAGAATTTAAATTTAAAAATAATTTAAATAAATAAATAAATAAAATTCCCCATCTTCACATTAAAAAACAAAACAAACAAAAAAAAACTTAGGAAGTGTTTAATTCTGAAATTTCTCATTTAAGATTTTCAAAACAAATATTTTGTGTTCTGAAACCACATAAATTGCATCCATGGATAAAGGGATCTGATGTATATGTATATGTATATGTATATGTATATGTATATGTATGCATCTTTTTTTATTGTTGTTGTTAAACCTCCCTGAGGATGTTTTTCCCCATTGATATTTTTTAATTCTTTATTGTTTAAAGTATTACATATGTCTCCTTTTCCCCCCATTGATCTCTCCCCGGCTACTCCCATCCCCCAGCACATGCCCTCACCTCCCTACTGTCTGTGTCCATGGGTTATGTTTATATGCATACAAGTCCTTTGGTTGCTCTTTACCCCTCACCCCCTTCTCCCCAGCCTTCCCTCTGAGGTTGGACAGTGTGTTTGAGGCTTCTATGTCTCTGGATCTATTTTTGTTCATCAGCTTATGTTGTTCATTATATTCCACAAAGGAGTGGGATCATGTGATATTTATATTTCTTCAACTGGCTTATTTCACTAAGCATAATGCTATCCAGGGCCATCCATGCTGTTGCAAATGGTAAGAGTTCCTTCTTTTTTACAGCAATGTAGATGTATCACATCATTTTATCCACCCATCTGCTGATGGGCACGTAGGCTGTTTCCAAATCTTAGCTATTGTAAATTGTGCTGCTATGAACATAGGGGTGTATATATCCTTTCCAATTGGTGTTTCTGGTTTCTTGGGATATATTCCTAGAAGTGAGATTGCTGGGTCAAATGGGAGTTCCATTTTTAACTTTTTGAGGAAACTCCATACTGTTTTCCACAGTGGCTGCACCAGTCTGCATTCCCACCAGCAGTGCACAAGGGTTCCTTTTAGTCCACATCCTCGCCAACACTTGTCGTTTGTTGATTTGTTGATGATAGCCATTCTGACAGGTGTGAGATGGTACCTCATTGTCATTTTGATTTGCATCTCTTAGATGATTAGTGATTTTGAGCATGTTTTCATATGCCTCTTGGCCTTCTGTATGTCCTCTTTCAAAAAAATCTCTATTTAGATCCTTTGCCCATTTTGTTTTTTATTGTCTAAAGTATCACATCTCTTCCCCCCCCCATTAACCCCTCTCCCGCCACTTCCACCCCTGAGGGCAAGCCCCCACTGTCCCAGTGTCTGTGCCCATTGGTCATGCTAATTAATATGCATGCATACAAGTTCTTTGGTTGATCTCTTACCACCACCAGCCCCCCCCACACACACACACACACAAACGCCTTCTCCCCAAGGTTGGACGGTCTGTTCAGTGCCACCTTGTCTCTGGATCCATTTTTGTTCATCAGATTATGTTGGTCATTATATCCTACATATGAGTGAGATCATGTGATATTTATCTTTCTCTGACTGGCTTATTTCACTAAGCATAATGCTGTCTGTCCAGGTCCATCCATGCTGTTGTATCATTTTATTTGGCCTTTCAAGGAGAGGAAAAGAAGAGAGAGTCTCCCCACATTGATTTTTAGAGAGAGTGGAAGGGACGGGGAGAGACAGAGGGAGAAACATCAATGTGAGAGAGACACATCAATTGGTTGCCTCCAGCACATGCCCCAAACAGGGCTGGGGATTGAGCCTGCAACCGAGGTATGTATCCTTAACTGGAATCAAACCTGGGACCCTTCAGCCCTAGCTGGTTTGGTTCAGTGGATAAAGCGTCGGCCTGCGGACTGAAGGGTCCTGGGTTTGATTCCAGTCAAGGGCACATACCCATACTGTGGGCTCAATCCCCAGTAGGGGGCATACAGGAGGCAGCCGATCAATGATTCTCTCTCATCATTGATGTTTCCATCTCTCTCTCCCTCTCCCTTCCTCTCTGAAATCAATAAAAAATCTATTAAAAAACATTATTAAAAAAAAAACAAACAACCTGGGACCCTTCAGTCCCTGGGCCAATGCTCTATCCATGGAGCCAAACTGGCTAGGGCTGCATGCATCCTATTTTATTTGTTCTGCTTTTCTGGAGAATCCTGACTAATCCAGATCTCTTAAAATTCACAGCTGCTGACCAGGTAGGCCTAAGCAGCACCAATTTAAAGGTAAAAGAAGGCACTGACATAGACCTTTCTAGAAATACTACAGAAGACTTACACGCTCTATCTATTATGTACTTCTATTCCTAGACACCACCCAAGATCCTCGGAATAAGGACCTTCCTTCCTCATACTGCCTCACAGATCGCTACTCCAAAATTAAGAGCAGAAGGAAGAGATAGAGACGTTTCCCTTTTTTTTTTTTACCTAGAACAGCAATTCTCAATCAGTGTGCTGCAATAAACATGCAATACCTTACTACTTAGTCAGGGCACTAGCCTCTTTTCCCTTATTACCAAAGTTAAAAAATAATAGCCTTCTGGTGTGAATGCCCTGTCTTGAACCATAAATATCTAGGTCATGTAATAGAGCTGCATCTTATTGGTCATGTCACATAATAAGGCTGCGTCTGATTGTTAATTCTTGTTACCAGAAATCCTTACATACAAGTATAGACACCTAATTCTTTTTTAAGCACTTTGGAGCAAAGAGTGTAGGTAAATACTATGATTTTTTTTTGTAAATCAATCAAAATTAATCTATTTTTGTCAGATGGGCAATATATATATTAGTATGCTGTAGAAGTTTAGCAATTTGTTTGTGTGCCATGAAGTGAGACAGTTTGAAAATTGTTGGCCTAGAACATGGTGAATACACCCTCCATAGAACAAACTCAGGAAGATTGATTCAATCACATCTTTTATTATTGCTTCCATTTCAGTTGTTTTGCCTCCTTCTTTGGAAAATCTGAAATTATGAGGTTGGCTATCTGCTATCTTCAGCACCCATTATCCATGCCCACTCACATCATCTTGGGTAAAAATCCTTCTACTTTACCTCTGCATGCAGGAGAGATCAGAGCATTTGTTCTGAACCTCAGTAGTTCCTTTGCTTTCTGTCCACCCTGAAGTTTACTGCCTTTAATGTGGATAGCAACTCAACTGTTGCATTTTTAATAGCTTTGCAATGAACCCAACTCCCTTCTGGTCTCATCCTCTTACATTTCAATGGCAGCATGTTCTCTAGTCATAAATTTCTATCCCTTTGTCATGGAAGCCATGTCTTTCTGCATCATATTATGCAAATTATTTCCTTAAATGTCCCTCTACATTTGCAGTAGGTTGTTCTAGACTTCCCTTTACATTTGAATGTTCAGGAAAGTGTTCCTCTCCTTTCTTCTCCAGGAGGATTTTATAAGCTCCGTGATGGAATGTTTCCTGTTGACTTATTCAATAAAGATATTCACCTGGACTCGATGTTTACTATAATTCAAGGTGTGTGGGCTATCTTTGGCTCTGAACTCTCTCCACTGGAGTGCTGACTGAATTTAATTCCCAACTATGCAGCTGGAGAGCAGTTGATAGACACATCTTCTGGATCAAATTTTCTTATCTAGGAAGCTTTTATTATCTGTGTGATTCTGTTAAGCAAAAATGTAATCAAATTTTATTTTCAGTACCTGACTCTCTGATACTATTAATAGATGAAGTACAAGCCAAAACCGGTTTGGCTCAGTGGATAGAGCGTCGGCCTGCGGACTGAAAGGTCCCAGGTTCGATTCCGGTCAAGGGCATGTACCTGGGTTGCGGGCATATCCCCAGTGGGAGATGTGCAGGAGACAGCTGATCGATGATTCTCTCTCATCAATGTTTCTAACTCTCTATCTCTCTCCCTTCCTCTCTGTAAAAAATCAATAAAATATATTTAAAAAAAATAGATGAAGTACCTATAAAACTACAATCCCCAAAATGAACTATTATTGAGTTCTTAATTTCCCATGTTGCACTTGCACCCTGCCAACCCCTTCCCTCTTTTTTATGCAATCTGTGAGTGGAGGTGGAACAACAGATGGGATGAGGGTGCCCAGCAGTAAGTAGACACTCAATGTAACATTTTTCATTATTTCTTTCATTGAATAGGTAGTGAGTAAGCACCCTGATTCTGGCACTCTTGTAGATGGTGAGGGCACAATAGCAAAGCAAAGTTCCCCCGTCATGGAAGTTACATTGTAGTGGGTACAGAGTTGATGTTCAGCCAAAGAAATTTATCAGATGGGTAAGTGCTATGAACATTAGCAGGGTAAGGGGGTAGTAAGTAATGAAGGGACTTAAGAATTTAGAAAACGCTTCTCATAACTGGATTTTTACCAGCTTTTCCCCTCCAAAATAAATTAAATACAATCCCCATTCAGGAAACACAAAATGTCCTGTTAAAATGGGCACTCAGCTTCCTTTTGTCACCTTCAGGGGTTCTTGAGTATGTCCACAGGGCTCAAGAGACACAGCTGTAAAATCACTGAAATGAGTCCAGGAGGCACATTTTCAAAAAATTTTAATGGTATTTTTAATTTCTGAAACAACAAATAGCCATTCCAAATGGCAATAGTTCCCAAAGTGGATGAATTAAAAATGTGGACGCTGCAGGTAACCCGTGAGCTGAGGGTCCCCTCCCCCGCCGCCCCGCGCCTCACCCCACCCGCCCCCACCCCCTATGAGATGAGCAAAGCCCGAGCCACTGCCCATGAGGTTGCCACCCAGGTGAAGCTGTGGGGCTGGAGCTGTCAAGATGGGGGCAGTGGGCCTCTCGCTGCCCTCCAGCACCTGGAGCTCCGGGCCTTCCTCCGCCTGCTGGAGCACAGCTGCCTTCAGGAATTCCTCGCCAGAGACCCCTGCTTCCAGATTTCAGGTAAGTGTCTCCTGGCCACGGTGCTGGTCTACTTCCGGCGCGCCAACCTGAAGCTCAGCGAGTACACCTGCAGCAACCTGTTCTTGGCACTGAACCTTGCAAGCGATATGGAGGAGGACCTGGAGGAAGCCAAATGTATGATTTTCCCGTGGGCCCTGGGCGAGGGTTGGCACAATCAGGTGGCAGACTTCCTGCGTCAGAGGGACAAGCTGCGGGCGAGGATGGGCCTCCGGGCTTTAGTGAGCCGCCAGCGCTGTGAGAAGGTCATGGCCATGGAGCCATCCCACTGGGCCTGGGCTCGGGAGCGGTGCCCCCACCATGGCGGGGCTCACAGGAGCTACTCAAAGGCCAGGATCACTCTCTCCGGGGGCTCCCTCTGTGGCTCGTCCGTTCTCCATAGTCACTACTCCCACCAACCCTGCCCCTTGCCTGTCTTACCCAAGAGTCCTGCCCCAAACCCGAAGTGGTACGGCTCTCCTTCCCAGGCCTGTCTCTCAGGGGCTGAAGACCCCTGGGCTGGGGGCTTCCTCATGGTCATGCCCTCCCAGCTACTTCTGGAGCCAGGCACCTACACCCTTCACATCCTCTTGGAGCCGCTGCCAGCGCCCTAGGCGCAGACGGATGGAGGAACTGGCGGACGGAAGCACGCACGCACGCTCGCAGGTTGAAGAGCAGGGGCCTGCCTGCCCTGTGGCCCACTGCCCTCCTGTCTTGTTGACTGCAGGCTGTCAGTGCTGCCCAAGCCCCCTGCCCCTCCTCCCAACCTGCAACTTGCACCCACTCTGACCCTGCCCCCCTCCAATAAACTCATGTCCACTGTGTGGAAAAAAAATGTGGGGAATATCATTTGGATTCCAAGAAAGTGAGGAAAATTTAATTTAACAAGACTATATTCCTACAGGGTTTATTAACTGACAGTTTCAAATGGTAACAATTAGGAAAAGAAATCTATAAATTGTTCAAACAATGGCCTCATTGTTGGAATAAAGGAATAGACTTTTCAAGTGAGTTCTTTGAGAGAAATCACTTATTTGAGTGAATGACTTCTGATATATTCATCTAAAACTGCTGCCTAAGGAAACCATGCCAGGTGATGGAGAAAAAAAATGTTTTGTGTTTAGACAAACCTGACTTTGAAGCCCAAATCTCTCACATGATACTTACATAACCATAGGCAAGATACTTAAACTTTTGAGCCTATGTTTTCTCACCTGTCAAATGGGAGTAAAGACCTATTTTACATAAGATTACATATACATAGCCAATAAACATGGGGAGATATTCAACATCATCTTGTTCGGGGAAATGTAAATCATGATTACGAGATGACATTTTGCAACAATTTGATGAGAAAAAAATGTAAAAGTTTGACAAGACCCTGAACATACACTTGCATGCACTTTCACACATAGCACAATGCTCTTAGACAGCCCTCAAGCAGAATAAATCTATCTGAAGAAGCGCATGTTCCCAAAAAGACTAGGTAAGGACACGATAATATTTTATTTCTTCAAGATAGCACCCTAATGGATATGAGAAATATTTCAGTCACTAATTCAGTTTCTTGATCAGTTGTACAATATATTTACTGAGTATTTATCATAAAATATCAGTACTCAACTAGATGAAGTAAGGTATACAAGAAAGGGAGTACAGTGCAACTCATGGTAGACATGACAGTAAGCAGAAGGAGCGGAGGGAGGAGAAAGAGCAGAGGAGAGAGACAAGAAAGTGGTATTAATTCTCGGGTACTGCTGGTGAGAGAGGAAATTGACTTACTCACTTTGGAAAATAGTTTTGTCATTATCTAATAAAGTTTAAGATGCATACACCCTGCAACCAAAAAATTTCACTCCTAAGTAATTATTTTACAGAAAGACATACTTATGTGCTCCAGAATATGGTCATGTTAGCATTACAGTTGGTAATAGCCTCAAACTGGAAATAAAATGCCCACAAAAGAAGTATAGTTAAATTGTGGTATGTTTATCCAATGGAATACTATACAGCAATGAAAATGAAGACACCAGGGTTAAAGATGGCTGCCGACAGGACAGCAGGCTGCAAGGTAGTGTGTGAGTGAGAGAACAAAAGGAGAGTGAGTGTATGTGTGGGGAGTGTATGTATTTGTGAGTGAGGAACAGCTATATTCCAAGGAATTGTTGGGGACTGCCGGATAGGGCTCCCCTGGCCAGGCAGCCTCTCCTGCTGCTGAAATCTCTCCCGGTGTGGATGGCTCTGCGCAGAGATTGTGCCATCTTGAAGGGGAGAGTGGCGCTTATCTGAAGCCCAGCCTTACCTTCAACCGGGGAGACCCTTGGGCACCTCCTGGGACCCTACAACCACAACCCCAGGGACCAGCTACCTCAGCTGTGAACCCAGGAATACCAAGACTCCAGCCTCTCCGACCGCAGGCGCCTAGAAAGTCTGTCCAGGAGGAGACAAAGCGGCGCAAGTACGCTGATGACCCCTGTGCCTTCTCACAGAGCCGAGAGAAGGAACAGCTGAATCAGTTAATATCCACCCAGAACTGGCGAATCAAACACAGCTGGTGAGAAATCCGTGGATGGAAAGGTCAGCTATTGCCTAGGGCAGCGGTTCTCAACCTGTGGGTCGAGACCCCTTTGGGGGTCGAACGACCCTTTCACAGGGGTCGCCTAAGACCATCAGAAAACACATATATAATTACATATTGTTTTTGTGATTACTCACTATGCTTTAATTATGTTCAATTTATAACAATGAAAATACATCCTGCATATCAGATATTGACATTACGATTCATAACAGTAGCAAAGTTACAGTTATGAAGTAGCAACGAAAATAATTTATGGTTGGGAGTCACCATAACACGAGGAACTGTATTAAAGGGTCGCGGCATTAGGAAGGTTGAGAACCACTGGCCTAGGGAGAGGTGAGATCTGGGGTCTAGGCTGAAGGGAAAAATGTGCGCGGAAACAGGCGTGAAATGCGCACAGCGGGAACTAGAGTCTCAAAGGAAGATTGCGCTCCACAGAATACTCGCTGCTGGGGTAAGTGTAGCCCTCGAATGTGGAAGGGGATCCACGGGGCTGCGGGCAGAAGGAGACGCTAGAAATTAACCCACGGCAGGGCTGGGCACAGGAGGGCAGTCTGGAGTTCTGCCAGGGCACCAACTGCGGAGTGCCAGGGGAAGACTCGAGTCTGTGCGCATCCTGTGGCTTTTTCTTTTTTCTTCTTCTTTTTTTTCCTTTTCTTTTTTAAATCCTTGCTTCTGATTACTAAGCCCAGTACATGGGATCTTCCAATTAAAAAACACTCGCCGAGACTGCAGGAGAAAGCTGTTTTTGTGGAACCTGGAGAACAGAGTGTGGAGAAATGAACAGGAAGCCAGCTCTAGGGCAGTCCATCCCTCTAACCCAGCATTACGTGTGGCAGGGAAAGCCATCTAAACACTGGGTATGGAAGGAGCCTTTTAGTCCCGGATATCAATACAGAAACACTGCCACCCAGGGGTTGTATCAGAAATTGGCTCTTGTGTGAATGCAACTAAAGGCAGACTAAGAAACAAAGAGCTACCAACTGCTTGGAAAAAGGATTGTGGCTTATGACGCAGAGGAGCTGTGGAGCACAGGGAACTCCAATACTGGGCTGTCTACCTGACAAGAAACAGACCTGCCAAGCAGAACAGTAGAGGAAGTGAATGACCTTCACTACCTCACATTTTTATTTTTTATCTTTTACTTGAGAAACTAATTTTTTTTCTTTCTCACCT
This sequence comes from Myotis nattereri, assembly GCF_964212035.1. Classification (NCBI taxonomy): domain Eukaryota; kingdom Metazoa; phylum Chordata; class Mammalia; order Chiroptera; family Vespertilionidae; genus Myotis; species Myotis nattereri. The sequence goes on from NC_138080.1 coordinate 11,710,667, forward strand.
GATTTTACCTTTTTTTTATATTTTTGTTTTTAATTACTATTATTTACCTTTTCTTAAGTTTTATTTTATTTTTTCTTTATTTTATTTTATTTCATTTTATTTTGGGATTAGTGCTCTACATTCTATTTTTATTTTTCCTACAGCATTATTTTACTCTATCTCAATTTTTCCTTTATACCAGCACTCTCTTCCTCACATTCCCTTTTTGCCCTGTTTCTCTTACCCTGTTCTTGCTTTAGTTTTTCTCTATCCTTTCTTTTTACTCCCTGTTAAAAATTGATCTCACTCATATATCTAATTCCTACTCCCCTGCTCCAAGCCCATACACTTTTCTCTTCCCTTTCTTCAATATCCAGATTTTCTTTTACTTCCCTTTTGTTTTTTTGTTTTGTGTTGTTTTGTTTTTTTTCTATTCTGTTTTTTAAATTTTTTCCTTTTCTCAATATCATTTTTGCATTCTTTTCTATCCCCTAACTCTCTTTTTTCTGGTGGTCACCTTTATTTGGGGTTATTAGTATTGTAAATACATTTGTGTTTGGTGCCCTGTGCACTGTGTATTGTTGTGGTGTATTTTGTGCCTTTAAGGCAACGCAGGAGAGAGAGAGCTACATAACCAGACATCCAGAGAGGAGCGATCATGGGGGAGACAAAGAAACAGCCCACATACAAAAGAAAGGGAGGTATCACCAGAAAAGGAAGTAAGTTAAATGGAGGCAAGCAAAATGTCAGAGAAAGAATTCAGAGAAATGGTCATAAGGTCGCTAAAAAGGATAGAAGACAAATTCAATAATATGTGTAAGAACCAAGAGGAAATGAAGAAGAATCAAGAAGAAGTGAAAAATGACATCGCTGCAATAAAGAACTCAATAGAAAGCATCAACAGTAGACTAGAACAAGTAGAGGACTGCATCACTGAGCTAGAAGACAAGGTAGGAAAAAATACCCAAGCAGAGCAGCATCTAGAAAAAAAAAAAACTTAAAAAGCAGGAGGAGAGCCTAAGGGAGCTTTGGGACAACAGGAAATGAAACAACATCTGCAAAATAGGGATGCCAGATGGAGACGAAGGTGATCAAGGAATAGGAAACCTGTTTGGAGAAATAATGACATAAAACTTCCCTGATATAGGGAAGAAAAAACTCACACAAGTCCAAGAAGCTCACAGAGTCCCAAACAAGATGAACCCCAAAAGACAGACACTGAGACACATTATAATTAAATTGGCAAACACCAACGACAAAGTAAGAATCTTAAAGGCTGCCAGAGAGAGAGAAAGTTACCTACAGAGGATCACCCATCAGACTAGTGACTGATTTCTCAACAGAAACACATCAGGCCAGAAGGGAATGGAATGAAATATACAAAGTCATGCAAAGGAAGGGTCTGAATCCAAGAATACTATACCCAGCAAGACTATCAATCAAAATTGAGGGTAAAATCAGGAGCTTCACAGACCAAAAAAGACTAAGGAAGTTTATCACCACCAAACCAGCTATGCAAGAAATGCTAAATGGTCTGCTATAAAAAGAAGAAATAGGAAGAGAAGAAGGAACACAGGCATAAAGAATAAAAATGGCAACAAACAAGTACCTATCAATAATAACTTTAAATGTAAATGGATTAAATGCCCCAATCAAAAGACATAGGGTAGCTGAGTGGATAAGAAAACATGACCCATATATCTGCTGTCCACAGGAAACCCACCTCCAAAAAAAGGAATCACACAGACTGATGGTGAAGGGATGGAAAAAGGTTTTTCAGGTGAATGGAAAGGAAAGAAAAGCTGGGGTAGCAATATTTATATCTGACAAATTAGACCTCAATGTGAAGGCCATAACAAGAGATAAGGAAGGCCACTTCATAATACTAAAGGGAGCAATTCAACAAGAAGATGTAACTCTGGCAAACATACATGCACCCAATACAGGAGCACCCAAATACATAATAAAAAACTTCTGGAGGATATCAAGGGAGAGATCTACAGCAATACAATAATAGTAGGGGACTTTAATACCCCACTAACACCACTGGAAAAATCCTCTAAACAAAAAATCAGCAAAGAAACAGCAATCCTAAATGACTCACTAGATCAGATGGAATTAATTGACATCTTCAGAACATTTTACCCCAAAGCCAAAGAATATACATTCTTTTCAAGTGCAAATGGGTCATTCTCAAAGATAGACCACATATTGGGACACAGGCAAAGTCTCTTCAAATTCAAATAGATAGAAATTATATCAAGCATCTTCTCACATCACAATGGCATAAAACTAGAAATCAACCACAATAAAAACAATTAAAAAAATCAAGCACCTGGAGGCTAACTAGCATGCTATTAAACAATAATTGGTCTACCAAAGAAATCAAGAAGAAATAAAAAGCATCATGGCAACAAATGACAATGAAAACACAACAATCCAAAATCTATGGGACACAGTGAAAGCAGTCTTGAGAGGGAAGTTCATAGCTCTACAGGCCTATCTCAAAAAAAAACAAGAAACAATGGTAATGAATTATCTAACCCTACAACTCAAAGAGTTACAAAGAGAGCAACAAGAAAAGCCTAGAGTAAGCAGAAGGAAGGAAATAATAAAGATCAGAGTGGAGATAAACGATATAAAGACCAAAAATCAATACAAAAGATCAACAAAACCAAGAGCTGGTTCTTTGAAAGGATAAACAAGATTGATGAACCTCTAGCCAGGCTCACCAAGAAGCAAAGAGAGAGGACACAAATAAACAACATCAGAAATGAAAGAGGTGAAGTAACAACCAATCCCACAGAAACACAAACGATTATGAAAAATACTATGAACAACTCTATTCCAACAAAATGGACAACCTAGATGAAATGGACAGATTCTTAGAAAAATACAAGCTCCCAAAACTCAATCAAGAAGAATCAAAAAACCTGAATAGGCCAATAATGACTGAAGAAAATTGAAGCAGTAATCAAAAAACTTCCAGCAAACAAAAGCCCTGGCCTGGACAGCTTCACAGGGGAGTTTTACCAAACATTCAAAGAACAACTAGAACCTATCCTCCTCAGGCTATTCCAAAAAATTCAAGAGGAAGACACACTTCCAAGCTCTTTCTATGAATCCAGAATTACCCTAATCTCAAAACCAGATAAAGACACCACAAAGAAAGAGAATTACAGGCCAATATCCCTGATAAACATAGATGCTAAAATTCTCAACAAAATTCTAGCAAATCGGATTCAGCATTACATTAGAAAGATCATACACCATGACAAAGTGGGATTTATTCCAAGGATGCAAGGATGGTACAATGTCCCCAAATAAATTAATGTGACACATCACATAAACAAACTGAGAGATAAAAATCACATAATCATATCAATTAATGCAGAAAAAGCATTTGACAACACCCTTTCTTGATAAAAACTTTCAGCAAAGTGGGAATAGAAGTATCATACCTCAAATTAATAAAAGTCTTATATGACAAACCTACAGCCAACATCATACTCAATGAGCAAAAACTAAACTAATTTCCCCTAAAAACAGGAACAAGACAAGGATGCCCACTTTCACCACTCCTGCTTGATATAGTACTGGAAGTGCTAGCCATGGTGATCAGACAAGAATATATAAAAGGCATACAAATTGGAAAGGAAGAAGTAAAACTGTCTTTATTCGCAGATGACATGATACTATACATAGAAAACCCCAAAGACTTCATCAAAAAAACTACTAGACTTAATAAATGAATTCAGCAATGTAGCAGAATAAAAATTAACACCCAGAAATCTATGGCTTTTTTATACACCAACAATGAAGTCACAGAAAGAGAAACTAAAAAAACAATCCCATTCACCATTGCACCAAAAAAATAATAATAATAAGATACCTAGGAATAAACTTAAGTACGGACCTAAAAGACCTGTACTCAGAAAACTACAGAAAATTGAAAAAAGAGATAGAGAAAGACATAAACAAATGAAAGAACATACCATGTTCATGGATTGGTAGAACCTACATCATTAAAATGTCCATACTACTCAAAGCAATCTACAGATTCAATGCAATCCCCATTAAAATACCAATGGCATATTTCAAAGATCTAGAAAAAACCCTCCAAAAATTCATCTGGAATAAGAAAATGACCTCGAGTAGCCACAGCCATCCTGAGAAAGAAGAACAAAGTTGGAGGAATCACAATACCAGATATCAAGCTATATTACCAAGCCACAGGTCTCAAAACTTCCTGGTACTGGCATAGACAGTGTGAACAGACATAAAGTGGGAACAGACATAAAGACCAATGGAACAGAACAGAGAACCCAGAAATTGACCCAAGCCATTATGCTCAATTAATATTTAACAAAGGGGGTAAGAGCATACAATGGAGTCAAAACAGTCTCTTTAATAAATGGTGCTGGGAAATTTGGACAGATACATGCAAAAAAATGAAACTAGATTACCAACTTACACTGTACAGAAAAACAAACTCAAAATGGATAAAGGGCTTCAATATAAGATGAGAAACCATAAAAATCCTATAAGACTCCATAGGCAGCAAAATAGCAGACATATGTCTTAGCAATATCTTTACAGACACAGCCCCTAGGGCAATGGAGACTAAGGAGAAAATAAACAAATGGGACTACATCAAAATAAAAAGCTTCTGCACAGCAGAAACCATAAACAAAACAACAAGAAAGCACACTGCATGGGAGAACATATTTGCCAATGATATTTCTGATAGGGCTTAATCTCCAAAATTTACAGAGAACTCATACAACTTAACAAAAGGAAGATAAATGATCCAATAAAAAAATGGTCAAAGGATGTAAATAGACACTTTTTGAAAGAGGACATACAGAAGGCCCAGAGACATATGAAAACATGCTCAAAGTCACTAATCATCCTAGAGATGCAAATCAAAATGACAATGAGATACCATCTCACACCTGTCAAAATGGCTATCATCAACAAATCAACAAATGACAAGTGCTGGAGAGGATGTGGAGAAAAAAGGAGCCCTCATGCACTGCTGGTGGGAATGCAGACTGGTGCAGCCACTGTGGAGAACAGTATGGAGTTTCCTCAAAAAACTAAAAATGGGACTTCCATTTGACCCAGTAATCCCACTTCTAGGACTCTATCCCAAGAAAACAAAAACACCAATCAGAAAGGATATATGCACCCCTATGTTCATAGCAGCACAATTTTATAATAGCCAAGATTTGGAAACAGTCTAAGTGCCTATCAGCAGATTAAAAAACTGTGGTACATCTACACAACGGAATACTATGCTGCTATTAAAAAGAAGAAATTTTTACCATTTGCAACAGCATGGATGGACCTGGAGAGCATTATGCTAAGTGAAATAAGCCAGTCAGAGAAAGATAAATATCACATTATCTCACTCATATGTGGGATATAATGATCAACATAATTTGATGAACAAGAATAGATCAATCTAAGACACGTGGTGGGTGGGGGGCTGTTAGAGAGCAACCAATGGACTTATATGTATGCATATTAGCATAACCAATGGACACAGACATTGGGGGGATGGGGCTTGCCCGAGCTGGGAAGGGATGGGGGAGGGGGTCAATTGGGGGAAAAGGAGACATATGTAAAACTTTAGACAATTAAAAAAATGATAATAATAAAAATTTAAAAAAAAATTTATGTAGCTGTAGTGAAGACACTACAGCTACATACGGCAATGATGACATGAGTGAATATAAAAAACATTATGTTAAACAAAACAAGATAGACCAAAAAAAAATTTATTCTGTATAATCCCATTTGTAAAGTTAAAAAATCAAGAAAAACTAAGCTAATTTTTTGGGACTCATTCATAGGTGGTAAAATCATAAAGCAAAACAAAGAAGGGAAGGAAAGGATTATGGTTCGTGTAATGGTTAATTTTACTTGTCAACCTGGTTAGGCTATAGAACCCAGATATTTGGTCAGACACAGGTCTAAAAGTTGCTATGAAGGCATTTCTTAAATGAGTTTACATTTAATTAGTAAACTTTGAGTAAAGCACATTACGCTGCATAAGGTGGATGATCCAGTCATTTGAAGGCCTTAAGAGAAAAATATTGAGGTCCCCAAAGGAAGAAAGAATTCTGCCTCTAGACAGCCTTTGGACTCAAGCTGCAACAATAGCTCTTCCTTGGATCTCCAACCCGCTGGCTTGCCCTGCAAATTTCTTGCCAGTCTCCACAATTGCATGAGCCAATAGCATAAACACCCCCCCCTTCTTTCTCTTTCTCTCTCTCTCTCCATATATGTATGTGTATTTCTATGTCCTATTGATTTTGTTTCTCTGGAGAACTTTAATACAATCTAGAATGGCCTTTGGGTTGCTAGAAATATTCTATTTCTTCTCCTGGTTGATAGTTATAGAGATGTTCACTCCTCAATAATTCATTAAGCTGTATATTTATGTTTTACGTACTCTGTTATATATGTACTAGAGGCCTGGTGCACGAATTCATGCACAGGTGGGGTCCAGCTGGCCTGCCCCGATGGAGGCCAATACAGGGCTGGACTGGAGGTGGGGACACAGGAAGTTGGTCGCTGACCCCAACCCCAATCAGGCCTGATCAGGGCCAGGTTGGCTGGGGGTGGAAGAGCTGTGGGAGGTCAGCCGGCCCTACCCCTGATGGGGGACAATTAAGGGTGGGGCTGGCCAGGGGAGAGGCTGCTGGTGGTTGGTCAGCTGGCCCCATCCACGATTGGGGTTGCGGCGGGTCGATCGGGGTGGGGCTGGCCGGGGAGAGGTGCCATGGGAAGTTGTGGGGGGCCAATCAAGGCTGGTTGGCCACCACAGTGCACATGATAGCAACCAGTCATTCTGGTCGTTGCGGTTGTTCTGGTAGATGCGTCATCCGGTCGCTTGGCTTTTATTTATATAGACTAGAGGCCTAGTGCATGAAATTTGTGCACGAAGGGGGGTCCCCTCAGCCCAATCTGCACCCTCTCCAATCCAGGACCCCTCGGGGGATGTCCAACTGCCAATTTAGGCCCTGGGATCTGGCCTAAACTGGCAGTCAGACATCTCTCTCACAATCCAGGACCGCTGGCTCCTAACTGCTCACCTGCCTGCCTGCCTGATCACCCCTAACTGCCTCTGCCTGCTGGCCTGATCGCCCCTAACTGTCAACCGCCTGCCAACCTGATCGCTCTCAACTGCACCCCCTGCCAACCTGGTCACCACCAACTGCTCCTCCACCGTTCTGGTTGCCCCTAACTGCCCCCTCCCCCTGCTGGCATAATTGCCCCTTACTGCCCCCCTGCTGGCCTGGTTGCCCCACACAGCCTGCTGTTCAGTTGTTTGGTCATCCCTCACTAACACCCCTGCTGGTCTGGTCGCCCCCAACTGCTCCCCTCTGCTTGCCTGGTCACCCCCAACTGCCCCTCCCACCGGCCTGGTCACCCTTAACTGTCCACCCTCCCCCCCCCCCCACTGGCCTCATCTCCCCATGCAGCCTGCTGTTCAGTCATTTGGTCGTCCCTCACTAACCCCCCTGCCGGCCTTGTTGCCCCATGCAGCCTGCTGTTGGGTCGTCCATCGGTTGTTTCGGTCATGACAACCCCTGGCTTTTTATATATTAGGATTATATTTTATAATTTAAAAAGGATTTATGAAAACATTACTTTCTAGCTAGCATTGAGAAGCTCATAAATAAACAAAAGAAATTGAATCTAGCATCAAATGACATACCTTATAGCTAGATAATTCAGAAGTTATGATAAAATATCCAAATGTCATTTATGTCAAACCTTCTTCCAGTGATTATTGACTCCTCCTATTTTCTGAAAAACTCAAGTCTCCTTCTTGTGCACCCACAAAACTTTATAACACATCTTTATATCTTTCCATGCCTCTTCGATTAGACTCTAAGCACCATAAGAAAAAGATTTACATCTCATTTTTGCACTTCGGAGCACAATATACAGTTGAGTGATTTCTCAATAATAATTTCTTAGATGCATTCATGAACCAGTTCATTAATAAATAAATAACACTTTTCTGAATAATGGACTCTAAATATGATTTGCCACGGTTCTGAATAATAAAGGAATGGTGTAGACTAGAACAGTGATTTTCAACCTTTTTCATCTCATGGCACACATAGACTAATTACTAAAGTTCTGCAACACACCAAAAAATACAGGTATAATTTTGATTGATTTACAAAAAATAATAATTGTAATTACCTATTCTTTTTGTTTCAAAGAATATATGTACCCCTATGTTTATTGCAGTGTTATTTACAATAGCCAAGATTTGGAAACAACCCAAGTATCCATCAGTAGATGAGTGGATTAAAAAGCTGTGGTACAGCCCTAGCTGGTTTGGCTCAGTGGATAGAGCATCAGCCTGCAGACTGAAGCGTCCCAGGTTTGATTCCAGTCAAGGGCACATGCCTGGGTTGTGGGCTCAATCCCCAGTAAGGGACGTGCAGGAGGCAGCTTATAATAATTCTCTCTCATCATTGATGTTTTTATCTCTCCTTCTCCCTTCCTCTCTGAAATCAAAAAATATATACATATATACATAAAAAATAATAAAAATAAAATTGTTTTTTAAAAAATCTGTGGTACATTTACACAATGGAATACCATTCTGCTATAAAAATTTACTCTGTGACAGCATGAATGGACCTGGAGAACATTATGCTAAGTGAAAAAATCCAGTAAGAGAAAGACAAACACCATATGATTTCACTCATATGTGGAATTTAATGAACAAACTGAACTGACAAGCAAAATAGGGACAGACTCATAGATAGAGGGCAGGCAGATAGTACTGGTGCGGGGAGGGGTTGGAGAGATTGAGCGAAAAAGAAAAAGAGAGAGAGAACTCATGGACATGGGTAACACTGTGATGAATGCAGAGGAGGGGAGAGGATGAGGGGAGGTGGAAGAGGGCATTGATGGGATAAATGGTGATGAAAAAATTAAATTAAAAATAAATAGGAAATGCATTTGCATTTAAAAAATTAAAAATCAGGTAACTATACTTGCATGTAAGGATTCCTGGTACCAAGAATTAACCAATCAGACACAACCTTATTATTAAAAGTGACCAATATGATGCAACTCTATTATATGACCTATATATTTATAGTTCAAGACAGGGCATTCACACACTAGAGGGCTATTGTGTTAGCTTTTGTCATTTTTTTATCTGACAATCTAAGGTAAAAGAGGTCAGTGCTCCTGACTAAATAGTCAGGTATTGCATGTTTTAAAAATTCTTGTGGCACACCAGTTGCAAGTCACAGAGCTAGAAGATAAAAAAAAAATTATGGAGCCCAGCCGGTGTGGCTCTGTGGTTGAGCATTGATCTATGAACCAGGAGCTCAATTTGATTCCCAGTCAGGGCACATGCCTGGGTTGAAGGCTCGACCCCCAGTAGGGGGTATGCAGGGGGCAGCAGATCAATAATTCTCTCTCATATTGATGTTTCATCTCTTTTTCCCTCTCTGGAATCAATAAAAATATTTTAAAAATAAAATAAATTATGGGAAATATGGGTCTTATGCTGGATTCTGAAGGATGGTAGAGTATAAATAGGAAAGTCTAAAGACATTCTCTTCATACCTTAGAGAGTTTGTGAATGGAGGTGAACAGAGTAGACTTGTAGTTCAGTGGGGTTGTCTGGAAGGACAGGGCAGAACATATGAACTAAAAAGTGGAGCAAAGCTGGTCAAAAAAAAAAAAAAAAGGAAGCCAGGAAGGGAGACTGGGCCCAATTCTGTAGAAAACAAGATGCAATAATTAGTTTCTCTTCTTCTTCTTCTTCTTCTTCTTCTTCTTCTTCTTCTTCTTCTTCTTCTTCTTCTCCTCCTCCTCCTCCTCCTCCTCCTCCTCCTCCTCCTCCTCCTTTTTTTTTTTTAACCTTAACATAAAGACCCCACTTTTTTTTTAAAGACATTATTTCTATTTTATTGTTCAAAGGATGATAATTTTTTATTTATTTTTTTAATAAAATCTTTATTGTTCAGATTATTACATTTGTTCCCCCTTTTACCCCCCATAACTCCCCTCCTCCCAGTTCCCGCCCCACCCTCTGCCCTCACTCCCCACCCACTGTCCTCATCCATAGGTGCACGATTTTGTCCAGTCTCTTCCCGCATCTCCCACACCCCTTTCCCCCCCAAGAATAGTCAGTCCATTCCCTTTCTAGTCCCTGATTCTATTATGATCACCAGATTATTTATTCACTTGATTCTTAGATTCACTTGTTGATAGATGCATGTTTGTTGTTCATAATTTGTACCTTTACCTTTTTCTTCTTCTTCCTCTTCTTAAAGGATACCTTTCAGCATTTCATTTAATACTGGTTTGGTGGTGATGAACTCCTTTAGCTTTTCCTTATCTGTGAAGCTCTTTATCTGACCTTCACTTCTGAATGATAGCTTTGCTGGATAAAGTAATCTTGGTTGTAGGTTCTTGGTATTCATCACTTTGAATATTTCTTGCCATTTGCTTCTGGACTGCAAAGTTTCTGTTGAGAAATCAGCTGACAGTCGTATGGGTACTCCCTTGTAGGTAACTGACTGTCTTTCTCTTGCTGCTTTTAAGATTCTCTCTTTGTCTTTTGCTCTTGGCATTTTAATTATGATGTGTCTTGGTGTGGTCCTCTTTGGATTCCTTTTGTTTGGGGTTCTCTGCGCTTCCTGGACTTGTAAGTCTATTTCTTTCACCAGGTGGGGGAAGTTTTCTGTCATTATTTCTTCAAATAGGTTTTCAATATCTTGGTCTCTCTCATCTTCTGGCACCCCTATAATTCTGATGTTGGTACACTTGAAGCTGTCCCAGAGGCTCCTTACACTATCTTCGTATTTTCGGATTCTTTTTTCATTTTGCTTTTCCAGTTGGGTGTTTTGTGATTCTTCGCATTTCGAATCTTTGACTTGACTCTTGCGCTCCTCTGGTCTGCTGTTGGGTGTCTGTATAATATTCTTTATTTCAGTCAGTGTATGCTTAATTTCTAGTTGGTTCTTTATCACAACATCGAGGGTCTCATTAGATTTCTTGAGGATCTCACTACATTTATCGGCAGCTTCTAGACAGTTCTTGAGAGACCTTAAAAGTGTGGTTTTGAGCTCTATATCTTCCATTTCTGACATTTGAGGCCTGTTTCTTTGTCTCCGCAATTTTTTATCTTTTCTTGGTGCACCCCCTAGTGGTCTTTGTGCGCAGTCTTGTTGTAGTTAAGCCTTTATTGTTGTCGGCAATACCGGGGGTGATTTGATCTCCAGGCTAACTGGCTATGAGAGTCCGCTGTGTCTGCAGTGGGAGAACTTCTGTGCTGGATCTCTAGGGCTGTGCTAATCTAGCGTTTGCCTGAGGCTATCCGGCAAATGGTTCTTCGCAGGGCTTGGGCGGGGCGGGTCCCCGGGGATCTACAGGGTGGGCGGAGCAAGCAGTTATGGCTGCTCTCAGTTCCATCCCTAGGGGCTCTGCCTCACAGAGTCCCAGCAACCGCTGCAAACCTCAGAGAGAAAGCTGCCTTCGAGTTCCGACCAAAGCCAGACAGTCCCGCTTCTCCCGTTTGAGTCTGGATCCCTAGAGACTCGCCCAGATCTGGAGCTCAGAGTCTGAAACAACCTCCCGATTGAAAACAACAACCGCGCCCTCCGCCTCCAGCCCACTCCGCGTGCACTCCGCACCTGAGTATTTCACTTCAGCACTGCGCCTCCTCTGAGTCTGGGTATGATATTCTCTTTCCTCCTAGTTGTAGAATTTCCACTCAGGCAGCCTTCCTGTGGTTCTGGATGATGTCCGTTCCGTCGTTTAGTTGTTTTTTGAAGTGGTTGTTCGAGGCAGCAATCTCCGGCGTTAACCTATGCCGCCATCTTGGTTTCTCCCATGACCCCACTTTCTGAAAGGGGAACTAGTAAACTCCAATTCTCCACATGATGATACTCTTCATCACTAAAAGACCTAATTTCTAGGTTAATGCAGTTCAAAAGCTACTGTTCAAAGTACTGAAACATTCAGATTTCCTCTTTTGCTTTAGTTTTCAGCCAGGAAGAAATATAATTGTTACCAAGGCACCAACATAGTAAGACATAGGAATGAGACTCTGAGGGTAATGGCCTTTGGTTTCCACCATGGAAGCCTGTGGCCTAAGTTCTTACACTGAACTATAGGATAATAGGATACAAACGGTTAAGACCCTAAAATTGGTGAGATTGAGTTTTGTCCACAGAGCTGAGTAATATTTTTTTAATGATTTAAATGACTTTTTGACATTAAGTAAATTAAACCAGTTTCAAATTAGACTTTCACTCTTGGTGCTCTGAGTTCATGCATTTAGTGTCTCAAAAAGTTAACTGTCATGATAACGCCTATAACACCATAGACAGATTAACAACATTTGGGGAATTAGTTGGCCCATAATTTCAGTCATCTCTGAGCTTTTCTATTTGCTATTTTCTTTAGATATACATGGACTCCTACTGCAGCTTTTTTTTATGCTATAGCTTTTATTTATTTTACTTTATTACATTTATAAAAGAAAGATAAAGCACACCTCCATAATCGAATCCTATGTTAACAAAAAAAAAGTGGAACTAAGACAAAGCAGAGAAAATGGGAGATGGGAAAATAGACAAATGGTTTAAATTGAGGGCAATTTTCCAGCTTGATTTATGCTGCTCTTAATTGCCAATTCCCAGGAGCCTCTTCTGCTGATTCTTTAATAGGAGAGGGGATGATCGCTGCCTCAGAGTAAACCTGAAATGATGGATGGCCTGGGCATTCAACACTTAGGCTCTGCTGGTGTGAAGGAAAATTTCTCTGCCTGGGCTGAAAGCTTAGCTCAGTTGGTTTGTAATTTTCATAAAAGCCAGAGCCCACACTCAGTATGCATTTGAATGCCATGGTGCCATGTCATCCATTTTAAAGGGTGTGATGTGCTGTAAATTCTTTGTCCTGGAATTCACAGAGAACATGTCATACCTCCATGCCAAACAAGGGTGAAACACCTTTGGAAATCATTATTCAACTGAAAGATGTTTTAATAGCATGTGTTCCCTTATATAAAAATAAAATTTCTTTTATAAACAAAATTATAATATGCAAAAAATACATCACCATAACCACCATTAAATTGTTCACCAGTATTCTTCCAACACATTACATGTGAATGTATGTTATGGACTGAATCCTTGTGTCTCCCTTAAATTCATACATTAAAGTCTTAATTGCCACCTGGTTGGTTTGGCTCAGTGGTCAGAATATTGGCCCGCAGACTGAAGGGTTCTGGGTTGGATTCTGGTCAAGGGCATGTACCTGGGTTGCAGGTTCAATCCCAGGTCAGGGCGCATGCAGAAGGCAACCAATCAATGTGCCTCTCTCAAATCGATGTTTCTCTCTCTGTGTCTTCCTCTCCCTTCCACTCTCCCTGAAGAAATCAGTGGAAAAATATCTTTAGATGAGGATTTTTTTAAAAAGCCTCAGTTAGCAAGCTAATGGTTTCAAGAGGTGGGGCCTTTGGGAGGTAATTAAGGTTAGATGAGTTCATGAGGATGGAGCCCCATAATGGAATTAGTGTCCTCATAAGAAGAGGAAGAGACTAGAGTTCTCTTTCATTCTCTCCATGCACACAACGCAGTGGTCATGTGAGAATACAGCTAGAGGGCAGCTGACTGCAAACTAGGAACAGATCTCACCAGGAACCAATTCAACTGTCACCTTAATCTTGTACTTCCAACCTTCAAAACTGTGAAAGACAAATTTCTCTGTTTAAGCTGTCCAGTCTATGGTATTTTCTTATAGCAGCCTGAACAGACTAAGACAAGTATATTTTTTTAATGTGAAACAATGGTTTTTCATTTCTCTTGCTCCCATCTTTTTTTATTTCGTCCAGGTGAAAATTAATATAAAGAAAGAAAGGTTTGTCTGATAGATGCTCCTCTCTAAAGCAGAGTGGTTAGAAACAGGAGCTACAATCTGTTTATGGTCAAATCTACCATTTATTAGCTGGGACATTAAGCAAGCTACTTCTTTGTGCCTCAGTTGCCTCAACTAAGATAGGATGTGTACAGTACCTACTTCAAAGTGCTCTTGGAGGAATTAAATTAGTATATATTATATAATGTATATATTAGTATATATATATTAGTATACTAATATATATATACATATATATACTATTTAGAATAATACTTGTTATATGGTCATCACAGTGTAAGATTTGGCTGCTGCTATTATTTCTATTTCTACCATGGACTTCTCAGATGGGGCACCAACAGCATATGCTGGAGTTGAAACTTGAAGAAGCAGTCAGAAAGACACAGGGAAACATGGGAGAGAGAAGATGAAGCAAAACCAGAGAGAAGGGTATTCCAAGCCACCTGCCTTCATAAGCACTAAAAACCAATGTAAAAGAAAAATTGTTCTAAGTCTAGGCTGGGATAGAGCCTTATGTATGATGTAATTCACAACTCATTCTGAAAAAATTAGTATTTCTGATCAAATGCTTGAGCAATTTTCTGATAAACTTTAATGGGATTAAGACTTGATGTGGGAACCCATGCTCCATGCTGTCAGTTGAGTCCCAGTCACACATTCCTGGGTTCAGAATAAAGTCTCGGGTCATCTCTGTGTAAGCATTAGCAGTGTGCTTTTGCTCTCTCAGATGTGTGCCAGTGGGACAATAAATTATTTGAACAAGAATTTATTTTTTTATTAATATAGTATAAGCTTTTTATATACAGTTTAACAATGATTACCTAATTATTCTTTTTTTCTTTAAATATGTCTTCCAAATGTGAATCTTTAGAATATATTAGTTTTTTTTCCAAAATATGTTTTTATTGATTTCAGAGAGAGGAAGGGAGAGGGAGACAGAGATAAATACATCAACAATGAGAGAGAATCATTAATCAGCTGCCTCCTGCATGCCCCTCACTGGGGATCAGCCCACAACCCAGGCATGTGCCCTGACAGGGAATCCAGTAGTGTTGGGAGCAAGCACACAGAACCTCCAGCTACTCTGCAGCCATCTGGGATTCCGATGCTATTGTATTTTAAATTTTAAATTCCAATAGTTAATTTCTGATAACAAGTTATTTCTAATAGATTACAAGAGCATACAGGAGGATGGGACCAGACACCTTTACTCTTACCAAGTAAAAAAATACTTTCTGGCAGTTAACAACAAGTGTCAAGGTTTTATTTTAATCTTGCTGCAAAGACAAAATCTTTAGCCTGGCCTGGATGACTCAGTTGAGCATAGACCTATGAACCAAGAGGTCACCATTGGAAGGAAAAAGTCACACAAGTTCAGGAATCAGAGAGTTCTAATCAAGATGAACCCAAAGAGACCAACTACAAGACACATCGTAATTAAAATGGCGAGTATTAAAGACAAAGAGATATTCTTAAGTGTGGCAAGAGAGATACAGTCTCTTGGAGCTCCCATAAGGCTGTCAGCTGGTTTCTCAACATAATTAATCACTATAGGCCAGAAGGAAAGTGTATGATGTTTCAAAGTAATGAAAAGCAAGGATGTGAAACCAAGACTACTCTATCCAGCAAGACTATCACTCAAAATTGAAGGGGAAATAAAGAGCTTCCCAACCAAAAATAAAAGCTAAATGAGTTCATTACCACCAAACCAGCATTGCAATAAATGTTAAAGGGACTGCTGTAAGAATAAGGAGAAATAGAGAGAAACATAAACATAAAGAATTAAAATGGCAATAAAGAGGTACCTATCAATAATCACCTTAAATGTAAATGAATTAAATTTTCCAATCAAAAGACATAGGGTAGCTGAATGGATACAAAAACATGACCCATATATATGCTGTCTACAAGATACCTACCTCAGAACAAAAGTCTCACACAGGATAAAAGAAAAGGGATGAAAAAAAATTTTCATGTAGATGGAAATGAAAAACAAAACAAAAGCTGAGGTAGCAATACTTACATCTGACAAAATCAACCAATAGACCAATAGATCAAAACAAAGGCCATAAAAGAGACAAAGAAGGTCACTACTTAATACTAACCACTGAGCAACAGTGGCCAGGGCTGCTGAGCGTTTTTATGAAAAATGGGTGCTAAGCCCTGGCTGGTTTGGCTCAGTGGGTAGAGTGTGAGTCCATGGACTGAAAGGTCCCTGGTTCAATCCAGTCAAGGGCACGTACCTCAGTTGTAGGTTGCCCAGTCCTAGCCAGGGTGCATGCAGGAGGCAACCAGTCAATGTGTCTCTCTCACATTGATGTTTCTTTCTGTTTCTCCCTCTCCCTTCCACTCTCTCTAAAAATCAATGGAAAAAATATCCTTGGGTAAGGATTAACAACAACAAAAAATGGGTACTGGATTTTGTCAAATGCTTTTTCTGTATCTATTGATATGATCATATTGTTTTTATCCTTCATTTTGTTTATGTGATGTACTACACTTATTGATTTGTGAATATTGTACCAGCCTTCCATGCCTGGAATAAATCCCACTTGGTCATGGTGCATGATCTTTTTAATGTATTGCTGGATTTAGTTTGGTAATATTTGTTGAGGATTTTAGTATCTATATTCATCAGGGATAGTGGTTAGAGTGTTGGCCCACGCACACCTGTCAGGGGTTTGAGGGCAAGTACTTGGGTTGCAAGTTGGATCCCTAGCCCTGGTGGGGTCGCGTGTGGGAGGCAACCAATTGATGTGTCTCTCTCACATTGATGGTACTCTCCTTTGTCTATCTACCGCTCTCTTCTTTCCACTCTCTCTGAAAAGCAATGGGGAAAATATCCTCGGGTAAGGGTTAACAAAACATAAAAACTCTCAGCATAGTGGGAATAGAGGGATCAGACCTCAACATAATAAAGGCCATATATGACAGCTATTAATGGGCAAAAACTACAAGTGTTTCCCTTAAGATCAGGAACAAGACAGGGATGATCACTTTCCCCACTCTTATTCAACATAGTACGAAAACATAGGCAGTAAAATCTCAGTGGCAATATTTTTGCCAATATGTCTCTAAGACCAAGGGAAACAAAGGGAAAAATAAGCAAATGGGACTACATCAAACTAAAAAGCTTCTGCACAGCAAAGGAAACCACCAACAAAACAAAAAGGCAGCCCACTGTATGGGAGAACATATTTGCTAAGGATTCATCTGATAAGGGGTTAATCTCCAAAATGTATAAAGAAGCTATACAACTCAACACCAGAAAGACAAACAATCCAATTAAAAAATGGGCAAAGGAACTGAATAGACAATTCTCCAAAGAGGACATACTGATGGCCAGTAGACATGAAAAAATGTTCAAGGTCACTAATCATCAGGGAGATGCTAATTAAAACTACAAGGAGGCATATCTCACATCTGCCAGAATGGCTACTATCAGTAAACCAACACACAAGTGCTGGAGAGAATGTGGAGAAAAAGGAACCCTAGGGCACCGTTGGTGAGAATGCAGACTGGTGCAACCACTGTGGAAACAGTATGGAGTTTCCTCAAACAATTAAAACTGGAACTGCCTTTTGATCCAGTGATCCCACTTCTAGGAATATATCCTAAGAATCCCAAAACACCAGTCAGAAAGAATACATGCACCTCATGTTCATAGCAGCATCATGTATAATAGCCAAGATCTGGAAACAGTCCAAGTGCCCATCAGTAGATGAATGGATAAAAGAAGCTGTGGTACCTTTACACAATGAAATACAATGCTGCTGTAAAAAAAGAAGGGACTCTCATCCTTTGCCAGCAGCATGAATGGACGTGGAGATAATGCTAATCAAAATAAGCCGGTCAGATAAAGATAAATACCATATGATCTCACTGATATATGGAATCTAATGAACAAAATAAACTGATGAACAAATAGAACCAGCGGCATGGATACATGGAGTAGACTGACAAATGGCATGGCACTTGAGCTGTAACCATAGCCACTAAGGAGAAAAACTTCCAAACATTGAATACAGGGATCTAACCTCAGAGTAAGGAAGTTCTGGGACCTGGTGTGAATGTGCCTCTTATGAGCAGGCAAAGCCTCACGTCAGATGGAAGGTAGCAACTCATTCTCACGGCCTCACTAGCCCCTGGCTGTGTAAGTGCTCAGAAGTTCCCAGCATTGTTCTGAATTTCTAGAAGTGGAATTTAAGTTCCATTTGTAAGCTCTAGAGGTCTACAGGAGTAAACAATCCAATACTAGCTGTTTGATCTTTAAATATGAAAACAATAGTAGCTAGCAAACTAATTCATTGCACTTAAAAGCTGGCCATGATGAGCATTCAGAGAAACTTCTAAATAATTTCATATTATCAAAGACTAGAATCAAAACTCTGAGTCTTGCCCTAGCCAGTTTGGCTCAGTGGATAGAGCATCAGCCCACGGGTTGAAGGGTCACGGGTTCCATTCTGGTCAAGGGCACATATTTAGGGTGAGCTGGAGGCAACCAATAGATGTGTCTCTCTCACATCGATGTTTCTCTCTCTGTGTCTCTCCCCCTTCCTTCCATTCTCTCTAAAAATCAATGGAAAAATATTCTCAGGTGAGGATTAACAACAACAAAAACAAAAACAAAACTCTGAGTCTTGTGCAAACCTTCCTGAAATGTCAAGGAATCCACACCAATTCCTTGTATTGTTACACCCTACCATGAAGTAAGTCACAAGACTATGAATATTCTAATGGGGAAAATGAAAATTAAGCCCACTGCAGTATTGAAAATGTCTTCTTGAGACTGCGTTCAATGTTGATTCTCTGTGTTTCCTGTAGACACACCTATACTAATTATATAATTTATTGGTGATATGGAGTCAGCTTACTGTGAAACTGCATTTTCTTAATTGTATCCCTTTCTGACAGATTCTTGCTTTAGGCCCTACCAGGGGTGGGCAAACTTTGACTCGAGGGCCACAATGGGTTCTCAAACTGGACCGGAGGGCCGGAACAAAAGCATGGATGGATTGTTTGTGTGAACTAATATAAATTCAAAGTAAACATCATTACATAAAAGGGTAGGGTCTTTTTTTTTTTTTTAGTTTTATTCATTTCAAATGGGCCGGATCCGGCCCGCGGGCCGTAGTTTGCCCACGGCTGCCCTAGACTCTAGGGTATGAATTAAGCACTTGAGCTTGTCTGGCTTGGTTCTCCCTGAATCTCCAAGAAACTGAGGTCATATACTCACTAAAGTTTTGATTCTTATAAACAAACTGAGGTTGGCTATAGGAGCTCCAAGATTCCCAAAATATGAGCATTAATGCAATAGCATTGTCTCAGTTCTTGATTGCGAAGAATCCTTACCTTTACCCACAGAGACTCCACTCACTACTAACAAACTGGTAGCAATGCTCTGTGCTATGAGCTTATAGCAAGGGCAAAAATGGGTTTCATTAGAGCTTTAATAAGTGTAGACAGAAATATGCAAACATTACTGTCCGTTTCTAAGGACTGAAAGTCTTAGCACTGTGATCTCTAGTTCCCCTTAAACTTCAAGGGATCTGCTCTAGTTGATTTCTGTCATTTTGGTTGTCATGAGCAAGGGTGCATTTTTTGCTTTTATTTTTAGCCTCATAGCAGGTGCGAGGGAGACACTCACAGCCCTGGATGGCCAGCACTCAGAAAGGTGTCCAATGCATTGTTTGGAGCCAGCTTCAAAGCTCTGGGGCACCGTCCCAGTTTTGAAAACACACCAAGTTGCTTGAAATCTTCCTTTAAAAAACTGTTTTCAAACAGAGACATTGGAATATTTCTTTGCCCAAGGGTCCTAACTATGGTGACCCTTGAAGGACGCCTCTAGATGTGGCTGTCACTCTCCAGGTAGAGAGCGCAGGTGGGAGAGGTTGCTCACGCGGTCCTTGGGGAAGCGCCAAGTCATTGCCTCTAGCTGCTTCCTGGAAGGCTGCTCCCTGGAAATAGAATTAGAAAGGCAAACATGCTTGGGACAGAAAATGAAAGGATTGGCATGCTTCCTGATTAGCTGTCAGCCTAACCGACATCAACTAAGACACTGCAGTATTGTTATTGCAGCCAAGGGATGGATTTTTAAGCTCAGTGATTTCTCTTGTCCTAGTAGCCTCAAAGTTTCCATGAATTCCTACTAGCTCCCACTATGGACAAACAGAATTACTGGTCTTCATAACAAATATCCTATATAATAAAAGGCTAATATGCAAATTGTCCCCTCAGGAGTTCGACTGACCAGGAGTTTGACCACTCACCATGAAGTGCACAGACCACCAGGGGGCAGCACAGAATGAAGGAAGGCCCTGATCGGCCCTGATCACTGGCCAGGCCTAGGGACTCTACCCATGCACAAATTTTGTGCACCAGGCCTCTAGTATTACTATAAATTGTGATACATTCCATAAAGGGAATGAACAGGGTGGTATGAGAAAGAAACATTATGTGGAATGGTACGGGGCCAGGGAATAAACTGCTGAGGACGAGCAGATGCAAAAGCTGGAATTGAATGATATGATTCAGTTTGTGGGGAGGGAATTTCCCCCCTTCTTCCCCTCTTAGGTCTTTTGGTTGGTCTAATAATCAAATTGACATAAGACAGATTAACAGGAGAAAATAACTAAATTTATTTTTTTAATTTTTATTATTGAAAGTATTACATATGTCCCCTTTTTTTCTCCCATTGACCCCTTCTAGCCTGCACCCACCACCCACCTGAGGCCTTCACCTCCCTTTTGTCAGTGTCCATGGATTATGCCAGTGATGGCGAACCTTTTGAGCTCGGCGTGTCAGCATTTTGAAAAACCCTAACTTAACTCTGGTGCTGTGTCACATATAGAAATTTTTTTGATATTTGCAACCATAGTAAAACAAAGATTTATATTTTTGATAATTATTTTATATATTTAAATGCCATTTAAGAAAGAAAAATCAACCAAAAAAATGAGTTCGCATGTCACCTCTGACACGCGAGTCATAGGTTCACCATCACTGGATTATGTATATATGCATGCAAGTTCTTTGGTTAATCTCTTCCCACTCACCCTCCTCCCTCCCCCACCTTTCCTCTGAGATTCAAAAATAACCAAATTTAGTTACATATATGCATATGGGTGTTCCATAAGAAATGGGGCCAGAGGACAAATCAGGCAGATGAGGATCATGTGCCATCTTGAGCTTACGAGAAATGGGGATAGTCGGTTGGATTTCAAAGGAAACATGGACAATTTACAGGTGGATTAGAAGGAGCAAACACTTGATAAACAAATTCTTGTTTATCAAGAAAAAAAGGAGACATGAGAGAACCAAAGAGGCCTTGCTAGGTCCTTTCCCGTCTGCCACCCGTAATGTAGCAGGCCCTCTGTCTAAGCTCTTTAGGCAGTTAGGGGGAAAGCAAAGTTCCTTTCTGAGATTTTGTTTCTTTAAAATACCAGCTTGATTTTGTTTATCTGTTTCTTTTGTTCTTTAGATTGCACATATAACTGATATAACATGGTATTTGTCTCTCTGTGTCTGGCTTATTTCACTTAGCCTAATGTCCTCAAGAAACAAACTCATAGATACAGAGAAAAAACTGATAGATGCCAGAGGGAAGAGGTGTTGGAGACAGGGTAAAAAAATATGATGGAATTAAGAAGTACTAAGTGGTAGTTAGGAAACAGGCATGGGGATGTAAAGCACAGCACAGGGAATACGGTCAGTAATATTGTAATAACTATCTGTGGTGCCAAGTGGGCTCTTGAATTATCGGAGGGAGCACTTTGTAACCTATATGGATGTTTATCTGCTGTGCTGTATAACTGAAACTAATATCAAAAAAGTGTTAAATGCAAACTGTAATTGAAAAATAATTTTTTAAAATAATCAGCTTAAAATAATCGGTATCTCAATAAGGCATGTTTGGAGTAACACACTCCGCTTCCCTCAGTCTCAGAGGGTTATAGAGATAGGTATGTTAGGGTGGACTTATCTTACACAACTTGCCACACCTGTTCACACCCCTTTGACACTCCCCAAGGGCTCAAGGGACACTTCCTCACTAAGGAATTGAGACTGAACAGTAGTAAGCAAAGCGCTGACACCCTCACAAACCTCTCTGGGGGCTGTTTCCTGAACACCAGTGTGGCCCTAGAGGATGCCTCTACTGAGGTGGGTTCCTTGATTTCAGGGAAATGATGGGACCTCAGAGTAGAGAGGCCAATGGCAGCACTTCACTGTCAGAGACAAAATGGGCATCGTTAGAGTGACGTAGTAATCAGAATCTTTTGATCTGCATGGGTCTTTGATCCAGTGTGGCCCATTAATCATAATGTTCCTTGGAATGGAGTTGATGAGCAACCTAACATATGTCTTAGTTTATGTAAAAGGGAAAACTCCAATTCTGTGGGGCAAAAATCTGACTTGGGTCACTACAGTAGAAAACCTTTACTCCAGTTTCTACGCTCAATCTATTTCACAAACCTTCAATTGAAGAGGAGGCTAGGTCACTTAAGAAAAGACCTTGCAACACTATCACAAGTATATACTCCTCACAGCCGGCCCCCAGAGTACATGTGGCCCTAATAAATGGTGACTGTGCACTGGGAGAGGAAATTGCCAGACCCTTTGGGCGTGGGGGGAGAAGCCGGGAATTATAAACATTAGCCCAGCAGCCCAGAATTGATGTTATTCCTAAGGACCTAAGACATCTATGTGTCCATTTATCAAAGTAGGGTTATAATAGTGAGCTGACCAGGGGAATTTTAGCTGGAGTATAAATCACAGTGGGCCCAGTAGGTCCAAGGACCATCCTATAGACATGTCTCCATGACCTGAATGCATAATTAGAGCAGCTACACTTGACAAACTGAATGTATAATTGAAACAAGCCCCACACTGTCTCTCTGACCCGCCAGGTGAGCGCTACTTTAGTAGGAAGGAAAGCAGAGTCCCTGAAACATCCCCTTTCTGCTGTACTACATCCTGAGAGGAATGTGCAAAAATCAGTGCCACCGCCAGGCCTGAGGAAGGATAGGCGATACTTACTATTTTTCTCACTTACCAGATCTGTGTGGCCTCCAGGAGGTAGATGGATCTCAGAAATGTTGATTACCATAAACTTAAACAGGTGCTGGCTTCTCCAGATGTGAAAACTTTCCTGGAGCAAACTGGAACAGCTCACTGCCTTTCGTACGCAGCCCTTGATGTGGCGGCTCCGTTCTCTCTACAAAGATTTCCAAGGACCACCAGAGACCATCTGCTTTCATTGGCAGGGCCAACAGTACATCTTCAAATTTTGCCAGAGGGTAGAAATGTTAATGGTCTTGACATCCCACAAAAATCATGCTGGTCTACTATATTGCAGGCATTATGCAGATTGGACCTGATGCCCAAGAAATAGCAAGTACCTCAGCTGCCTTAGTAAGAAGACAAATGCAAACCAGAGGATGAGAGCTGAGTCTTGTGTCCTCACCAGAATGTGTCAGGATTTCTCCCCAATGTGAAAACATGTTGTTGCACCTTTCATCTCTTGCCACTAAAAGAGATGACAATGCCTGGCAGGTAGAGAAAATGTATCCAGTTAAATGCTCTATTCTGAGTGATAAGGCTTCTGGCACTGAGTGGGGACCAGAGTCCAGCAGGGTATCTGGAGCAGGCCCCAGGCTCCAGAGCAAGCTGCTCTGTCACTTGGGCCTAATGACCCAGGAAATCCATGCTGCATGAAGTTACTATGGAAACCAACAATATAGTATGAAGCCTCTGACATGCTTCCGTAGGGGAGTCAAAGTCAGAACCTTAAGCTTTAGGAGCAAAGCCTTGCCCTCCTTCACAAATAATCATTTTCTTTTTGAGAAATGGCGCCTGGCTTTCTACTGGGTCTTATAGGAACTGAAATCTAGCTATGGGATATTATATGATTATAGGACCTGAGCATGGACCAAGTCATGTCGTCAGAGATGCACTTTTCCAGGTAGAAGTGGAACAATGAATCAGGCTCAGGCAGATTCAGAAGGCACAGGTAACTTGCATGAGTAATTGTCTCAGATCCCCCTGACATCGGCTCATGTTCAGTCCACACTTATAACCTCATGCAAATTTGCCTCAGACTCATTAACTGGAGAGTCTTTCAGATGAGTTTGCACAATATGTGAACCAGAAATGGACTGCCACATACTGTAAGCCAATCAGGAGTGTCCTTGAAAGAAACAGAAAAGAACTCTAATCAAAACTGTGTTGTCCTCTTTGAAGAGGTAGCCGGAGGCACAGGTCTATACTCATTCATGGGGAGGGGCTGGTGACAGGGCAGTTGGTCAGGGACTTAGAGAACAGGATTGGAAAGTTGGTGACAAGGATGTCTGGTGACAAAGAGGTATGTGGGTAGATCACTGAGAATAAGCATGGGGAGTGCAGTATATGTGCTCCGTGTGAATGCTGACCATGGGGCATCACTGCAGTGGCCACTCTTACTAATGAAGTAAGAATGAGTGGGCCTCGTGCCCAGCCACCAGCTCTTCCTCTAGATGTGCAAGGGGCTCTGGTGTTGGCGATGAGGGCTGTCTTAGTTAGTCCTGGCTGCTACAACAGAATACCATAGACTAGGTGGCTTAAACAACAGACATTTGTTTCTCACAGTCTGAAGGCTGGGAGTCCAAAATCAAAGTGCCAGCACATTAATGTCTGGTGAGGACCTTCTTGCTATATTCTCACGTGGTAGATAGACAGCAAGATAGCTCTCTGGACTCTTCTTCTAAGGCACTGATCCCTTTCCTGAGGGCTCTACCCTCAGAGCCTAATCACCTCCCAAAGGGCCCACCTCCAAATACCACTACCTAATGGATTAGATTTCAAATATGAATTGGGGGAGGGAGGCATAAACACTCAGTCCATAATGTGGGCTTCTCTCCAGCAAGGCTACTCTAGCTATGGAGACCTATACTAGGCCATGATTGGCTTCCGGGGGGGGGGGGGGGGGGCTGCTCTTGAGGCTCCGTGTCTCCCTTAAGGAGAGAGAGAGTCATTGTCATTGTTGTCATTCAGAAGTTCAAGTGTGTGACAAAGCTGTGTAAATGGATCCGAGTCCCTAAGAGGTGAACTGTAATATTATGCTCTTATCTTTCCAGCTCCACACTTCTGTGTTCTGCTCTGTGCGGCTCAGACTGGAATTCTGCAAACTAAATTTCTTCGGGCTTCCTGTTAAGTTCTGCCAAGCAGGGGCAGTAGAAGGAGAGCCGAAGGCCAGAGGAGGAAAGGGCCGTGCTAGCTTCACTTCCTGCTTGTTTCCAAACTTCCAGAACCAGCACCTGTGCCACCTCAGACTTTCAGACGGCAGAGCCCACTCCTCAGAGAGCCGAGTCTCAGCTCCACAGACAGCCCCTCCGAGCTGCTGTTTTCTCATCTCACCCCCTACCCACCTCTGCCAGCCCTAAGTGTGGCAGCTGCTCCCTGTAGTTGCCACAGCAGTTTCCCCGTTTTTGCCTTCTCATTTCTCCAACACCTGTTTCACCAATGCTCTCTATTAAATGTTCTGTGTTAACACAACTCATGGTTTCTGTTTTCCCACCTGGATTCTCACAGATATTGAATGAAATATATATAAGCATGCCGCTAGAAACCACAGGAAGGTGCGAGGTGAAATGGCTGCTCCGGTGTGGTGAGATCATGGCGCTTCTGTATCTTTCTCCAAATATTTGTAAAGTCCTGGTATGACTTGGTTTCATAACTCCAAGCCCTTCTCGGAGGACAGTGTGTACCTTGTGTACCAGAGCGAGCTACTCCTATGTGTAATTATAGGAAAGGCGACCAATTCATGTAACTCACAGGTAATTTCCAGGTGGGAGGGGACAGAAGGCAAGTGTTAGCAGAAAAAGCCAATAGAACACTGAGGGAGATGCTATCTAATGGAGAAAAAAATATTTTCTGGTAACAGAAAATCAATTCAAGAGTTCAAAACGCATGCAGCCTTTTATTACATTAAAAGTTTTATTTCTCTTTTTCTTTCCCAGCCATCTGGAAGTGGAAGGGGGGCACAAGTAAACTGGGGTACCCCCAGGAGAAACAACGTGTTTCCAGAAGCATTCTGCTCAGGAACTGCCGAAGGCCTGGCCCTTCCCGGGTGCTAGACTGTATGTGGTAGCGCCCTCTGCTGGCCAGGACTCTGAGGACGAACGGGCACCACCTGAGTGTTATGGGTGAATTGTGTTGCCTCCAAAATTCGTGAGTTCAAGTCCTGACGCCAGTACCTAAGAATATGATCATAGATATGGCCTTTAGAGAGATAATTACAATTAAATTAAAGTTGGCCCTAATCCGATCTGACTGGTGGCAATACAAGAAGACGAGATTAGAGGGCACACACACACACAGAGGGAAAACCATGCGTAGACACAGGGGAAGATGGCCATCTACAAGCCAGGAGAGGGGCCTCAGAAGAAACCGGACACCTTGATATCAAGTATCTACTCTCCAAAGTGTGAGAAAAGCCACCCATCCTGTGGTATTTGTTGGGCAGCCCTGGCAAGCTAAGATACTGCGTCTTTGACTGCCATGCCCACAGCATGCTGGCTATGACTCCACTCCAGAAAATGCATGTGTTGTTACTAGACAGAGCTGTGGCCCCAACTCCATCTAAGTTCCTGCTCTGCAGAATCAGGACAGTGAACTGCAGGGGCTTGTCATCAGGCTGTCCCAAGTCCAAGGTGGACTGGCTCACCATTCCAAGAATAATGAAGGTGGGGCATTGTGGCACAGTGAGGCAGGTGGCACACGAGGCAGGGTGGCACAAAGACAGGGTGGCACAGTGGGGCAGGTTGGCACTGTGGAAAACACCACCTTTGGAGTCAGGCAGATCTGATTTCAATCCCAATCACGACACTGTGTGAGAAAGCAAGTCAGTTCCTTACAGATTCCTTCTCTGTTAGAGAAAGATACTGATATTCACTCCATTGTTATGGACTGGATGATTGTGTCGAAGTCGTAACTTCCAGTGAGACTGTCTGTGAAGATGGGGCCACTTAGAAAGAATTAAGGTTAAATGAGGTCAAAAGTAAGGCCCTGATCCGGTGAGGAACCAGAGACCTTCCTTCCCTTCCCTTCCTTTCCTTTCCTTCCCTTCCCTTCCTTTCCTTTCCCTTCCCCTTCCCCTTCCCTTCCCTTCCCTTCCCTTCCCTTCCCTTCCCTTCCCTTTCCTTCCCTTCCCTTCCTTTCCCTTCTTTCCCTCCCCCCCCCACATCTCACCCATGCACACTCCCTGAGGAAAGACCATCTGAAGACATAGCAAGAAGACAGCCATCTAAAAGCCAGGAAGAGAACTCACACCAGAAACCAAACCAGCTGGACCTTGATCTTGGACTTCAGCCTCCAGAACTGAGAGAAAAGGAGCAGTTTTTAAGCTACCTCGTCTATGATATCTTATTAGGGCAGCCGAGCTAACTAATACACCCATAGAGGTACAATAGGAGGTTACATAAGAACCAACCATCTAACCCAATGTTCAATAAATACTAGCAGGGATATTAAAACTCTGAGATAGTAGGTAGAAATGAAAGGTGACTTTATTTTCTAATGGTGCCTTGGCAGGTAAGACTGCCACCATGAAGTTTAAGCATAGGCCAGAATACCTCTGCAGGGCGTTGTCATGGAGATGATTCAAGCATCAACAGTGGTTGGAGAATACGTCTTTTCAGCTCTTTTTCAAACCCAAGAGTTCTGAAAGTTTGCACTGGGATTTTGAAATCTTTCCAAACTGCTTTACTATTCATTTTCTCTGAATAATATAGTCTCAAACCCAAAAAGTTATTATCAATGCCATAAAAAATTGTCAGAAAAGGTGTCCTTATTGAGCTATCCTCTGTGTGTGTGTGTGTGTGTGTGTATAACTGTGCATGTAGTAGTGAAAATTCCTGCTTTCATATTTCTCTAGTATTAGTGTAGCATATTTTTTACATATTCATACACACAAAGGAAAAAGCAAATAAAACAATTACAAGCAGCATAGCAGGGCAGCCCTAACAAATCTCTCCCTTTTTGGCTTATCACAGGGAACTTTCTCTCCCGAGGCTCTACATGGGTGTTAAATTAAGGGTTGATTTTATTATTTAGCAACTGAGGGTCTTAGTCAAGGAACTGCATCTTAGCCCCAAACACATCCTGGCATTTTCCTCCTGCAGGGAGACCCCTGCCGGCCTGCCCGGCCCTCCCCCCAACACCAGTCCTGGTGTGTGCCTAACAGATATCAGGCACAGGCTCCTGTTCTGGGGTCCCTCTCACAGGACATGGCATCATTACCGTGGCTCAGGCTTCTGTGTCCTTCTCTGTGTGGTTTCCTCTCCTTGAGAAAAGCCAGAAGCAGAATGCTCTGGTGAGCAGAACTCCTTCAATGTTGGTGCCCTACACATCTGTAATCATTTGGAAGTGACAATTCCTTTGTGCGTGCTTCGAACACCTTTGAATTTTGTCAACGACTGTGTGAGAATGGCTACTGTCATCGGGAGATAATTGCAAAGACCCAATCTGTCAGAACCGAGAACTTGGGGATTGTGCTGGACACGCCCTCTGGTGGACAAAGAAAACGCTACCTCTTGGTGTCTGAAAAACTGCTAAAAATGTATTTAACTGTATTAAATTCATGTGATAACTTTAATAAAGTCAAGCGTTTTGTCTTATCTTCCAAAATTTATTGGTAAGTTTATTTAATGTTACTGACGTAACACCGTGGCTAGGAGTGCGGGATTTGAAGATAGCTTGGGTTGGACTCCCAGCCTCTTCTCAGCTGTAGAAAGCAGCAATTTTCAGCAGTTGTGCCACAAGAATTTTTAAAACATGCAATACCTGACTTCTTACTCAGGGGCACTGACCTCTTCTCCCTTTGGTTGTCAGATTTTAAAAAATGACAATAGCCAACACAACAGTAATTTTCAGGTGTGAATGCCCTGTCTTGAACCATAAATATATGTCAGGTAAGAGTTGCATCTTATTGGTCATATTGCATAGCAAGGTTGCAGCTGATTGGTTAATTCTTGGTACAAGAAATCCTTATATGCAAATATAGGCACCTAATATTTTTTTAAATATATCTTTATTGATTTCAGAGAGGAAGGGAGAGGGAAAGAGAGATAGAAACATCAATGATGAGAGAGAATCATTGGTTGGCTGCCTCCTGCATGCCCCCTACTGGGGATGGAGCCCACAACCCAGGCATGTGCCCTTGACCAGAATCGAACCCGGGAGCCTTTAGTCTACAGGCTGATGCTCTATCCACAGAGCCAAACTGGCTAGGGCCCTAATTTTTTTTTAAGTCACTTTGGAGTGAAAAGAGAAGGTAACCACTATTATTACTTTTTTGTAAATCAATCAAAATTATACCAATTTTTATCAGATCGGCAAAAGTATATCTTTCTTGTTATGCCCCAGAGTTATAGTAATTAGCTGTAGTGTACTATTGTGCAGTATAGTAAGAAGCTAGGAAAATAGGGCAAGTGCAATGGGGAATCTGAGACAAGAGTTTGGGCAGCTTGCAGCCAGTTTGTGAATTGCAACACCTTATCTTCCCCAAACAAGGACACTAGAGAGCAAATGGTTTACCCTCCTCCCTAACCAGAGAATGCATAGCTTGAATCACCCTGGCTGGGAAAATAGAGAACAAAGACCCAACTAATGCCATTTGTGCCTGCTAAACCCAGGGACAGATGAAGTTGGGGAACAAATAACAAAACCCCCATTAAAGCCAGACAAACCTAGGACAAAAGTAAACCAGTATAACAGACCAGAGAATAACTCCAGCTCCCCTGTACACTCATTTTAATGCATCAGCGTATTAAAAATGCACCTGGAGAGCTTATGGATACTCTACTGAAACCCTCCCTTGAGGTTCTCACTTGCAGGGGAAATGGATAAAAAGCCCTCAGACAAAGAAAGACTCAAAGCAACCAGCTCCAGAGCACACCCATGCTCCTTCCCAAACATGAATTTTTCTTCTTCTTTCTAAACTCTAAGGGTCCCCAGGAGACTTGCAGCCAGGGGAGCGGTGGGCAGGGCAGCTTGACCTGGGCTCACCCCCTGATCCTGTCTCCAAGGTCCCCTTTTTCTCTGACCTCCCAGTGAGCCAAGGAGCCCCGCCTTGGCTACTTCTGTGACTGTGACCTTCCCTTCCCAGTGAGCTAACAGCAGCCCCGCCTTGGCTACTTCTGTGACTGTGACCTTCCCTTCCCAGTGGGCTAACAGCAGCCCCGCCTTGGCTGCCTGCTTTCCTATAACGTTCCTAGGGAGCCAAAGCAGAGCCCCCGCCGAGGCTCCCCTGCTGCTGTTCCCACCCTAAGTGCTTCCTTTGTTTCCCTTCCCCAGCTTCACTAAACACACTCTCAAACCCTCTGGACCCCTCTTGTGAAATCCTTCCAACACACAGTCAAGGCCCCACACACTACAGGCTGGCCGGAGGCAGGCGCGCTCTGGGCCTGTCCTGTTCGCTAACACGCTGAGATGAAAAATGTCAAAAATCGCTGGTATAAAAGTAGGAAGATTATTTAAAAAGTAGGAAAATACCTCATTTTATTGTTGATTATTGTGATGATTAAATGGGTCAATACATGCAAAGTGCTTAGAACAGAGCTTTGCACTAAATAAGTGTTAATTCTTTTTTTTCCCCTTTAAAAATAAATATGGAACGCTTCACGAAATAGCGTGTCATCCTTGATAAGTTTCTCGGTGTCGCTCCAGTTTCAGTATATGTACTGCCGAAGCGAGCAATAAGTGTTAATTCGTAATCTTAAAAGGTGTCTCATTCAAAGTTACCTTCTCCAGAAAGCTTTCATTAAGTAAGGACCCAGCTTCGATTAGTTCTGTAATGACCAAAATCCTTACCTCTGAGAAGGACACAAATACTAAATAAATAATAGGAAGGGTATGAGTCAGGCTATTGAGAAGTACAGAATTCTTGAATCAGGGAGATGGAAACCAACTAAGTTTTTCAGGGAGTTGCACTTCCAAATTAACAACCAGTCCAGACCAAAAGGGACTGTGACAGTTCAAGACTTAAAATGACTCTGAGGCCCAATTGGGGACCAGTTTATGCACCTCCCCAAACAACCCGCCCAGGCGGCAGGCACTTGTCTTTCTTCCTAAACAAAGTGGTCCCAGCGATGGTTCATGTCACCCCCACCTCAAAAACCCCAGCCATTGCCACGCTGCTTCACCTTTTTTCCCGGGGAAAACCTAGAAGTAAATCAAGAAGAGCTTCTTGCTACTGAAGAAGTTGAAAGTCACAAAAAGTCTGTTGTTAGTCTTAACAGTGAGGAGGACAATGAAAATGCCCTTTCTCGGCACAAAGAAGCAGTGAAGAGACTATTAAATCTGACATGAATTGTGCAGAAAAATATGCTTCATTCATTAATGTCATAATCTGTAAGTAATTATCCAATTTGACATAAAGTTAAAATGTTCATAATTGTTTTACTTCAGTGTTAAAATTATTCCTTTCATCCTAACCCACAATGGCAATGCTTAGTCACAAATTTTCTTATTTATGCTCTGGAGCAATTAGACTAATTAGATCTCTGTGATTTCTTCTTTCTAAAATGTTTTTATTTTATTTCTACCATTTAAACACATAAATATATACATACATATATGTAATATCCATAGTTAATTTGTCACCTGCCACGTCTGTTTCCCTGCACATTAGCATTTATTGAACGCTTTGAGTTATCGTTTAGGTTATTTGGGAAGCTAGGCCTAGAACCCAGGCCGCACCGCAGTTCAGTGTTTTGTTTGCATAACTGCTACCTACCTAATCGGATGCCAATTCTGATTAGACAGGTCCTTGAGAGTATTTTCTAACCTAAAAGTCCATTCCATCCTTCTATTTTGGGATCACTTTATATTGATCCAATTCTGTTTGGCATCTTACTTTCTATTTTCTGGGCTCATTTCTCCAAACCCATGCTCGCAGGGAAGTGGAAATGGAGATTAATTGTTATTCAGCCCACAGCTCAGGAAAGAGATGAGATATAAAGACCTTGAATTTAAATGGAGTGAATGGCAAAACAAGAACTGCCCTAAGAAACATACCATTCAATTTAGCTGTCAACTGAGTATTTTTAAAACTTTTAAAAAATATATTTTTTTTATTAATTTCAGAGAGGGAGAGAGATAGAAAATCAATGATGAGAGAGAATCATTGATCAGCTGCCTCCTGCATGCCCCCTCCTGGAGATAGAGCCACAACCTAGGCATGTACCCTGCCAGGGAAATGAATCATGACCTTCTGGTTCATATGTCGACGCTCAACCACTGAGCAACACTGGCCTGGCATCAACTCAGTATTTTTAAGTATATCTGTAAGTCATTTCTTACCACTTCCAAAGTTGTCCGCAAGTGATTACTTTAAAATCAAAACAAAGGAATTATTGCATTTTCAAAATAAAATAGTGAAACAGTGATAGTGAGATTAATAGAGACAGAAAATAGAATGGGGAAAGGGAAGGAGAGAAAATGCACAGGCTAATTCCTCTAAAGATTCCCTTTATACCAAGCTGAGACTGTAGGAGAGAAGTGTTAAAGGAAAGCAATTCCTAGAATAATAACTTACACATCAGGTTAAAACGCTCCATGTACTGAAAGTAGGGCGTTTTCTTCAAAGATTACTTCAAAATATAATGTGCCAGAGGCTCCCCTACGTGTCCTCAAGCCTGCCTGCTCCCTGGCTGCTGCCTCCATAAAGGGTGGAATTTGCCCAGCATATTACCTCACCCTTCCTATCTCTGCAGAATGTCTTCCATCTGAGTTTCAAAGTGTGTTTACAAATGTAAATTAGCAAGCCTCGTCATCACTTCTGTCCACAGAGATGGTTCATTTAAGTAACACAGAAATTTACCTAAATAGCCTGCTCACGGGCCCTG
The DNA here is from genome assembly GCF_964212035.1 of Myotis nattereri. Classification (NCBI taxonomy): domain Eukaryota; kingdom Metazoa; phylum Chordata; class Mammalia; order Chiroptera; family Vespertilionidae; genus Myotis; species Myotis nattereri. Next base: position 11,743,465 of record NC_138080.1, read on the forward strand.
AGAAGTCCTTTGTGCCGCCTGGAAATGGATATTCAAAGTATGAAAATGTCTTGCAGCTTCCTTGCAGATCCAAATTCATTGAATCCTTTGGCAAGTCCCACTGGAAGAACCAATCGTCTTTTTTTAATCTTCGCAGCAAGGCTCCGACCTGTTGGCCTTTTCTCAGCCTCACCAAGTGCCCTCAGACCTGGAACCCAGACTTCAGCCCTCCTCTTTCCTATTTTATCTGCCCCAAAAGCTGAGAGGACAGAACATGAATTGCTTAAAGACTTTTTATGAATCACTTTGATTAGATAGTAGTTGGCCATATTTCCTTTTGTTCCCCCAAACTCTTACATTAATCCAGTGAACAAATATTTATTAAACACATTTTGTTGCCACTCACTGTCATGCTCCTCCCTTCATGGGAAGGACAGACAGTAAACAAGAATGAGCTACACTGTCCTGGTGGGTATGGCTCAGTTGATTGTAGCATCACCCCACGCACTGAAAGGTCACAGGTCAAGGCACCTGCACAGGTTGTGAGTTTGGTACCAGGTTGGGATGCGTTCAGAAGCTAACCAATCAGTGTTTCTCTCTCACATCGACGTTTCTCTATCTCTTTCTCCCTCTCCCTTCCTCCTCTCTAAAAAACAAAAATCAATAAAAACATATCTTTGGGTGAGGATTTTTTAAAAAGAATCAGCTACAATGTGGTCAGAGCTATGAAAATAAGAAACGTGACGCACTGGGTGAGGTAGGGAGGAATGGATGGATCAGGGAAGTCCTCTAAGCAGGTGATGTTTGAACTGCGACCTGGAGCATGAGAATAAGTCAGACTTTTCTCTTTTTTTTTTTTTGCATCTTGCAGATTTTTTTTCTAATAAAGTAAATATTTATCTGTAATATCCCACATAAACAAAAAGCTCTTTGGGGGTGCTTTTATTTTTTTCCAGAGTAAAAGGGTCACGAGTCCAAAAAGTGAGAAAACCACTGCGGTTCATCCCCAGCCATGATTGGTCCATTTCTTGCTCTGACCTCATAAGGCGCCACTGTGGGGGAATTGCAAACCACTCCCATATAAGGTCCTGGCTGGGCCTCGGTTTTAGTCCATTGGAGCCCAGGAAGCTGATTGGCAGTGACCTGTTGGATGAGGACTAGTTGGCTTGTTTTCTTGTTGTTTTTTTCTCCTCCTCCTTCTCCTCTGCAAACAGTTTTATGTCTACATATTACAAGATACACGAGTTCCCTGAACACGTGGAAATGCAAATTAATACATTGTTTTAAAAGAGAAGACCTGCCTCTGTGGAGCTGATCCGTGGTCTGACATCACTATTAGCTGATTTGCTTGCCCTTTTCCTGAGGAGCCTGGTGTTCCTTTGACTCCTCTGCCCTCCTGCCCTGTGGCCCCAACAGCATATGGTGTAGACCCCTGTGTGACTCTCATCACTTTGTATTGTCATTAGGTGGTTCCCTTCTCCCCCTGGTCTTCCATTCCTCAGTTCTTGAGGATTGGAAACTACCTTACTCACCTTTGTGTTTCCAGCCATTACCACAGAGCCAGGTCCAAAGTCAATGCTCAGAAAATAATGGACAGGTGAACGATCAACCCGGTGACTATAGAGTGATTGTCCCCAATCAGGACACACTGAGTGTGATTAATGATTGTGCTGGGACAACAGTGTAAAGATGGACTGGGACTGTCCTGGGAAGTATGGGCACCTGGGCATCACTGGGAAGAATTATGAACAAATTGTGACGTCTCCGATTCTGGAGATCCTGTAAAAGGCACTAGCACTCACTCCGTTTGCCCAAGCTGGGTTAGACCAATAGTTCCCAGAACATAGGAGACGAAATAGTACAGGAATGTTCATAGGTAGCATGGGCATCGAGATTAATGTAGATTCACATTTTCAAATTCTGCGTTAGCATTTCTAGTTATTACGAGAAGGAATTCTCAGTTTGGTGCTAGGTTATCTTTAACCGCCTCAAAGTCTTGGTAATCTTTTTTAAAAAAAAAAATCTTTATTGTTCAGATTATTACAGATGTCCCTCTTTTTTCCCCCCATAACTCCCCTCCACCTGGTTCCCACCCCATCCCAGGCCCTCGCCACCCCACTGTCCACGTCCATAGGTACTGCATACATGCATATAAGATCTTTGTCCCATCTCTTCCTCATCCCCCACATCCCCTACCCCCCGAGAATTGTTGGTCCACTCCATTTCCATGCCCCTGATTCTATTACAGTCACCAGTTTATTCTGTTCATCAGATTTTTCATTCATTTGATTTTTAAAATCACTTGTTGATAGATATGTATTTGTTGTCACTTTGATGTTCATAATTTATCTTTACCTTTTTCTTCTTCTTTCTCTTCTTAAAGAATACCCTTCAGCATTTCATATAATACTAGTTTGACGGTGATGAACTCCTTTAGCTTTTTCTTGTCTGTGAAGCTGTTTATCTGACCTTCAATTCTAAATGATAGCTTTGCTGGGTAGAGTAATCTTGGTTGAAGGTTCTTGCTTTCATCACTTTGAATATTTCTTGTCACTCCCTTCTGGCCTGCATAGTTTCTGTTGAGAAATCAGCTGACAGTCGTATGGATACACCCTTGTAGGTAACTGTTTTTCTCTTGCTGCTTTTAAGATACTCTCTTTGTCTTTTGCCCTTGGCATTTTAATTATGATGTGTCTTGGTGTGGTCCTCTTTGGATTCCTCTTGTTTGGGGTTCTCTGTACTTCCTGGACTTGTAAGTCTATTTCTTTCACCAGGTAGGGGAAGTTTTCTGTCATTATTTCTTCAAATAGGTTTTCAATATCTTGCTCTCTCTCTTCTGGCACCCCTATAATTCAGATGTGGGCATACTTGAAGTTGTCCCAGAGGCTTCTTACACTATCTTCAAATTTTCAGATTCTTTTTTCTTTTCCGGTTGGGTGTTTTCTGCTTGCTTGTATTTCAAATCTTTGACTTGATTCTTGGGATACTCTACTCTACTGCTGAATCTCTGTATATTATTCTTTATTTCAGTCAGGTATGCTTAATTTCTGACTGGTCCCTTTCCATTTTTTTGGCATTCTCACTAAGACCCTAAGTTCCTCAAAGGTCTCACTAAGTTTCTTGGAGGTTTCTAGAAGATTCTTGAGTAACTTTATAATTGTGGTTTTAAACTCTATATCCAGTAGTTTGCTTTCTTCCATTTCTTTCATTTGTGACATGTTTCTTTGTCTCCGTATTTTGGCTGCTTCCCTGTGTTTGTTTACCTCCAGGCCAGCTGTGTCTCCAGTAGAAGAGCTGCTGTGCTGGAGACACCCTATGGGGCAAGACTTGCTTCAATAGGGCTTTGGTGCTCACTGAGTCTGCCCCCTGAGTGTGTCCCTTATGGATGTGAAGAGTTGTAATCTGGTATGGTCTCACACTGACCACTGGGTACACTAGCTCTTGGATCTCGAAGGAGGTGCAAAGTCAGCCACTGCCTGGGGCCACCCATCAGGAGCTCCAGAGAGATCTGTAGATTCTTCCTGTTTGTATGAGGTTTGGAAGTGCCCAGATGAGGCCCAGCTGTGAAGCAAGGCAGGCTGCTACAGTGCTGGCCTTTGCCTTCTAGCTTTGGGGCTCCCTGACCCAGCTGCACTTTGACAGGTTTTAGGTTGAGAAAGGACAGACCATTCATATGCAAAAGCCACTGTGCACAGCTTTGGTAGGGTTGTAAACTGGGTGGGGTGGGGTCTCAGGGAGTCTCAGGGCAGAGCAAACAGCAATGGCTGCCAGTCAGTCCTGCACTCGAGAGGTCTGACTGCTGCTGCGTGCACCTCCGTCTGGAAGAAAGCTGCCCCTGCGTTCCTGCCCTGATGCCAGACAGTCCAGTTTCTCCCCGTATGTGTCTGGTTCCCCCAGAGTCTCGCACTGGATCTTAGAGCACTTGGGAGCTTGTATCTTCCTCCCAATTAAAAAACAGCACACCTGGGTGCCAGCCCCTTCCACACCTCCTACCAGTCTCAATGCTCTTCTTTATTTTTCTAGTTGTAGTTCTTCCACTCAGCCAGCTTTCCTGCGGTTCTGGATAATAGTTGTTATGTATTTTAGTTGTAATTTTGATGTGGTTGTGGGAGGCAACAAGTACAGGTGTTTACCTATGGCCCCATCTTGGTTCTTCTGGTAATCTTCCTTTTTAAACAAAAAGTAAACAAACCTTAGAATCAGAACTTTTGAATGAGAAATGATATTTGGCTGGAATTTAATATTATGTTAATTATTTTATGCTTTCCTTTTTTCCTGGCAAATTATGATCATTTTCCAGACAAGACTGGGATATAAAATTTCATTTTCAATTAACCTTTTAAAGTAAAAAAGATAAGATTTAAAATATATGGTAATGGTTATACACAGATTTTGGCAAAAAAGCATGGCGTTGATGTTCAAATGAAGGCAGTTTGGGAAACTAGATCAGATGATTGATTCCCAGCCTGTTTCTGAGCCTACCTTATGAGTCCACATTTTTTTAAAATACTCATTTAAATTAATTTAACGTAATGTATAAAAATAAAGATGTCATGTATATATCACTTTTGTTCATTTTTACAAACTTTTTCTCATTATAAAGATTATGCATGCTTTATTGTTGTTGAAATGTGACCCTAAAAAATACATAAAGGCATAAAGATAGTTAAAAACTAAAAACCACAGAGTAACACCATTTAGAGAGAAATACATTTAATATGTGAGTTGTTTTTTATTATTATACTAGTGGCCCAGTGCATAAAATTCGTGCATGTTAAAAGGGCATTAATTAGAGAAAATATTTTAATATTGCTATTTGCCCTTTCTCTATAATAGAAGTGTCAGAGATGAAAGGAAATTAGTAAAATGTATATGAAAATCTCTCTCCTGTCAGAGTCTGGGGCGCACCGTGGGACCTAGAGTCAAGTCCTCACCCACCACCCACATGTGCTTCAAAAATGCAGGAGACCCAGACCCAGCTGGCCCCATCGCCGTCAAGCCCCTCTGGTGGGAGGCGCAGCCTCAGGTCCCGCAGCCCAGCACCGGGGCAGGGGGCACAGCCTGAGGTCTCCCAGCCCAGCACTGAGGTGGGGGGATGTGGCATGAGGACCCCCGTCAAGCCCTGTGGGTGAGGGGTGCAGCCTGAGGTCCCTCTCCCTGGCCAGGCACCATGCAGCCTCTTGTCCCTGCTGTTCGGTTGTGATGTTACCGCATCCTGGTTAATTTGCATATTCCTCTATTATATAGAGAGGAACTATATCAAACCTTCCCTTGTATAATTAAAAGTTACTTAAAATTTTATACATGTAATATTTAGTGCCCATACTGTTTCAATCATTTAAGACACTTTTTTACTAAAGTGTCATACAATTTCAATCAGTTATAATCAGATGAGTGAGGCTTTCTTTTGGACTTTGTGTACTAAGCCCCTGCTTGTCTTACTTGCCAGAGACACACACTTTCCAGCTCTTTGCACAATTACCCTTCTGCTATGGAAGAATAAAAGCTGCAGATTGGGCTGTGTACTAATTTTCAATAAAAGGAAACAGCTTTGGCTGTATTGCCCTACGAAGTTAACAGGTGTAGAGAGATAATTATCTACTTATAAAAATGGTACAGGTGTTGAAAATATTTACATTTTTTTCCGTAGCAGAATGTCAGCATGGTATAACTATCACTTTAAACACAAGCAGGCAAGATGGTTAGAAAACAGCAACAGCAACAACCACTCCACACCAAGACAGGAACCCACTCCACCGATCCCACCTAAGGATTTCTCTAGAGAATTTTCAGGAGATGGTGTAGTCATTTTCAGGAGAATGACTACACCATCACTTAATTTTGATGTTACAAAGGGAGAGAGGTTGGGATTATATGATGTTATTAGGGCATTTTGTCAGGAAACACAATGAAGCTAAGGAGATAAATAAGTCATGATCTTGAAACAAACTCCTGCCTAGTCCCGTCAGCACCACTCAACCTGAATACCAACAATGTAAAAAACTGTAGTCTCCATGAAGGGCAGGATCCCATAAAGTTGGCTGTATTCCCTGCGCTTTAAATGGTGCTCGGTTCTTTAAAGTCTCTTTAATACCGTTGAATGAATGAGCCATTATCATAACAGCTACACTTTACATCTCTGTGACTATCCTGTAACTACCAATTTGTACTTCTTAATCCCTTTACCTTTCTTACCCAGTCACTCAACCACCCTCCCCTCTGGCTACCACCAGTCGGTTCTCTGTGTCTACGTCTGTTTCAATTTTGTTTATTTATTTTGTTCTTTAGATTCCACATATAAGTGAAATCATATGGTATTTGTCTTTTTCTGACTAACTTATTTCCCAGCATAGTACCCTCTAGGTCCACCCATGCTGTTGCAGATGGTAAGATTTCATTCTTTTTATGGCCAAGTATATTCCATTGTATAAATATACACAGCTTTTCTCATCCACTCATCTCTGATGGGCACTTGGGTTGCTTCCATAGCTTGGCTATTATAAATAACACTGCAATGAACATAGGGGTGCATATATTCTTTCAAATTAATATTTGGGGTTTTTTTCTTATATAGCTCCAGAAGTAAAATTGCTGAGTCATAAGGCAGTTCCATTTTTAATTTTTTGTTATGTGTAGTTTTACCTCCTCTTTTAGGGAAGCAGAATGGAATTGTGAAAAAAGCTGAGTCTCTCCCATGTATGGGGCTTCATCTCTGCATCTGGGAAAATGGGGACAGTATCTCCAATTCACTTTGTCCTCGGTATTAGTGGTCCTAGGCTAGGACAAAATGATTTGCATGGGCGTGTCCATAGAGCAACCTGTTCTGCCAGCCACCACGAGTGTCTTGTAATTGCTGACCCCATTTTTTCTCCCTTTTGCCTTAAAATGGGGGGGGGGGGGGGCCTTTTTCTGGTTAAGAAAGAGACTAGCTCAGTCAAAATAATTAGGGTCAAAGAAAATAAGGCATTTAGATTAGGAGTGGATGCGGGGTTTGGGGGGTGCCGGTAGGTAGCAAGGCCGCTCCTCTGGGGGGAGCGGTGTGAGGGGAATGGGTGGGGAAGCAAGGGGTTTTAATCACTATTGCTGGGGCTGAATATCCCAATCTTTATAAAATACCTTTCTGAGACACAGGATGCAATACCTTTTTTTACATTAAATGAATAAGCTGTGCTCTGACTGGGATTCATAGGGTGTGATAGTAGTTACAGATAATAAGCACAGTAGTAGAGCCCAGAACCTACACTCAGTGTTGGTGAGGCGTGTGCCCAGGGGCCCAGCGCTGAGGCCTCCTCCTGCGTGGTCCCGCGAATCCTCAGCCCAGGAAGCACTAGCAGGGCCCCGCACACTCCTGCTCAGTGACGTTCACCCCTGCCGCCTTCCCTGGGCCCTAAGTCACAAGGCAGGCAGCCACCCTCCCCTGTCCCCGCTCCCGCTGCAGGCTGCCCTTAACCCAGCCCCCGAGGTGCCCCAGGTACCATCCACACAGGGCGCGGAGGAGCCCGGGCGACCTGCGGCGATCCCGGGCGTCTGCGTGGCGGAAGCCTGCACCTCTTCCCTGACAGTTAAGAGTTTGATTGAAGAGGTCATGGGGGGAGTATGTGCCTCTGTAAATCATGTAGCACATCCCGTACACGTAGCAGTAAACCAAGAGAAGGTTGGTGCTGCTGTTTTGGTCCCAACGTAGAATAGCCCCATTGGAAAGGCCCTCACACAGTGGGACTGCTCCAGGCCCTCACACAGTGGGACTGCTCCAGCCCATCACACAGTGGGACTGCTCCAGGCCCTCACACAGTGGGACTGCTCCAGGCCCTCACACAGTGGGACTGCTCCAGGCCCTCACACAGTGGGACTGCTCCAGGCCCTCACACAGTGGGACTGCTCCAGGCCCTCACACAGTGGGACTGCTCCAGGCCCGCGGGTACCCTTCATGGGGAGTGTGGGGTGTCAGTGACCCGCACGGAATGACAGCTGTGCTGGCCTGTGACAGGCATGGAAGGGACTCATCGACAGGCCACTCAGAGTCCCCAAGCTGAACACCGAGAACCTAGACGAGAGAAGACTCTGAGCCCTGGGGCTGGCTCTGCGGAAGTCTGTGTCACTGAGGACGAAGGCCAGTACTTCAGCAGATGTCTGTCCAGCACAGCACCCATGCTCCCGTGTCCCTCAGAGGCTGGTGAGGGTGTGGGTCAGCACCTGCCTCGGGGTCACTTCGCTGGTTCATGTCCGGCTCTGCCCTAATCAGTCACTGTGGCCCTTTGGCAGGTTCTGGACTCTGGCTCTCAGTCTCCCCACCTGTGAAATGGGTCAATTGTCCTATCATCGTGGGGCATTTGAGGAGTAACGAGAACAGCCCAAGTACATTCCGTAAGATGTTGTCTGGCACGGAGTTAATGCTAATACATGTCAGCTAGGATGGTATTTATGTGACGTTTCTCCTACTGGTATTAATTTTGCTGGCTGTAACATATTCATAGCAATATGAATTTGTAGGATGCTATTAGCATTTTCTATATGCATGTGCTAACCTGTATCTCATAACAGCCCTGAGAAGCAGCGGAGACCCAAAGGTCAGGGCCAGGAAATTCACTGGTGGCCGCCGCTCCTCCCACTCTTTCTGCCTCTCTAGCTCCCCCTCGCTTGGCTTTTCCACATTGCAGGGCTCTCACCTGCTCTTGGGGTGCCCCGCAAGCTCCTGCGTTGGGGAGCCTTTGGGATCGGGCAGGTGAGCACAGCGAGGCCAGTGCAGCCTTGGGCACGAGTTCTCAGGCCGCTGCCCGCCTCTGCTTGTGCTCTCGGGGCGCCTTCCAATCACCTAACTCAGTGTGCTCCGACTCGGGCGTCTCAGCTTCTCGGCTTCTCGGAATCCAGCCCGGTCTGGCGGCCTTGCCAGGATGTTCAGGGGGAGTGAACACCACTAGTGGTCCTGAGGAACGGAAAGGGTGATGCCTGCCGTATCTTGCTTTTCCAGCTCCTGTGCCGCCAGATAATGGTGGGGTTCTGTGTGCTTTCAAGTCTGACTTCCTGGGTCCTCAGCAGAGTTTTGCCATTTGTACAATGTTTGACCTTGGGCATTGTGCACTAACTCCCATGGCACCGTAACATTCTTGTCTGCTCTTGGGTGGCAGCGATCATACCTTCCTCATAGGGCTCTGGTGAGGGCTGAATGCCTTAACGCATGCGGAGTGCTTAGAACCGTGCCAGGCAATAGCCAGCGAGCTGTGAGGCTGAGTTAGATGTTCATTTTTTCTGTTACTTAACTGTTTCTCTTCCCAGAGGCTAGCCTATAGCCGAAGCCAGCCGGGCACAGACATGGCTTAGTCTGTGTTTGCTGAACAAGGGAGAAGCGTCGCAAGGGAGCAGGTCTCAGCAGTGGCTGTGGCTTGATCATGCATCTTCTCTAAAACTGAGGCCAGGAAACCAGGTGCTGGGCTCTGGGGACAGTGGGACACCTGCAGTCACAGCCCAGGGACAGCCCTGCATCCCTGATCACAGAGGTGAGAGCCACCTGGCAGGTGGTGCAGTCCGGTCCCTTGTCTCCTGTGAGCGCTCTCAGGGACCGGAGCCTCACTACTCACAGGGCAGCAGCTCTTTGGAGGCCAGGATGCCTTCCTTTCACTGACAGGTATAGACTGCCTCATAATTCCAGTCATAGGGTTCTTCTCTTGACCCTGAGCCATGCAGAATAAAGTCCAAATCTCTCTGCCCCATGACAACACTCGAATAATTCATTCTTTCCCAAGTTACTACTACGTGCAGGATACTGGGCTCTGTGCAGACAGTGAATGAAAGAGGGATTGCCCCATGCTCTTAAGAAGCCTACGGTCGGGTGGAGAGACTCAGGTAAAGCAGCCAAGGCAGCATTAAAATGGAGAAAACTGTTGTAGAGAAACAGCAGTTTATGACTGGGCGTACATCATCTTTTTGGAGTTGTTGGGATTCTCACCTCTTAGGAGGAAATGTTTCAGCCACATCCTGATGACAAGGAGGGAGCCGGCCAAGTACAGGCTGAGGGAGTGGCCTGTCATGCAGAGAAACAGCCTGCGCATAGCCCGGGAGTGGAACAGTGGAGCATGTTTGAGGAACAGAGGTGGCGCTCCTGGATGCGCTGAGTGCAGGGTCAGTGGCGGGATTTCCCTCCCACGGAGGCTGGCATTGGCCTGTTTGGGGTTTGGACTTTACTCCAAAGGCAATGGGACCCACCAAAGGTTTTAAGCAGACATGTCTGGCTGTCTGGCAGAAGCTGGATTTGGTGGGGTTGGACAGGACTCAGGCTAGGAAGTGAGGAGACTAGTTGCAAGGGGAGCTGCCAGACCGCAGGTGAGCGGGTGGATGGCATCCCGGGTAGCGTGGGGCAGTGCGATGCAGCAGAGTGGGGGATGTGGGGTACGTTAAAGGTAGAATTCCTGATACAGAGTAATGGGTGAGCAAAGGGATGAGAGGAAAGAGGTGAAATTAAGGATGGCTCCTAGAGCTCTGCCTCGACCACCTTGACCATGAGGTGGGGAATGGGGCCATTTATCAGTGACTCTTGGAAACCGATTGGTATGGTTCCCTCCCACCAGTCTGCTGTCTGCTTCCCATCAGCATGGAGCTGCTTCTCCCAGACACAGTGTGGGGATGCGCATAAGTCTCAGTGTCTTGTTCAATCAAGTTTACAAAAATCTCCGCTCTTTCAACAACTGTTATGCAACTGGATAGACATTATTAAGAAAGTAAGAATACACATAAAAGTAACATTGGCTTCTAATGTTTTTCAAGCCAGTGCTGAGGACTTCGTAGGCATATTAACAAACCAAGCGCTAGTGGTCATGGTTTCCAGTGTAGAGAGGAGCAGGCCAAGGCTTGCGTTGATTAATGAACCAAGCCAACACCACCTAACAAATGCATCCTGTGAAACTGAAGTCCACATCCGTCAGAGCCCACAGCCTCAGCTCGTACCCACTCGCCAGAGCCAGTCTCCCTGGCACCAGCATTCCATGTTTCGGAAGAATTCACTCCTCCCTCCTCCTCACCCCTCGTGCACACATTTTAGAGGTGGTAGCACACCATTAATCACTTAAGAGGGATTTTTCATAATGTCCTCCAATCAGCCTGATTAATTTCTGAAGGAGAGACAGTTTGGCAAAAGAAACATACTCCTGATCTACACAGTTCTTGTTTACATGTGCAACATTAAAAGTGCCTTATAAGTCAAAAAAGTTGTAAGCCAGGTAGAGTAAATATTTTTTGTTGATAAATTGGTCAGATACTTTAAATTCATTTAAGCAGCATCATATGCAAAATTCTTAAGAGTTAGAGAGACAGATTGATTTTTCTCATTTAGCTAAAGTGTGCATCACCCTTCAGGTAAACATGGCAATGTCATCCTAACGGGGAAAAAGGTAAGTAGCAGTAATGATAAAGGCAATCACTACTGCTTTCTTCATTTCACACTGAACATCCGTAATTAGAAGCAATTCATGGACATCCCTGGGGAGGTAACAATAAGATGCTCAGGCCTGAATCTGTCCCGTGCCCTTTTTTCCTTCAAGAGAGTAGGTCTCGTGCCTTGTTTTGCCACCTTGATTTTGAGAAATGTTCTCATCCCAAAGGACAGTGGGATACTGAAACCGTCATGACTGGACCAGGCTGAGCAGTCATTTTTGGGTGAAGGGCATTCAGTCACCCTTTGACTGTCAACAGCCAAGCCCAGAAAAGTGCTCCAACTTTATTAGTCGTGTCCACAGTGTCAGTTACCAAATCAGTTAGTTATTTGTTAAACCAAGGTAGCCTAAATGAAGTTTCATTAAGGGTAAATATACTCACTAGGTATAAAATGGCTTGAAAAAGCTTAACTATCATTGTTTCTTAGAATAACTCAAACCTTGGCTAGGAGTTGACTCTGACCTTGTGCAACAAGCCATCAGCATTTAATTTGTCGAGCCCCTTGATTTGTTGATTACAGCGCATCCAGGACATGAATGTGGATGTACCCCATGCAGCGTGTTCAGCTCAGCGATGCTTTTCTGAAGCTACTTGTCTGGCAAGTTTCAAAGGCTCATGAATGTTTGTGATTATAGAATAACTCTTCTATTCCCATCCTTGGCCTTTATGGTTATTTTTAATTTACTGCAACCTGATTTTTAAATCCAGGGAAAGAATGCTTTGCTGTTATTTTCCTTTTCAGAATCTTAGCTCCTCCAAAGGACACACCTCAGCCTGTGAACATCTAGCTCATTTACAAATAGAAGAAAGGGGTTTTGAACTCAAAGTCTCTAAATGTTGTTCGACACAATTTTTACTCATTGCTTCTCCTGGAGGCATTTACATAGGCTGGAAACACCAAGAAATTGACATGTCATGTGCATTTGTGTATGTATATTTTTGTATCATCTATATCAGGGAGCATAAAAGTAGGTCTCAAGTGTAGCCGAAACCAGTTTGTCCTGAGCTTTAGCTTTGCTGGTTTTCCATATTGCATGCTGCCTCCAGTTTTCCCTTTTATTTCCAGGACAAAAGAACATTTTTTTTCTAATCCTCACCCGAGGATATGTTTCTATTAAATTTAGAGAGAAGTAAAGGAGAGAGAGAGAGAAACAGCTATCGGTTGCCTCCCATACATGCCCCGACTGGGGATCAAACCTGTGACCCTTTGGTGCATGGGACAAGGCTCTAACCAACTGAATCACACCAGCAGCCAGGGCACAAGAAGAACATTTTTCAAAGTTAAGTGCATATTAGCAGTACATTCACACTGCCTGTGTTCCATCTGGATGATGGGCAACCAGACAACCATATCTTCCCTCACTACTGCTTTCTTCATTTCACTTTCTCCTTTTCGCCTGCTATTACTGCTTTTCTTGTGTTGGGCTTGGAAGTTGTGAGGATTTGCTGCAGCTACAGAGTCTGGGCTGACATTAGAGGCTCGGTCACTAGAATGGGATTCGATTGATCTGGAAATGATGCATCCAGTGACACAGAGCCTCGTGCTGCTCACATGATCAGCAGCGTTGTGCCTGGAAGCCATGAGGGTACCTGTGCCGTGCAGTGTCCGGCACAGACCGGAGCTACTGGGCAGGGAGCAAGCACGGGAGCCAGGTCTGGCCTCCGCTGAGATGAGGGCTGTGTGGCCTGCTGCAGTGCAATTTCAATCTATACATAAGTCACGTGGGTTTCTCTCTTATGTTCCCCTCCAGGGGCTGGAACTGGCTATATTTACAGCACAGATTGCTTAGAGCTGAGGGAGAGCTGATGCTATGAAAATAATGATGACTAAGAGACGGTATGTATCACTCACCGTAGTCTTTGTCCAGATTAGGATTAGCCTTTCTCATTAGGGTACAGACTTACCTTTTGTTTACTTTCCATTTTCTCGGGGAAAGCTTATACAGCTTTACTTGTTCAAATGAAGTGTACACAGGTATTTTCAAATGTTAACATTGGAATTGGCACCAGGTCTAGATGACATCCCAAATGTGACATCTGTGGGACTTCGTTAGTAAGGTTCTGTTTATATTAGCAGGAAGAATATTAAAATCCTCCCCAAAACAGCTTGAAACATTACAGTGGCTTTATTTCTGAGGCATAACAGGGATGAAGCACATTACTAACGTAGGAACTAGGTGGAGCGTCTTCCTCCCCCTTAGAATTCAGTGATGCTCTTTGAGGGCAGCTTATTAAAATAGTAACATCGTTCCAGAGTTTTGTAGTGAATTCATGATCAACATCCCATCCAGGGAGCCCCTCCATGTGCATTGCTTTATTCTGCTGGTCCAGCCCTCTGCTCTCTTTTGTTCTGATGAATTAATTGCTCTCCTTGTCTGTCAATCAGATCTCTCACTTGTTCTCTCGCTCACTGTTGGACATTGTCTTGCTGATTCCTTTTTCCCTTCCTGGGCCAACTCAAGAGGACAGTTGTCTTGATGTCTACATTACCCCCCACCCCGTACTCCCAAGAAAACTATAGTGGCTAACTTGTGCACTGTATTGTGAAACAGAGTGGGCTTACCAAATAGATCCAATTTCTATTCATAGTGTCACCATCTTCACCCCTTAATTCATACCGACAGTGCTATGAACAGAGGCCTTTTTTTAGAAATAGTTCTAGGTTCAAATTCCAGCTTGGAAGGCTTTCTAACTACTCTAAGCTCTGCCTTCTTGATTGTAAATGATTTGTTTATCTATTCATCTATGCCAGGGGTCCTCAAACTTTTTAAACAGGGGGCCAATTCACTGTCCCTCAGACCGTTGGAGGACCGGATTATAGTTTAAAAAAAACTATGAACAAATTCCTATACACACTGCACATATCTTATTTTGAAGTAAAAAACAAAACGGGAACAAATACAATATTTGTATTTGCATGTGGCCCGTGGGCCATAGTTTGAGGACCCCTGATCTATGCATACATTCATTCAGTGAGTAGCTAAGTATCTACTATGTGCCAAATGCTGTTCTTGTACTAGAGATGTGATAGTAAGCATATAAAAATCCCTGCCTTCATGAAGTCTAGTTTCTGGTGAGGGAGCTAGTTGGCAGTCAAGCTAAGCAAGTAGAATTTAGAGTCTGTTAGGATAAGTGTCAAAGAGAAAAAATAAGCCAGGGAAAAGGGGCTATAAAGTGGGGAGTTGATATTTTATTCATTTTTGGTGGGTTGACATTTTAGATAGGACCAGGGAAGGCCTCACTGAGAAGGTGACCTGAGCAAAGACCAGATGGAAGTGAGGAGTCACATGAAAGGACCATCTGGGAGATGGAGCAGCAGGCATAAAGGTCCAAGCGGGGAGTGCTCCTGGCTTGAGGAATCACAGGGATGTCTGGACAAGAGAGCACAGGAGGTAGAATATTGGGAATGAGAACAGAGAAGTGATGGGCCATAAAAACATGGTGAGGACTTTGACTTGACTGTTAAGAGTCAATAAAAATATATATTTAAAAAAGAAGGATACTTTAAAAAAAAATGTTACACTTCTGATTCAAGATGGCAGAACCAAACTGGAATTACAGCTAAAATATAGAGCAATCGACCTGAATAACCAACCGAAGACTGGCTGGAGAGAAGTCTTACAACCATGGATTTACAGAAAAGGCTGCATCAAGACGGGTAGGAAGCATGGACACACTGAAAGGGCTGGCCCCACTCCCACAGGCAGCAGCTGAGCTTCTGGAGGGATATCTCAGCTGCAAAGCTTCCCCCTGATTAGTGTGGAGTTTCAACCCCAGACCAGGCTCCCCAGCCCAGAGCAAGAGAACTGGGAAGAGGCAACCACATAAAATCAATTTGTGGAAATCATCAGGGATTCTGTCCACCAGGGAAAGGCATAGTCTGCTAGGGACACAGGTGCCTCTTAAAGGGCCGATGAAAATCTCATTTGCAGCCGCTCACCCTGGGAGGGTGGAGCAGACCAGAGTCATATGACTAGAGTCTGGGGTTTGTGGCTCTGGGGGAGAGCGGAGTGGACAGTTGTTGGGATCCCCCTGCACCACAGATACAGTCTTTCATGGATGGAGCTCTGTCTCTCCTTACAGCATCAGTTTCAGGGAAAGACAACAGCTCCACCCTCTGGACTCCCTGACACACCACCCTGCAGAGCTCATGCCCTTCTGAGGTGTCAGTGACTTAGACCAGGGTGTAGAGGTCTGGGTAGACTCAGAGGGTGTCAGTGCGTGAGTTGTGTGGCCTTGGGGTGAGGGCCATTCCCCCTACTTTCCCATGAACCTGGGACCCTCACCCTCACAGGAGACCTCCTACCTAGCCCCACCTTCTGGGCTCCTAGAAGCCCCACCCACCCTCTTGACTCTTGGTGGCTCCACCATGCTTAGGTCAAGGCAGAATCCGGCCACAAGCCTGACCAGCATCTTCCACTCTCCCAACTCTGAGAAGCCCAGCCCTGTTGAGATTGGGCTCCTGGAAGACGTTAGGACAGACTGAGTTGGTTGGCTCTGGGACAGCAGAAATTTTTCCCTTGCATAGATGACGAGTACAGAGCCCTACCTTCACATGGCCAAATCTTGGTCTATTAGGGCCTCATAAACTCTGCTGGCCCCAGACTGATGACTCCCTGAGCCCCACTACAAAGGTATATGAACACCAAGTGTGTCACAACTAGGCTTGGTATACCCTAGGACATTTGCTGAGTGGCCTCAGACCCTGCACTGGCACCAAATTTGAACCTGTATCAATCTGGTGAACACTACTTGTCCATAATTGGTGACTCCCTGGGAACCTATCTCATGCAACTTGTACTGCCAGGAACTCTTTCAGTGACTGATCCTAACAGGCAGGTGGAAGACAGAGGTAGGCAAAGGTGGATCTCAGGTTTCCTTGCGACTTTTGCTGGCCTGCTCCTGGCTGGTGCTGGTAAAAGTCAACCTTGCTGCACAGCTTGAAATTTCCTGCACACATCCAAACCCAGCAGAGGCAACCACAAACTGTGGGTTGCTTTATAGTTCCAAACAGGTTGACCAGGGTCAGTCAAAGGCAGCCTCTAATATTGGCATGCCCCAGAGATGCCCCCAAAAGGCCCCAGAACCAATAAACCCTGTGGCAAGCTTCAGGCAAAATCAGAGCAAGATCCAATTAGCTTCACAAGTAGAATATCCGAAAGAGGACCTTGGCAGGCACAAGACCCTGATGAAGCAAATTCTGCTCTGTGTGGTTAGCACCTGTATAGCAGCTCATACCCTATGTTCAGGGTTGATTCTCATAGCCATCCAGCCTGAGGGTGACCCCACACATAAATGGCCCAATACAAATCAAGATTCATTTACAACAGGAGGGCCCATACAACCACATAAGGGTCATTCCTGGAGCACCCAAAACAGGTGATCAAGGAGACTGAGCCAGGGTTTTCCATAGAAGATTTACTACATAGGCCACCCTACCAAAACTGGGAGTCATAGTAGATCTACCTAATACATAGAAACAAACACAAAAAGAAAGCCAAAATGAGGAGACAAAGAAACATACCCCAAATAAAAGAACAGGAGAAATCTCCAGAAAAGGAGCTAAATGAAATGGAGGCAAGCAATTTACCAGATATAGAGTTCAAAATAATGGTCAAGGAACTTAGTGAGAACTACAACAACATAAAAATGGCATAAAAGGCCATAGCCGGTTTTGCTCAGTGGATGGAGCGTCGGCCTGAGGACTCAGGGGTCCAGCGTTCGATTCCGGTTGGGGGCATGTGCTTTGGTTGCAGGCACGTCCCCGGAGGGGGGTGTGCAGGAGGCAACTGATCGATGTTACTCTCTCATCGATGTTTCTGACTCTCTATCCCTCTTCTTTCCTCTCTGTAAAAAGTCAATAAAATATATTTTTTTTTAAAATGGCATGAAAGGAGAAACCAAGATGGCGGCATAAGTAAACACCTGAAATTGCTGCCTTGCACAAGCACTTCAAAAATACAACTAAAAGACAAAACGGACATCATCCAGAACCACAGGAAGGCTGGCTGAGTGGAAATTCTACAACTACAAGGAAAGAGAAAAGCAGCGGGTGAGGGCCATTCCCCCTACTTTCCCATGAACCTGAGACCCTCCCCCTCACAGGAGATTTATAAATTGAACACAATTTCTGTCAAGATACCAATGGTGTATTTCACAGAACTGGAAAAAATATTCCAAAAATTTTTATGGAACCAAAAATACCCCAAATAGCTACAGCAATCTTGAGAAAGAACAAAGTTGGAGGAATCATACTACCCAATATCAAATTGTAGTATAAGCCTATAGTAACCAAAATATCTTAGTACTGGCATAAAAACAAACATATAGATCAATGTAACAGAATAGAGAGCCCAGAAATAAGCCCACATCATTATAGTCAATTAATATTTGATAAACATACTATGGGGTAAAGAAAGTCTACTCAACAAATGGTGTTTGGAAAATTGGACAGGTACATGCAAAAAAAAATGAAATTAGACCACCAACTTAAACCATACACAAGAATAAACTCGAATGAATAAAAGACTTAAATGTTAGACACAAAACCATAAAATATCCTAGAAGAAAACATGGGCAATAAAATCTCCGATATTTTCCAGAGCAGTAATCACTGACATGTCTCCTTAGGGCAAGGGAAATAAGGAAAAAATAAATAAATTGGACTACACCAAACTAAAAAACTTCTGCACAGCAAAAGAAATAATCAACAAAATGAAAAGGGAACTCATACAGTATGAAAGAATATATTTGCCAATGATACATCTGATAAGCAGTTAATATCCAAAATATATAAAGAACTTATAAAACTCAACACCAAAAAACAAACAATCCAATTCTAAAATGGGTAAAGGACCTGAATAGACACTTCTCCAAAGAGGACATACAGATGGCCAATACACATATGAAAAGAAGCTCAATATCATAATCATCAGAGAAATGCCAATTAAAACGGCAATGAGATATCACCTCACACCTGTCAGAATAGCTATCATCAATAAATCAATAAACAAGTGTTGGCAAGGATGTGGAGAAGAGGGAAACCTTGTGTACTGTTGGTGGGAATAGATTGGTGTAGCCACTGTGAAAAGCAGTGTGGAGTTTCCTCAAAAACTTAAAAATGGAACTGCTGTTTGACCCAGTGATCCCACTTCTGGGAATATATCCTAAGGATCCTAAAACACCAATCAGAAAGAATAGATGCACCCTTGTGTTCACTGCGGTGTTATTTACAATAGCCAAGATTTGGAAGCAGCCCAAGTGTCCATGAGTAGATGAGTGAATAAAAATCTGTCGTGGAGAGAAAGGAACACTTGTGCACTGCTGGTGGGAATGCAGACTGGTGCAGCCACTATGGAAGACAGTATGGAGTTTCCTCAAAAAACTAAAAATGGAACTCCCATTTGACCCTGTGATCCCACTTCTAGGAATATATCCCAGGAAACCAGAAACACCAATCAGAAAGGATATATGCACCCCTATGTTCATAGCAGCACAATTCACCATAGCTAAGATCTGGAAACAGCCTAAGTGCCCATCAGTAGATGAATGGATTAGAAAACTGTGGTACATCTACACGATGGAATACTATGCTGCTGTAAAAAAGAAGGAACTCTTACCATTTGCAACAGCATGGATGGAACTGGAGAGCATTATGCTAAGTGAAATAAGCCAGTCAATGAAGGAAAAATACCACATGACCTCATTCATTCATGGATAATAGGGACCATTATAAACTTTTGAACAATAATGGATACAGAGGCAGAGCTGCCTCAAACAGATTGTCAAACACCAGCGGGAAGTCCGGAAAGGATTGGGGGGCAGGAGGGAGTGGGGTAAGAGATCAACTGGAGGACTTGTATGCATGCATATAAGCATAACCAATGGATATAAGACACTGGGGGGTAGGGGAGGACGGGGGATTGTCAAGGGCGGGGGGAAAAAAAGGACATATATGTAATACCCTTTGTAATACTTTAAACAATAAAACTTAAAAAAAAAAAAGAAAAACAGTAACAAGAAAAAAAAATCTGTGATACATTTACTGAATGGAATACTACTTGGCCATAAAAAGAAGGAAATCTTACCTTTTTGGACAGCATGGATAGACCTGAAGATTATGCTAAATGAAATAATCCAGTCAGAGAAAGACAAATACAATATAATTTCGCTTATATGTTGAATCTAATGAACAATATAAACTAACAAACAAAATAGAAATGAACCCATAGATACAGAGAACAGTCTGCCAGCTGTCAGAGGGGAGGTGTTGGTGGTGGATGGGTGAAAAAAGTGAAGGGATTAAGAAAAAAGCTTCATAGACAGACAATATGGTGATTGCCAGAGGGAAAGGAAGGTTGAGGGAGGTAGGAGAGGGTAAAGGGGGGAAGAATAGTGATGGAAGGAAACTTGACTTGGGGTGGTGAACACATAGTACAATATGCAGATGATGTATTATAGAATTGTACTTCTAAAACCTATTTAATCTTATATAATAAAAAGGTAATATGCAAATTGACCCTAACAGTGGAACGACCGGACGACCAGTCACTATGATGCACACTGACCACCAGGGGGCAGACACTCAATGCAGGAGCTGCCCCCTGGTGGTCAGTGTGCTCCCACAGGGGGAGCTCTGCTTAGCCACAAGCCCAGCTGATGGCTGTGAGCATCGCCCCGGTGGCGGGAGCCTCTCCCGCCTCCACGGCAGCACTAAGGATGTCTGACTGCAGCTTAGGCCCGCTCCCTAAGCTGCAGTCGGACATCCCCCAAGGTCTCCCAGAGTGCCAGAGGGATGTCTGATTGCCAGCTCAGGCCTGATCCCCCGGGGAGCGGGCCTAAGCTGGCAGATGGACATCCCCCAAGGGGTCCCAGACTTCGAGAGAGTGCAGGCTAGCCTGAGGAACCCCTCCCTCCAGTGCACGAATTTTCATGCACCGGGCCTCTAGTTGTATTAATAAATGTCACCTCAATAAATTCAATTTTAAAAAATAGATATTGCTATGTTTCTAACTAATGTAATAAGGAAAAAAGAGAGAAGACACAAATATCAATATCAGAAATCAGAGGGTGACATCTATGTCAGGCGATTGGAATTTGTATCAACAGTAATAAGTCAATGGGATGAGGTGCGATGTGATGAGAATAGCACTTTACCTCTCTGATCATCCTCCCAAACCAACAATCTCCGCTAATCATGAAAAAAGCATTGTATAAATTTCCTACTGATACACATCCTTCAAAATGCCTGACCAGCCTGGCCAGCATAGCTCAGTGTTTGAGCCTTGACCTATAAACCAGGATGTCACAGTTCAATTCCCAGTCAGGCCACATGCCTGGGTTGTGGGCTCTATCTCTAGTAGGGGGCTTGCAGGAGGCAGCTGACCAATGATTCTGTCTCATCATTGATGTTTCTGTTTCTCTCCCTTTCTCTTCCTCTCTGAAATCAATCAATCAATATATATGTATATATATATTAAAAATACCTGACCAGTAGTCCTCAAAACTGCCAAGATCATCACATACAAGGAACGTCTGAGAAGCTGTCTATCCAAGAGGAACCTAAGGAGACATGTGATCCCAGACAATAGGTTAAAAACTAAGGAAAAATGAGTAAAGTATGAGCTTTAGTTATTAATAATGCATCAATATTTGTTCACCAAATGTGACAAATGTACCATACTCATATAAGACGTTAATGATAAGGGACATTGGGTATGGAGTGTAAGGGAAATCTCTGTACTATCTTCACAGGACATCAACATGAAACCAGAACAGGCTACCAGGGGAAGTGAAGACCCCAAATCCTACTGTGCCTGGTTGGCTAACTGTTGAAACTGCTGGTAAACTATTAGAAAACAGGCCGCCTGTAACAGGAAAACCGCCTTACTTGAGAAGGCTGGTGGGGGCAATCTGAGACTTTGGCCCCTAGTAATCAACTTTTTTGGTGACTCTTGTTAAATCTAAATGTCCACTTTGTACTGATACTCCAAACTCAGAGTCATCCATTGGTCTCATACACAGAAGATAGCCCATATCCCTGTGTAGCTGGCTGGGTGCTTGTCTAGGAATGGGTTGTTCACTGAAGTGGTGCATTCTGTTCTGCTCTGTCAAGGTTCTTTTGCACAGCTCGTACACTGCTGCCATCTAGTGGCAAACCTGTGCAACCCACCAAAGCTAAGTTGTTACTGCTTCTTTCCAAATTCCTCAACAAATTTGTCAACTGAGACTCTTAGGTCTTCCAGAGGTGGGCAAACTTTTTGACTCAAGGGCCACAATGGGTTCTTAAACTGGACCAGAGGGCCGGAACAAAACCATGGATGGAGTGTTTGTGTGAACTAATATAAATTCAAAGTAAACATCATTACATAAAAGGGTACGGTCTTTTTTTTCAATAGTTTTATTCATTTCAAACGGGCCAGATCTGGCCCGTGGGCCGTAGTTTGCCCACAGCTGTCTTAGGCCTACCATCCAGGAGGAAAAGGGCATGGTGATGGGCACACAGGACCCCATATTAAACTGGAATTAAGTGTTTAATGACAATCAGGCAAAGGACCATTCATCTGAGTAAGAACTTGGGATGGGTGGATACTGAGTGGCAGGGATGCAGTGGGGTGTGCGGAGTGGAGAAGAGGGAGAACTGGGACAGAGGGAGGGAGTTATAATTCCAATGGAGTAATCCTTTGTGAACATTATAACATTTCAACAAGTAGCCTCATATTAGATCTGCAAATGAGTCACTAAGAACTGATAGAAAACTTATTGGGCAATGAACAGCAGGACCAGAAAAATAGGACATCTAGTCAACCTGGTCCTATAAAAGTTTACATAAAAAGCTCCAACTTGGTCCTATAAAAGTTACATAAAATTCTCAAGTTAATGATCAGATTAGTGCCATTAGAACTGGGCCTGAGATACACAGACAATGTGCCTCTGGGTTCTGCAGTAGCAGACTTCTCCATTTTTGTTCTTTGTTCTATTTTCATTTTTTAAGACTCATGAATTCGTTGTGGAATCTTTCCCATCCCTTCAATTAGTTACCTTGCTTGTGTACCTTGTAGTTTATAGTTCTGGCACAATTCTAATCACAATTATTTGTTTATAAGTCTGCCTGCCACTCCAGACTGAGACTTCATGTGATCATTTTCTATTGTGTCTGGGTTTGGTGCGGGATCCACCTCTCCACAAACTGTCAGGTAGAGGGAGATTTGCGGAGGTGTGTGAGCACAATCCATGCCACTCTGCCTTTCTCTCTGCCAAGTAAGCCCCGCATGAAGGGGATTTATACATGAACAAAGGACAATTGGGTCAAGTGCTGAGGTCATAACCAGGAGATCTCTCAGATGCAGTTAGAACCCATGGAGTCTGGCATAAATCACTGCAACACTTTGAAAATCAATTTCCCATTTTTCTTAAGATAAAAATGACAAGATTACCATCTAGTGGAGACTAATTCTGTAATCAACCTGAGTGTAGTAAAATTAATGGTGTTTTCCATCCCTCTTCTACTTCTATCACCCGCATGTTCCTTTGGGGAACTCCCCCTTCCCTAGTGTGGCAGAGACAATGCTCTATGTTAACTAAACTGTTTCTTTGTCATCCTGGGAACACAGAAAACCTGTATTTCCCAAGCCACTTGCATGTAGGTGGGTTATGAAATGAGTTCTGGCCACTGGGATGCAAGTAAAAATGATGTGCCTATTTCTAGGCCTGACCTACTCTTCTCTCTCTCACCCTCTTCTGCCAACACTGGAAGGCAGGTGTTGAGGATGGTGGTTTCGGAGAATGGAAGGACCCAGGATCACTGTGTTACCACTTGGAGGAGAGATGCACAGAGAGTCTCTAGGCCTCGTATGGCCATGTTGGAATTTGCTGGAATAAACTGTCATTGAGTTAGTCACTTTATTTAAATGTCCTGTGTTCCAAAAGCTTACAGCCTACTTTGGGAGATGAAACATGAACCTTAAAAAGAAAATAAAAATAAGAGCAAGCACTGCTATAGTGCTTATGATGAGCCAGGCATTGTTGCAAGCACTTCACATAAAATAACTTACTTAATGCTTGCTGCAGACTTACAAGGTATAAAACATTATCTCCAATGTGTGGATGAGGAAGCTGGGGCATAGAATACTTAAGTCACTTGCTCAAGAGCACACAGCTAGTGACAGGTCTGGGATCTGAACCCAGATTAGTGAGGCTCCACAGTCTATGTTCTTAAACACTATACTGTCTGCTGATAACACAGCTCAGTTGACATTTATTCAGCACCTATTTGTGCAAGAAACTGTCCTAAATGCTATGGGGGAATAAATAAAGCATGTCTCTATTTTTAAAGAACTGATGATCTCCTAAGGCAAAATTGAGAAGCATCTACTGAGTACTGAGTAGTAAGTACTGACTGTATTGAGTACTGATTATTGACACAATAGAGGTGAAAGAAGGAAAAGCTAGCAATGCAGTGAGTGTAACAATAACCAACACCTACTGAGCACTGAGTGGACCAGGCAGTGATCCAGGTGCACGGTCACACACTAACCCATTTAAGCCTCGCAACAGCCATAAAAAGGACGTACTGTTATTATCCCATCCTACAAAGGAGGAAATAGGCTAAGAGGTTCAATGACTTGACCGCACACCCAGCTAGGAGATGATTCAATCCACACAGCCGACTGCAGAACCCACACTCTTACCTGCTATCACCTCTCATGACTCAGCAAAAGGGTCATCCAGGATGACTCATGGATTTCAAATTTTGCCATTTCCAAGACTATGAGACTGAGCTCATTATTTAACTTCTCTTAGCTTCAGTTTCCTCATAAAATGGAGCTAACAGTTTTCCTTTGCTCACTAAATTATACTTACTAATATTATTGATATTATTATTACCAGTGTTATCATTAGATATGGAGACTAACAAAAGAATGAAGAAGAATGTGTTCCAACCAAGCATACTGAGGTAGAAACACACAAAGATGTGTGGCCCCGCTGCAAAAGGTCTTGGAGGGCCTGCCAAGTATGAAAAATAACTCAGTCTTACTGAGTCAGTTAGTTGCAGATATACCTGGTGAAGATGCTTCTTTACTATTTTGTCAGGAAACTTTCCATGAGTGAAGATTCTCTGAGCTTTCTCTAGCTTCCTTTTCTACCACTTAGCTTCAGGTCATCAGCTTCGTCCTATTCTGTTTCCTGTACTTGAGCTAGCAGTCCCATGAACAACAGTGTTTTGTTGTTGTTGTTGCTGCTGTTGTTTTTATTTATTTACTAGAGGCCCGGTGCATGAAATTCATTCACAGGGGGAGGGGGTCCCCTCAGCCCAGCCTGCACCCTCTCCAATCAGGGACCTCTCAGGGGATGTCTGACTGCTGTTTAGGCCTGATCCTAAACCGGCAGTTGGACATCCCTCTCACAATCCGGGACTGCTGGCTCCTAACTGCTCACCTGCCTGCCTGATCGCCCTTACTGGCCGCCCTGCCAGCTTGATCATCCCTAACCGCCTCTGCCTGCTGGCCTGGTCACCCCCAACTGCCCCACCCCTGCCAGCCTGGCCACCCCTAACTCCCTCCCCCCGCCAGCATGGTCACCCCTTACTGACCCCTCTGTCAGCCTGGTCACCCCCAACAGCCCTCTTCTGCCAGCCTGGTTGCCCCAACTGCCCCCCCCCCCGCCAGCCTGGTCACCCCTTACTGCCTCCCCGCCCGCCAGCCTGGTCACCCCTTACTGCCGCCCCCTGCAGGCCTGGTCACTCCCAACTGCCCCCTGTCAGCCTGGTCACCCCTTACTGCCCCCCCCCGCCAGCCTGGTCACCCCTTACTGCCCCCCCTGCAGGCCTGGTCACTCCCAACTGCCCCCTGTCAGCCTGGTCACCCCTCACTGCCCCCCCTGCTGACCTGGTCATCCCACGTAGCCTACTGCTCAGACATTTGGTCATCCCTCACTAACCCCGCTGCCAACCTGGTCGCACCAGCAGCCTGCTGCTCAGTCATTTGATTGTCCCTCACTAAGCCCCCATTCAAATTTGCCCCTAACTGCCCGCCCCCCCACCAGCCTGGTAACCCTTTACTACCCCCCTTGCAGGCCTGGTCATCCCAACTGCCCCCCCTGCCGGCCTGGTCGCCCCTCACTGCCCCCCTCTGGCAACCTGGTCACCCCACGCAGCCTGCTGCTCAGTTGTCTGGTCATCCCTCACTGCCCCCCTGCCAGCCTTGTCACCCCACTCAGCCTGTTCAGTCATCCATTCGGTCGTCTGTTCGGTCGTGATGGCCCCTGGCTCTTTATATATATAGATTTTATTTTTATTTTTTATTTCATTGTCTAAAGTTTTACATATGTCTCCTTTTTCCCCAATTGGCTCCCCCTGCCCCAGCCATTCCCACCCTGGGCAAGCCCCCACCGCCCGTGTCTGTGTCCATTGGGTAGGCTAATATGCATGTATACAAGTCCTTTGGTTGCCCTCTAACGCCCTCCCCTACCATTTATCTGAACAGTTTTTATATCATTTGCTGTGAATCTTTATCTTCTTCAGAGAGGAGCACCTATATAATGGTGGGGGGGGGGGGGGGCGGGCAGTGGTTAAAGTAAAACCAAAAACCTCATCCTCTCTTGCTGACATGGATCACCTCTAAAGGCATAATTCCAAAGCATCATTTTGCCAAAAGGTCCCCTTCGCACCAAGCATAAGAATGGGATGGGGCAAAGGAAGTGAAGAGGACGGTATATTTGAAAAACCATAAGGAAACTAGTCTGGCTGGTGCAGATTTCATTTAGATAACATAAAGAATTTAGTGAAAGAAAACCTAAGAAATACAAAGTTCAAATTAGCATATGAGGCCCAGGGAGGAGAAATCATTTTTACAACCAAAGCCATGCCTGATAAAGTCTACTCATGTACCAGCCAACCTCAGTATAGGCTGCTGGGATGGGGAATACAGCGTGGGCTGCTATTGGTCAGGAGGTCCTTCACCAGGAGTGGTTGCTCTGAGGACAGAGCGGCGCAGGGACTGCGGGCTGGCAGGGCTGGGTCTGTGGTGGGGGCTCCAAGCTGGGGTGTGTTCAACAGTTACAACTGGGGGACATGGATTCAAGGAAATTGTGAGAACTAGGAAGAGAGTTCAAATGATTGCCAAGGGTTTCTGGTGAGATGCTAGGAAAGCTAATAGTCAGAGGACAACCAAGTCACATGGTTGAAGGTGCAGGATGTTAAAACCTGAGTGTGGCGGGAAGGGTGCATAGGAAAGCTGGTCAGAGAGCGGAAAATAAGAGTAGGGGCCCATCTGGGCAGGACACCCAGCAGGCAGCTAGACCCTCTCCTTGCTCTCCTGAGAGAAAAGGCAGTCCTGGCGACAATCTGCTTTCTCACAGCTTCAATATGTAGGAGAGAAAAGAGGTGTGTCCAGCAGAGGGAGTGCAACACCGTGAATACGGCGACCTCCTGAAAGAAGCTGACTGGGAACCAGAGGCTCTTGAATTGCTGGCGGGTGAAAATGGTGAGCCTCTGGAGTGAGAGGAAAAGCAAGGGAAAGAGCCAGCGGAAATGGAAAGCCCGGTGCACATCTAGTCTTTTCCGAGGAAGGACTGACCCTGAGGAGCTGTCACGGCAAATCGGTAAGTTCCCTGCTGCCCCTTCTTCGCTGGGGGGTCCACGTTTGGGACTATCATGGTTTCCTGGTGCCTCCCAAGTCACAAGATGAAGCTGAAAACAGCTGGCCCTGGGCAAGGTCATCGAGGCGGGAGTCTGGCCCACCTGCCTCTGCGCTCTGCCCGTTCCCATCACACACCCCAGGGTGCCAGGTGGTTCTGTGCTGTGGGATGCACTTTAGTGGAATGAGGACTGTTTGTGTAACTACAGCACAGCTTAGCTGTCAAAATTACTAGCCACATAAATAATCTCAATGCAATTAATTATCCGAACCATAAATCTCTCTACACCCCTCACAGCATGTCCAGCTTTGCAAGGAGCCACATGTCCCCTTCCTAACAGCACCGCCCTCTCCTGACATCAAATCTTCTTGAAATGGCAAGGCACTTACATGTCTAGGTCCCTTTGCTCCTTTCAAAATATTTTCAATAGGCATTATTTTGTTCATGTTTGCAATATCCTTATAAAAGTATTTATGTGCATATAGACACTTGCAATTTTTCACCAAATCAGCACCATTTCCCCAAATCTTGTATGTAAAATTTAATGTACCCAAACTATTATTGTTTTCCTTTGCAGCTTTTGCCCTTCTCTGAACCATTTTTCTCATGGCTGTGTGTCTTACAGCCCTCTCTTTTCTTTTTACCCAGCTCCTGACTCGAGTCGGCTTCAGGAGATCATGTATTCTTTCCTGTAAAGCTCGTCTGTCCACACTTTTGCTCCTGAGCCTAACTACCTGCACAGCCTTATCCTCTGGCCCTTGCCACCTCTCTTTTCCCCACACCCTTCTAAGGGGAGCTTTCCCATAGATGGTAGAATAACAGTGATCAAAAACACAGCCGCCGGGTCCCAACGGATCGGTTTCAAAGCCTGTTCTGAGCCAGTTGTTAACTCTGTGCCTCTGTACAGTGGCAACAATTATTCTGGGTTGTTGCAAAGATTCACTGAGTTAACATGTGAACGCCCTTAAAGTGGTACCTGGCATGTAATAATAAATGTTAGCTATTAGTAATGTGCCTTTAACCGATTGTTTTAATTAACAGCCGACATCATCTCTGATTTCTCATAGTTCTGTGATCTCCCCAGTTAACTATCTATTTCTATTTTAGAAAGAGACACGTAAGACACTGTTCCCAACAGCTTCCTATCATTCCTCTGCTCGGCCCCATGTCTGATTTTTGGCTTGCCCTTTCCAATTTGGACTTAAGCAGGGAGTTAGGCTGAGAAGATAACACCATCTCTACCTTGCAGAGTAAATACGACACAAACCTAATCAGTAGCACAAAACTTATTGCCATCTCAGTTGATGGAAAAGGAATAGCTCTGCCTTCTCTTACAGAATGTGTGCTACAGAAATTGCCAGAGGCTGTAACTTCCAACTCCAGGCAATGCAAGGCGAAACACTTGCTGGAGGATATGCATTCCACTTACCTTTTCTAGATGTTCTTCAGTCTCCTTGGGTTAAATCATAGTTATATACCTGGCCCACTGTTTAGCCACATGGCACCCATGGGGTTCCCTCTTTAGAGTACCTGCCTCTTGGCCATCCTCCCACAATTCCCTGCTCAAATGGACCCAAGCCTGTGGCCCATGCCTACTCTGGCCTCTGCTGGGTTGTCCTTCAGAGGGGAGCTCACCACTGCTGCAGGTAGCCTCGGGGTGTCTGCTAGGGGTGGGGAAAAACTTGGGATGTGAACTGGGGTGTCCACAGGCATAAGCATGAGCCCTGAGTGTGGGAGGAAGTCAGAGTGGGACCAGGAGGATGGGCTGTGTGCCTGGGATGTTTAACACTTGGCCCAAGTCCCAATAGTGTTAGGGCCAGCCTTTATGGCCCCTCCCCACCCCCCACCTCAGCTTTTGGACAGACTTGAATTTCCTGGATCCCAATGCTGAGTCGTGGGCACACCATGGAGGCAGTGTCAGAGCCAGCCCTAGACACGCCACACTGGCTCCTGGGGTCCCCACACTTGTCCTCAGGGCGAGGACCAGGGTCTCTATTTCTTCTGAAGGATGCATTTCTCTTCTGGTCACTGTAAATGTTGTATCGCCTCTGGCCATGTCTCCATTCTGATTTGTTGCTAGGACGTTCCGAGCTCCCTCACAATTTCCCAACCTCATGGCAGGTGTGCTATGCTAACCCCAGGCCTTATCTTATTTTTCCTGCTCTCATTTTCCCTTTGCTCAAGTACTGTTTACAAAAGCTTGGTGGAGTGTATATATTTTTGTAAACCACCTGATATCCTGTTTGGACAGGGGGGATAGAAAACAAAAAGAGAAAGGAAGAGAAAAAGATGTCATCAGCCCTACGATGGCCTGGGAGCCCCCAGCATACACCCTCTTCACTCGGTGTTTTCAGAATCAAAAATACCAGTTAGCGGGGCTGTGGGGGCGAGCATGCTCGGCACTGGCTTGGGGACAGAAAAACAAATGCTTTATGTCTGGGTTTCCTGCAAGCTCCTGGACTGATGCAAATCAGCACACATTAATCTCTCATCTTCCACGTCCCCATGTAGCTCAAGGGTGTCCCAGGGAGCCCAGAGGTCACCCACACTAACCGACATGGCCGCAGCCACTCTCACGTCCCATGGTAGGTCTGTAGCTGGATTCCGGGGCCCTGGTGGCCTCCCCAATACAGTCTATGAATTCGACCCTCAGCTCCGCCATGCAGAGCTCTGCTGGGAACCAGACCTCTGTGGCCTGGACATGCAGTGACAACTCTGGAACTGGGACAGTCACCAAAACAAGGTCAAAGGGCCCAGGAAGGGAGGTGGTGTGGGAAGGCCAGGCCAAGCAGCTGCCTCTTAAACATCTCAACACAGACACAGCTGTGAAACAACCACATTTTGCTTTATTAGGCGTTCCATAGTAATATAACACAGAGTTCTTAAGGAATAATAAACACGAGACTTATTTGTTTGTTTTTTAACCATAATTATTTTGTCATTAAGACAGTGGTTACAAAAAAAAAGGTACTCTTCTGGCTACACACAATGATGAGCTTTAGCACTGAAAGTTCCTCCTCATGGGTCACAATCACAATTCCAAGGATTAAGAACCATCTATTATGAAATCCTACACTGTTTCAGAGCATCAAGTCACTGCAGTTATTCAGATCTGAGACACTGTCGATTTATGTTAGCATTTACACATGACATTCATCTAACAGACACACAAAGCAAGCCAACAGGTACACATGCTTACACAGCCTGCGGGAATCTCCAGGTTTCAAGCGGTTTTAAGGAAACAATCCAAAGAACCAAAATGACCAGGACCTGGTACAGGAAAGACAGGAAGACTCAAGTGAACACTGAAGAGCTGCGAGTGTTTCTTAGAATTGAAACAAAAAATACTTTTTCCAACTGGTTCAAATTTCTTCTAAGTGAAGGTGAGAAAAAAAAAGCAAATATATTAAGTTAACCAATTACTCTTTAAAAGTGCAATTTCCTTTTCAAATAACAAATAAACAACAACAGTAATAAAAAATACACCCCAACCATAACCCCAAAGGCAAAATGTGTGGAGAGACAAGTGGAATGACGGGATGACCTATTTTGTGTGTGAAAGCAGCTGGGTTTTATGGAAGCCTGCAGACAGACAGCACTTAGGAGAGGCTGTACACACGCTTGGAAGGACATGCAACACAGATCAGCAAAGACAGGGATGGGCACAAAGGCAGCGAGTGAGAGGGTCACTGAGACAGAGGGAAGATGCTGACCCAGGTCACCTTCGGTCTCTACGGGCCTCATGTTCGATGTGTAAGTTTCTCCACAAGCAGCTCTGATGTGACATCACACTCATTAAACAGATGTTTCCTTTTGCAAAGTCAAAGGGGCTTTAAGGCCAATTTCCCAAGAATTTTCAGAGCTTAAAAGGCCTCCCTGTATTGCATGATGTCTTTTAAAATAATGGGACAAGAAAAAAAGATTTTCCCCCAAAGTGAGAAGCCCCATTGTGTTCAGGAACCCCAAGACACTTAGCCAGGAAACAGCAGGCTCTTGGGACCACTCCCACTAGCTCAACAATGCTGAGCTGGTGGTTGGCCTGAGGGACTGGTTGGCTCACTCGGGTCTGGGGTCACTTTACAGATTTGATTATATCTAACCAGGTAGCACTGCCTGGAGGAAAAACTCGCACGTCTGTAGCCTCAACTTCTGCCACATCTCGGCACTGCTTCAGGGTCTATTCTGGGCCCAGGTGTGCCCGTGAGGGTGGGCACCTCGGCCCTTCCCTGCACCTGGGAGGGTCTCAGACCCACATGCATGTCCTCATGGTGATGGGTGGGTAGCACCAGTCTTACAGGGACGGGACAGCAGATTACTATGGTTGTGATGACAGAGCTCACACCCTCCCAGGCAGGTTCTTATGACCACAGTAGAACGGTAGACCTGGTCATTGAAGAGGCAGTGGGGAAGGCGAGAAACCAGTGTCTCAGAGACAAGGGCTGGAAGAAACACAAAGAAAGAGAGAGGCATGAAACGAATTAAAAACCGAGAGAGAGAGAAAGAGAGAGAGAGAGAGAGAGAGAGAGAGAGAGAGAGAGAGAGAGAGAGGAGGTGAACAGAGGAAAAGATTTAATCTGCAGCAAAATCTAAGCCAAAAAAAAACCAAAACTGCCCTAAAAGCAGTCAGCCCAGAAGACTACGGAATGGTGATGTGGACATTCTGGAACTTCAGGAGGGACACGACGAGTTTGCCGACCACCCTGAATCCGCGTGATGGTTACAGAATTGCATCATTAGGATGTCCAGTTCAAACCCCTTGTATCAGTATTGAATTAGGCGTTCTAATTTAGTATTAAAAAAAACCCTCCCCCTCCCCCACCCATCCCTTCCCAGCCCCGTAACGAAAACATTTTTTTTTTAATTTAAAAAGAAAAAGGCAGCTCTGGGCAATTCACTTTATCTTCCCTCCTAATGAAAAGGAAGATGATAAATACAACAGAGGTTGGAGATGAGAAACACCCTCATGGTGATTTGCTCTGTTTCGCATGTCTGAGTGTTGGATGCAGTCCCCTGTACGGGGTTGGTGGGTAGACGTGGTGTGATGTTTGTAGATGTGTAGAGAAGTGGGTGAGCAAAGTCAGTGACTCCGGGTGAGGGACGGAGTGTGAGGCCCAAGAGGGAGCCCCGTGAACTGGCTGCCCCACAGTAACTATCACAGGCTCTTTAAAAAAAAAAAAAAAAAAGGAAGGAAGGAAGTCTCAGAATGTCCTCAGGTGTCCCATCCCCCAGCCCCTATCCCCCAGTGGAATGGGCCCTGGAACTCTAGCCCAGGCTGGTGATGTTGGCACGGCCACCAGGGGGTGCCACGATGCGCTGGGTGGTGCGACGGGGGATGTTGTCGTCAATCTGAGCACCTGGAGAGGAAAGAGGGGTGAGGGTCAAAAGCAGAGTTACAGGAGTTCCTGCTCAAAGGGCCAGACCCATTCTTTGTCCTCTCAACACTCCCTGGAAGTTTAAACTACAAAGAAGTGATGGGCTTAAGGTGGCCAAATACTCTGACGGTATAAAGCAGTACCTGCAGAAGCCAGTTGGATCCATCACTTGAAAAAGTAAAGCTACATATAAAGGGACACTCCATTCCAGGCTGTCTCCTGACTCGGTACATCCTGCCCCTATTCTGGTAGTCAGTTGAGTGCAGCTTTTCCGAAGGCACAGCCCTCTGGCGTTACGTTCCCCTAACACTACTCACCTCACTGTCTAATGTGATGGTTCCTTATATTAATGGCCTGGTGACATAAGACAGCACAACACCATGAGCTCATTTTAATTTACGACAAAACTAAGGTTCATTATTACTAAATCTTTCGAAAATGGGTAATTTGTATATGGCATATATGGCAATGTTCTAAAAATGAATATATCTGACCCCCCCACCCCCAAAAAAGGATCTAATTAACTGTTTAACACACCATAGAAATCTGGATACATATTTGTGGTTCAGAAGGCTAGAAAAGTGGAAGGGTTCTAGTTATGGGCCAAATGAAGGACTGGAAGGAAATTTCAAGTGTGGAAGCTCTAAACCCCTTACTCTCATCATCCCTATATCACATATTTTATTCAAGCAAATAGCTAACAATTCTCAAATGGCTCTATTCTGAGCTCTTTGCATGCACATTAATTCATTTAATCCTCACAACAACTCCATACGGTGGCTACTACTTTTATACCCATTGTATAGATGAGGAGACTGAGGCGCAGCTAGCAAGCATCTGGACTACAAAGTTAAGCTGCTGAAACTCCATAAGCTGAACTATACAATATACAGTTGACCCTTGAACAACGCAGGGGGCAGGAGCGCCAACCACCTGTGCAGTCAAAACTCTGTGTATAATTCTGACTCCCTCAAAACTTAATTACAATGGGCTCTTCGCATCTGTAGATTCAACCAAACATGGACCAAAAACACTATTTTAGATTTGTATCTGGGAATCTGTGAATGCAAAAATATTGTTTTTGATCCACATCTGGTTGAACTGTATTTATTGGAAAAAATCCACATATAAGTGGACCTGCACAGTTCAAACCCATTGTTCAAGAGTCAATTGTACTGCATACTAGGGGAGAAGAGAAATCCTGAAATACCACCACATCTTTTTCTAGGATGGCCATAATACAGAGAAAAAAAAATGTCCTATTAATATACTGGGTATTGCACACAGTGTACACATCATGCCATTATAAGTGACACAAACTGATGTCAGGGCTCTGAAACCCACTGGCCACTGGCTGTGAATGACATCTCTGGTGATATCAGTATTTCCCACTTTGGGGAAAATGGGAATACCATTCATTTCTGCTTCTTCTCCTTCTACAAAAGTGATTCCAGACTCACCAGCCCACTGCAGAACTGGGCCCTCCCCAAACCATAACCATACCAGACAAGCTGAATCCAGACTGGTGCAGGTTCCGAACGGGTGGGGCCTGCTGCTTGGCCGGAGACGTCTTAGCCGACGAGGCTGGAGTGACTGTCTTGGGTGTCACAGACACCTCGCATACAGGCCCATCGTACAGGCCACGGGGAACCCCTCTCAGCTCCGCCAGCTGCAAAACACAGGCCCCGCCCCCGATTCAGGCGGCATTCGGAGGATGCCTCCCTGGCCACCCTCCCGATGTGGAAGAGGAGAGGCCAGAACAGAGGCCGGTGAGATTTAGAGATGGGGGCGCTCCTTATGGAGGGCAGGGCAGGGACCGATGGCAGCATGGGGCCCGCTCCAGGACTCCAGGCTAGTGATCCTCCTAGGTGGGTCATGGCTAACTGGTTACTCTATGAAAATTAACATTTCTTACCGTTTTCCCCAAGGCACTTCCACTTAAACCTACAGAATTTCCAAATATATTGTGAAAGGATCTGTTTTGATGGTCAAGATCTGGCCCAAACTTTCTTTCCAATCTCACTCTCCCTTTAATACCCTTCCAACTCCATTGACCCCAGCCTGACACCTCCCCGCCCAGTGCTGCAGACTACTCTCCATGCCTGAAGACACCATGTATTTTCCGTACTCATAACATTCTTTCTACATATTCCTGTGTCTCCCTTCTTTGACTTGCCAATCTCCCACTTAACCTCCAAGACCCAACTCAGACTGCCCTCTCACCATGACACTTTCCCCCTGACTCCACAGCAGTGGCTCCTGCCCCGGAACCCGATCACAGCACATGTCAGTCTCACTTCATTCTGGCTGGCTGTGGACACGGCTGACTCCTCCGCTGGTATTCTCAAGTCCAGGAATTAAAAAAAGTTTCCTTTTTCTCTGAATCCTTCGTACTCATCTTGATATTCCGACTCAAAGTGCTTAGAAGGGTTTATGAAACTGAACGTAATCGATGACAAAACAATCATATGCTCCAAGCTACTCACCCTGCTCCTTGCCTTGATACGCTTGTAAACAAAATCAGGGAAGGGCTTCCGGGGGATGTAGCGCCCAGAGCCTTCGGTGACATGAAGGGTGCCGTCTTCCAGGACAATCTTCCCCTGGCTGATGACCACCAGCGGAGAGCCACGGCACTCCATGCCTTCAAAGATGTTGTACTCGAGAGCCTGCAGGAAGAGGGCACAGGACACTTAGATACGCCTGCCACCCTGGCTAGATTTCACCAGGCGGGCAGCACCCACTGCCCCGTATCACATGGACAAAAGAAAGACCCAGAGCTGGAGTCCCTGCCCCGCGGACCACACCAGCAGGCATTAACCTCCAAGTCTAGAACATGGAATCATCTCTTCCCACCAGAAAAGCATGAGGACTTATAAATGCTACAAAACATAAGAGAAGGATTCCACGCATTAGCAGCGCCCTTGTTCTCACTAACTGAAGCTCCAATCAGGTTGGAAGCAGAGGCCTTCCGTGACTGAGTTCTCAAGTTAACCTTGAGTGGCCATCCTGGGCTAGGGTTTCCCGCTGGTGAGCCTGGCTCCCCATGCTGTCAGCGATGTGGTGAAGCTGCAGTCCCTAAATGAAAGGACCGGGGTAATTTAAGGGGCTTGCCTTCATGAGATGTTTGAGGTTTAGTTCATTTCCCAAACATGCAGCAATCCAAGCTTTTCAGGGTGAAAGACTGGCGTATCTGTGCGCCCTCTTGGAAAACGGGCTGGAAGCAAGGCAACAGAAATCGGGGGCACTGTGCTCCCCACAAAAACCCACTGTCAGTCTCCTCCCGCAGCTTCAGCTCACCCAGGCCCACCCCGACTCCCGGAGGCCTCCTGCTCCTTCCTGCCTGCCCTGTCACAGGCACCAACGCCTGCGCTGAGCCCAGGAATGGAGCATAAATAGGCAGCTCCAACCATACAAAGCCGCTTGGGCTTCTGGGAGAATTCAGACCAGGTTCTCAGCGCTAAAGGAGTTAGCCTGGGAATGAGCTGTCCCGCTGCAGGTCAGCACCTCTGCTGATAAGCATGGAGAGCCCCGGCTGGCTCCTTAGCTCACATCCGGTGTCAAAATGCAGTGGCGCTGGCCCGGCCAGTGTGGCTCAGTGGTTGAGCATTGACTCATTAGCCAGGATGTTACTGTTCAATTCCCAATCAGGGCACATGCCCAGGTTGCTGGCTCAATCCGTGGGAGGCAGCTAATCAATGAGTCTCTCATCAGTGATGTTTCGCTCTCTCATGCGCGCGCACTCTCTCCCCCCCCCCTTCCTCTCTGAAATCAATAAAAACATTTTTTTTAAAAAATGCAGCAGTGCTGACTGAGAACAGCCACGATGGAGAGTCAGTGCTGCTCTGAGGCTCCGAGGACTCATATGGAAACAACCGAAGGAACGAGGCAGAGAGCATCTTGGAGGAGGGACCCAAGTGTGTCCCCAAGTCTTTCGTTTATTCTAAGACTCTTCCCTGAAGTCAGACTGTGTCTTACAGCAGGTGGACCTGCACAGTCAGTGCTTCCAGGGGGACCTGGGTTTGCTTTTCCCTCTGGCCTAGAGGACGACTACATGGAATCCACTGGATATTAAATTCCCAGCTTCAGGTTCTTCTGGACCCTACAGGCAGCAGGAACTCAGACCTCCAACTTGCATCAGTACTGGCATTCGGGTCATACTCTCCGAGGAGGCATTTTGCCCTCTCAGTACCCAAAGCCAAAGTCAAGGCTCGCAGGCATTTGCCATCATATCCTGCGAGGCAGATTCCCCTCTCACTTACCCTACACTGAGCACAAGCTGGTCCTTGGTGGCACAGCGTATTTTTATAGGTTCTCCCTCACCTTGACTGTGATGTGGCCCGATGGTGGCACATAAACTAATGGAACATCTGAGCACCGATGGCATTCAGATGTGGTGAGATGCAGAAGCTGTGTGACCATGGGCAGCTCACCCAGCCCTGCCACTCTCAAAGGCTTGGCAACGAATGCAACACCAAAAGCATCCCACATGCGCAGACCCCTGAGAGGATCCTGTCAGCTCTGAAATGACTTGGAGAGGGTGACATCCTTTAAGGGCTGGATCAAGCTCCCTCTCTGTCTTGTTACTCCACAGCTAACTGTCTATATTCTCACAGACTCCCCTGCGCCCTACTGGAGCAATGGAGACAACCTTGGACCCGGTGCCATCTGCCTTGGGTTCACATCCTGGGCCACTATTTGCCACTTGTGTGACTTAGGACAAGTCCCTTGCACTCCTCTGATCCACAGCTTCCTCGTCTACAAAAGGCCCACTTTGCAGGAATGGTGCTAGGATCACAAGAAATAGAAAAACAAGAGCAGCTAGCATACTACCTGACACAAAGCCAGCATGTAGAGAACATTCCCTCATCCACTGTCTGGTTTTTCATCGCTCTGTCCCAACAAGATCGCAGGCCCTTTAGTGCCAACAACATTGTAAGACACGTGAATTGAGTTTAACTGCATGTGAAGCCTGAGCATAACCCGCTGCAAGAGCTTTGGGCCACCTCCCATTCTGAGAAGATGGAGGAGCCAGCCCCACGACCCTAAGTGACTAAAAAATCAACAAGTCAGTGGTCAGATCACAGTCCTCTGGGTGTTCAGAGCCCACCCTCTGTCAAACCATGAGGCGGTCTGGCTTGATCTCTCCCCAGTGTAGATGTGTTTAACCTACATCCACAGGGGCCCCTAAATTACTCATCTGGCTGGATGCCTGGAATATCCAAGCAGGCTGTCAATAATAGTTATCTAAATGCTCCAAATGAACGCTAATCAGCGCTTTGGTAGGAAACACTGTCACATGGGACAGCCTCCTGTTTGTATTCTCCCAAATGACGAATGCTGCACAGGCGTGCTGAGTGTGGGCTCTTTAAAACAAGTGAGGATGAAAAAGAGGCACTTCTGGAAGTCAGCATGTCTTAGATGAGGTTGCCTGGAGGTAAAGTCAGGGCAGTGCTATCGCGTCCAAAGGTTCAGGTGGAATGCCTGGAGGGAGAACCTGTCTTCTCGAATCATCGCTCCTTCACCCAGGTTAAGGGCGTCAAATGCAAGCTCCCTAGTGAGGTCGTCTGCAGTTTAAATAATGAGTCCAGCTCCGCCTTCACAGGAAGCACCTCTGGGAAGGACTGCAGGGAGGGGAAGCTGCGTCTGCACTGAACCCCGACCCGGAGGTGGCATACGCAGTCTGGCAGGGAAGCGCGCTGGACAATTCTGGGTTCTAATTCTGGCTCTACCGCAAAATAGCTATGTAACATTAGCTCTCTGAGCCTCGGTTTATTTATCTTCCCAATCGGGATAATAATACCATCCCTTTACTGAAAAGGCCAAATGAAAGAGTAAATGGGAAGGAATATGATGTTAACTGCATAGGAATATGGGGGTTCACTGGGCAGGATCCGCTATCTGGAAAGAAGCCACCCTGGACTCCAAGAGGTTGTGATTAGGTTACAAGTCGGTGTGGCCATGAAGCTATGATGCAAAGCTAAGCCAGCCAGTGAGAAAGGAGGATGAAAGTCAACTACAAGTAAATACCAAGGGCGGAGCAGCCTTCCCGGAAGGCACCTACCATCTCAGCACCCACAGGTGCCAGTAGAGGCTAGTGAGCACCACACCTCAAACCCCTCTGCTCAAATGGGAGAGGACTGGGGTGCAGCAAAGGGTCCAGGGCTGTCCTGGAGAAATGCCAGACGCCCACCCCTGAGCTGTGGTGGTACCTGGGAAAGGAGTCAGGCTAGCTGGGGTGGGCAGTCTAGAATCAGATTCCCTACTGAGCCAGCTTTCAATTCAGAACTTTAATTCACTTCCAGATTCATGAGTTTCTGACAAAACACTTCTGTCCTGTGTCCATTTCTTTTCCAAAGCTCCCTTTGTCCATATTCTTTCAATGGTATATCTATACAGATACATCAATATATCTGTACAGACACATACACATGAAACTTTTTCTGTAAAAAACCTCTGCCTAAGGCCCCTGACCTGACTCACAGGACATCCAGAGACCTCAACTAAATCCCACACTCGCAACTGAGGAGCTTGAGACGTGACATGAGTTACTTGCCCAAGGTCCCATTAACAAGTCAGGGCACCGCCAAACTCTGCAGTCTGGACTAAGAGACAAGAGACACTCCAGGGCCTTGGCCGGGTAGCTGAGTTGGTTAGAGCGTTGTCCCAATATGCCAAGGTTGTAGATTCAATCCCCGGTCAGGGCACATACAAGAATCAGCAAATGAATGCATAGATAAGTGGAATAACAAATCTTTCTCTCTCTCTCTCTCTCTCTCTCTCTCTCTCTCTCTCTCTCTCTCTCTCATTAATAAATGGATTTTAAAAATTAAAAAAGTGACACCCCAAACTCCAGATTCTAAAATCGTATCAGAATGGCTGCAGGGAGTATTTCTTCTATTTGGAAAGAAGTCAAAGTCAATTAGTTCCTTGAGGACAATAAGAGCCTCTGTCATTTATGTTTCTATAGGGCAACACTGACATGAGAAAACAATGGCTTAAAAGAATAGACATGCCCAGTGGGCACCTCAGGAGTGTTTATTTAGGTCCCCTACACCAACTGCCGCCATGGGAGGTGCTGCCCCAAACTAGAAAAATGGAATGGTGTCTGACTCCTAGCAGCTCCCAATGTCCTGCATGACTGGAGGCTCGGAAGGTCTGTAAGTAGAGGCTCTATCTGTAAGAGAGGCTGTGGTACTCCAAAATGATAAGCGTAACTTACCGTCAGTCTTTTTGACCTCACTAAAGAAAAAAAAAAGTTTTTTATCAACAAAAAGGAAATTATAATATATCCCAGGGAACGTTCATTCCTATCACAGTGAGTTCTCTCCCTCAATCCCGGGACTCTCCATGCCTCTGTCTCTTTCTGTGACTGTGATCTGTTTGGATTGGTTGCGCACAGTGAACAGGCCTTACACTGTTGTGGGTCTTGGCAGAGATGGTTTTAACGCTGTCGGGGTCCCAGATGACCAGGTCCGCATCGGATCCCACAGCAATGCGGCCTTTCCGGGGGTAAAGGTTGAAGACTTTGGCTGCGTTGGTGCTGGTCACGGCCACAAACTGGTTCTCATCCATCTTCCCAGTGACCTGCAGAGTAGAATACACACACACACACACACACACACACACACACACACACCAAAAACAGGTCAAGAGGTTGAAGGGTGGACCGCGACTCAGCAATAAAAGTGAACACACTTTTGATACATACGACAACTTGGATGTAAGGGCATTATGCTGAGTGAAACAACCAATCTCAAAAGGTCACATACAGTATGATTTCATTTATATACACATTCTTAAAATAACTAAGTTACAGAGAAGGAGAACAGAATAGGAGTGATGAGGGTAGGGATGCGTGTGACTATACATGGGCAGAGTGAGGGGCTCCTTGTGGTGACAGGGGACATCTGTACCTTGTTTGCAGTGATGGTCACATGAATCTCCATAGGACAAAAGGACACACACACACACACACACACACACACACACGGCACCATCGTTGATTGCTGGGCTTTGATATCTTACTATCATTATGTGAGATGCAGCTATTGGGGGAAATGGGAGGAGGGTACACAGGCCCTCTCTGTCTTCTCTTTGCAACTTCCTCTGAATCTAATTATTTCAAAATGAAAAGTTAAAAAAAAAGGTGACGGGGATACAAACGCCTCTTGAGGAAACATCATTAGACTTGAGTGGCTGTCCTTTTCAAAGATACGGCGCAGACCTAGGCTTCCAGTCTAGCCAATCTAGAGGTCTCAGCCCCATGTCTGGGTTTCTGCAGCCAATGACATTTCCTCATGTCCTTCCTGCCCTTTCTCATCTCTACCACGTGTGCTCTATGTCCTTTCAAAAGCAGAATTTGAGGACGTGCCTGCATAGAAAACTACCCTAAAGTAGTAGAAAACTGGGCAAAGGAAATGAGCTGGTATTAAGAGGAAGAGAAAAATATCAATGGTCCATAAGCATATGGAAACATACTCACTCCACTTAGTAACTGAAGGGATTGAATGAAAGACAGATTCACCCATCAAATTAGCCACATTTTGGGGGGTTTGATTATCACATCCATGAGGACCAGGTGGAAGAGACTGAGGGATGTCACACAATGCTGGTGGCACACAAATGGATGCAGTCTTCCTGGAAGTAACTTTGGCAATATATATAGCAAAAGCCCAAAAAATATACATATCCTTTGACTCAGCAATACCACTTCTAGAAATTTCTCCTGGAAGCATAATAAAAGATGTGTCCAAGGATAGTCATCCCAGTAACAAAACCAGGTTTCCTATGGGAAGCTGAGCACTGGATCAGTCCAGTGGACAGCCTGACAGGCCCAAGAGGCTACCCATTTCTTCAGTGGGGTGGGAGGTGGTTGTTTTGTTAAGGTGCAATTCAATGACATACCCAGATGCAATTGTACAACTCGATTTCACTGTTCATTTGTATTACCAATAAGGAAAATATTGCTTGGTGATGGTAAGACATAAAAGTACATGACAGCCCTGCCAATGTGGCTCAGCAGTTGAGCATTGACCCACGAACCAAGAGGTCACTAGTTCAATTCCCAGTCAAGGTACATGCCCAGGTTGCAGGCTTGATCCCCAGTAGGGGGCATGCAGGAGGCAGCCGATCGATGTTTCTCTCTCATGAATGCTTCTATCTCTCTTATCCCTCTCCCCTCCTCTCTCTCTAAAAAATTCAATAAAAACATATATTTTTTTTAAAAAGTGCTCTGAGGCTTTCCTAATTCAATTCTTTGGATTCTGTATGAGAAAAATAAATTTTCACTGCAGGTGTAACTTCTCAGTCACAGCAGCAAACTATTTCCACTTAAAGTGTATATCCAATTTCTCAACTTATAAACATGCAATTAAAAATCACTTTCAAGACCACTTATGCAGTTACCACCAAACTACTGTCAAAACAGAAATAAACTTTTCCTGCATTAAAAAAAATCAGAAACAACATAAATGTTCAAAGAACATAAAGAATAAAAACAAGTTTTTCAGGTATATTTCAGAATGTGGAGACCTTTTCATGATGTATTGTCTTAATAAAACAGGCCGTGGTGTTTACACACTCACACACACACATATCATATACACACATGTGCACTCTTGCACTGACAAAAAATGGAAAGACATTTGGCCAACATATTAATTGTCATGAAATCTGAAAGATGGTGTCATGAGTAGTTTTTATTCACTTCCATTCTTTCTGGAACAAGGATATATTGTTTGCATAATTTAAAAAATTCATTATGAAACAAAACCTGTGCTGTTGTTATGTTTTAAAGCACTGAAAATGCAAAAGTCCCAAGACCCTTGAAGGTCAGAGTATGCTCAAAGCAGGCCCGCCACCAGCCTGCAGTTGTCGTGGGTAGAAATGCTGAGCCCAAAGAGCCCTAAAAACACTTTTAAGGACATGGAGTCCATTTCCAAGAATAGAAGGTTAACTGAGAAAGTCACCAGGTCTCTAAGGAAGGTTTTTCCTGACTAATCACAAAAGAGTCACATTTTAAAGACTGTGGGGTATTGTTTTTTTTAGTCTCCACTGATCACAAATGATAATGATAAAAAATGTATATAAAATGTTTAGAAGGAAATGAACTATGTAAGGCGAGATCTTGGATTCCCAAACCTAAGAAATATTGTCATACAAATACCAGCTTCTGGAATTTTCTCAACTGCCATTGCAAGGCTGACATGAGACCGATGGCCCTCAGATGAGGAGGCCGGGGAAAGCTGGGGCCAGCCCGGGAGGGAGACCACTGCTCCTTACCA
Organism: Myotis nattereri; assembly: GCF_964212035.1. Taxonomy (NCBI): domain Eukaryota; kingdom Metazoa; phylum Chordata; class Mammalia; order Chiroptera; family Vespertilionidae; genus Myotis; species Myotis nattereri. The sequence continues at coordinate 11,786,159 of NC_138080.1, forward strand.
CAGCCTTATCCCAGACGACGGACATCCGCTCCTCAGTGCCATTGGTGCCTTCGGGGATCAGGGTGAAGTTGTCCTTTCCGACTGCCTTCTGGGCAGTGTTGAAAGTACAATGGGCACTGCCAGTGACCTGGAGATCTCCACTGGAAGGGAAACAGATGACACCTATTTGTAAGGCATCTTAGGGTGTCACCGCACCACAGTGGAATCCTTTGGATATCGCATTCATCCCTGTCAGCTGGCCCACGTTTTTATTCTAAATTCCCCTCCCCAGAATGGTGCCAAAGTGACAATCCCCTGTTCCCGCTTAGCCAACTGAGTCTGGAGAACACAGGTCTGTCTGCAAGCCTTCTTTTGCCCACCATGCTGTAACCCACCAGGTCAGGTTGGTCTGAGCGAAGACTGAGAATGGAAAGTGTGAACAAGTCGCCAAGACTCACCAGGACAGCAAGGAGTTCAGAAAGTCCGGAGTGGTCGGGTCAGGGCTCAGGGGTGGAGAGGTGACAAAAGCAGCGGCCTTGGCCCAGTTCTTGCTCCAGTAGTGGGAGCCATCAGTTCCCAGGCTGGCGGTGACGGGCTCGCCGTACACCACGGTTCCTGACAAAGAGAACAAAGCTGAATACCATGCAATGAGGGAGAAAGGAAACCAGCCTTGTTGGGAGTAGCCACCGGCCCAGCAGCATGTCAAGGACTCTCACCATCCCTTTAGAGAAGGTGCCAGCCGCATCTCACAGGTGAGGACACAGATACCTGAGGCCAAATACCTCACCCACCAAAGGCACCACCTCAGTGTGTGTTCCCTCAGAGTTCACCTTGGGACCTTGCTCTTCTAACTCAACACACTCCGTAGGTGATCCCAAACGTTCCACCTCCTACACTGCTCATTCCCAAATCATTAACACTCTCAGACTGCATTCAAGCATCCAGGCCCAAGTGTTGTCTAGACTCCTATTTTTGGGTGATCCATAGCATCTCAAACTTAACCTTACTGCTCACCAAATACTCCCCCTACTCTCCCAACACTTCCCAGACCCCCTCACAGTGTCTAGTTCTAGCTAATGAGCTGAGAGAGGGGATTAGATGTTATACCAAGAAGCTGAAGCATTGAGAGCAAACACAGATCTGCCCAAGAGACAGTGTGGCTTCCTGAGTACCGCCTGAAGGGAACTGCCATTAGCACCCCGAGTCACAGCTGACTTTGTAAGAGAAACAAAGGACTTTGCAGTACATACTGCGAAATACACTGTAAAGAAAGACTGTCAGTTCCCCCATGCCCAAATCATGTCCTTCTCTGGCCATTCACGTGCAAGCCAGACAGGTGGGAATCATTTACATCATAGAAAGCCAATGCTTCACTGGCTGAAACCCATCCCTTCCTCCACTGCTTGTCCCATCCCTTCTCCCCCAGCTCATTCTAGCAGAGCCTCCCGATCAGAGTTTAGGTTTACTTTTGCTTTCCTAACCTTCTTCCCCAGCTCTTCATCCCTTCTCCATGACATTCCCGGAGTGATCTCCCTAAGACTGTCTTCCCAGGCCACTCCCTTCAAGTCGTCCTTCAAGGAGCATTTGCCTTCAAGCACAAAAATGAGCTCCTCGCTGCCACATCTGATGCAAACCATTGTCCGGCGGCCTAACAAAGCCTATCTCCCCATTCACATCATCCAAAACTCAATCCAGTCGCCACTCCAGTACTCCAATAACCACCCATTTTGAATTTTTGGATTCTCCCTAGATGGAGATACCCTAACGAACACGACTCTGCCTGCACATAGGAGGTTGAACTCAGTAAGTGTGCGTTAGGGTGATCTTTTACTAATGAAAGGCATCGGAGCTGAAAATTGATGCCAGGCCAGCCTTCCCACCTCCAGGAATCCCCTCTCCTCACCTCCTCCTGCCACAGGGCTACCCCACCCCCACAGCGGTCCTTCCAGCCCTTCCTCATTCTCCAAACACAGGGTCCTCAGGGCCAAACACTTCTCAGTCAGGAATGTGTCTCCTTCCTCTCACAGCCTTCCCAAGGCCTTACCTCCGGTTAACTAAACCACAGGCCCTCTACGCCGCAGCGGCCACTCTGAGCTGGCTCCTCCCAGCTGTGCCCTCCAGCCTCAGGAATTTCATAAAGAAGTCCCTGTTCAGCCAGCGGCCTCGGAGGCCACAGCAGGCAGCTCTCTAGGGGAAATCGGTAACAGTCCTGAAGCAGGAGGGAGGGCTCCACACCCAGGAAGCCTCACCCAGAAGGAAGTCCCTGGAGCCAACGCTCAGAACCCCCTGGCAGGTCTCCTGTGTGCCAGACCTTCTCAAAGCCTCTCAGGCAGAATTCGGTCCGAGGAGCCAGCTGGATGTAAACAGCTCCAGCTCATTCCAAAGTAGAAAAACTCCGCACACCGCGAAGGCCCTGGCTGCCACCAAGTCCATTTATGAGATGCAAACGGCTGAGCAGGACCCAGCTGCGCGGTTCTCGGGACCTCCGCTCTCCGCTCGGGCTCTTCCCCTCCCGGCTCCGCGCAGCCGGGCCTGGAGCCCTGCTGGCTATTGCCATAGCACAAGGCAGAGGCTGGCACAGGCATCAGGAAAACAAAGGACTCATATCCCTAACGTGTCCAGGTTTTGTTGACATGAAAAAGTTCAAGAGAGCAGAACCACCTGGAGAAAAAAATCCTGGGCCACCATAACGTTCCCTGATTTTCCCGTAACTTGCTCCTGCTCATCCTCGGCCTGAATCGGCCCTGCAGTTCTGCTTTGGGAACCTGAGAGCAAGGAGGGGTTGGCTCCTGAACGCATCCTGAATCCCCCTCACGTGCGTGCCCTTGACTGCGGCCCTCATCTCAGCCTGTGACATACAACTGCTGGAGGCGCGGGGCTGGTGCACAGAACATGCACTCACCGCGAAAGAATGAACTCGGCCTTCAACCTCTGGAAAACCCAGAAGTGGGTCAGAGCTCCAAGGCCACTGCTGAGCAGCCCTGCCTGAGGCCCAGGCTGAGCCAGGGCTCCTGGGCCGGGGCCGAGCTGAGGCGGGGGCACTTAGAGAAGGAGAAAGGCAGCTTGAGGTTCATTTCTGCTTTGTCCTTCCTGTTCAGATTCCAAGGGATCCTAAGATGCTGCGGTCTTTCGGTTTATTCCTTTTCTTCAGCCCCTAAGTGCAGGGCAGGAGTTAACCCATCCTGGGGGCGTGTGGGCCATGCTGGGTGCTGGGAGCTGCTCCCAGCACCAGGGCGAGCTCCTGTTTGATGTACCTGAGCGAGCCCTGCGGGAACTTCTGACCCTCAGGCCACAGACACCACTGAGCTGCCTTCCAGAAACAATCACCACTAATCAGAATAAACCACGATGGGCTCAATTGGCAGATCCGCACTCCTCCACACACACTGCTGAGGCCTTCTTGGCAGAGGTCAGACCTTCCAATGTCCTTCTCCAGGGAACGTCTAAACTGAAGGATGGGACTCTGAGCTAGCAGCTGGCAGGCTCCCCAGGCCAGCCCGGAACTGCAGGGCCCGCAGCTGGTGCTGAATCACAAGGGGCTGGGGCCTGAGAGCATTCATGCAGAGTAAATGGGAGGCTGGGCTGTGACAGCGCCCCCATGGACAAGAAGCAGGGCAAACCCAGAGCAGAAACAATGGAAGACTGAGTACATGTATTTCAACACACAACCACAAAAGCACAGTGAAACACTGGCTGGGTCTCTCTCTCTCTCTCTCTCTCTCTCTCTCTCTCTCTCATCCGAGCCAGGAGCCAAAAGCCAGGCCTACCCATGAGTAATCCCGTCAGATTCTGGTACCCAGAGGTTCCAGAGGAAGAGAACCAACGTTCCCTGAATGAGTCTGGGGCTTTGGAATCGCCCCTCTAATCTGATTTGTTTTAAGGGCACTAATGACTCATTTCCACTAGAAAAGAGGGCAACAGGGATGCGCAAAATATCCCCACCACAGACACGCTTACTATTTACTCTAAGAAGTAACGTTTGGGTTGACTGTGTGTTCGACACCTTAGGACATTTTTGTCAAATGGAGTAATCGTGCTAGACCACGTGGTAAAGAAAGGAGGGGCTGGGGATGCAAGCTCACCGCCCAAGTGCAGCATCTGTGACGGGGTTCCTGCCTGCCCTGAGGGAGATGCTTATCTGCAGCAGCCTCGGGCCTCAGACCCGGAACCTGCACAGACTCCCATCCTGCAGTGGCCGCATTACAGTGCAAACAGCATTCCCAAGGTCTGTGTCTGCTGCCAAAGTGAGGGCTTTGTCTGGGAAGGAATTTTTGCCTCCAGACAGCCTTGGGGCTCCAGCTGCAACATCAAGTCTTCCCTGAGTCTCCAAGCCCCCAGGCCAGCCTGCAAATTTCAGACTTGCCAGTGCCTACAACTGCAGGAGATTCCTTAAGACCTCTCTCTCTCTCTCTCTCTCTCTCTCTCTCTCTCTCTCTCTCTCTCTCCCTCCCTCCCTCCCTCCCTCCCTCCCTCCCTCCCTCCTGTTTCTCTGAAGAGCCCTGGCTAACAGATTTCTATGGCATGCACAAGCCAAGTCATGTGCCACTCTTTGGGTCCAAGACTGCTAGGCTGTGATTAGCATGACACTAAGGATCCATCCCCAAGTTGGGGTGGTCCTCCCGGCTCATCCATGACCACATGCTTCTCATTGTGCCTGCGTCATTCCTATTGACCCGCAGGGCAAAGGAAGTCTTGTCTCGGTTTGGATTCCCAGGGTTTAACGTCCCTCAGCAACCACCAGATGTTGTGAGCATTTCTGCATCTGGTGGTGGGGCTGGGTAAGGAGGAGGCTGGAGAAGAGTGTCTGCTGGCTAAGGCCGGGCACTCACTGCCCACGCACTGTCGTCCCCACGCGGGAGGCATCGCGGCCACACTGGGTCACACATGGACAAAATGCAGCCTGAGGGAGCCGCTGCAGAGCAGCCCCAGAGGGGCCCTCAGTGCAGAGGGGGCTGGCCCGGAGTCCCGATCCCGGGTTCGGTTTCTCATAGGATGAATGAGCTGGGGAGCACGATACTCACTTCCACATTTCAGTTTCTCTTCATGCTAGGAGCCTATTAAATCGACCAATGTCCAAGTGCTTTTGAAGAGTAAAAATTGCTCAGGGCAGCCTGGTCCTGGCTGTCCCAGTGGACGGCACAGAGGAGGGAGGAGCAGGTGCAAGGCCGCCTCTGGGGAACAGTGTGGTCGTGGTGGGTCAGGCAGGCATGTGAAAATAGTGTTCATTTATATTTTTCCTCATATCCTTGCTTCCCCAAACTCCCCGTTTTAGATGTAGGACCAGCACATGGGAACCAACCAGAGAAGCAGGTGTAGGGTTAGGATTTTCTAGTAGCGCCCATCCGCAGAGACATGGCGAGTCCTCCCCTGTGGCCTGAGATAGGGAGTGCGTGTCTGTCCACAGTGGCACCTTTCTCCGCGCTCTGACCACACATGGCTGCACCTCTTTGGCAGCACTGACCATCTGCCATTGTGACTTTCTGCCCGTGTCCCCACCCTGCTGGTGAAGGAGCTGAGGGCTAGGACCATTTCGACCACGGCACAAAGGCCTGAAGTATCACACAGTAAAAGGAAATAGTAGCCCTAGCCAGCCTTGCTCGGTGGTTAGAGCATCAGCCCTTGGACTGAAGGGTCTTGGGTTTGATTCCGGTCAAGGACATGTACCTCGGTAGCAGGCTCGATCCCCTACCCAGGTCAGGACATGTGCAGGAGGCAACCAATCAATGTGTCTCTCTCACATCGATATTTCTCTCTCTCTGTCTCTTCCCCTCCCTTCCACTCTCTCTAAAAAGCAATGGGGAGAAAATAACCTCAGGTGAAGATTAACAACAACAACAACGAAAGTACATAGTAAAAGCTCTTGAATGAATGAAAAATCTCTCCAATTTATAGATGAAGAAATGGAGCAGCGGAAAGTTGGCCTCACACTTACCTCCAGGGCCAGAAGAACCCACCTAAAGAAAAGAATCCTTCGTAGAAAACCCTCGCCCAGGTCAGCAGGCGTCTTTCTTTGCTTCTCTGACCAGCCCTTCACTCAGCAACCATGTGAGTAGCAGGTATGCGTGTTATACGCACCTTTATGAACAGCGTCTCACTCGAGCATCACTGTCGTGCTGTGCGGTAAGTCACTCTCCCTGCCCTCCCTTGCAGAGGGAAAATGGGGCCTAGAGATGACCCCTCCCCTGCCCAGCATCTCGTGCAAGTGCACAGGGGCCTGGCATCTGTCAGCACAGGAGGTTGATCCCAGCGTGTGAACGCTTATACAGCCTTATGTGGTTGTTCTTCTCGGCCCATATTGTCCCAGACTGTGCTGGGCGTCAGGCTTTAGTTTTACCAGGCTTGTTGAGGAACTGAACCCCAACAGATACCTCCAAGAAGATGGTCACCACATTTCCCATACTAAAATAATCTCAAAGCATCGAGTCCCAGATTAACATGGATAGGCATGGCCTGAGGCCAGATATCCCACCACTCGCCAGCCCCGGGAGGCAGTTTGCTCAGCTGCCAAGTAAAGCAAAGTACAATGACCCCTGCCCGGCCACCTCCCAAAGCTGTTACAAAGTCCCAACAAGACAGAAAGAGTCGGAAGAGCCGGCAAAGCCAGCTAGGATTTCCCTTCTTCCTCATAAGCATGGGATGCACTGGAGGGTCCTGGCGGCCGGTCCTTCTGAAGCAAAGGCTTTCCGGACTGCACAGTGAGCGAGAGTCTGAATGCAAGAGCCTCCCTGGGAACCGCAACGCGGACACAGCTGGGACCCACACCTGGAAGGTTCTAAAACAAACAGACTTACATAGTCCCTTCTTCACCCTCACACCCTAATACTCACACAGGATCAAAGTCACAAAGACAACAGAGAGACAGCTCGGGCACCGAATCTCAGCGCATCAGAACCGGACTGTTTGTATAACAACATTCTCTAGCTCCACATCTTCAAGTGGGGAAACTAAGGCACAGAAAGGAGAAGGGTCTCCAGCGTACCTGCCAGGGCTGGCCCAGACCCGGTCTGGTGAGAGGCCCTCCTCCTCCCTCCTCCTGTGCAAGTCACAGGCTGAGTTCAAAAAGAAGGCCTCAGTAGTTAAATTATATTAAATTGAATGTTTAATTATATTAAAATTACATTAAATGTTTAACTTTTTGTTTCTTATTGTCATCTGAGTACAGTGTGGTTATTAAAACAAATGAAATAGGCTGCCAACCAATTCCTCCTTTCAGACACGGTGCCCGCGGGGGAGCAGCGGCTGTGACGCGCTGGGCGCTGAGGCTGACTCCCACACGCGCTGGCATGTTAGAGGCGGGTGCCTGGGTGACACAGGGCCCTCATGAGGGAGGGTCGCTCACAGTCACCATCTACCACGTCTCCTAGAAACAATTTACAGCCCATTCTGAGCAGACCAAGTTATTTTAGGTGAATCTTTTATTTCAAAAAGGCAATTCCTTCCAGCTGCCATGAGAGGACGAGCTGCAGCAAGAGGACAAAGTGCCACCCCATCTGATCTGGAGCCTGAGACAGAGGCCCAGGAGCGCCCCAAGGAGGGCCTTCTGCAAGCCGCCCTCTCCTGGGACCAGCTGACTCCGTGGCCACTCAGCAGTTTGATCTAAGTCTTGCCCCAAGTCACCCATTAGTGAAGAAATCCTAGTCCTCCTTATCCATGCAGATCCCATCCCACAGAGAACTAGAAACCAAGCCTCAAGGTCAGACTGCCCCTTATTAACAGAGAAAGAGGAATGCAGAGAGAAAGGTAAAGCGAAAGGAGAATGAGAAAGAGAGGCCAAGAAGAGATGCGAGACCAGGAGAAAGCAGGGCAGAAATCAAGAGAGAAATGGAGACACAAAGATGGAGAGAGTAACAGAACAAGAAATGAAAGAAATGGAGAAATACGGGACTGGAGAGATCCAGAGAGGCAAAGGGTGGGAACATAATGGGAGGAAGGAAGGAAGGAAGCAGGGAAAGAGGAAGGACCCTCTTATGATAGCCATGTTCACGTCAGGCCAAGAGCCACCTGTGTCCACCGCGTGCGATCAGGCTCTGTGTGGGCAGCTACCCTCCCAAGCCAGGAACACGTGGTGCGAGCATCCAAACTCGCTGCCAAGGGCAGGTTACAGCCGGGCTCGGTGGCATCCATAATGGATAAGGTGCCCACGGAACAGCTCTGGAAGCTGCACTTAGTAAATTAGTTTCCAATAACTCTCGATGGCCTCCCAGCTTCAGCCCAGACTATATCAACATAATGTACAGGGAGTGACTTGGGCACCAGAAGGCCTGGACATGACATGCCCAGGGCAACGCCCCTGCCCCACACCCCTCAGGCTCTCTCACCCAGTGGGCAGTACTACCGGCCACAAGGGGAAATGCATTTGCAACAGAAAGTTGCCCAGAAGGGTGCTGCAGCTGCGGATGGAAAGTGATGCCATCCGTGTACGTGCCTCATTTATCTAGACTGCATCGAATTAATCCAACCTTCCCAGAGGAGGGGGTGGCAGGGGGAAGTGTGCCTGCCACTGGTGCAGTGCACAGCTTTAAACAGGTGCTGAAGGCCGCGCGGTGGAGCAGGGGAGAAACTGGAGCTCCTGCCTTGCTCAGCTGTAATTAGGTTAATGCTGGCACGTGGTGAAAGCGGACCACTTGGCATGAGGGTCTGGAAAAGGAGCCCTGCTCGCTTCCAAACCGGCCGGCAGTCAGGCAGCCAGCGGCACCTACCCTTTTTCCGGGCCTGGGCGATGACTTCAGCCGCGCTCTTGCTCATCACTTTGGTGATGTACAGGGGGCAGTTGGTCTGGTTGGCGATGGTAATCGAACGATTCACGGCTTCAGCCTCGACCTACAGAAAGGCATCTGAATGTGAGAACCGTCCCCACTCCACAAGCCCACCGTCACCCTCCACCCTGCAAAAAAGGCTAAGTTCCTAAGAGACCACTGTGTCCTCAAGACTCTCCCCTGAGTGGCACGCCAGATGTGACCTGCCTAGTGTCACTCCATGTTGACTGGAGTGGGCAGCATCCCTTCCTGGCCCTTCTGAGGGGTTCTGAGTGTGGTGGGCAGGCCTGCAAAGCCAGCAGCAGTCTGGGAGATGTGCAGCTCTCGGGCCTCACCCACACCCACAGGGCCAGCACCTCTTGGCAGTGAGACTCGAGGTGGTTTTAATGCTTACTAACATTTGAGGACCACCATGCACAGAAACACTGCTCCCAATGTTAGTACTTCATTCCAGCTGCGTGGTCTTGAGTCAAGACCCTCATTGATGTGATCATTTGGGCTGGGCTTCTGTACGATGCTCACAGAGGAAGCCAGCACTGACGAAGGGACAATGAGGCCTCACAGGGCCCTGGGGATGGAGCAGGCAGCATCTGTGCAAACCAAAGTCCCTCTGTGTGTGGACCATGCCGTGGCCAGCCACAGGCTGGTACGACCTTCAGCACAAGCAGGGAAAGAGCTGCTCTAATTAATAACGTGATGCTTTAAACCTGATGCTTCAATGGATGAAAATTCAAAGACCCCATGCCATGACTGCTAAACCTGATCAGATAAGACTACTTAGAACGAATTATATCTTACAGAGGAATCAGCCATGCGTTTAGAAAGGGCAACTGAAAAAGCAAGTGAAGCTGTGAAACAACAGTGTCAGAAAGGCTTTTACTCCCTCCCAACTCTGGGCCAAAGGCTGCGGCTTGATCTCTTTGAGGCAAGGGGCCGGGCGTTACTCGGCTCTCTGAAGCCTCCATTGCCCATCCTCAGCCGTTCCCAACGTAATGCCCAGTGCACAACAAGTGCTTGAAAATGTTTATTGAACAAATAACTGGCTTCCTTCTATGTTCATGGTTAAAGCGAGGCTGTTCCATAAAGAGCTGTGATTTTCTTCACAAGAAATGACTGAACTCCTAACCGAACCATCTGAGCTAACCAAGCCCCACAGGAGCTTGGCCAAGAGCTGAGGCTCTATAATTGCGTTAACTGGTAATCTAATTTAATAACCTAAGACAACACTCACATTTGGCCTTTCAGGCATCAGATATGTGAAGAGAAATGTCTAGAAATCTAAAGGCAAACCAAATGGCTCTTGAAAAAGCTCATTAAACATCCAAATGTTTTTAATTCCTGGAATAGCTAACCGATCAGCTCTCTCTTTCTCCTTGGCTCCAGTTACAACCAAAGTGCCTCTGGCTCAGGCAGCACACAGGACAGACGTCCTCCATCTCTGTGGTCACCTCACAAGTCTGCAGAGTAGCCCAGATGGTGTGGCTCATTGGTTGAACATCGACCTATGAACCAGGAGGTCATGGTTCGATTCCTGGTCACATGCCCAGGTCCCCGCGGGTTCTATCCCTAGTGGGAAGGGGGTAAGAGGGGTTGTGCAGGAAGTAGCTGATCAATGATTCTCTTTCATCATTGATGTTTCTATCTCCCTCTCCCTTCCTCTCTGAAATCATTAAAAATGCGTATTTTTAAAAAAATGTTTGCAGAGTAAAAAGGACTCCCCTAGAATCCTCATCGCTTCCTGGGGGTGCCAGTGACTTCCCAATTCACTGTCCCAACTCAGACACTCGAAAGTGAACAGAGGCACTATTCATAACTGCAGGGAGCAATGGGTGGGGACTGGGCTGTCCCGAGTGCACTGGAATGAGTAATCATCCTAATTAGGGAGTAAATGGAGCAAAAGTGCCAGTTTTATCAGGGCCCTGCCCAAGAGGACTGGCTTCCAGGAAGCCTGGCTTTGGTTTGGAGAATCCGGGTCCCAGGGTCCCGTGGGGATTTGCTCATCCGCTGTGAGGTTCTGACCCCACCTCCCCGACCCTTGCACAGGCCTGGAATGAGGGCAGAGGCCAAACTACAAGATTACCTCGTGGAGAGAGAAGGTCATTTAAACAAGTCCCCAGGCTGCACCCAGAACCATGAAAGAATCCACATTTCACCCTTCTATGTGTATAGCTGTGTGCCTGACATGCAGCATAAACTGTCTCACACACACCGAGCTCTGCTTTAAATACTATTGCTTTAAAACATTATGAAAATAGTATTAAAATTAGAACTAAAAACTATTGTCTCATTATAGAGCTCTCAGAAATTGGGGGGTCACTAGCCTTTTTTTCTGATTTTAAAAATGAGCATGCCTCCTTGGCCAGCATGCTCAGTGGTTAGAGCATCGACTGAATACCAGAGGGCCTCAGGTTTGATTCCTGGTCAAGAACATGTACCTGGGTTGCAGGTTCAATCCCCTGCCCTGGTCAGGCCACATGGGAGAGGCAACCAATTGCTGTTTCTCTCTCTCCTCCTCCTCCCTTCCATCTGCTCGCTCTTAAAAAAAAAAAAAATAATGGAGAATATATCCTCTGGTGAGGATTAATAAAATAAAATTTAAAAATGCAACATCCCTAGGTACAGAGAGAAAAGCAAACTGTATAGGAACACAGTGTCAGCACACAGAGCAGTCCCAGGACACAGTGTCAGCACAAACAGCAGTCCCAGGACACAGTGTCAGCACACACAGCAGTCCCAGGACACAGTGTCAGCACACACAACAGTGTTAATACACACACAGCAGTCCCAGGACACAGTGTCAGCACACACAACAGTGTTAATACACACACAGCAGTCCCAGGACACAGTGTCAGCACACACAACAGTGTTCATACACACACAGCAGTCCCAGGACACAGTGTCAGCACACACAACAGTGTTAATACACACACAGCAGTCCCAGGACACAGTGTCAGCACACACAACAGTGTTCATACACACACCAGCCCCAGGACACAGTGTCAGCACACACAGCAGTGTTAATACATACACCAGCCCCAGGACACAGTGTCAGCACACACAACAGTGTTAATACACACCAGCCCCAGGACACAGTGTCAGCACACACAACAGTGTTCATACACACACCAGCCCCAGGACACAGTGTCAGCACACACAGCAGTGTTCATACACACACCAGCCCCAGGACACAGTGTCAGCACACACAGCAGTGTTCATACACACACCATCCACAGGACACAGTGTCAGCACACACAGCAGTGTTCATACACACACCAGCCCCAGGACACAGTGTCAGCACACACAACAGTGTTCATACACACACCAGCCCCAGGACACAGTGTCAGCACACACAGCAGTGTTCATACACACACCAGCCCCAGGACACAATGTCAGCACACACAGCAGTGTTCATACACACACCAGCCCCAGGACACAGTGTCAGCACACACAGCAGTGTTCATACACACACCATCCACAGGACACAGTGTCAGCACACACAGCAGTGTTCATACACACACCAGCCCCAGGACACAGTGTCAGCACACACAACAGTGTTCATACACACACAGCAGTCCCAGGACACAGTGTCAGCACACACAGCAGTGTTCATACACACACCAGCCCCAGGACACAGTGTCAGCACACACAACAGTGTTAATACACACACAGCAGTCCCAGGACACAGTGTCAGCACACACAACAGTGTTAATACACACACAGCAGTCCCAGGACACAGTGTCAGCACACACAACAGTGTTCATACACACACAGCAGTCCCAGGACACAGTGTCAGCACACACAACAGTGTTCATACACACACCAGCCCCAGGACACAGTGTCAGCACACACAGCAGTGTTAATACATACACCAGCCCCAGGACACAGTGTCAGCACACACAGCAGTGTTCATACACACACCAGCCCCAGGAAGGACACAGTGTCAGCACACACAGCAGTGTTCATACACACACCAGCCCCAGGACACAGTGTCAGCACACACAGCAGTGTTCATACACACACCAGCCCCAGGACACAGTGTCAGCACACACAACAGTGTTAATACACACACAGCAGTCCCAGGACACAGTGTCAGCACACACAACAGTGTTCATACACACACCAGCCCCAGGACACAGTGTCAGCACACACAGCAGTGTTAATACATACACCAGCCCCAGGACACAGTGTCGGCACACACAACAGTGTTCATACACACACCAGCCCCAGGACACAGTGTCAGCACACACAACAGTGTTCATACACACACCAGCCCCAGGACACAGTGTCAGCACACACAGCAGTGTTCATACACACACCAGCCCCAGGACACAGTGTCAGCACACACAGCAGTGTTCATACACACACCATCCACAGGACACAGTGTCAGCACACACAGCAGTGTTCATACACACACCAGCCCCAGGACACAGTGTCAGCACACACAACAGTGTTCATACACACACCAGCCCCAGGACACAGTGTCAGCACACACAGCAGTGTTCATACACACACCAGCCCCAGGACACAGTGTCAGCACACACAGCAGTGTTCATACACACACCAGCCCCAGGACACAGTGTCAGCACACACAGCAGTGTTCATACACACACCATCCACAGGACACAGTGTCAGCACACACAGCAGTGTTCATACACACACCAGCCCCAGGACACAGTGTCAGCACACACAACAGTGTTCATACACACACAGCAGTCCCAGGACACAGTGTCAGCACACACAACAGTGTTCATACACACACCAGCCCCAGGACACAGTGTCAGCACATACAACAGTGTTAATACACACACAGCAGTCCCAGGACACAGTGTCAGCACACACAACAGTGTTAATACACACACAGCAGTCCCAGGACACAGTGTCAGCACACACAACAGTGTTCATACACACACAGCAGTCCCAGGACACAGTGTCAGCACACACAACAGTGTTCATACACACACCAGCCCCAGGACACAGTGTCAGCACACACAGCAGTGTTAATACATACACCAGCCCCAGGACACAGTGTCAGCACACACAGCAGTGTTCATACACACACCAGCCCCAGGAAGGACACAGTGTCAGCACACACAGCAGTGTTCATACACACACCAGCCCCAGGACACAGTGTCAGCACACACAGCAGTGTTCATACACACACCAGCCCCAGGACACAGTGTCAGCACACACAACAGTGTTAATACACACACAGCAGTCCCAGGACACAGTGTCAGCACACACAGCAGTGTTCATACACACACCAGCCCCAGGACACAGTGTCAGCACACACAGCAGTGTTAATACATACACCAGCCCCAGGACACAGTGTCGGCACACACAACAGTGTTCATACACACACCATCCACAGGACACAGTGTCAGCACACACAGCAGTGTTCATACACACACCAGCCCCAGGACACAGTGTCGGCACACACAACAGTGTTCATACACACACCAGCCCCAGGACACAGTGTCGGCACACACAACAATGTTCATACACACACCAGCCCCAGGACACAGTGTCAGCACACACAGCAGTGTTAATACACACACAGCAGTCCCAGGACACAGTGTCAGCACACACAACAGTGTTCATACACACACCAGCCCCAGGACACAGTGTCAGCACACACAGCAGTGTTCATACACACACCAGCCCCAGGACACAGTGTCAGCACACACAACAGTGTTCATACACACACCAGCCCCAGGACTCACAGGTCAGAGCCAGCATGCCCTTCATGGCTCAGTCCCCAGCCATCTGCATAGCCCAAAAGGCCGTTAGAAAGTTCCTTTCAGTAAGCAATTCTTCATCACCCTCACCTCCGAGCCCCACTCTCTTCCCAGAGCCAGTCTTTCCCTCTTCCTCCCTTTCACAGGGGTCACGTTCTCCTTCATCTCGCTGCCCCCACGGGCCGCAGTCCTACTCCGTTCTGGGACACCTTTGATGGATACTAGATTTCTGCATTCTCTGCGTCTCCCTTCCAACCTTCCCTGCTGCAAACGGCCAGCCGTGCTGGCATCTGCCCTGGGTGGCAGGGAGAGCAGCAGAGGCAGGGACCGCTCTGGGCGTCCAGCGCAGGTCACGGACTTATGGGGCGACATTCTCGTAGGCTCTGAACCGCTATGTCCGATGGATGGGCAGCATTGCCCCAGCTGAACTGTGCATGAAGCTCAGTCCCCTCAGAATGGCTCCACATTTTACCACTCGTGTAGGGCTTAATGCACAACAGACCCCTGGCGACAAACTGAAAATTGCCACCAGTAGCGGAGGGAGAAGGCGTGGGACGTGCTGGCAGCTGTCCTTAGGGAGTACGAGTCCTGGGCCTGGCAGAGGGCAGGGCCTCTGAACCCGCTGAGAAGAGCAGGCAGAAGAAAGCCCCCAACAGCAGCCCCTCGGGAGATGAGGTCGCCCCAAGGAGTCAAGAGCTCCCCATGTGGGAGCGTTCTGCCAGCCCCCAAAAAAGCCTTCGCACCCCACTGCCGTGGACTCTGAAACACTCAAAGCAACAGCTGCTACAAGAGACGTCTCCGTGCCAACCAGGACAATGGCCTTGATTTTGTGGTCAAAATGGCAACCGGAACAGCGCTCCTCCCGTAGCTCCGGCCTGTCCAGGGAACCCAGGGCGGGCTTTGCGTTCTGATTGGGGTTTGCAGGGATCTGGGGACACAGAGCAGACAGCAGGGAGAAGGGGAAGCAAGCCCCACCAAGACTCTCAATTTAAACAAGCACAGGGCTCCCGGAATAGCCTCCTGGAACAGGGAGAGCGGCGTGCTCTCTCAGGGCCAGCTCCTTCCTGCCACCTGCACAGGTAGTTGGGACGGGGTGAGAGCAGCTCTGCAGCCAGCCAGTGGGATGGGGGTGAGAGGAAACTGTGTACCTAAGCCCAGCCCAGGAGTCACCACCTGGTGACAAGGGCCATTGGCTCGAGGCTGAGCTGGGGCTCCGTAGGCACGGCTGGGGGTTGGTGCAGAGCAGGAGGGTGTTGCTGGGGAGCAGGCAGACACTGCGTCTTCCGCTCTCTGACGCGGGGCAGCCACAACATCCCACCACCGTGGTGTCTTTATGTGAGAGACACGCAGCTCACAAAGGCTGTGCCGCACACAAGCAGTGGGACACGCATGGGCTCCCTGGATAGCGCTGTGCAGGCTGCATGAATGGCGCCCTGCAGTTGTGTGAAGGAGGGTCTTTGCGTCTCCCACAGAACCACCACCAAACGTGAACTGTTACGACGGGGCCTGGTGCCTCTGGGGACCCAGTAAATGCTGTCTCTGGCGGGGCTTCTGAGGGAAAGAAAGCCCTACGAGAGCCATGCCCTCCCGTGCCTCTCCTGGGCCTCGCAGCTCAGAGACCTCGCCCCAAGCTGTGTAGGACCGAGTGCAGGCCCAACCAACATAAGGAGGACGGGGCTGAGGGCCCCGTGGCCTACGCCAGCCTTCCCTCCCCAACAGGCTGATCCCAGGAAATTTGACTACAATGGTCACCGAGGCCAGCTGTGAAGAGAAAACAAAGCCACGGACAGGAATCTTCAGGGTGTCTGTGCAAGTGAGATCGTCTCTACGCA
Source organism: Myotis nattereri (assembly GCF_964212035.1). Lineage (NCBI taxonomy): Eukaryota > Metazoa > Chordata > Mammalia > Chiroptera > Vespertilionidae > Myotis > Myotis nattereri. The sequence continues at coordinate 11,802,461 of NC_138080.1, forward strand.
TGTGTGTATATGTGTGTAAATGTGCCTATGTATTTTGTAACGTGTCAATGGGTATGTACATGTGTACAAGAGTGTGCGTGTGTACATGTGTGCACTTGTATCTGACCATGTGTATGTGTGCATGCTTGTGCATAAAACCAGTCTAGCCTCAGGTGCTCTTAGCATCAGCTACTGAGATGGTCTCAGCTACTGTCTCCCTCTCTCCTCCCGAATCCTGTCCACCAGCCAGTCAGGGCACGGGGTTCCCGCAGCTAATATAGGGGCCTAAAGAGGTCCCCTGCAGCCTCTCTCACCCTCGTGACGGCTCCGACTCACGCCTTCAGCTTTCAGCACACCTGGGCAGGTTGGATGGTTAGGAAAGGCCCTCTGTCCCACGGCCTGGAGAGGAGCATACAATACTGAAAATTCCACAGCTTCCGCCTTCATGTGGGGAGGAAAATGTCCTCAGTGCTGAAGGTGTCCTGGTGTGTGTGCATCTGTGTGTCTGTGACTATGTCCGTCTCTACCTGTCTGTGTGTAATTTTGTGTCTGTGTGTGTATCTGTGTGTGTGTCTGTATCTATGTGTGTGTCTTTTTGTGTGATTGTGAGTTTGCAGTAGGAAGGGCAAAACAAGGAAGTAGAAGCACTCACATTCTAAGTGGCTTCCACCTTCACCTTTTCTGCCTTACATCCTTTCTGCCTTTCCAGCCTCACTCCTTCCCCACGCCTGAGAGAAAAAGGCTGTGGGTGCCATGCTGCCTCCCCCCCCACGCACACCAGCACCTTTGATTCAGCCCTTGAGAATCCCTTTTCATTCTGGGGGGCACCCAGGGGCCCTCACGTGCACACCCCCCATACTCAGCGGGAACACCCCAGTTCTAAAGTTCTGAGATTTGGGGGCCCTGCTCCCATTCATACTCCTCTTGTCAAGCTTCTCTCCACCTGTTTCTGGAGGTAAAAACCAAATTTATGCCAATATCCAGTTTCCTGATGATTTTATCTGCCTTTCTCTGCACCCATTCCTTTTCCATCTAATTTCCAGTAAAGAGGAAGTCTGTTCATTTCCAGGAGACTCCCCAGAACTCCCTTTGCTCAGAGCCAGGTCCTCAAACACCTGACCTTGAAGCTTTCATTAAGGAGCCAACTCCTGAGAAGGACTGAAAGGCCACACATTCTACTTTAGAGAAACCGATTCTCCATCACATACGGGACGATGTGGGCACCCCACCCCCAGTAACTTACAAGCCTCACCATCCAAGTCAGCAGCTCTCAGCCTTGGTGCCAGCGGGGCCCCTGCTCTTCATTTCCCTCCCCTACTTTGAAAAATTCGGCCTACCCACCCTGCTGGTCACCCTGGGCAGACTTGCCATGGGAAACACACAGCTCTCTAATGCTTTCGATACTTAGAGGAGCTTTAGATCCCCGTGACTAATGCTTGGTGACTGGTGAGATTCCAGAGGCCCCAAGATCTGAACCACGAAACCCAGATTGCAGGACGCTGATTAAAAGCTTTGTGTCCCCCCAGAAAGGGCTGGAGAATCCGAGCGGAGAAAGGCGTCTTCAGGCTAAACGAGCCACACTGCTCAGTCTCCCCCCGCACTTTGCCTGAGTGGACACGCGGGTAACCTGAGACGTCCACGGCCAAAACAGCCTCGCAGAAGCCCCAGCTGTGCAGGCAGGAGGTGCCGGCTCTGGCAGGAGGTGTGCCGGCTCTGGCAGGAGGTGCCGGCTCTGGCAGGAGGTGTGCCGGCTCTGGCAGGAGGTGTGCCGGCTCTGGCAGGAGGTGTGCCGGCTCTGGCAGCCCAGGGACATGCAGGACCTCCACTGCATTCAGCAGGTGCTCACCTCCTCAGGCCGGCTCAGCACGTGTCCCTCGGGGCCCGTGATGCCCAGGTCCAGGATCCGCTGCTGCTCCTGCAATGTTTAAAGAAAGCCAGGCCGTCAGGGATTGCTGTGTGTGTCCACGTGCACGTGTGTGTCTCTGTGTGGGACTGCAGGTGGCTCTGACTGCCAGGGGCCTGGGCAGTTACCCAGGCAAGATGTAAAAACGGCGCTGCTGACCACCTGGCCCTCATGCCAAGACCCCATGAAGAGAAAGGCTCACTACCCGATTCCCAGTCCTGCCTGAGCTATGACAGGCCAATCGCAGCCTCCCGAATGCACGCAGCTGCTCCCTGGGATGCTAAGGGTAAAATGTCTGCACGTGGGGGTCCAGGGCCACCCCACACAGACAGCTGCATCCCAGCACCGAGAGAATCCCCGTGTCTGTGGAAAGGGAGCAGGCTGTGTGTCCTACGGAACACACCACGAGGCGCCCGTGGCACGCGCTGCGTGAGGCGAGCACAGCACCCAGGATGGCTCCATCAGGTCCTCTGCTTCTCCTCCTGGGGCTGAGCTACAGATATCATCGCTTCTCAAGCCCGCCTCTCACCCTGCGGCTCATGCAGAAAGAAATGATGGGGAGGAAGGCACAGTACCTCCGCAATGATGTCGCCGTTCTCTGCGTGGACTTGGGCGATGGCACCAATGTCCCGGATCACGCTCAGGACTTCATAGATCTGAGGAGGGAGTTGAGGTCAGAGACAGGGACCTCCAGCTTCCTGTTCACCAGCACAACCCCGTCCCCGACGGCCACAGGGGCCAGAAATGGCACCCATTTCCTTGGGGCTTCTACAAGCTGGTGTTTTTACAGACCCAGAGGGCCATGCTTCTGGCCCGCAGGGGACAGAGCAAAACCTCCGGTAATTAGCAGAGGCAGAGTAACGGAACAGGATGTGAACTGGGAGTAAGAAGCTCAGAGGAGACGCCAGGCTCTGCGCACACCCTCAGCCACGCGGCCCCTCGGCATGCTGACTGCAGAGCCGGGTAGAACACCAGTCCTGTTTCACAGCCTCCCTAAAGGTGAAGTGAGAGCCAGGACTTGATCCACCAGCCATTTCCCCTGAAGCTAAGGGATGTGCATACACTCGAGGCAGCTTTCAAGACCACAGCCATGGTTAAATGTACTGAATGTCAGTGATCTGCTCAGGAAAGCCCACGTTTCTTACCTGGGAATCCGTCAGCTGGAAGCGATCTTTGAAAGCCATGTACACGAGGAAGGAATTTACCCCTGGAGGACAGACAAAATAGACAGACAAAATGCATAACTATAACAGGCCACCCAAATAATCTGGAAGGGAACAAAAAAGTTACGATATTATGTGTATGTGTGTATATACAGTGTAGGCAAAAGTAGGTTCACAGTGGTGGGTATGGAAAAAGACATACAGGATATGATTATTACATTATCACAATAGCTTGTTAACTGTGTGTATGCTGTACTCACAACTGGAAACCTACTTTTGCCCCCCACCCCCACATCATGCAGAGAGAAAGAGAGACAGATGGAGACACAGAGAGAATGATAATGCAAATGAGGCAAAATATAAACAACTGGTAAATCTGGGAATAAGGTGGGAAAGTTCTTTTTAGTATTCTTACAATTTTCCTCTAAGTTTAAAACTCTACCAAAATTAACAGTTGCTGTTATTTGTACACCCATACACACACACAGCAGCATTATTCCAATACCAACAAGTGAAGCAACCCAAGTGTCCCCTGACAGGTGAATGGATAAACACAACGTGGCACAGCCATCTAATGGACTATTACTCAGGCTCAAGCGGGATCGTAAGAAGCTAGGACAACTCCTTGGCGAGTAAAGTGGGGACACGACACACAGCTGAACAAACTGGCCGAGCAATTCCGAGCAGATACAGAAGGTCACTTTCTAAAGACAACACCTAGGTCTTAGTTGTATGTCAGCTCCAGGCCCAGAAAAGCAGCAAAACCAGGTAGGTGACACCAGGGCCAGCTGCAATGACTATTGACCCCTGTCCTGGCACTGGCCAACCAGTGGAGGCCAGGACAGAGCACACCTGGAAAAGCTGATGAATATTTTATTGAGATCTTCCCCTAAGATCTGCCCTAAACCCTCAAAACAAAGGAGCCAGGCCGCCCTCTGGGAGTACCTTCCTCCTCACCTCCCCCACAGGCGTGCATCTCCTAAACTCTAAGAGTCCCCAAGAGATTTTCGACCAGGGGAGCAATGGGCAGTGGCAGCTCATCCCAGGGTAACCCCCTGAACCTGTCCCCAAGGCCCCCTTTCCTGTGACTGCAGTGAGCTGATTGCAACCCCACCTCAGCTCATTTCTTCCTGCAACATTTTTAGAGAATCGAAGCAGCCCCGCATAGGCTCCCTCCTGTTGCTTCTTCTATTCTAAACCTTTCCTTGTTCCACTGTCCCCAGAGATAATAAACATACTCTCACAATCACCTGGAGTCCTGTTGTGAAATCTTTTTTGCACCAAGTCAAGAACCCACACACTACCAGCGCCTGAGGCAGACCCAGTCTGAGCCAGTCCCTTTTCTGGTAACATTCTGACACATGCCACAAACATGGATCAACCCTGAGGGTATTATGCTCAGTGAAATAAGCCAGTCACAAAAGGACAAATACTGCAGGATTCCACTTACATGTCAAATTCACAGAGACAGGAAGTAGAATGGCAGAAAATGGGGGTTGCCAAGGGCTGGCGGGAGGGAGAATGGGAAATTATTGTTTAATGAGGACAGAGTTTCCATTTGGAAAGGTGAAAAGTTCCAGGGGAGGGTAGTGGGGATGGCTGCTCAACAATGTAAATGTACTTAATGCCACAAACAGTACATTTACCATGGTTAAGGTGGTAAATTTTATGTTATGCTGTGTTTTACCGCAATTAAAAGTTAATAAGTTTTCCCAACTTTTGTGACTTTAACAAGGCAATGAAATAGAAGACCTTATTGATGAAGATCTATAATAGAAGTCTTTTCTGTGGTAAACAGACTGCCCTCTATGCTGACTTTAAGAAAAGGTCCTTGAGTGTGACAAGCATATGTTGCAGTTCTCATCCTGGTATTTTAGAGTTCTTGCCTCCCTAGTGCGAGACCAATTATCCCTGCCCAGATGGTAAACAACTGTATTGACAACCTCATAGCCTTGGAGCTTAACCCAGGGGTGCTGGCGACAGTGCTGTGAGCTGCCTAAATTCAAGGCTCAGGACATCTCAGCCCTCCTCTGTTGCCAGGAAACAGTTGTTATGGTAACTCTCTTGGTTGAGTTAGACTGGATTCATTTCTAAGTATCAAAAGTTAAATCTTGGCATTCTCAAAAGTGAGAAAGATCAAGGGTTAGCTACTTCCTTTTATGCTGGGCCTTCATGGTAGAAAGAATCTTAGGATATCTAGTACAAAACCCTCCTGTGAGAGTCTCTTTTTTTTATTGAAATTCAGAAAATTTAAGTGATTTGCCCAAGGTCACACAGGTAATTTGTGGAAGAGCAAAGCAATAAACCCAAGATTCTAGATTTCCATTTCGAGCTTCTTCTACCATATCTCTGGATATCTACCATATCTATGTCTAGCAGTTTCCCTCCTGCCATTTTCTTCACAGCTCATGGAACTTCTGAGCTTAGAAATCTCCAAACCCGAAAGCAATAGATTCTTCCCCAACAGTTAAGATCCAATGAGGCCTACATGCGACCCAGGAGTCGAATCTAGTCTACAGCCAAGTTTAAGGGGTCCCTGTAAGACTATATAATTTGGCAACACCACCCAAAACCCCAAGCTTCCTCTGGATAACAGGGTCCCAGGGGCATTTTGAGGTAGTCAAGATCCCTCCAGCCGCCCTGGACATCTTTCAGAACCCAATCCTTGGAATCCTGCTCCCCAAAATAGTCTTAGGGATCAACAGACCCCTCGGGTTGTCCCACGGCCTCCTCACCCTCCAGTCTGTCCTGGTTCTTCCGGATTTGCAGGAAGAAGCTGTTCAAGTCCTCTACCCCAGGTCCCAGGCACTCTCCTGCGACTGCCCAGAATCCTCACTGGCTCATCACTCTCGTAGCCTCAAGTCCCCAATCTGGCTTGGGCACATGGTTCCCTCAAACCAATAAGATGCAAGCAGTTGTTACATAAGAGCAGGTCCCTGGAATAAGGCTCAGGTTCTCATATCAATGAAAGATTCTTTGGCTGCCCTGGGTTTGGCTACCTCCAATCAGCATGAGCTGCAGCCAAAGCCCTGTCTCCTCAGAGGCACGGGTGAGGCCCAAAAGGGATCTATTAAGTACCATTCACAGAGCTTGTCTCCACAGGGCTGTGCCAGTTCATGACCTGAGGGTGCTGGGTCAACACAACCTACCATGATCCTTCACCAGGGCCTCCATCTCCTCTTGGATGCCCTTGTGCCACTCAGTGATGTCCACGTGCAGAGAGTAGTCACAGCAAGACTTGCTATCGGCCCATTCCCTCCACTGGTCGAAGGCAGCCAGCAGGCTTGTCCCAGGCTCTGGCACGACATGGTCAACTAGAAAAGAACAGATATTTGTCATCATCAACAAAAGCCTCCAGGGCCACAGGCCAACAGCTGTTTTCCCATTTCAACCCTGAACAAGCCTTCTTGGTTTCAAAGTCGAGACGGTGATCTCTACAATCAGCTTCTACGAATCCACTTAAACCAGTTGACTACCCAAGAGGGAGAAAGCAGAAACTTGGCATGGCATGGTCAGTCCAGTGAAACCACGCATGAACTGCCCAGATCTGATTTCCCAGCTCAAAGGCCCTGAAAGGACACACCTTGGGCACATTTCTTGGACAATGAGTCATTATGGACAATGGCAGTGTCAAATGGCCAGACCGAGCTGCCAAACCCTTCCTTGTGTTAATAGCTGCTTGTGAGACGCCCCCACCAGACAGCAAGGAACTTGAAGTTGCTGGACCCCAGCCACACAGACAGAGCCTTTTAAAAGATCCCCAGCATATCCACTCTCTCATCACCACTCGTATTTCTGCAGCATAATACCACTTTGTAAATTAAGGGAGAGCTTTCATCATAAGAGTTCAAAGTGTTTTAAAACTGTGGTCATTGTTATATTATTATTGAGCTCGGCTGATATGGAGACAGAGGACTCTGGAGTTAAGCTGACCTGAGGTTTTGGGTAAGCTACTTAACCTCCACTACCCCAGGTTTCTGTGCAGGTTTAAAATAGGGGTATTGCGTACCATACACATTTGCCGTGAAGATTAATTGACCTTAAGTCACTCCCCTATTTAAATCTGCCAATGGCTTCCTCTTGCTCAGCGGTTCTCAATCTGTGGGTCACGACCCCTTTGGGGGTCGAACGACCCTTTCACGGGGTCGCCTAAGACCATCGGAAATCACATACATAATTACATATTGTTTTTGTGATTAATCACTATGCTTTAACTATGTTCAATCTGTAACAATGAAATTGGGGGTCACCACAACATGAGGAACTGTATTAAAGGGTCGTGGCATTAGGAAGGTTGAGAACTACTGCTCTTGCTCTTCAGATAAAGACTAAAATCCCCAATAAGGTCTGCATGCTCCTGCCCAGCTCGGCCCATAACTGCCTCCCCCACATCGTCTTGGAGCATCGCCCCTTCCCACACTGTTCTCACTTCCTAAAATATCAGCCGCTTCCTTCTGCCATGGGGCCCTTGCACATATTGTTTCCTAGGTGTTGGAGAGCTTTCACCCAGTTAACACGGCAACAGGAAGTTTACCAGATCTATTATTCCTCATCTTCCACACAGACACACTAAATTTCAAAATGAAATGACTTGTCCAAGGTCAAATCAAACTTGTGCAGCAAAGAAGATAAAGCCCAGGACTCTTGACGCCCTTAAGCAATGAATCATTCTTCTAAATAAAATATCAGATTTTTCTACACCCAGGTAAGCAGTTTTCAGCTAAGAAAATGCCAGCCCAAGCAATGCTAGTGAGCTCAGATTTCTGAAATGGATCAAATCTTGCAGATGCTGCTAAATTGGAATCAACTGAGCTTGGCTCTGTACGTCTCAAAATGTGGGCAAGCGGGGGCGGGCTGGAGGGGGTCAATGGTGGGAAAAGGGGGACAAAGGTAATACTTTCAACCATAAAGAACTATAAAAATAATGTGGGCATCTAAGCTGAATTTTCTTTTGACAATATTTACTTTTTATAAGTAGTAGTATATGCAATTAAATGGGTACATACATAGCTGGTACTGTAATACAATGATATCTAATGAAAGCAATGAGGATGTGTGTACTTCTAATACAATCGTTCCATCTGTAAAATGCTAGCAGAAACCCTGACAAAACAATTCCAGTATCTGTTCTTGTGTTTCCCTGCTTGGGAAGGAGGGCGGTGAGCAGTTTGGACAGAATCTCCCTAGTCACGCCCCACACCCCTGGCTTGATCTCTATCCCTCCTCCAAATCACTCTTCCTAAGCAGCCAGAAGGCTCCTAAACCTTTCATTAGTTCCTATCATCCCCTGATTAAATCCTTCAGAAACTGGCCACCATCTTCAGAGTAAACATTCAAGCTCCTCCCTGGGCCCTGTGCATCCAGTCCCGGCTCATCCCCCCACCCCCAGCCCTCCATTCTGTCTGCCACCTGCCCCTGCTCTCCACCATCAGGCCACCCCAGCTGTTTTTTAGCCCCTGACCAGTCCAACCCCTCCCAAGCTCCAGGCCTTTGCGCAAGCAGTACTCTCTCCGGAAATCCATTCCCTTGCTCTTTAGTCAGGCATCTCCTCCTCCTCATGGGACTAAATGTCACCATCCCAGGGCTGCATCCCATTTGCAGTTTCCATAATTTACTATCTCACTGCCCGCACAAGGTTCCACACGCATCACAGCAGGGAATACGTGCTTGGATACAGTAAGTGCTCAACAAATGTTTTCAGCAAATGAAGGACTGTTCCCCCCGACCCTGCAAGACCAGGTCAAACACAGAAGGAAGTGTTCTCCTGTGAACACATCCAGATTTTCCTGTGCAACCTCAAGAGTGTGTACGAACATCCTCAAATTCCAGGGTATATGAAAGCTTATTGAGAGCGTATTAAAGCACAGGTCCCTGGCCATCACCCCAGGGTTCCAGGTTCTGTGGGTCTGGGCTGGGACCTGAGAATGTGCATCTTTAATAAGCTCCCTGGGAGCTAATGAGTCTGCCTCCTCCCACCTGAACATCACGAAGGGGAGGTGGTTTCCCATTTACTTCTCCTGCACCTCTATCCACTGTGCCCGTTTTACTGCACACAGCAGCATTATCCCTTACAAACACAGCGCGGTTCCCTGGCTGTCAAACTGTGGCTTCCCTCCGTGTCCACAAACACTCCTGTAGTTGTGAACCCCTGAAAACTCAGGACAAATAAAGCTGAGGGCCTCAGAGGAATAAACACATTTCCTCCGGAGCTCATGACACTCAAGAAACGTGTCCACAAAAAGCTCCCACATGTTTTCCCACAGTTCTCCTTCCGTAGAAGCTCTCCCGGGAAGAGCTGGCCCAGGAACGGGGCAGAAGGTCATGCTCACTTCCGGAGGGAGCAGATCCCCATTGCCTTCCCTCTGGTGACTTCTAGGCTATCTGTCCCTATGAGCACGGCTTCTGCCTTGCAGCTGACTCCTCCCACTCCTGTAAGATGCAAGGGAAAGCTCCCCCGCCCAGCCTCCTGCCCCCCATCGCCCACCCAGCCCCCAGCAGTGAACAGAACACGGACTTGGGTTCAATGGGCCCGAGTTCAATTCGGGTTCTTGCGGCAGCACTCTCCTGCTGCACACGTCGTCTCTGGAAACTCTATTTCTCCATATATAAAGCATGGGCATGAAACCACCTGGTGTGCAGGGCGGCAAGAAGTAAAAGCACCTGACAAAGAGCTGCCACCATTTTCATGCCCCGGGTGAGCAATGGGAAACACCACGGAGGTGTCGGCAGCGAGCCCGTGAATCGGGTTTATGAGGGAGCCATCAACCTGCCCCAGGACCATGGTCTGAATTCAGGCGTGACAACCAGTGTGCAGAAGTGCTTTTATCTAGAAGACACCAGCTATTTCCAAAGGACTGTGATTACTTCTCTTAAAACTGTTAAAAGACCCTAAATTTCTAACAGCTTTATTGAGATATAACTCCCACACTAAACAATTCACCCATTTACACGGAACCATTCGATGGTGTTCAGTCTAGTCACAGAATTGTGCAACCATCACCACCATCTATTTGTAGAGCATCACCCACAAAAGGGGAATTACCCAAAGAGGAAGCTCCGACCCATGAGCAGTCCTCCCTGGGCCCTCCTGGCCCTGCCAGTCCCGGCTGCAGGCAACCACTGATTTGCTTTCTGACTATAGATTTGCCTGTTCAGGAAATTTCATACAAATGGAATCACACAAGATGTGGTCTTTTGTGTCTGGCTCCCCACACTTAGCATCATGTTTTCAAGATCTATCCATGTTGTAGCGTGTGTCAGCATTTCATTCCTTTCTATTGCCTTGAGTGGTCCTGGAATCCTATTTTCTGTTTACTGGATATTGCAAGGTGTTAGACACGGAGCAAACAGGCTGCTCCCCTGGAATTTGTGGCATTTAAAGGACCCTGGCTTCTTACAACTTTTGTTTTGAGGTAATTGTAGACACACATGCAGTTGTAGGAAATGATACTGTGAGATCCTCAGACCCTGCACACAGGGTCCCCCAGGGGTAACATCCTGCCCGACTTTAGAACAATATCACAACAAGGAGGTCGACAAGACCCTACGTTTTTAAAAGGCCAGCAAAGCAGTTGGTATATCTGGTCAGCTCTCAAGGGGCCCTTTTTATTTAAAACATAGACGCTAAAAAGTCATCACCACTGTCCCTGTTGTGGAATAGCAGCGGCTGAGTGGGAACGTCTACTGTGGGGTTAAGTATGTGGGGCAGAAAGGGGGGGGACTCCCTCCCACTAGGCCCCCACCCCCACGGCTCCAAAGCCTCACACAGTCACACACAGGGCTGTTCTAGGAACTCCTGTAAGTCAGCACACACACCTCCCTCGCTCCCTGGGCATTCACTTCGTCAGAAGCGCCCACGTCCTGTCTCCCTTTCCAGAATCATCACTGCCTCATTCTGTAGTCCCCCACTTACCAGCAGCCTCTCCCCTTTCATCTTAGATAAATGAACAGATCTGAATTCAGAGCAAACCATCAAGGAGATGGCAACACACACCACCGCTGGCTTATCTGTGGCCCTCCCACCCTGGCATCTATTCAGCAAAATGCCGGTGACCCATTCAACAGGGAAGGGCTTTGTTGGTGCGAGATAAGAGCCCTGGGGAGCCCGGCCTGCCAATTGGGATAACATGGTTTTGTTCTGGAAAAAGGCAGGAAAGGAAGAGAAAGCACCTGTCCCTGGGAATATGCAGAGAACCTGCAGAAGAGGTGGGTTCAGATGTGCGAGTGTCTGGCCAGTTCTGCCACTTACTCATTGTGTGGCTTTGGACAAGATGTTCAACCTCAGTGGCCTTCAGATTCCTCATCTGTAAAAGGGGGCTAATACTAGTACCTCGCCCACAGGATTCCAGCGAGGTGAAATGAGTTAGTAAGGGAGCTACTTAGGAGAGTGTTCAACACACACCAGAAAGACACAGTCACACCCTTTATGCGGGAGCCGCCATGCATGCACCTGCATGAAGGAAGCATCCAGGTGTCTCTACAGCACAGGCTGGCGGGGATCGCTCCTGCCTGGCGCAAACACAGCTGACCCTTGAGCAATGCGGGTTTGAACTGCGCACGTCCACTTATACGTGGATTTTTTCATCGAACACAAAGTATTTTCTCTTCCTTATGATCATCTTAACATTTTCTTTTCTTCAGCTTCATTGTAAGAATTACATTATATAAGACATATAATATGCAAAATGTGTGTTAATCAACTGTTTAAGTTACTTCCAGTCAACATGAGGTTATTAGTAGTTAAGTTCTGGGGGAGTCCAAAGTTATCCTTGGATTTTTTTACTACAAGGGGGGTCAGCACCCCTAACCTCTGTGTTGTTCAGAGTTGACTGTATATTGCTTCTCCCACAGCGCAGAGGAGCGCTTCCCAAAGAGCTGGACTATCCAGAACATTTGTGCCCAATTTTCTCATCTACAGCATGACTGAATGTTCATGGTGCCGGCGAAGCCCTGGGAGCACAGCCATCCCATCCAGACGCACTGTGGCCGCTTTAAAACCCCAGCCCTGCTCAACCAACAGATGTCTGTCTCTGTCTCTCTCTTTCTCCTCATCCCTCCCTTCCGTTCTCTCTGGAAATCAATGGGGGGAATGGAAGAGGGAAGCCAGTCCTCCTGAAGGCTGGCGAGGGGCCTGTCTGCCTTAGGGTAACACTAGCCGAAGAAAGAGTGGCCAACTTTAACCTAAAGGTAATTCGTATACTTTCCAAGATGGGAATGATGCTCAAAATAATTAACATGTATCGAACACTTCCTAGGTGTCTGGTGCTTTCCCGTGCATCTCCCATGGTTTATCTCCTTTCCTCTTTAGACCCGTCTCCTGATGTCAGCGCCAGGGTTTGCCCCAGTTTTCAGTTGAAGCAGCTGGGGGATGTGAGATGAAGTAACCTGCTCACGTTACTTAAAGCACCCCCGGCAGAGAGCCTGACAGACAGAAGCTGTGCAACATCCCCACCACCCGTGCCCCGGCCAAGGCAGGCCCTGCGGGAACCGGGGAAGGTGGTCCCTAATGTGTCCTTAGCCGGTGCCGCCGCTGGGGCAGAGGTGGGCTGTGGCTGCAGAGCCCCTTCTCTTACCACCTGCTCTAGAGAGCAGAGAGGGGCGCTGAGTAGCGAAATGCAGCCTCATCCCTTTACTGTTTATAATTACAGCAAGTGGTTCAACAATTCAATAAACAGAGAGGAAAACCGTGCAATTAGCCTAATTGTCCAGGCATAGCAACACGTGCTTCTAACTGCTCAAACCTGGAGGCACTTGAGTAATCGCTTATTTCTCCTTCCCAAACGTTCTCTAATGTAATCTTGCTTTTAAGACAAACGATATATTCATGTAAACCAAGTAGAGCTGAAAGCAACTGTTCCGCCTCCAGCAATCGCTGCTGGAATCATTAAGCCAGAATCTGGCAGGAATAGGGCTGAGGCAAGGCCCAGTAAAATGTGTATAAACCAAACAAACAAACAAACGCTTAGGTGGTCTGATGAGCAGCCAGCTTTGGAGGAAAAAAAGAGGTAAAAGATATAAGCCGTGCCCCTAAAATATTTAAAATCTAGTTGGGGAAAATACATTAAAAGGTAACATAGGAAGTGATTCTGCTTGATCCTTGGACTCTGCCCTCTTCCCAGCCGATCCTTCCTCCCAAGGCCTAGGAGGAGCTGAATGCTGTCAATGCCCCAAGTTCTTGCCTCCCATTTGCCTCTTTAATTTTTTTTTCTTTTATTGATTTCAGAGAGGAAGGGAGAAGGAGAGAGAGATAGAAACATCAATGATGAGAGAGAACCATTGATCGGCTGCCTCCTGCACACCCCCTATTGGGGATTGAGCCCGCAACCCAAGCACGTGCCCTTGACTGGAATCAAACCAGGGACCCTTCAGTCTGCAGGCCGAGGCTCTATCCACTGAGCCAAACCAGCTAGGGCTCCCATTGCCTCTTGGCCCACTACAGCCTTGCCCCACAATGTGCTCCTGGTTCATCCCATCCCTGTCCCGCACCCCCGACCACCTTCCACAGCCACGGGGTGACCCCGCCGCATCACGGCCTCTCCCGTCCACACAGCCTCTGAAATCTGCTCCACCTCTCTGAGTGCTCCCTGGCTTCTCTCCCCTCGACAACACCTCCCCCCCATTTTCAATGCTGGTGTACCCTGGAGCTCTGTCCAACCTCCTTAGCTTCCACTCACAGTTCTAACATTTACGCAAAAGGTGCTGAGCTGGGGATCTGAACCGTGGAACAGTAGGTCCTCGTATGGCTGGCCCAGCTGGGGCTCCTTTCTGCCTACTCTTGCCTCACCTTCTCTCATTCCTCCAGCCCAGCCGTGGGCAAACTATGGCCTGTGGGCCGGATCCAGCCTGTTTGAAATGAATAAAACTATTGAAAAAAAAGACCGTACCCTTTTATGTAATGATGTTTACTTTGAATTTATATTAGTTCATACAAACACTCCACCCATGCTTTTGTTCCGGCCCTCCGGTCCAGTTTAAGAACCCATTGTGGCCCTCGAGTCAAAAAGTTTGCCCACCCCTGCTCCAGCCATATCCTCTCTCTTCCCTCCTAATCTCTTCCCCATTCCTCTCTGCTTCCCGCACTCTTCCTCAATGCGTCTTGGGCTCAACACTCATCAGCTGCTGGGTTTGGGGACTGTAGCCCTCTTCAATCTCAGGCAAATCTCTGTGATAAGCAGCTGGAAGCAGGTGGGACCCACTGGCTGCAGCACCTGTCAGGGTTGGTTCCTGCCGCATGAAGGAAGCTGCCCATCCAGAAGCTGGGCCCGGACACCTGGGGCTGCCCATGCCCCCTGCCCACCTGACTCCCTGGGCCTGCTGGAACAAGGTTCCCCATTTGCTGCTGGCAGAAGACTCTGGGGCTCCAGAAGCCAGGGCCAGAGACTGAGGATGGGAAAGGACAGGTGGGGACAAGCAGAGAGAAGACTTCGAACCCAGTGCTATTTCTGATCTGAAGGTGACCTTGGAAAGCAATCTTCAGCTCTTCATTCCATTTTCACAATTTAGTACAGGCATAACCAGAGCTCCCCCTTTAGGAAAATATATCCACCCACCCAGAAGTATTTTTCAATCAGAATGGAATGATTGATTGAACCTTGTTATAATTTCACATCACTGTTTGCATTTATTTGAGAGCAAGAGATAGCAACAATATCAACCTCACATCGGTGTAGCTTTTTAGGGGGGTCATAAAGGGCTATCACGTGCCTTAACTTACCTCAGTTGCTGCTTAAATTAGGTAGCCAGGATGGGTTCGCAATGCTCCTGTCACAGATGAGGAAGCCGGGGCCTCGAGACTCGCCTGAAATCATGCACGCACTCACCAACAGCTGAACCAAACCGGCCTTGTTTAAGCCTTTCCTAACCACCACCTTCTTGACTCACCTCAACCTTCCACACCTAAGCCTTTTCCTATCCTCAAAAACATGCAGGATCACTTAAGTGAACAGCTAATGAACTTTACCCAGTGGACAGAAGGGGAACAGCCAATGAGAGTCAATGAAAGTTAATTTGGGACACCAGATACAGAGCTTGTCAAAATGTCAGCAGCTCATAAAACCCTTTTCTTTGAGGCTTGGGGAAGCTTGCACATGGCCGGCTTGCATGCAAGATCAAAGGCCAGGCTAATGAAATCTGTGTGTGGTGATGAAGGGTCGTTTATAATGTATAAATCCTAAGAGTGACAAACCAAACACCGAGCAGAAAGAAATCCTCCCCTTGACTCATCAAAAACAGCCGTGGAGAGACAGGAAGAGCAGAGCCCATCTGTAAGCAGCGTGGGGTCGACCTTCCCAGGGAGGGGTCCACCAGTCAACGGTGGGCATAGGGAGGGAGGGCATGGGGAGGGTGGATCTGGAGAGGGAGGGCATGGGGAGGGAGGGCATGGGGAGGTTAGGCCTGGGGAGGGAGGGCATGGGGAGGGTGGGCCTGGGGAAGGAGGGCATGGGAGGGTGGGCATGGGGAGGGAGGGCCCAAATTGACCCACTTCGCCAGAACCAGCTTTACATGAAAATCAGCCTCCCAGGCAGGACCTGGTATTTATTGGCTCTCCACTCTGCTGAGGATGGATGGGCATGGACATCCTCAGGAGAGGTTCCATCACACCTCCAGTGGCAAGAGCACTGTTAAACCGCCGGGAGTGCTTAAAGGACTTCAATTGTCTGTGCACAATGATGTGCTAACTGCGCATGAGTCGTACTTACTGATAAACGGTGTCCCAAAATTCACGCAAGAAGTAATTTTGATAGAAAACACAGGTTTATAATTAAAAAATATAAATTTTTTATTGATTCATAAAGTATACAGTATAGGGTTATGTAAGGAATAGCACATTGGGTAAATGGCCTCTACAGCTTTGCTGGCACATACGCACTCTTTTGTTATTGCCTGAGCAGCCGCATTTTTGAAGAAGAATGGTCCGATGATGCCTCCAGCCCAAAATTCGCACCAAACAGTGACACGTTGTGGATGCATTTGTTTCTCAACAATCACTCATGGATTTTCTAAACCCAAAATGTGACAATTTTGTCAATTAACCAAGCCATCAAGATGAAAATGAGCCTCATCAAAATTCAGCCACATTTATGCAAAACGGTCATGGAACATTTCAACAAAAGAGTGCATATGTGCCAGCAAAGCCGTGGAGGCCATTTACCTGATATGCTATTCCATACATAACCCTATACTGGATACTTTATGAATCAATAAAAAATTTACAATTTTTAATTATAAATCTGTGTTTTCTATCAAAATTACTTCTTGCGTGAATTTTGGGACACCCTTTAGAAGCAAGCCTGGCAGACTCTACTTGAAGAGGTGGTTTAGTGGCTAGAGTCAGGTTCACACCCAGGGACCCTAAAAACTGCTCTGTCTTTTTGCTGATGAGGAACCTGATTCCCAGGCAAGTTTCAAGAGTTGCAAAAAGACACAGAATGAGATGTGGCATTATCAGAATTAATCCAAGGTCTGAATCCCAAATCTGTACTATTTCCTTTAATTTTATTATTTTTTAAATCTTTATTGGTAAAGGTATTACATATGTCCCCTTTTTCCCCCCATTGACCTCCTCTAGCCCACCCCAGACCCCCGCCCAGGCCCTCACCACTCTATTGTCTGTGTCCATGGCTTGTGCATATATGCCTACAAGTTCTTTGGTTGATCCCCTCCCTCCACCCACCCTATCCTGCCTTCCCTCTGAGGTTCGAAAGTCTGTTCCATGATTCTCTGTCTCTGGATCTATTTTGTTCTTCAGTTTATTTTTTTCATTAGATTCCACATATGAGTGAGATCATGTGATACCTATCTTTCTCTGACTGGCTTATTTTGTTTAGCATAATGCTCTCCAGGCCCATCCATGCTGTTGCAAATGACAAGAGTTCTTTCTGTTTTACAGCTGCATAGTATTCCATTGTGTAGATGTACCACAGCATTTTCATCCACTCTTCTGCTGATGGGCACTTGGGCTGTTTCCAAATCTTAGCTAATATTACCTATAATCCTGTCATCCTACCAATAACTATTAATCTTCCATATTTATCATGTGCATATTTTTATGTGGGTGTAATCACAGGGCATACTCACTTTTAATTGTGGCTTTTTTGTTAAGACCACGTTGTCTTAGAGTCTTCATAATTCAATTTTTATATAAGATATTCTTAGGGAAATCTATTATAACTTTCTTAACCATTACCCAACGTTGAACCTATAGGCTACTTCCTATTTTACTCTGTTATACAAAATGTTCTTATGAACATCATCACACAAATAACTTCCCCCGTTTTAACTGGTTTCTTTGGAGCAGATCCTAGAATGGGATTCCAGGATGAGCTATGGCTCTTAATACAGATGATCACATTGTATCCAAGTGTTACCACTTCATGCTGCTCCCAGCAACGCACTGGGATGTCACCCCGGGCACTGCTGCTATTTTTATTTTATTTGCTTACTATTTAAGGGGTTAGAAAACAAAGACCTGCCCGGCCAGCATAACTCAGTGGTTGAGCATCAACCTATAAACTAGGAGGTCACGGTTCAATTCCAGGTATGGGCACGTAACAGGGCTGTGGGCTCGATTCCCAGCGTGGTGCATGAGGCAGCCGATCAATGATTCTCTCTCATCATTGATGTTTCCATCTCTCTCTCTCTCTCCCTCTCCCTTCCTCTCTGAAATCAATAAAAATGTATTTAAAAACACACACACAAAAAAACAAAGCCCTTTCACTGGACTAGGCTATCTCTGTTTCAGATAAATGGCCACCTTCCAAGACCAAATAGGGGACTGAGTAAGCCTCGAGACATCAGATCCATAGCTATACAGAGAAGCTACTGACGATTAAGCAGAAACATGATTAAATGGCTACATCCAACATTTCAGTTCTAACCCTGCTCATCAGCTTTCTCCCAGCTTTGTCCACTGGAGCCTTAAGATGACTCCTACCGAGGCCACCTTGTTAGGTGGACAAGATGTAGGCAAGGTAGGACCGACGTGTAGAGAGCCCAGGCCCCCGGGCCCCAGGCGTAGAGAGAGAGACTCTGCACTGTGTATCAGTTCTATGTATATTCACTTAAGAGGAAGTGCCCACCGGCCAGTGTGGCTCAGTGGTTAGGAGGCTGACTGGAGAGTATGTATGTATGCATGTGTGTGTACATGTATATGCAGGCACATGTGTGTGCCTGTGCACGTGTGTATATGCATGTATGCACGTGTGTGTGCCTGTGAGTGCAATAGGAGTGAAGGTGAGCTCATGCTCTACCTCCTGTGGCTGCAAGCTGCTTTAAGGAAATGGAGTCTGCCATATAATCAAGTTCAGATTGAACCAAGTACAGAAGGACCACAGGGAAATACGGAGCAACAAGGAACAACCAATCGGGACTCCACATGGGGCCAGGTCAGACTCAGCTCTGCGAGCTCTGCCTGGAAAGGGGGCAGCAGCTGGCTGTGCAGGACCAACACAAGGCAGCTGGGAAGCATGTGAGCAATGACACTTCCTCTGTTTGTCTCGGCTTCTGGTTGCCCGGGACTACCAGCCCACAGATTCGGTGCAGGCCTGCCAAAAGCAAGAGGTTACAGGGCTGTGTGGAATATCACACAAAAATAAGTCACCCCACAGGCTTTCCCGTGCAAAGACTGTCTCGCTCATTTTCCTTCCTGACGGTTCCTTGTTGGGAAGGGAATCCGGTGATAAACTCAAGGGCTTGCAGCTTCCTCATTAGAGACTGACAGAAACATATGTACTTACATCCATAACGTGTAGAACTATGTCAAAACTGTTCCAGCCAAAGCCCCAAGGTCATTATCAACAACAGGAAGAACAAGGAACAAATAAATGAAACAGGGTTGTGTTTCCATTCCTACTGAAGTAGATAAACAAACCCTATGACCCGATGACAATAACCCTTCTGTGGAAACATGGACTGAAATAGAAGGGATGATGTTTACCTACTATATTTCAGGACATCGTCTACGGACACACACCAATCCTATAACAAAGAGCGCCTAGTTCAGGTGGCCTGCTGGGGCTAACGCTGCCCAGCCTGGTTCTGTCAGCTCCACCTACTGCAGCCAATTCATCCGCCAACTCCCGCATCGTAGACAGGTCCTGCCAGACCACCTCAGCCTATTTCGACCAGCCCAGCCCAACCAGCTTGGACCAACCCTGCCCGGCCTACAGTGTCCCTCCGCCTGACGCTTCTAGGCCTGTGCCCTACAAAACGTCAACTTGCACTTCTTTCCAGAGGGAGCCGGTATGCACTGCTGTGAACGAGCCCCTGACCCCGCCCAAGCCTCAAAACCAGTATCTACTCAAAGATTTTGCCTGTCAACAAATTCCATGGAGGAAACCCAGTGTTTCTGGGCCAGTGATGTCAACACCATCACAAACGAGCAGAGGCCAGAGGGGAGGCCGAGAAGAGGAAGGCTCAACTAGAGTGGGAGAATGCTGCCAAATACAGCTCTTTGGGGAAAGTGCAATACCTCATTGAGAGGGAAAAAGAAATGGAAATTTCTCGATACTATGGCTATGCACAATAAGAGATGCTAGGAGTGTTGGTGCCACTCTGGATACCTACTGTTTTCCCATAGACAGATATAAATTTTTCTATTCTGATATAGCTTAAATCTTAACAAAATTGAATAAATAAATGTAATAGAATTAGTAGGTGAATAATAAAAAAGCCTTTTGAGTTTTGTGGGGGTTTTTTTTTTGGGGGGGGGACTAACATGTACACAGGACTCGCCAGCCACCCTTGTACGGGAATGGCTCTGGCTCTTAAATGCTCTGCTCAGGATTTGCATGGACATACGGAAGATAGCGGCTACTGGATTGGAGCTCAACCCAGAAGCAAAAGCATGAGGAGCCTGGTCCCTGTTCTGTTTATTCCCATGTTAACAATTCTCCTTGCATAGCCTCCAAGTAAAGCCGAGCAGGAAAGGAAGAGCTGGTGAAGTCATTGTTGACGGGAATCTATCTAGAGCCAACATAATTGGAACCTGGACTGAATTCAAAACCACAGCACAGCATCGCCGGAGCCTGCACCATGGCCATGGTACCGCACGTGCTCCCACCTCAGCTGAGGCCTAACTGCTCACTGGGGCACTCTTCACCCCAGAGGATTAAAGAGCCAGAGCCAACGCGTCTGGACAAGAGGATGAAGCCCGACCAGGGACCAGCTGCTCAGGGAGCCTCGGTTTACTCTCCGACTGTGTGGACAGTTGAAGAGTTCAGGTCCCTGCAAGCACCAGCCGCACCACTGGACATAAATTCAAGCGCTTCCTCACATTATGTTCTCTTCCTTCCCTGGAATGACAGGGGTAAGAAATAGTAACCCACATGCAAAGGAGTGCTCTACAGGGACTTTTTATAAAATTCCTTTTAGTGCAAAAATACTTAAATGCCAACAAAAAACCTTGGAAACCCAGAAAGAATTCAATTTTTCATTATTCCATCACCCAAAGAAAAGTACTTTTAATATATTGATGTGTGTCTAACCAATCTTTTTCCTACCCACTTATTCATACACATATATATTCTTTACAAAGTAGTAACATAATTTTATAGTGTGTAAATTATACATCACTAACGCTTTTAAGAAGTATATTATCAAACTGGACATAGTGATCCTGGCCTGCTTTCTTCCATCATATATTGGAAATATGTTCATATTAATATTTTCCACTGTGGTTTTAAATGACTATACACTAATTTGTCCTAGAGATGGCCAAAATTTACTTAACCAACCACCTATTTTGGTCATCTAAGTTGTTCCTAATTTTTTTCTCATCATAAATAATATCACGATGAACATCCTTAGAACTAAATGTTTGCACATTGATTATTCTGCATCAAGGGGTATGAATATTTTTTGCTTAGAAACTTTTAAAGCTCTTTTAGACATTATTTTACTACCCTCCTGAAAGGCCACACCAGTGTAAATAGCTACCAGCAGTTTATGCACGTCCATTTCACTACAACCTAGCCAACACCTGTAGTATCATTCCTTTTAATATTTAAAAATTTAGTAGACAAAAACTTAGATCACTGTTATTTTAATTTGTATTTCTTTTACTACACATTAAATATTTTTTTCATAAGTTTAATAGAATTATTTCTTCATACCCTTTACTTTTGATTAAGCGTTCATACTTTTATCAAAATGTTATTATTTCATATTTTATTTTTTTTAATATATTTTTATTTCAAAGAGGGAGAGAGAAACATGAATGATGAGAAAATCGTTGATCAGCTGCCTCCTGCACGTCCCACACTGTGGATCGAGCCGGCAACCAGGGCATGTGCCCTGATTGTGAATTAAACCCTGACCTCCTGGTTCATAGGCTGATACTCAACCACTGAGCCACACCAGCTGGGCTGATTTTATATTTTCCGTGCATCAGTTCTACTTCCAGTAGCCTGTAAATCCCCTGAGGACTGGGGCCATGTCGGCAGCTCTAATGCTAGACCAGTACCTCACACCTGGCCTAGCAAACGTCAGCTGAGTGGACAAATGAAGGGATGAATGAACAGGCTTTTCTTAGCAGGGGAAACCACAGTGCTGACGAGCTTGGTTTAAACAGAGCAATAGGTGTGATGGCAGCGGGAGTGCCCACATCCTTTCTCCTCGCCGTCACCTCCATCAGCCGCAGCAACGCGCTCAGCCGTCGGCGCCCTCAGCTCTCAGGCCTAGCAGGTGCCACCACTGAATTTGTTACATCAGGAACATCCAGAAAGCAGGATGGAGTCACCTCCAAGTGCAGGGACCGAAACCACGCTCCCACCTGGTGCCCCGGTGACAGAGGCCCAGCAACGTGCCCAGCAGGACAAGCACCAGCCAGGGGGCCAGATGACCAGGGTTTCCTGCCTCATTTGGCCTCATTATTAGTTGGGTGGCCTTGGGCAAGTCACTTAGCCTTTCCATCCTGCAGTTTCCTCATGGGAAGTGGGGGATGTTTCCGGCCCTATCTATTTTATAGGGAGGCCCCAGGAGAGAGCTATAAATGCAGTCTTCTTACTCTGGGCCATGAAGCGGGGGCAAGGCCACCGGAAGCAGGTAGACTGGCCTGGGAGATCCCCGCACTGGCCAAGCTGCGCCGCGCCTGGCAGGCTGCAGGCAGTGGGCTGGGGCAGAAGAGGGGCACGGAGCAAGGAGGCTGCAGGCCTCTGCCAACTTCCCTCCCTGACCCAGGCCATCTACCTGTGCTCCCTGCCAGAAAGCAGAGCAAAGGGTGGTCATAAAAGATGGCAAAAAGGGGCCACTTGGTGAGAGGGAGCAGCCAGTCTGGGAGGACGGAGTCAGCATGCCAGCTAGCCAGGGAGAGGGCTCCAGGGGGTGGCAGTGAGGGAGGGCTGAGTCCCCTCCTCTGGGACGTCCCTGATTTCAATTCTTCTCTCACCACCAGGAACGTCCTTCTACTTTTCACATCAGATGTCTCCATGCAGAATTAGGAAAACATACTCAAAACCAAACTCTCACATCATAGATCAAGATAAGTGTGGCTAAGAGTGAGTGTAAAACTGAAATGGCCTTAAAGTAGAGCCTAAAACCAAAACCATAATGATATCCTGACTCCCCCGGGATGGCTGTGATCAAACGACAGATGATAACAAGTGCTGGCGAGGACGTGGAGAGATCGGAGCCTTCAAACTCTGCTTGTGGGAACGGAAAATGGTGCAGTCACTGTGGAAACAGCCTGGCAGTTCCTCAAGAAGTAAAGAAGTATTACCCTGTAACCCAGAAATTCACTCCAAGAGAAATGAAGCATAGGTACATGTAAACACTTGTCCATGAATAAACATTATTGTTATTTTTTTAGTAATTTAATTCTTTTTTTAATCTTCACCCAAGGACATGTTTTTATTTATTTTAGAAAGAGGAAGAGGGAGAGAGAAACATCGATCAGTTGCCTCCTGTACACCCCAATTGGGGATTGAACCAACAACCCACTATGTGCCCTGACTGGGAATCGAACCCGCAACCTTTTGGTGTATGGGATGATGCTCCATCTAACTGAGCCACACCAGCCAGGGCCAAATGAACATTAGTACATTATTCAGCCATAAAAATGAAGTGCTGCCCAGCCGGCATGGCTCAGCAGTTGAGCACTGACCTATGAACCAGGAGGTTATGGTTTGATTCCCAGTCAGGGCACATGTCCGGGTTGTGGGCTCAATCCCCAAAGTGGGACGTGCAGGAGGCAACCAATCAATGATTCTCTCTCATCACTAATGTTTCTATCTCTCTTTCCCTCTCCCTTTCTCTCTGAAATCAATAAAAAATATAGCAAAAAACAAAAATGAAGTGCTGATACAGGCTACAATGGGCATGAGCCTTGAAAACATGGTGGACAAAAGAAGGCAGACACAAAAGGCACATGCCATATGATTCCATTTATATGAAATGCCCAGAACAGGCAAATCCATGGAGGCTGAGAGTAGACTGGTGTTTGGCAGGGGCTGGGAATGGGAAGTTGTGAATTGGTATGGAGTTTCTTTTGGGGGCAGTAAAAATGTTCTGAAATTAAAAAAAAAAATGTTCTGAAATTAAATAAAAGTAATGGTTGGTTGTACAATTCTATGACAATACTAAAAACCACTGAATTTAAAAGGGTGAATGTTATGCTATATAAATTATATATAAATTTTAAAATAAATTTTAGTTAATCTAGTTTGTGTAAGCTAACACAAAACAAATGAATGAATGAAGCAAGCCTAAAATAATAAGGCTCTGTTACTCAGCATCTTTGTTTGATGAAATCCCTTAAACAAGCCACAAGAATAGGCTGTAAGAAAAAAGAGAAGGAGGACAAGGAAGGGCCAAGCCCATACATGAAAAGGGAAACACATTTTCTGGTATAATCCTGGATGGAAGACCTATCGATCACTATGAGGCCACCTCTAACCATAAAGTCAAAAAAATTACCATTTCAGAGCTACGTTGACCATTTTAATTGTTTCCTGATGAAAGAAGGGTTAAAAAAAAAAAAAAAGGGTGTGTGACGAAATGAGAGGATTGGTGAGCTCAATAACACAAAACACATTTAGCCCTTCAAATTTCCAGTATCCGGGTATCATGATAAAAGGTTTTGACAGGCCAGCCAGTGTGGCTCAGTGGTTGAGTGTAGACCTATGAACCAGGAGGTCTCGGTTTGATCCTGGCTGGGACACATGGGGCTTGATCCCCAGAGGGGGCTTGCAGGAGGTGGCCGGTTTGTGATTCTCTCTCATCATTGATGTTTCTATCTCTCTCCTCCTCTCCCTTCCTCTCTTATATATATAATTTTTTTTTAAGTTTTGATGGTCAGGAGCAAAACTGGGCTAAAGGGCCCAACCCCTCACCACCATGTAGGTAACCTGTCCTACCCACCATCTCCCTGATTCCTTACATCAACCTTTTTGGGCAAGAAAGGCTGATCCAAACCCTTTCGACAATTGACAAAAGCAAGACAGAGACTGGGGCAACATGCCTGAGGGAATGAGCAGCAGAATCCAGACCAGAATTAAGGTCCCGACTCCCAGCTCCATGAAGATGTGTCGTCAAGAAGTTCAGGCCTCAAATTCTTTCCGTTATACCTCATACTTCCCCTTGGATTATCTCCATAAAGGAAAAAACAATGTACAGAATAGCAAACCCAACTTTGAGAAACCGTTTGATGTTCCTCCCTGTCCCTGTGCCTCCTCAAAAAAATGCCATCTGCCTGAGGTGTTTCCTATGGGGAGCGGAGCCGGGGGAGCTCGATGAAGGACGAGACCCAGGCAGGGCCTCCGAGGCTGCCTGCGTGACGGCGCGCAGCAGTCTGGCCCTGTGTGGAAGGCCCCTGGCTCCCGGAAGAGAGATTAAGTCCAGTTGATGAATGCAGGACATCAGTTACTCCTCTTGATTGCTCTCCAAATGCCCCCGGGGGGCAGGGGAAATTAGGTCACTAATGCAGTGCTTCCGCTGGGAGAACAGAGAGACCCAACACAGCACCATCTTGGTGAGCATCTTCCCCCCAAGGCACAGCCCCCAATTCAGGAAGAGGGTCACTCTCTGATCACTTTCTCACTTGATATTCCAGAAAAAAATACTTTTAAATAAAAGTTGGACCTAAGGGCAGGATAAAGCTTGAACACCAAAGCTTTCCATTTCTGAGGGGTGGATCCAAGCCCACCAACTGCTGGCCAACTCCAGGTACGGCTGCATCGGGATGTCTGTGAAGCACCTGGCAGGATGCAGGGCCCACAGCAGTACTCAGGAGCACACTTCTTAATTGTTAGAAAGCAAACAGGGCCTGGCTGGGGTGGCTCAGTGGTTGAGCGTCGATCCATGAACCTGGAGGTCACCGTTTGATTCCCGGTCAGGGCACATGCCCAAGTTGTGGACTCGATCTTCTGGCGTGCAGGAGGCAGCTGATCGATGATTCTCAACCATCACTGATGTTTCTATCTCTCCCTCTCCCTTCTTCTCTTTAAAATCAATTTAAAAGGGGGGGGGGGGACTCCTTTATCCTGTTCTGTGGGTGCCACTGGCCCAGAGGTTGGGTCAGAATTTCAGGCCTACCTCTTGCAAGCTTCGTGGCTTTAGACAAGTCACCTGGCTCCTCTGGGCTTCCCATTTCCTCGTGTATATGGCATGAGGAGAAGCCCATCTATCTTCAGGGTTGGCATGAGAATTAGACACAGTGTGTAGAGAGGGCTTGTGAGACTCCCAAATCCCCAGTAAATGGTATCAACCACCTGCTCCCTCCAAATGACCCTTCTTCTAACAATCTCCTGTGCAGAGGATGGAGCCAGGCAGCTCCTGGCTATGATTCCTTGCAGGTCAGTGGAGGGAAAGAGCAGCCACTGCTCGGTCCCTTTCTGAGCTCCTCAGAGGACCAGAGAATTCAACACAAGCCCCTGAGATGAAGAATGATGTATAACTGGGTTTACCTGGGACAGTGCTGGCTTGCGCCATTGTCCTGAGGTAAAAATTAGTAGTACCCATTTTCACTCTCAAACGTGCATCCATTTGGACAGTGCCTTAAATGCCCGCCCTGCTTACAGTGGTGTAAAATGACACTTTGAAAACATACCACCAATACTGGCACTCGGGTTTCATTTAAAGCTCTGAAACAAAAATTGCATTTCCTCCAAACGACCAAGTCCAGCCCCTCCCCCAGGCTCAGGGTGGCCCCGAATCAACCCATAGGGCATAGTTTTCTACTCAACTACCTTCTTATCTTACCTATGGATGCGCTCTGCCTGCCTTTTACCCCCCATGATTTGTGTAGCTAATGAATCAAGGCACAGACTAGATAAATAACAATAGTAAGGCCTGCTCGCTGAAGGAAGAAGCAGGAGATGTGAACGGCAAAGAAAAGGCAGCTGTCTGTCTCTGCCAGATGGGCAGTGTGGGCCAGGACCAGGACTTTCATCTCCGAGGGCCCCACACAGCCGCGCCATCGGATGCCATGCCACGCAAGAGGAGTGAGTCACCCCCACGCCTGAGCAGGGACAGCCTGCATCCTGCCAGGGTTGCCGCCGTGCTTCTGAGCGTTGGGCCCTGCACGACTAAATGCTTCCTTCACTGAAATAGCCTCTGGGGAAGAATCTGTCACCGGTGCTGCCAGAGGACCGACCCCCAGCCGCGCACAGGAAGCTCGCGAGCTCCAGGCTGTGCACAGGGAAATGTCGGTGCAGGCTCAGCCAGGAATGCAGGCCTCTTTGATGAGACCACAGTGAATCCACTAGGAGTAACAGAGGGGACCAGGCCTTCAACAGCACAGTAACAACCAACTATAACGTTGGTCTCACTTGAATTCCTTTTTTTGGCTGAAAATTCAAAGCTAGAACGAGTTATTAACTTGATGAGCTGTTTCCTGGTGACACTTCTTTGCATCTGTGGGACCGGGTGTGTTGTCAAGAAATGTAGGCCCCAAATTCTCCAGCAATTATTTGGAGGGGAAAATAAGTTAAAGGTAATTCATATACATGAAGCTTCTTATTCGGAGCTGCTTTTCCCGCTGTGTTCAAAACACAAACTCCACGGCATGGGCTGGAGATGAAGCAAGCCTTGAACTCCCTTCCTAATCTCACAGTAAAGGGAAAAAGCTATCTGGAATCTGGCGTGTGACTGTATCCTTGGATCAGGAGAAACAAATGAATGGGTGATAGATAGACAGATAGATATTAGGTAGACAGATTAGGTGATAGATATTAGATAGATGATACAAGTTTGGATATATAGCAGTAGATTAGATAGCTAGATAGATAAGGTACATGATAAATTAGTAACATGATAGATTAGATGATAATTGAGAGATAGATGTTAATAGATAGATAGGTAGATAGACAAACAGATAGATTCACACAAGTACCAAAAGTATCACAATAATCATTTTTAAATAGTTTGGTACAGCCCTGGCCTGTTTGCTCAATGGTTAGAGCATCAGCCCTCAGACAAAAGGGTTGAGGGTTCAATTCCCAGTCAAGGGCACGTACCTGGGTTGCAGGTTCCATCCCCAGTCCCGGTGAGGGAACATGTGGGAGGCAACCAATCAATATATCTCTCTCACATCGATGTTTCTCTCTCTCTCTTCCCCCTTTCCTTCCACTCTCTCTAAAAATCAATGGAAAAGGGTGAGGATTAACGAAATAAATAGTTTGGTACAAACAACCTCACTCAACAAAATCCTAAGAAATTGTAATCGATTGTCTCCATTTTATAACGTGGAACTAGCCATCTAGAAACATATCAGATGGTCACACTCAAACAAAAAGTACTAGAAAGAGAAATTAAACGTAGACCTGATTCTTGGCGTGCTCCCACCCGGGTGGGTGGTGTTCCTTGCCACCGCACCGCTGAAGCACGTCCAGCCGCTCTCACCAGCTGGGAGAGACGCTGGGACAGGCGGTCTCCGTGGCTGCCTTCAGAGCCCAGGATTCCATGTTATTACCAGCTCTTTCGATTTTTCCCTCACAGGCTCCCCACAAGGAAGGATTCCAGCTCTGACCCATCATTAGAGGGAGATTAGGTCATAAATACTATTGTTGCAACCTAAAGGGAGCAGGGTGTTCTCAGGGAAACCCGCTCAGCAGGTGGCCCTCAGGGCTAGGGACAGCAGTCCCACTCCAGCTGCACTCTGCCTTCGCCTCCCCTCTCTCCCATCCCACCACCTGCCCTGGTCCTGCTCACCACCTCTCAGCCCACTAACGCCAAGTCTAACCAGTGTCCTAATTAGCCAAGTAAAACCTCAGGACACCAAAAACAGCAGTTGAGGGAGGAGGCCCTTTCGGTGACATTAGCTCTACCCACACTGCTTCATAAGCTTCTGGGGGGGCACCTGGCTACAGAGACCACCCCCCACATGAAGACAGTGTAATCCCCTGCCCTTCAAAGAGGACAGGACGCCCTAACCGGTTTGGCTCAGTGGATGGAGCATCGGCCAGCGGACTCAAGGGTCCTAGGTTCGATTCCGGTCAAGGGCATGTACCTTGGTTGCGGGCACATCCCCAGTGGGGAGTGTGCAGGAGGCAGCTGATCGATGTTTCTCTCTCATCGATATTTCTAACTCTCTATCCCTCTCCCTTTCTCTCTGTAAAAAATCAATAAAATATATATTTAAAAAAAAAATAGGACAGGACACGGCAGGGGACCGAGGGCAGAGGTGTGCCACCGCTAGCTTATAGAAAAGCTTGGCAGACATCCACTCAATTTCAGCAGAAATTCCACTGCTAGAAGCACCTAGACCCCTGGCCCTAAATCCTGGCTGTCCCCTAGTAGCTTGAATCTCCGACGCCCAGGCCCACCCCCAGAACAATGAAGTCACAAATTCTGGTCTCTGTTATTTTATGAAAATTCCCCAGGGGGTTCCAGTGTGCACTCGACATTGGTAACTACTGCCCTGGCTCATTGCAAAACCCCTTCTACCAGATAGTCAGCCGCGGCCACAGAGACCCACCCCCGCCGCACCCTCTCATCATTAGGGGAACATTTAGTCACATTCAAAGAAAGCTGCCTCCCAAACGGGTTAACCAGAAAGAACTCTAATTTCTACTCACTGTGATGCCCCTATGTCATTACCATGGCAGTTAAGACGGACTAAAAGCAAGGAATTTGGGTAAATGGCTTCACCCAACAACAGCAGCAAGTCAGAAGCAGAGCCCTCAAAACCCAAAGAAATAAATAATCATTTTCCAGAGAAGAAATAGGGAGGGAAACGGGAACGAAGCGGAGAGGGCCTCCAATGGAGTGGGGTGATTTGGGGCCGGAGCTACACACAGTAGGTAGGAAAACTCCAGTGACTTGGCCACCCCTCCCCAGATAGTCATTTTTCCTTTAAAACACTGTGCACCATTAACTTTTTTAAAGGAAGAGTATTCACCTATTGTGGGCTCTCGTGAAAAGCAAAGCAAACCAATGCAAACCTCGGCAGGGGAACTGCAGTGAGTGCTCTATCCTGGTTCCTGTCTTGAACAGAAGGAAGTTCATTAAATAAACCCACAGAAAAGTTAGTGTGGCTGCTAGGAGCTCTCTTGAGTGACTGTGGCCATGTTCCTTCTGACTAAACCCCTTTTCCCCACCACGCTGCGTGGGAGCTGTGCAGGGCCCCTGCTCTGGGGGAGGTAGGCAGCGGAGCAGGCAGTGAGAGAATCCTTCCCCAGCCCTAGGATTCCCCAGAGGGGCTGTCAAGGGGGAGGACAGGGAGAAAGGGAGCAAGAATCAGGACTCCCCCACAGCCCAACATGTCAGCCAGAGCAGCTCTGCTTTACTCAGTCTTATCTGCCGCTAGAGGGGTCCAGTGCAAGCTTTCATATGAAAAAAAAAAGGTGCCCCAGAAAGCAGTGTAAAAGCTATCAAGAACAGAAGGAGCAACGAGGACTCATTCAGCTGCCAGCAGGGATAGTTTCCACATATGCCGGGGGCCTCTAACAATGGCAGTCCAGAAGTCTCTGCCCAGGTCACTCAGCCGGGCACAGATCCAGGGCATCCTCGGACACGTGTGTGCCAGGCAGGCTCTTATCTAGCACACAGCACCCTGAGCCCATGGGGTGCTGACCACGGAAAGCCTGTCCCTCACACCCAAAGGCTTCGTGGACCCCTACCGTTCCACTGCCCCACAACCTCCCCTGGCTCTCGCTGTCATTCCGGGCACCAGGGCTGAGAGGAAGCCCCTGCCGTCTGCACATCCCGCAGACGGAGTCGGGGCAGAGTCTCTGGGAGCGTCCGCGTACTGAGACTTCCCGAGCCCTGGGTGCAGCACTCAGACTGGAGGGGAGGATGCAGACGCCGTCCTGAGAGGGGAAGACCCACTGCCTTGTGGAGTGGGATGATGTCCAGAGCTCCCAGCTCTCAGGCCTGGAGCCAGGCAAGGAATCCAGGGGACACCAGGATAACTGCCACGATGTCCAGGACACAGGGCCCAGGGACGCAAGCAGGAATGTCCCTGCTCTGGGAGGACCAGCTTGGAGGCTGGCGGTGGAGCCCCAGCAGCCTCCATCATGAGGAAAGCGTTTGGGGAAGTGTGTGCGCTGGGCCTCCAGGAACGCCGTGCTGCCTCCCAGGACGCACGTCTGTTCCACGCTCCTCCACCGGCGCTAGGTGGTCAGCCCATATCCCAGGAGTGGACGGCCTCTTCCAGTCCAGCCACTGGTGGGTGAGATTCGCACCGAAACACCTGCGAGGCCGCCCCATGGCGTCTGCTTGCAGAAGGCACTGGTGTCCTCGGGCGAAATGCGTGACCTCGCCCACGTGGGGCCTGGGGAGGACTCGGGAGGGGCAGGCAGACAGCCTGCTCCAACAGCCACCGGATAACGTGGCCTTCTAATCGCCAGGCCACGGGCACATTTTGTGGTGACAACTCTGGTCCTGGACTTGGAAACTTTAGTCTGATGTGGTCGGGCTATTTTGTAAACATTTTCTAACCCAAGTCAAATGAATGATGCAAAGGGAATAATCAAAGTATCAATTACAGATACATTCATATTATAGTGTGTGTGTGTGTGTGTGTTCACACACGTGTACTAGTCAGAAGTAGGGAGCAAACCCAAATGCCACATGGATGCAAAAATGACAAGCAGTGGATGTGCCACAGTGACACTGAGCCACGTCTCCCCAGGAGAGCCAGCCAGCGGGGCCTGGGAAGCCACCTCGCCCGCTCTGGCTGCCTGCCTCTGGGCGAGGCTCTCCAGGAGCTGGGGCAAACCCAAGGGGTTTGGGGAATGACCATGGAGTCTGCCATGGTGCTCAGGGCCACTCCTCAAATAGATGGGACCCTGTGCCCTCAGATGCAAGCTCGCCCACAAACAACCAGCATGAGAGCTGCTATCCCACTGCCTTCACAGAAGGTCCAGAAACTAGGATACTGGTGAAGAGGCTGCAAACATCAGACTATAAACCCTCCTCCCATCCCAGGATTCGCAGGCTTCTGGCATCACTCAGATGAAGCAGAAAACTAAGTCCTGTTAGTGTATCCATCCATCCATCCATCCATCCACCCATCCATCCAGCAGCAGGCAGTAACGGAGTACCTCAGGAGTGGCAGGGCTGGGTGGGTGGGGAATATTCAAACGAAAGAGACAGAAGAGCCTTGATCAAACTGTAACACAGGATGATGACTTAGGGGCCGTGGATAAAAGCCCAATGATTGCCTAGCTGCCAAGAAGCAGCAGATTTCCAGGAAGGGGGCTGAGCAGAGGCTTTGGGATGGAGTGGCACCTGGGTTGGGCCTAGAAGGGTAACAAAGATTCCCGCGGGCAGAGGGAAGGGGGAAGGGCATTCTGACTGAGGTGGCAAAGTGAGCCAGGCTGAGCAGCAGGACGGGGCCACGTCACGGAGGGCCCTGCGCTTGGGCTGCATTCTGGGTGCAGGAGGAGCCACGGAGGGTCCTGGAGGAGGGAGTCAGGATCAGCATGTGCCGGACGAGCCCAAGCTGCAGAGCCGGGGTGGGCAGGGAGACTCCTCAGAAGGCGAGGAGGTGACAGAGGTCTGAGTCAGGGGCAGTGAAGCAATGGGTGCCAGAGATAACGGACAAAACTGACTCGATTCAGCACAGGGTGACTGTGGGCCTAAACCAGCATGACAGCGGGGACGCCCTCTCTGAGGCTGGGCGGCAGGAGTGTGGGAGAAATGGTGCGTCTGCTTGGGGATGGCTGCATGGAGGTGCCTGAGGCACACCCAGGAGCCACACCCCGGAGGTAAATGACAGTCCGGAGTTCAGGAAGAGGGCTTCCCAGCTGGCAGCCTTCTCTGTCCTCGCCTTCTCTGTGCTCCAGTCCCGTCCTCATCTCTGCTGGGTGGCACCCGGGCGGAGGGGAGGAAGTCCCTTGGGCATGCTGTGCCCAGGTTAGCAGAAATGACAGCCAGGCTCTCCTCTGGGCTGTGGCTCTCGCTCCTTGGAGATCTAGAATCCACAGAGCCGGCATGGCCCCCACCTCCCGAGATCCACACTTTCAAACAGCAATCACCGACCCCAATGCAGGTTCACAGGTTCCACCCGCAGGCTCTCTCTGCTTCGATAGGTCGGGTGGGGCTCAGGAAATGAATGTTTTAAGATGTAACCCAGACTGTGACACCGGGAACAGTCTGCTGACCTGCTCGGAGAAGCCCTGCTCCCAGCAGATGCTCGGTCAGACCCTCTGCAGCTGCAGCCCCTGGCTCTGCTGAGAAAGTAGAGGGCAAGTGGGGGTGTCGACAGGGAGGGGAGGTTGCTGGCACCTTAAGTGAGGTGGGTAATACCAACATCACTTCCGAGAGCTCACTACTACGGCCGGGTGCTGCTGTGAGGCCTCCAAGTCAGTATTTGAAACAACTTTCCCCATTTTGCAGTTGAGGCGATTGAAGCTTAAAGTCAAGTCATCCAGCAGGTGGTGGTGTGTACTCCATACCTGTCACCTAAAGCACAGGGTGTGTTGGCAAGCTACGCCCTTCCCTCTGGCCTCAGTCTCCCCCTCTTTAAAACGCAGAGAACTTTCCCCACCTGCTTTCCAGGAGACTCTGGGGTCTTAATGATGATGATCGTAACACCACTGGAAAGCCAGCAGCGTTTTTCCCCAAGCAGCACCCGTGCCACCTCCGGGACCCTTCAGCCAGTCTGGATGCTGCCTGCAGGGCATGTCTGGACCTCTGCCATCACTGGATGGAAAGGGCAAAGGGCGTTCCTTCTGCCCTGTGCTGAGTACCGCAGACAAAGGTCTCACTATGCAAGTCTCAATAGAAGGCTCTGTTTGGTGGCAATAATATTATTTTCTGCTGCTGACGCGTCACCTCCATTTTTAAACTGGGAATATTCGGCTGCCTTCTCCTCTGCGGGCCGTGCCATGTCAGAGAGAAATGACACCCCCAGACCCTCTGACCTGGGAAACACATGGAAGGGGGCAGGTGACATGGCTTGGAGAAAGCCAGAAAGATGGGAGGAAGAGGTGCAGGCTTCGTTGTACCAAACTGCTTACTTCAACGGCTTGTTTCTGCAAGTTTGCACTTGAATCTCTAAGCATTTCTTTCTGGCCTCGGTAGTGATTAAAGAAGCTCCGAGCTCACCAAAGGAGCAGATCGTGGATACCGATGAAGTTACCTTAAGCTAGTTCTGTGCAAGGCTCCTTCTCTGAAAAGCATGCCCAGGCCACCCAGTCGCTTGAAGCAATGCAGAAAGTATGACCAGCCAGCAGGAAAAAATCCCGGTTTCCTCATCGGCATGATTACCGCTTATCTCCTGAGGGAAGGACGGGCAGGCCAGTGAAATGCTATGGAGGTCAGTAACCACGGTGGTTACCTGTAAGCGTAGCTAACATTTTTCTCTGGATGTAAAAGCAGTGGAGTTTGGGGTGGGACAACTGACCACATCCTTGCCACTTCTGATGACTTTTATTCTTTGGCGTTTGCTCACTAAATCCCCCTGCTCTCTAATGCCTCCCACACCTGCATTAAAATCTGATCACATTCTGCCCAGCTGAGCAGGGCAGGCAGTCTGACTGCTCATTGCTCCTTCATTCCAATCTGCCATTAGACCATCTGCTGACTATTCCGGGCCCCTGGGCCAGGTGCTAGGCTCATGAGGATGTCCCTTGTCCCTGCACAGAAGCAACCACCTGAAGTGAAGGAAGAGAAGCCCACAGCCACTGAGAAGGAAGGCCCAAGAGAGAAGGCAGGGCGTTGGCAAGAAGGGATATGCCCACCTAGTGAAGGTGGCGGGAAAGGGAAGGCACAAAAGGGACAAGAAGCAGGAGAGGGGCCAAGAATGGGCCCAGAGTGAGGAGTGCAGAAGCACATTCAGGAATGACTGATGGGGTCTTTCAAGGATGTCTGAGAAAAAAACAGAATTTTCTGTATCTATTGAACAAAAGGCATGTTATTAGAGGAAAACTGTCTCTGAGCTCCAAGGCAGGAGCCAGAAAGAACCCCAGGGCCATCTAGTGCACACCCTTCACTGTGCCGATGAGCAGCCAAAGCCCAGAGAACTGAGAAGACATGCCAAGGTCACACAGCAAGTTAGTGTTAGAGAGACCAGAATTGGGGACACTTCCGCCACGGAGGGTTCCGGCGCCACTGGCCACTCCCTCAGGAAGGACTAGTTGTGGCTTATTAACACTTGGTGACCAATGCTGGGACCTACAGGGACCCCATATGAATCCACACCAGAGGCAGACTATAACCTTGACCTGACCTTGCAGGCTGACAGCAAGCTTTTCCAAGCTCCAAGTGTGGCTCCCCAGCAGGCCTTGGAGGAGGGACAGAAATGCCCAGTAGGGCCAAGTGCATCCTGACAGACACGGCTGACAAAACGGCAGGCTTTCCCATGAGGCCAGAGTCCCAAGGCGTGGGGGGAGGGCCCCCTTGCGAATGCACCCGCTAGGTTAGGTGATGTGTGCAGCAAGAAAGAAATATGAGCCCCAGCTGGTTTGGCTCAGTAGATAGAGCATCAGCCTGTGGATTGAAGGGCCTGGGCTCGATTCCGGTCAAGGGCATATGCCCGGGTTGTGGGCTCGATCCCCATTAGGGGGCGTGCAGGAGGCAGCCGATCAGTGATTCTCTCTCATCACTGATGTTTCTATCTCTCTCTCCCTCTCCCTTCCTCTCTGAAATAAAAAATATTTTAAAAGAAAGAAAGACGAAGGCCTAAGCTTGGAGGCTCTTTCTGGGCACTGATGAGAAACCTGAAACAGGAGAGTGGCCTCTGACCCTCTGACCCTTCAGACACACGGAAGACCAGGACAGAGAGAATGCGGGCGAGAAGGTGAGTATGTGATTTAAAATGTAGGGGAGCTCAGACTAGGAGGGCAAGGCACGGTGACGTTCTTCTAGGTGGTAGGATAGAAAAGAGGAAGCTTCAAGACAGACCCTGAAGCCACAGGTAAAGAGACCATCATTCTGAAAAATAACCAGTTAAGACAGGTTTTCCTAAAGTATACATAGCTAAGTCTTCTGTTAGCTTTTCGGACAGATTGTATGCTGACTTTCACTCTTGGATAAAATCTTTTCTTTTCTTTTTCATATGTGTCTGCTGGCCACTGTGCAGTTTGCCTATCTCCTCAAAAACAAAATATCTGTCAAAGGGGCAGTCGGTAGGCACGCTGAAAACTGACCATTCGTAAGTAAACTCCTCACGCGTGTGCTGTGACCCCAGAAACAGACTTCAGATTTGGCGAATGAAAAGCATAAAACCTTCAGAGCAAAACATGAAGGGTACCCGGCTACTGATGGGCACAGTTTTCTTCCCAGATCAGACGAGACTGGGTGTGTTCAGGGTGGTATGGCTGTAGACTACAACTTTCTTATCTAAATGACAAGTAATATTATGTGTGGGTCTCAACAATAAAGAATTTTTTAAAATATATTATCTGTGGGTCCTTCTCCAAGAAGGACTGCTCAATTCCATTCATGTCAAATCCGGTCCGGAAGAACTGCCCCCGTCTGATTTTCTCATCAGTGGACAAGAGATTCCTGGTTCAACATGTGCTGCACCCCTCCGCATTTCGAGAAGATGCACCCTCAAGAATTCTTTAAAAATCAGAATCAAATACTTATGAGCAAAAGCTCAAAATTGGTAGCTTTGAGGATTACTCTGAATGCTGTGTTTTCACAGTAACCACAATCAAATCACATTTGCAATTTAACTTTTGTCTGAAAGTTCTCAGGCAGAGAAAGCAAGAAGCCACTCCTTTTATCCTACCACAATTCTCTAGATCCATATTCTCAAGTTCCATTGGAGAAGTTAGAGTTAGAGAAAACGCGAGTAAGAAAACAACTGCCTGGCCACCCGCACCCCCACTCCCTTCTGTGGCAGATCAAGCCACTGCTCAGTTCAGCAACTTCTAAAAGAAAAAAGGCAAACAACACAGACTCATTTTCCCATGGTAAAGGTTCCCGAGTGCGAAGATTATTATTGTAAGCTGTCTTACTGATCATGGTGGTCCCACCAGCCAGAGCTGCCTTGGTGCCTTGAAAGAAGTCATCAGCAGAAGTCATTCCCTGGTCAGGCATCTGGAAGCGGGTATGGACGTCGATCCCTCCGGGAATCACCATCCTGGAATGGGCCTCGATGGTCTTGACCCCTCCTGGCACAATCAGGTTTTCTCCTATTTGCCTACATTAATAGGGTGGTGATAATGGTGGTAAATGAAATGTCCTTGAATCAAATGAAATCTGACAGATATTTTCACCAAGCCCTACCCTATCCTTCCCGTGTTCACTAGACTTTTCCAGTTACTGTAATTATTCATAATATATGTGCACTCCCCACTCCCTACCATCAACTAAGAAGCAATGCAGCGCTTACTAGAAAACAAACGTTAAATAAGGCACCAGAGGCCTAATCAAAGAGTCTTAGTTACCAGAAAACCCCTAAAATCAAATGATAACAAGTCCCCAAGGAATTTACATAAAATGACACTGCACTTTCTCAATGAACACACAGTTGAGCTAATTATTTTATAGCAATTTCCTCCAGATCTGTTGGCACTTTACAAACATGTATTTTCGCCAAATCCTTTGCAATATAGAGAAAATAGGGGAGAAGCAAAAAATAAATAAATAAATAAGTGAACACTATGATTAAAACAATTTGAAAATGTGGAAGCATTCATTAGCAACTCAGATAAGGCAGAAAAATTAATATTCATTATGTTGAAGGATATGAATTCATTTCCAATGTTTAAAAAAATATCTCTGCTTCATCCTTCTAACAGTTTTTTTTTTTTTTAAGGAAAAAAGTAATCAAGGAGAAGTTGATAAAGTTCAAAATCAAATTAGTGATGACTAAAAATAGCCCCCAGGCTTGCTCACTTCTGGGCCAGTGTCTTTCTGCTAGATTCTAACTGGGGGAATGGGACAGGCAAGTCATAGTATGTGAGAGCCTGGAGCAGAGACTGTCATAAGCAAACACACATGGAGAAAACATTACATGTGGAAATGGTAGGACCTATTTTAGGTCATAAATCAGGGTTTGAGTTTCTAGGCAACAGATACATCCACTCCAGTTTTCCACTCCTCAGGAACGGTTTGCCATAGCACTTGATGAATGCTGCTTATTCAAAAGATGTCATTTGCAGCAATGTTTGTCTTTAAACAGATGTGCTATTTCTCTGGAGCCTTATGAGCTGTCCCAGTCGGAAGGGCACAAGGATACTGGTATGTACTGAGCTCACTTAACCCTCTAGAATCCAAAAATATCCTAATGCAATAACTGCTCTGTTGTTAGAAACACAATACACAAGCAACACAAGGGCAGTCTTACTGGTGTTTGTTGGCACTTAAAGAATGAAACCTAAAATTCCCTTGGGATGAGGCAGTAATTTGTCTATGTTACTTAATTTGTTTTCCTTTGGCCCAACCACTGGATTCTTGATTCAGAAAGCAGATGTGCTATCTTGATAGAAAAGGGTATACTCACATTTGTGTCCTTCCATTGGGCAAGACATGCACACAACTACATTCTAGGAAAACCTTTAATACATGCAATAGATCCTAAACCAAGTATTTGAGCTGGCAACAAGAAGAAATTGTGTCACCTGGCTTAAAAATAGCAAGTTACATAATGCGTTAGGAAATGGGTACGCATTTAATTGTGGCTTTGAATTCCCTAAATCTGAGTTTTCAAATTCACTAATTACTACCAATCAAAATGGGCTTAAATAGATACTAAGTCACTCTTTGAAGTCACTAAAGCTTGATATTATGTGTGTGAATTGTAGGTAATGCTTGGGAATACTGGAAGGTACACGAATTCTTCTATATGAGTTACACTTACTTGATCAACCCATCTTCCATGTATATGTCTGCATAGAATGACTGGTCATCATTAACGATTTTACCTCCTTTGATCAGAAGACGATCACTCTGAAACGAAGACACACTAAGGTCACCACGTGCACCTGACCCACGAGGAACGTTGGTTCTGAAATAAGTGATCTAAGGACACATTTCACTGTTCAAAGTGATGCTCGCCCCGCCGGCACGGCTCATGTGGAGCATCAGCCTGTGAATTAGGAGGTCACAGTGTGATTCCCATCAGGGCACATGCCCGGGTGGTGGGCTGGGTTTCCAGTGGGGGCATGCAGGAGGCAACCGATCAATGATTTTCTCATCATTGATGTTTCAATATCTCTCTCCCTCTCTCTTCCTCTCTGAAATCAATAAAAATATATTTAATGCTCAAAATGAGCCAGCTTTGGAAAGGTTCAGTGACAATGGTGAAGCTGTATGTAGGAACCTATTTGACACATGATGAGTAGACATATGCTAGTAAAGCTCAAAGCTTATCATGGATTTAAAAACAAACAAAAAACCTTCTTTCCAGAAGACAATACTTTTTAATGGCTTTAAGCTAAACTTCATTAAAAAAAAAAAACACCCACATGTAGGGAAGTAATTCTTGGCAAGCTTTGTGTGTGGAAAAATTAACCAAAAGTCTGTTGTCATGGCGAACTCGACACAAACACACTAGGTTCCACCATAACAAGGTTTCAATTCAGCCTGTTCATTATATTTGTATTTCATTTTGAGGTAAATCACGGCAATTGTAGCAAAGAGAGAAAAAAAACCTCTTCACTTATACACTATTTTAACTATTAAACTGCTAAGGAAAAGGTAAAGTTTTATGATAAAGTAGATAAGAGGGCAAGTTCTAAATCTAACACCACTATAAACTGTCAATTCACTTATAATATAATTAGTGTGAAAAATACATATGACAAGCAGCACATGAGGGCCAAGAATATAATGAAAATGTTACATTATGGCTCATCTCTATTCCAAAGGCTTTGATGGAATGGAACGTTAAAATCAGTGGATATACACCTGTGCTATTCCACACTGGGTTGAAATGTTACAAGTTAAACCACCGATTGCCCTCTTAACATGCAAAATATTTCAAAGGAATGGCATTCATCTTGACAATCGTTAACTCTAAGTTGTTACAAAACAACATTC
Source organism: Myotis nattereri (assembly GCF_964212035.1). NCBI lineage: Eukaryota > Metazoa > Chordata > Mammalia > Chiroptera > Vespertilionidae > Myotis > Myotis nattereri. The sequence continues at coordinate 11,841,878 of NC_138080.1, forward strand.
TCAGCAAGTGCTATTTATGTTTAGCACCTGCCAAAGAAAATATTACAGCAAATGTGTAGTGAAGAACACATAAACTATGAGACCCAGAAAGATCCTTTTACACAAAAATGTACACATGGGTTTACAAAGTATTTATTGTTTCTCTAACATACTGAAAAACAGACCATTAAATTCTGTACACTTCAGTCTGCTGTAGACTTTGGAAAGTCATATGAGACTAAATAATCAACAACAATTCCTACAGTGGTATAAGTTAAATGTAAGAACCTTCACAAAATCCAGTGAGGTGGATGGAGTGAGATTCTTAACCCATGACACATAGAGAAACTGAGGCACGGGAAGGTTAAGTCACTTGCCCAAGGTCACCTGATCCAGTACACTTCCCTCTGGCTACACAGAACTCCCGGCAGGATCCGACTTTGACAGGATAAATATTGCCTGGGAGCAAAGAGAAGCCCTGCCCTTCACCACCTGCTCCCTCATTCGCTGTGGTACCTGTCCCAGCCATCACTGTGAATCCCGGAGCCAACAGAGGGAGAGGGGGAGAGAGAGAGAGAGAGAGAGAGAGAGAGAGAGAGAGAGAGAGAGAGAGAGCAGCCCTGTTCACTCTGTGCCTTCCAGAAGGCTTCTTACATAAGAGGCGGCTGTGATGATGGAGGGAGGGAGGCCATGCTATGTAGGTCCTCCATAGTGCACCCAGATTTTAAGGGTAGAGGGGGCGCTCTTTTAAAAGTCAGTCTTGTTTGCTTTTTAATTTTTTTCCTCCCCACACTGTCAAAACGAAACTGCCTTTTTCATTCAGGAAGACAGCGATTTATTTGAGACTTGCAGCCAATGTGCTCTCCACCCCCACTCTCCAGACTTCTTCCTCCTAACGGAGAATATCGAACATCGGGTCCCCCTCGCCCGGCCCTTTGGGATCCGGGGTCTCTGGCCTTTTAGAAAAAGCTACTACCCACCCTCGCCCTTGAGCAGCCTTGCTCAGCCTATAAAACCCTCTCCAGCACACACCCCGCCCCCGGGCTTCGGTCTCCGCATCTCTCTCCTGCGGATGGGTGTGTCCTTGTGCATCCACGGGAGGCCGGGGTGCCCGCGGCTACCGAGGAGGCCAGAGGCAAGCGCGCCCTCCGATCCGGCCCTGAACACATCTACACTTTTCAAGGATTCTCTCGGTCTCGGCCTCGGCCCTGGGTTCTACCCCGCAATCGGTTGGCCAATTGCAATTGCACATCATTATATAACAATGAATACCCCTCGCGTTCCGCCCGCCCTCCCCAGCGTTTCATTGGGGAGGTAGATAGAGAACTAAGACTAGCGAAATTTTTTCCAGGAAAAGCTGGGGAGAGGATGGGCGCGGTGGGGGTAAGAGCCTGTGTTCATCGCTGAAGCATCGCCAGTTCATCGCGTAGATGTTTTTCTCGTGATTTACAAACTAAGCATCCCAAGCCCCACAAGTGCGCCAGCACCTCCGGCCAACGGGACCATTGTCTGCCGAGGCCCGGCCGGGCCATCTGCTCCGCGCGTCGCGCAGCGCCATTACCTCGCGAGCCGGGCTCGGCGCTGTCCCCGGCGCCCACCCTCCCAGCCCGCTTTGTATGCGCCGGCACGGACGCCTCCCGGCCGCAGAAGGGACAGAGGCAGAAGAAAGCCAGCCCCGAGCGGAGGGCGAGAAAGCCAAGAGGGCCACCAGCGCCGGCCCCTGGTCAACAAAAAGCCCACGCCTGGCCCCCACCCTTCTCTGCTCATCACCGCGTCCCTTTTCTCCTTCCCGTTTCCACATCAGCCTGGTGCACCCTGCCCTTGCAGCATCCCTCTGCTGTCAGTCCGCCGCCAGGCTGAAACCTGCCCCTTTTTCTCGGGAGCCGGAGGAAGGCTCCAGAAAGCCCTTTATGGCGGGGGCGGGAGGCACAGGGAGCTCCATCCACTTCCCATTCCCCTGTCCAGCTCCTGGAGCCCAGCTCGCAGCACGCAGCCGGAGAACAATATCCGCGCTCCAACCACGCATATTCAATCTGGCATCCATTTGCTTACACCCCCGGGCCGGCACTGCAGCATCTCGCTCTGACAATAAAAGGATACAGCGGCTCTGGCGCGCTACCCAGGACGACCTCAATGCACTCACGCTATTTTAATGTCTTACAAATCATGTGGCTCATAATTCTATGATTGCGTCTCCTGCCACCACGATCGCCTTCTTTAGTAACGGGGACGGGGGGGGGGGGGGCAGTTAGGTCCCTCTTCCTCCCCCTCCTTAAAAAAAATTCCTTAGATGTTCTGTGCCACAAAGGTTACTGGCCGACCACAATTTCCCAAGTGCCAAACTCACCGTGATGCGTGGAATATTTTTCTTCCCCTGATAAGACATCTCTCTCCCGGGAAAAAAAAAAAATAATTTCAAGAGGGCAGCTTTAAAGCAAAAAAAAAAAAATGCCAAAAAAGAGAGTTGCTATTTTATTTTGTTTCAGAATTGAAAAAGGTGCAACAGCTTAGTTGGTCTTGCTGATAACAAATTCCAGGAACGTAAGAGATCAACGCAATCCTCTGTCTCTCTTTCTTCCTCTCCTCCAACACAGCCCAGCCAGGGCGGAAAAAAAAAAGAAAGAGAGGGAGAGAACAGGAGGGAAGGGGGTGGAAATAAACTACGGCAATAAAAGCCTCGGTTCGAGTCGGCCACCCGGCGCATGCGCCGCCAGCCACTCCCTTTCCTCTCAGGCAAAAGCCATCCGCTTCGGGAGAGACGAGCCCTGATTGGCCACAATCGTGGGACATGCAAATGCCCGGGCGGGAGGGGAGCGGCGCGAGAGCGCGAAATGCTGCAGAGAGCGGCGGAGGGCGGCGGCCGGGGCGGGCGGCCGGCCGGGGGGCGCGCCTTTCGCGCCCTTTCTTCGGGCCAGCGCCTCGGGGATAGTGGCTGCGGGAGCCCCAAATGCAGCAGCAGCAGCAGCAACGCAGGGAAAATGGCGGGTGCTCCTTAGGAACAGGGGGAGCCCAGCCCGGCGTCGGTGGGCTGCCTTGGAGCCCGAGCGGCACGCACCCGGCCGCGCGCGCCCCGGTGGATGCCCGCCCGCGCGCCAATCCGCGGAGGCCGCCGCTGCAGCCCCGCGTGGGGTGACTGCGCCGAGCCAATGGCTTCGCTGGCGGCGAGCGCGCGACTGCACCACCGGCCGGCGCCGCGCCGCCCGGGAGGGGCGCCCGAGCTCTCCTCCCGCCGCCCTCGCCTTTCGCGAAGGCTCGTCCTGCCTCCGCCCAGGAGTCGACTGGGGAATTGACATGGCAGCGAGCGGAGGGAAGGGAGAGGGCTCGCCGCGGCGCCGCCCGGCCCCGCAGAGGGGCGGCTGGACCGGGGCCTGCGGGCGGGGCGGGGCGGCGCGGCGTCCGCAGGGCTCCCCCGGACGAGGAGGGGTGCGGGCCGGAGGCGAGGCTGGAAACCTAGCCGAGGGCGAGCGCCGGGCTGCGGCCCCCGTGGCCTGGCAGCTGGGAAGTCGGAGTAGGGAAGGGGCGGCTGGAGAGGCCGCAGTCCGCCGCCGGGGGTGCAAACCCCGCCCTGATGGCCCTTGTGCCTTCGGCCCGCGAGGAACTTGGGGGCAGGAGGCTCAGCAGCTGCCTGTTTAGGCAAAATTGGCTCAGTCCGGGGCCCTGTTCTCTAACAGCCACGCCCACCGAGGCCCATCTGTTGGTCGCATTTCTCTGGTGCCTGCAGATCTGTTGAGAAAAAGCTGTCGGAATTACAGCGCCCAAGGAGCCCCCAACATTTTCAGTGCTATAGACAGGCCTCCACACGACCTAATGAGGCAGAACGCGAGGAGGAGGGAGAAGCAGCAGAAGGAATGAGAGAAATGAAAGCTTATGTCCCAAAAGAAGGGGAAACTGAGTCATGGAGAAAGCCTCCAGGAATCCGAGTTAAAAACACTCCCCAGGCAGAGGCTAGCCACTCACAAGGCGCCGGAGGCACCTGGACAGGTGCGGCCTGAGTCGCTGCGGAAGAAAACGCTGGTCCCGTGGATCCGGGCAACATACCTGGGCGCCTCTTTGGAAGGTTGCCCGGGCAGGTGCAAGGGCTCAAACCAGAGGCGGCCATGGCTTTGGATTCCTCTGCTTGAGATCAAACAATAGCTGGGCCTGCAATTTCTAGGCCGTCCAGCAGCCATTAGAAAAAGGCATCTATTTAACTGGCTCACACCTGCTCAGCAAAGATTAGCCAGATAAGTACAGAATAATCCTGGGGCTAATCTAATGTGGGCCCCTGCTCTGATGTCTTTCTGCATCTGGCCACTTTGGATTGTTATCTGTTCACAAAGTGTGAAAAGCACCCGCTCACTCATTCCTGTAAATTCTAAAGTCCCAGAAAAGGGGGGTGAGGCATGCAGGAAGCTCCCCAACTGGTTAATTCATTCAGGTTCCCATTAGCTGTGCATCTTGAAAATAAAATAGAAGCACTTCCTTCTCCAACCATGCGCTGTGCTAAGAGAAAAGTGAGCTGATATCAGCAAGTATGGATGTCAGCCTGCAGGGGTTCAAACCACAGTCTGAGAATGCATGAAGCGGGCCCTCCGACCTGTGAAAGCCAACAGTGTGTTTCAGCTGGGGATGTAGAGTGGCAGGGCGCCAGGTGTCATTAAGTCACAAGAAAATGCCACTTGGCAAGCAAGTAAATAATGAGATTCAAATTAATTTAAAACCAAATAATCTCTAATTATATTGTTTGTTTATATTCTTTTATGTGTTCCTGCTCCTGAATTGTTTGATCTTAACAGATTTAACTATATCTGGTTGATTACCAATATTCCATTGAATATTTTGCTTTGCAATAAAAGCTCCTAAGAGCTTTTGTGTCACTTATTTTTATAGCCATTGGCATGAGATTCTTAGTCCATAACTGACATTTCCACTCATAAATATCCAAAGATGTAAGGTTTAAACTGACTGGTCTGTTCTAAGATAGAGCCTAAGAGTATCTGGCACATAGGAGACAGCAAATGATTTTAATTGGCCAAGGGAAAGAACTGCCAGCAACCTGCATTTCTTACCATACTTACCGCTCCACGCAACGCAGAAAAGGAGGGCGGGGGAAGAATGTTCCTCCTACTCTACACTGAAAACTTGTTCCTATACACTTTTTATACTGTCTTTAAACAAGCATTCCATGAAAAGTTTCTGTAAAGTTTCAGATCATTGTCCCTCTACCAAATATTTGAGCCTGTTCTTGGGTATGATTTTTCCAAATTTTTAAAAAATTAAATGCATGTCAAACCTGAAAAGGCGTTGTAAGATGACCTATTCCACATTATGACCCCTTCCCAAAGCCCCTGCCTTCCCATAGTCCTCCCCCAGCACCTACAACGAGCAAGATGTGATGACGAAATGACAGAGCCATTTAATGAAATGGTTCTTCCCCTGGCATTTTGGTGGTCTGGGCCCCAGACTCTGGGGGAAGGAGAACCTGCCTAAACAGATCCATGAGCAGGAGTCAGGTCTACCCAGGTGCTGTATCAGACTCTGACCTCTGCAGCTGCATCTCCCATCCCTGACACCCATGCCCTCATCCTATGCTCAGGGTGCATGCAGAGGTGCACCCACACACACACACTGCCCTTTCCCAAATCTGTGCCATGTTCTGTACCCTTCACCTCCCTCCCTTGCCCTCAACACTTCCGCTAAAAATGAGCTTAAATATCATCTCAATAAAGTCTGCCCTCATCCTGTCTCCTAAAGTCTTAAGTACAACCTCTTATATTCACTTCAACTGTAACATACATCCTGCTATATTGTAATTATCTGTCCATTTCTTCTATTAGAGCATGACTCCTAGGAGCTAAAAGCTTCGCATTCCTCTTTTCCCAGGAACCTGGTCCATGGTGGGGCCCTCAACATTGGGTGCATAAATAAATGCTGCCATTGCTATGACAAGAAAAGAAGATTCTTCCATGTCACCATCACAGGGAGCTGTGACATCAACAATATCTCCAACTCAGGCATTGCTCTGAGCACTGTGGCCTTGCTGGGTCTTCCTTCTTGGCAGCCCAGCTCCTCTCCTGCAAGTCCCTAAAAGTGCAAGAGAACCTTGTTATCATGCAGCTTATTATTCTTTTCATGGGTGTAGCTGCCTGGATTTGAAGCTACACCTTCCCTAAACAAACTGCCACGCACCATCAAACCTAGGGAGAGAGCATCCAGTCCTAAAATGAACTCCAGAACCGTACAAGGCATCTCCAGTCACTTCTTCTCAGCACCAACTTCTTAAAGCCTTCCCTCTCCACCCTCCCAATATTCTTTGTGCATACCTATATTATGCCATTTATCATATTATACCACCTACCCTATAATATGATGGTATTCTTCACCTATAGTATAGGTCAGTGATGGCGAACCTTTTGAGCTCGGCGTGTCAGCATTTTGAAAAACCCTAACTTAACTCTGGTGCCGTGTCACATATAGAAATTTTTTGATATTTGCAACCATAGTAAAAAAAGACTTATATTTTTGATATTTATTTTATATATTTAAATGCCATTTAACAAAGAAAAATCAACCAAAAAAATGAGTTCACGTGTCACCTCTGACATGCGTGTCATAGATTCGCCATCACTGGTATAGGTGGTCGGCAAACTGCAGCTCGCGAGCCACATGCGGCTCTTTGGCCCCTTGAGTGTGGCTCTTCCACAAAATGCCACGTGCGGGCGCGCGTACAGTGCGATTGAAACTTCATGGCCCATGCCAAAACCGGTTTGGCTCAGTGGACAGAGCGTCGGCCTGCGGACTGAAAGGTCCCAGGTTCGATTCCGGTCAGGGGCATGTACCTGGGTTGCGGGCATATCCCTAGTAGGAGATGTGCAGGAGGCAGCTGATCAATGTTTCTCTCTCATCGATGTTTCTAACTCTCTGTCTCTCTCCCTTCCTCTCTGTAAAAAATCAATAAAATATATTTAAAAAAAAAAAAAAGAAAGAAACTTCATGGCCCATGCACAGAAGTCGGTTTTTGGCCTGGGCGAGTCTATTTTGAAGAAGTACTGTTGATATTTGGCTCTGTTGACTAATGAGTTTGCCGACCACTGGCTTGTAAGTTAGCAGAAATTGCCAAGTGGTTGCTTTGTGCAGGGCATGGAACTGTGTGCCCTGCTATTGATGTGGTATTTTAGATGAAGCTCAATGTGTTGTATTTCTAAAATGATAAATGTGAAGTATCTTAAAAAATAAAAAGATATTTAGCCTAAAAAAAAAATCCCAGTCCTATACCATCACTAAGTGAGCATGACTTGCCTTCCATTTAAAGTTGGAGCTCACAGAGGCTGGGCACTCTTTGAAAGCCTTACTCGTGTCTTACCCTCATATAGGGCCAAAGGGCGTGAGCGTTCAGGAAGGATGGGATGCATGGATGGGTGTCCAAGGGGTGACCTGCAGGCGGTATTAAGATGTTCGTGTCATCCATCCTGGGGGAGCTGGGGTGGGAGATGGAGAGCTGTCACTCAGGCGCCACTGGGTGACTGGCTGCTTTCAGTTCCTCAGCACCCTGCACAGTACGTGTCCTGTCCGGGACCAGGCCCGCCACTGTCCTTGGCTTCATCTTCCCCCTTTGGGAAGCAGGAGTAACCATTTCTGCTTCTGTGGCCCCACCTGGGCCCCTGCAGAAGTGTAACGCTCAGGATGTCATAGAGCAGAGAAACTCCAAAACAGTCATTGCTGACAAAGAATGGAGCCTAGAGTGGCCAAGAGAAGCCCTGAGCCCCCGCATTGCTCAGCACTGATGCCAAGGGCTGTGGCCTCACATGCAGCCTGCAGAGAAGTTAACATTCACGCGGTGGCAAAGAGAAGGTACTGGAATGCTTTGCCAGAAACTGAAGGCATCGAGTAGGACCCTTAAGCTGGAAGAGACGCCTTCTTCTCTGCTGATGGAACCAGCCATCCGGTGCTTTCTTTGTGCATGTAACCCTGAAGGGGCAGAGTCTGCAGAGGGACAGGCAGGGGCGGGCTGACGGGTCCAAGCCTGCCCAAGACATTCGCCCCGTGGTGCATTCTTCACTGGTGAGGGGGAGGGGCAGGGGCAGAGTGGTGACCCATAATGGTCAGGGGTGACTGGCCCTCTGAGCTAGATGCAGGTTTTGCTAGAATTGTACGACTAGCCTAGTGGAGGCTGCGGGCCATGGGGCCCAGAGGAAAGTGTGCACTTCACAGCATCTAGTAAACTTGGCATTCTCCTCTTACCTCCAGCCAGTAGACATCCTCCCAGGTGATGCTTGCATTCCCTACCTTGCACATGCCTCAGGCCTGCCCTCTGGCGGTGAATGAGGAAAGTGCACTGAGATCCCCTCTGTCTTGGTCTGGCTGGTTGGTGACTCAGAACTAGGGAAGGGCCGTGTTCCTGAGTCTCCTGGAGTGACTTTGCCTCTGCGCTGGGATCCTTTGGGGCCCTGCTCAGACATCCTGATTAGCATCTCCAGAGATAAAGCCCCGGAATGTTATCTAGTTTACCTCTGGCCACTAAACCACCCCAGCCTCCTTTTATAGAAGAAGCGAGAACACTCACTCCCTACCTAGGATTTTTCCAACTCCCCAGAATACATCGGTGCTCTGCTCTTTACCCAGTGGGACGGACTTATGAAAGAGTGGCAAATATTATCATCATGACCCTCTACTTGTCTGCCTTTTAGTGGAACACTGTTATATAGTCAGTAAGGAGGGAATTAACATTTACTGGGCATCTACCATAGTCTAGGTATAGCACTGGGTACTTTAAATACATCTTATTTAATCCTCCCAAGAATCTTACTAGGTAAATCTTCATTTTATAGACAGGAGAGTAGAGCTCAAAGCAAACTCCTGTTCCAGGCTCAAGTTCATGCAAGAGCAAGAGCTGGGTTCTAATTCAGGCCTGAGTGATGGCCTCAAGCCCAAGGGGCTAGTTCTTTAAAGAATAAAGTACTTGCTTAAAACCAAGACCTACCTTGTAAACTAGGTGGGCTGCTGTCTCTTTCTTCCCCCTCTCACAATCCCGGCCTGAGCTTCCATCAGTCCCCCAGGGCCTGCACGAGTTCCTTAAACACTTCCCCTGTCCCCAAATTAATTCTCCATTTCTGTCTTTTCTTATCACCCAACATGACTTGGTTTCTCTCAGTGGCCCAGCGCTCTTCTCATTGGAAACATGATAGATTAACACCAAAGTTTAAATAAGCAATGAATGTGCAAAAGGGGAAGACCTTGATTCGCAGAATTTCAGACAACAAAGCAGGCTGCTTGCAGAAACCAAATGCAAACTGTTTATCACAATGGCTCCCTTCCCAGCCTCGCCCTGGGCTTTCCTCCACTCACAGCACCCTGGCTTCCTTCCGTTTTCTTGCAGCAGCCCCTGCTGCTGCTGGCCCCTCTCCTCCTATTCACTGCAGGGCCGGCTCCTTCTCACCCTTCAAGGCCCTCTTCAGGGAGATCCTCCCTGACTCCCCTATCAGAAGGCCGCCCACAGACTCGCCAGTCTTCCCTATCTCAGCACTGTCACCAGCTGGAAGTATTCTTGTGTATTTGTTTACTTGGTTATTTCTTGTCTCTGCCTCTCAACTGCAAACTCCCTAATTGACCCTGTTCTCCACCCCAGCTGGCAAGGCCCGCACAGCACGCAAGGGCAGAGACCGAAGGGCAACCTGTAGGTGAGCCTGCAAGCTGCTCACCGGCCCTCCATGCTGTGACAGGTGTACGCCAGGTGCTTCACCGGATCCACAAAGCTGTGCTCCTCCGCTCTGTGCCCAGACCGTCACCATCCAAAGAAAGTGGGCCCTCAGGAGGACCCCGGAGGAGGAAGTCACTGGCAGGAGAGCAGCCACTGGAGCTGTGCTGGGGCAGCCTGGCCACGCAGCCTTGGGCCTTTTCCTGGATTCCAGCTCCATGGGCAGCACTGACTTCCTGCGCGTGCAGTGAGGCCAGGGCACTCAGGGTCCAGAGCCTGCACTTGTCCACACGGCTCAGGAGTTCCCTCTGCCTCTCAGGGATTAAGGAGTACAGTTAAATGAGTGAAAAGGCCACTTTAAGGTGATTGGGCTGAGAGAGGAAGAAAGCAATCCCAGGGACCTGAGACACTAGGGGGAGGTAGTGTCCTCCCTCCCTCCCTCCTCCTCCTCCTCTCCCTGCAAGGCCACTGCCTTCATCTGAGGTGTCACCATCTTTCCCAGTTAATTACGGGGACCCTGCTTCTGGGACCAGTTCTGTCCTGAAGTCAGGGCACTTTTGAAAAAGTGCAAATCTGACCATTTCACTCAATCCCTGTGTCCTGAAGTCCCAAGCCCTCAGCATGGTGTCCAGGCTTTTTGAACAGCCCGGCCTCTGCCTCTCTCTCTTGCCTTCTTTAGTGCTCTCTGCATCCCTGTTTCACACCCCGTGCTCCAGCCACATCAAGCTGTCTGCATTCCCTGAATGTGTCGAGTTGTTTGTAAACTGTGTCTATAATCACATCTCCACCTTCCCCAGCACACGCTCCCCTCACTGAGCCCTCACAGGTCACCTCCTCTGTGCAGCCATTCCCGAGCCTGCAGGCAGAGGTGACCACTCCTCCTGCTATGTACCTGGGGCCCTGCACGGACACCTAGTAAAGTGCCTAAAACAGTTTCCTGCACTTTCTTTATATATTGTCTCCTTCTCCTAGACAACAAGCTTCCTGAGGTCAGAGGCTTCACTTGTTTCAGCACCCTTCATAGGGCCTTACATACAATAGACACAGGACAAATTCTAAAAGGCTGGCTGGATGGATGATGGATGAATGGATGGATGGATGATGGATGGATGGATGGATGGATGAGTGAGTGGGTGGGTGGGTGGGTAGGTAGGTGAATAAATAAGATCCTTGAGCAAAAGCTTTAGTTATAAAATACATTTACTCTAAGGCTTGAGTCTGAAATGATCTTTCAGGGTATAAAATTCACAACCAGGCTGTCTTAGGATCCACCCTCTTAGTTAAAGTTCCCAGGAGGATCAATGGCAATCATGACAACCGTTCATCCTCTCCTACCAGAGGAGAATGTGGAAATGTCACTAAGGTCTGGGCACCTCTAACTTGCTACCACTTCCACCTTATAGTCATAGATGGATTAGGCCCCCACTTTCCATGTTGCAAAAGTGTTGCAGAAACTTTTTTTTTTTTTAGAGGAAAGGGAGAGAGAGGGGGAAACATCGATGTGAGAAACATCTATTTGTAGCCTCCCTCATGTGCCCCAACTGGGGCTGGAACCCGCATCCTGGGCATGTGCCCTGACTGGAAATCGAACCTGCCACCTTCTGGTATACAGGCTGATGCCCCAACCAACTGAGCCACACCAGCCAGGGCTGCAGAAACGGTTAAAATCTGCAGACATGTCTCCAGTCACTTCTCCTTAATGGGATAGGAGAGCTGGAGCAAAGGACATCTTTACAGCATAGCATTCCCCGTGTGACGAGTATCCCTTTGGTTGCTAAGGGGGAAGTTCGGACAGGCAGAGGCAGGACGATCAAGTTCACCTCGTGCAACGTTCTTTCAATCCAGTACTGAGACGAATGCTCCCTGTGACACCCTTCCCACTATTTTTCCTTTCTTTGGCCATTTCAAGTCATTTGGCCATTTAGCCTGCAGAGTGCCTGAAGTAGTCATGGTGCAGTGGTGACCAGGGTTGTCTCCAGAATTGCAGGGGATCCCTGGGGAGCCAGCAGTGTGAGCCCTTTCCTCTCTGTCCCCGTGGGCTCCAGGCCAAACTGAGAGGCGCAGTGGGAGTCTCCCTCAGACGCTTTCCCGAGTCCCCATTTGCTGGGGAAGCCAGGCCTGTCTGCGCATTCCTGTGACCACTTCCCAATCAGAATGAGAGCAGTAAGGAACTACATTTCATTCTCTTTGCGTTTTCAGTTGGTTTTTATCTCTGCATTTCAGCACTGAAAGTGTCTGTTGACATTTCTTCAAGCTCACTCATTCTTTCTTTGGCTGTATCTAGTCTATTTGTAAGTCCATCAAAGACATTCCTTATTTCTGTTACTGTGTTTTTGTTTTAATTTCCTTTTGGTTCTTTCTTACAATTTCCATCTCTCTGGTAACATTATCCATCTGTTCTTGCATGTTTTCCAGTTTTTCCATTACAGCCGTTAGCATATTAATCATAGGTATTTTAAATTTCTCGTTTGATAATTTCAGAATCACTGTCATATCTGAGCCTGGCAGTGACCCTGGTTCTGCTCTGCGTCTCTGAGCTGTGTTTTGTCTGTTCGTGTGCTTTGCAGCGCTGCTGAAAGCTGGTCGTGAGTGACTGGGTGTAAAGTGGTCGCTTCTGTGGGAGGCTTCTGCTGCAATAAGCTCTGATTCTCTCTATCGGCCAGTCTCTCCGATTGTAGGTGCGGCAGTTGCCCTGAGACCTCACTTATCTAGGTCTAGTCTCCTGGATCTAAGGAGAGTTGTTGTTTTTCTCCAAGCTCCTGGCATGTCAGATCAGAAGCAGGAAGTCCTCTCATCTTACCCCATTTATTAAAATGTAACACACACAGGGCATGTGCACAATTAATGTAAATAAATGCATGTGTATAATTTTCTAAAAGACTCTAGAAGGATATACACAAAAATAGTAACAGTATTAATATTTATGAGCAGTTACTGTGTGTCAGATATTGTTTCAAGATTTTTATAGTAATTCATTATTATTATTACATAATTGTTGTAATATCGTATTACATAATTACTACTGATAACTGTTTTTATGTAATTTGCTTAAATAATTTAAGTAACTGCTTAAGTAAATAATTATTTAAATAAATAAATAGTTCATTTATTCCTCACAACAATCCTAGAGATAATTTGTTTTTATCATCATTTAAATTTTATAGATAAAGAAACTGAGGCAGAGTCCAGTCACTCACCTCAGTAAGTATCTGAACTTCGGCAATGTGTTTGCAGTATCTATCAGCACACTTAACTGAATAACAATAACAGTGTTATTTTAGGGGTGGGGTTAGAAGAGACAATCAGCATATATTACTTCTGAAATAAAATACATAGATAAAGATACTGCCTTTAAGAAAAACCAGTAGGTAAAGCGGCCAGGGGAGGAAATCACAGAAAGCAAAGTCAAATTGAAACTGCTCTTACATTGTCACATCTCTGCTTGCCTCCGTAAAGGGCTGTGGTTCATATACTATATCTAGCAAAGACTTCAGACTGGTGTTTTGCAAACATTTTGACTAAGGTCCTTAGTAAAAAAATATATGTTATACATCAGGACCTAGCATACATATGTGTCCATGCAACCGGAATAAAACTTTTTAAAGAAGTGGTGACAACCTGCTACAGCATGCTCACCACCCACTAGCCCCAGCTGAAGGCTCTTAGACAGCTATAACAGCAATAGCTGGTGTGACTGATTGACAGTATGACTGCAGGTCCCTCTCCCTGCCTCCACCACATATCTGCCATAGACCTTTCCACCCAATTCTCAGGGGGCCCATGTTCAAAACTGGAGAAAGCTCATGGCCTTTGAAGGTCCTGGTCTACCGGGCATCAGGCAACTGCTGGGAGCGAAGCCCACCAGCTCCTGGAACTGGTCAGTTTTTTTTTTTGTTTTTTTTTTAAATATATTTTATTGATTTTTCACAGAGAGGAAGGGAGAGAGATAGAGAGTCAGAAACATCGATGAGAGAGAAGCATCGATCAGCCGCCTCCTGCACATCTCCCACTGGAGATGTGCCCGCAACCCAGATACATGCCCTTGACCGGAATCGAACCTGGGACCCTTCCGTCCGCAGGCCGACGCTCTATCCACTGAGCCAAACCAGTTAAGGCAAGTCAGTACATTTTGACTAAAGCAATTAACCTCCATAATTAAAGTGGGCCTCATCCAATCAGTTGAAGACTTTAAGAGTAAAGAACTGGCCTGGCTGGTGTGGTTCAGTTGATTGGAGCATCATCCCATATACTGAAAGGTTTCAGGTTCAATTCTTGGTCAGAGCACATACCTAGGTTGCAGGTTCGATCCCCAGTTTGGGTGCATGCAGAAGGCAACCAATCGATGTTCTCTCTTACATTGATGTCCCTCCTCTCCTCTCCTCTCCTCTCCTCTCCTCTCCTCTCCTCTCTTCTTCTCTCCCTCCCTCCATCTCCCTTCCCTTCTCTCTAAAATCAATGAGCATCTCCTTGGATGAAAATTTTTTTAAAAAACAGTAAAGAACTGACGTCCCCACTGAGGAAGAGGAGGAAATCCTGCCGGCAGACCACCTTCAGACTTGAACTGCACATCAGCTCTTCCCTAGGTCTCTAGTGGCCCAGCCCCCCTGCAGACAGTGGCTGGACTTGCCGGCCTCCATAATAATGTGAGCTAATTCCGTAAAATAAATCTTTCTCTCTACATATGCACATCACATTGGTTGTGTTTCGCTGGAGAACCTGACTAATAAAGTGATTAAGTTCCAAAAGATGATGACTTCTGTCTTACTAGCTTCCTCTTGCAGCTGCCTTCTCTGCTTGCATGCTTTGGCAAAGAGAGCTGCCACGCTGGGAAGACCTGTCGGCCTGTAACTGAGGGCTTCCAACAGCCGGTGGAGAAGTGAGACCATCCGTCCAATGACCCAGGAGGCAATGAATCCTCTGACAACCATGAGGGGGAGCTTGGGAGCACATCCTTCCCCAGTCAAAACTGAGAGGTGACCACAGCCCTAGCTGGCACCTTGACCACAGAGCTTGGGAGAGATCCTGAAGTAGAAACTCAGCCAAGCTGTGCCTGGAGTTTCTTCCATTGGCACAGTGGCATGATGCGGTGAGCCTCTGGGAGGCGATTAAGTCACGAGGGTGGAGTGCTCATAAATGCGACCAATGTCCTTAGGAGAAGAGGCCAGAGAGCTCTCTTGTCCCAGCTGCCATGTGAGCATACACGGAGGAGTCAGCTGGCTGCACCTGGGAGGAGAGCTCTCGCCAAAACCTGACCCAGCTGACACCCCGATCTCAGACTTCCAGCCTCCAGAACTGTGAGAAATTAGTATTTGTGGTTTAAGATACCCAGTCTATGGAAATGTGTCATAGCAGTGGTTCTCAACCTTCCTAATGCCGCGACCCTTTAATACAGTTCCTCATGTTTTGTGACCCCCAATTTCATTGTTACAAATTGAACATAATTAAAGCATAGTGATTAATCACAAAAACAATATGTAATTATATATGTGTTTTCTGATGGTCTTAGGCGACCCCTGTGAAAGGGTCATTCAACCCCCAAAGGGGTCGCGACCCACAGGTTGAGAACCGCTGTGTTATAGCAACCTGCACTAAGATCCCTAACAATTTAGGCACCGTTCTTATTCTAATCTAATCAATAAAGGAAAAGTCACAGAAACATTATTACCAGATAAAATAGTGAATGCCCAGTTAAATTTTGATTTGAGACAAGCAATTAAATAATTATTTTAATATAAAATGTCCCAAATATTGCATAGGACATACTTTTCTAAACAAAGTAAAAAAAATTATTAGATGTTTATCTCAAATTTAAAGTTAACTGGGTGTCCTATATTTTTATTTGCTAAACTTGGAAACTGTACACAGAAAGGGTGGGTACGTTGGCCAAAGTCAAACAGCTGGTAAGTAGTAGCAGCTGCTGATATAAAGCCAGGCAGCTGACTCGTGCTCACACTTGCACCTCATGGATCTCTGTAAGGGCTACTGAGATAGTCCACATAAATGGCACAGCTGGGGCCTACCACCTAATAAGAATTCAAATGGGTAAACAGAGCATGCCGGGCTCTGGCAAGAGTCCTCTTCCTGGCTCGCAGGTGGCCATTTACTCAGGTCTCCTCACGTGGTGGAGAGAGAGAGAGAGAGGACTCGCTCTCTTCCTCTCTTCCTCTTTCTAAGGACACTAAGAGCATCATGGGGGCTCCACCCTCTTGACTTAATCACCTCCCAAAGACACCACCTCCTACTACTATCTTCTTGGGGGTTAGGGTTTCAACATATGAATCGGGGGGTGGGGGGTGGGTGGGGGGGGAAACACAAACATGCAGTCCATAAAATTAATGGAAAGAAACCAGTCACAAAAGGCTTCATATTGTATAATTCTATTTATATGAAATGTCCTGAATAGGCAAATCCATAGAGAAAGAAAACAAATTAGTAGTTTCCATGGACTGAAAGTAGAGGGAATAGAGAATTACCGCCTGAGTTTGTTTGATGAAAATATTTTGAAAGTAGATATGTGATCTTTGCACAACTGGTGAATTGTGCAACTAAAGCCTCTGAACTGCACACTTTAAAGGATAAAATTTTATGGTATGTGAATTACACCTCCATAAAAAATGATTTACCGAAACTCAGTCTTCTGAGGCCTATCCTGGGCCCACTTACTCCTTCTTGGAAGAGACCCTCCCCTTCTCTTTTACCTAAAAATAAAGCTTATCTCGCATCAACTCCCTCAAATGTCCTCCCTTCACCTCCAACCCATCCCCGGGGTCGCTCTGTCTCTTCCTGGCTGCAAAAGAACGTCCAGGCCATCCCCACGCAGCCACGCGCACCTCTGCACTTGAAGCCAGTCACCCCTTCCTGGTCAGGGAACCACAGCCCCACTCCCTCCTGGTCCTGCCCTCCCACAGGCCTTCCTCTCACTACACACATGATCTTGTCAAAAGCAAATGGACTTACAAACTCACAAGGGCCACCCCCCCTGTGCCTGCCTTTGACCGCCCACTGTGCTGCTGAGCAACCTGACCGGAAACCCACCCTGTATGATGTCCCCCTCTCCCAGCGTTCCCTTGCCCACTTTCCCTTCTGGGTGGTGATCCACACCTCAGTCCCCTGGGAAGTCTCCTGCTGTGAGGGACTTTCTCCTCCAGCAACTGTCCAAATGCTGCCCAAATAAAGTTGGTTGTGTGCTACTGCCATCTAGTGGCCATTTTCCTTTATGAGCCTTGGTATCTTTATGGACATGGACATACGGGTTATAAGGCAGTGACAGGGAAGGATCTATTGAATCCACTACATGACACAGAAAAATTTTAGTAGGGATAGAAGCCATATTGGAGTGGATTGAAGTGTAAGTTGCAGTATTCAAAATATATAAACAACTCTTCCAAATCAAAGAAAAGACAAATATTCTCACAGAAAAATGGGTAAAGATTATTGATAGAAAGTTCACAAAAGAAACACTATAAAAGACCAGTCGCCATCTGAAAAGAAGCTCTATCCACTCACACTCAGACAAAGGCAAGTGAAAATTATGAGATCCCATTTTAACCTATGTGATTGGCAAACTTCTAATATTTGATATCAATGTTGGTGAAGTCATGGGGAAACCGGTATGCATCTCTTTGGCTAATGGGAGTGTAAAATGGACAGTCTTTTTCAAGGATGATTTGACAATATCTATAATAATATTAAATATGTTAAATGTTTCACCGTCCAGTGTCTACCACAGAGAAACATTAACACTCCTGCAAGCAGGCACGTACAAGACGCTCCCTGAAGCTTTGTTTATTGTCTGTAAAAACTGGAAATAACAGACAAATGGGTAAATATGCCATGAAATATAGAACAGTGTAATCATTAGAAAGCCATACTGGGGAGCCAAATGCCTGATTTTATATCCTGACTTCATCACTTACTGAGCACATAACCTTAGGCAAGTCACTTATTCTCTTTCTGCCTCAGTTTCCTCATTAAAATGGAGATAATACCTACTTCCCAGGATCATTGAAAGGCCTAAACAAGTAACTACATGTAAAACAATTAGACTCGTGCTTGAGACATATTTAGCACACAATAAATATTAGCAATTATTATTTGTATCAGCAGTTAAATAATGTAAGTTTATAGGAACTAATATAATTTATATATACTAACATAGACCTTTGAAACAGAGGGGAAAAAAGAAGAGTTGCTGATAGAGAGTGATTTCATATAGTTAAAACACACAAAGGCACACATGCCTGCACACAAATAATAGACATTATCTCCAGGACGTACACATGTGTAAATATGTAGAAAAGGGGCTGGACAGAAACCTAAGAACAGATAAACCTTGGTTCCCTCTGGTCAAGGGAGAGGACGAGGATGGGGAGAATAGTCAAATGGGCTTTAGCCATATCTCTATTTAATAATATATTCCTCTGTGATGTATATAAAGTTCATTTTTTAATTAAATCTTTATTGTTCAGATTATTACAGTTGTTCCTCTTTTTCCCCCATAGCTCCCCTCCACCTGGTTCCCACCCCACCATCTGCCCTTACCCCCCACCACCACCGCTGTCCTCATCCATAGGTGTATGATTTTTGTCCAGTCTCTTCCCGCACCCCCCACAGCCCTTTCCCCCCGAGAATTGTCAGTCCACTCCCTTTCTATGCCCCTGATTCTATTATAATCACCAGTTTATTCTGTTCATCAGATTATTTATTCACTTGATTTTTAGATTCACTTGTTGATATGTATTTGTTGTTCATAATTTTTATCTTTACCTTTTTCTTCTTCTTCCTCTTCTTATAGGATACTTTTCAGCATTTCAAATAATACTGGTTTGGTGGTGATGAACTCCTTTAGCTTTTCCTTATCTGTGAAGCTCTTTATCTGACCTTCAATTCTGAATGATAGCTTTGCTGAGTAAAGTAATCTTGGTTGTAGGTTTGGCATTCATCACTTTGAATATTTCTTGCCACTCCCTTCTGGCCTGCAAAGTTTCTGTTGAGAAATCAGCTGACAGTCATATGGGTACTTCCTTGTAGGTAGCTAACTGTCTTTCTCTTGCTGCTTTTCAGATTCTCTCTTTGTCTTTTGCTCTTGGCATTTTAATTATGATGTGTCTTGGTGTGGTCCTCTTTGGATTCCTTTTGTTTGGGGTTCTCTGCGCTTCCTGGACTTGTAAGTCTATTTCTTTGACCAGGTAGGGGAAGTTTTCTGTCATTATTTCTTCAAATAGGTTTTCAATATCTTGCTCTTTCTCTTCTTCTGGCACCCCCATAATTAGGATGTTGGTATGCTTGAAGTTGTCCCAGAGGCTCCTTACACTATCTTCCTATTTTTGGATTCATTTTTCTTTTTGTTTTTCCTGTTGGGTGTTTTTTGTTCTTCGTATTTCAAATCTTTGACTTGATTCTTGTGATCCTCTAGTCTGCTGTTAGATCTCTGTATATTATTCTTTATTTCAGTCAGTGTATGCTTAATTTCTAGTTGGTCCTTTTTCATATCTTCGAGGGTCTCACTAGATTTATTGAGGGTCTCACTACATTTATCGGCGGTTTCTAGAACATTCTTGAAAAAACTTAAAACCGTGGTTTTGAACTCTATATCCAGGAGTTTGCTTTCCTCCATTTCTGTCATTTGTGACCTGTTGCTTTGTCTCCACATTTTGGCTGCTTCCCTGTGTTGATAGAGTGGCTTTCTGTGCTAGGTGTTCTATAGAGCCCAGTAGCTCAGCCTCCCCAATTACCTGAGGTGGACACTCTTGGTGCACCCCTTTATAGGCTGTGTGCACAGTCTTGTTGTAGTTAAGCCTTGATTACTGTTGGTGTCACTGGGAGGAATTGACCTCCAGGCCAATTGGCTGTGAGAATCAGCTGTGTCTACCGCGGGAGAACTTCTGTGCTGGAGACACCCTTCTGGGGCAAGACTTGTTTCAGTGGGGCTTTGGTGCTCACTGAGTCTGCCCCCTGAGTGTATCCCTTATGGATCTGAGGAGTTGTAATCTGGATGGTCCCACTGGGTACTCTGGCTCTTAGATCTCTAAGGAGGTGCTAATTTAGCCTCTGCCTGAGGCTACCCAGCAGGAGCTATGGAGAGATCTGCAGATTCCTCTTCTTTGTTTGGGGTTTGGAGGTGCCCAGATGAGGCCCAGCTGTGAAGCAGTGCAAGGTGCTGTGGGGCCTTGGGCCTTCTTTTGGATTTTGGGGGCCTCTCTGACCCAGCTGAAGTTTTTTAGGTAATTTCAGATTGCCAAGGGCCAGGCCATTCATATGCAAAAGCCTCTGCACACAGCTTGGGTGGGGTGGGGTCTCAGGGAATCAACAGGGCGAAGCAAACAGCTATGACTGATCCTCAGTCCTACCCTAAGAGGCCCGGTGTCTCAGTGTCCCGGTAATCGCTGGAAGCACCTCTGAGAGAAAGCCACCCTTGAGTTCCAACCGATGCCAGACAGTGCAGTTTCTCTCCGTATGAGTCTGGGTCCCCAGAGACTCGCCAGGAACTGAAGTTCAAAGCAGTTGGGAGCTTGTGTCTCCCTCCCAATTGAAAAAGACAACCGCATCCTCAGATACCAGCCCTTTCCGCCCGGCCCTCCGTACCTCTGCACTTTACTTCTGCAGCTCCTCTGAGTCTCACTGTGCTTTTCTCTTTCCTTCTAGTTGTAGAATTTCCACTCAGCCAGCCTTCCTGTGGTACAGGGTGATGTCTGTTTTGTCTTTTGGTTGTAGTTTTGAAGTGGTTGTTCAAGGCAGCAATTTCAGGTGTTTACCTATGCCACCATCTTGGTTTCTCCTAAAGTTCATTTTTTTAAAAAATGAGTGGCAGATGAAGAAACATAGATATGTGGATAAGCCTTTAGAAAAGTTTGCTAAGAAAAGGAGTAGAAAATATTACAATCTGGAGAGGATTGTGGGGTCAAGAGAGGATTTTGTGAGTTTTATTGTTGCTGTTGTTTTATAATGTTTTATCATGGAGATGCTAAAGGACCTTCGTATGTTGATAGAAATGGTCTAGTAGTCGCAGGAGTGGGTGCGTAACTTGTAGGATGCAGAAAGTGATGGTATTTAGGGTATAGTTAGCAGATGGCCATAGGCAGAGTAGGGACCTTCCTTCTGCTGTGAGGGGTACGGAGGGGAAGACAATACCAGTGAGGGAAGATGAGAAATTTGGTGGTGAGAAGATAAATGAGACCCCTCCATAATCACATCTAATAAAATATAAACACTGTCCAAGTCACAAAATACCAAACGTCTCCCTCTCCCAAACAGTGTGAGTGCCTCTACTTCTTTACCAATCACAGCTTTGGCCCCTCAATCTAATCTTCCCTTCCATAGATAAGGTTTCTTGAGATACTCAGTCATAGAATTTTCCCCACTCTACAGCAGCACCAGTCCAGAGGGAATCCTTACTTCCTTGGACCCTGCCCAAAATCACCACACCAAAGCTCAGATCCCTGTGTCATACTCTCCTTCAGCAATGGCCACGGTTCCACAAGTATGTGTTCTCTCTCAATGCGACAAGTTATAAACGCAACTCACTTAACTACAGGTGTGGTCCTAGTGGGGACTAGATGAAAGGCATTGACAGTCTGCACAAGTAAGAATTGAATGATTATTTGACAGGATCAAGAGTATCTTTCTCAAACAATAATGAAAACGTAGAGACCTCATTAAAGTCAGAAATCAAACAGGGAACCCTCATACTACCACCATCTTCTAACATGTTTCTAGAAGGTCTAGCCCAGCCGTGGGCAAACTACGGCCCGCGGGCCGGATCCGACCGTTTGAAATGAATAAAACTAAAAAAAAAAAAAAAACCGTACCCTTTTATGTAATGATGTTTACTTTGAATTTATATTAGTTCACACAAACACTCCATCCATGCTTTTGTTCCAGCCCTCCGGTCCAGTTTAAGAACCCATTGTGGCCCTCGAGTCAAAAAGTTTGCCCACCCCTGGTCTAGCCAATGTAATCAGACAAAGAAGAGAAATAATAAATAAAGGCATTGGAGAAAAGACATAAAAGTAACATGAGGGCCCTGGCCTGTGTGCCTCAGTTGGCTGAGCTTTGTCCCATGCATCCAGAGGTCACAGTTTGGATTCCAGGTGAGGGCACATGCTCAAGTTGCTAGCTCAATCCCCAGTAAGGGCAGGGAGGGGGGGATTGCAAAAGGCAGCTGATCCTTGTTTCTCTTTCTCCCTCTCCCATCCTCTCTCTAAAAATACATACATATATATATATATTTTTTTAAAGTAACATTAGGTAATAAATTGAAAACTGTGAGAACCAAGAGTGAGTTCAGTAAGGCAATCTATTATCTATACTAATAAAAGGGTAATATGCTAATTAGACCAGGAGACCTTCTGGACAAAGCCATGGTGGCAGGGTCAAGGCAGAGGTGGTTAGGGGTGATAAGGCCAGGAGGGGAGGGCAGTTGGGGGTGAGAAGGCTGGCAGACAGAGTGGTTAGGGGCGATCAGGCAGGCAGGCAGGTAAGCAGTTCCCCCGAGGGGTCACAGATTGGAGAGGGTGCAGGCTGGGCTGAGGGACACACACCCCTGTGCATGAATTTTGTGCACCGGGCCACTAGTTAATTAATATAAAACTCAAGAGTCAGACAGAAGGTAAACTTCAAAATATAATGGGGAAATTTCCCATTCAAAATAGCAACAAAACATCTGGGGATAAATGTAACAAAAAAAATTCAGAAAAATAGAACAAAGGGCCTGAAAAGAGGGGATATAATATAAAGTTAGGAAGAAAGCCTGATTATCTTAAAAAATATGTTTTTTAATTCAGTATATAAATTTAATATAATGTGGTAAAAATCACATCAGGTTTCTGTAGTTGAAAATAACTTTCATGGAAATTGCAAGTGAGTAATGACAAAATGAAGAAAAGTGAAGATATTAAAAAATTACAGCTCACTGGTTGAGCATTGACCTATGAACTAGGAGGTCAGGGTTCAACTCCTGGTCAGGGTACATGCCTGGGTTGCAAGCTCAATCCCCAGTGTGGGTGTGCAAGAGGCAGCCAATCAATGATTCTCTCTCATCATTGATGTTTCTATCTCTCTCCCCCTCTCTGAAATCAATACAAATATATGTATATTTAAAAAAATTACAGTAACTAAAGTGGCATTGAAATATTGTGACATTAGTAAGGCAGATCAGTGGAACAAAGCAGGAAGCCCAAACACATCCAGACATATATACAAAGTTGAGTATATAAGAACTACTGGTAAGTGAAGAAACATCAATTATTTAGTAATTGCCATTAGGACAACTAGCTAACTATCTGAAAAATTGTTATACCTTACTTCAAGTTATAAATAAAAATTAATTGCCAGATTTAAATATAAACCCAAAAAAGTGTAGAAGAAAATGTAAGTAAATGATAACTTGAAAGGCAAAAAACAAGTCAGAAAACATGAACTGACGTGTGAAATTTAAATTTGGATGTCAAAAAATAAAAGCCATACAAAAATTAGAGACAAACTAGGAAAAAAATGTGTAACAAGTGTCTTTAAAGTGGATACATTTTGATACATAATTTTTATGAATCAATGTTTAAAATATGAATACATTAATAGGAAGTGGGCAAAAAAGGAGGATGCCACTTGTCACCTATAAATTTGGGAAATATCTATAAGAACTATAATACCCAGTGAAGTCAGGGATGTTAAAAAGCAGTATTTCTCATTCATTTTTGGTGGAAATATAAAGAATGAAAGAAACAACATGACCAAATGCTATCAGTGGTTATTTCTAGATAATAAAATTATACATTCTTTCTTTCTTAAAAAAAATGTTTGATCATATATTAGGAATGGAGGAACCAATATGGCAGCATAGGTAAATGCTGGTACTCACCACCTCCCACAATCACAACAACATTATAACTAAAATACAGAACAACAATCATTCAGTACCACCTGAAAGCTGGCTGAATGACGTCCTACAACTAGAGAAGTAAAGAAGAAAGCACATGATGACTAGTAAAGGGCCGGGGCGGGGGGGGGGGGGCATGATAGGCTGTTCCAACACCCATGTGTGGTGTTTTCTTCAATTGGGAGGGATATCTTTGCTGCAGAGGCTTCCCATGAGGAGCAAGGGGTCCCAACCCCACACTAGATCTCCAGCCCAGGGTTCCAGAACTGGAAAGAGAAGTCCCCATAACTTCAAGTGGTAAAAACCAGCAAGGATTGTGGCTGAATGACATGGAGGCTGCTGGAGACCCAGGCAGTTCCTCTTAAAGGGTAGGTACACAAATTTACACAGACTCACTCCCTCTAAGCTCCAGAACTGGGGAAATGGCTTGGGCAGATCTAGGGACATACAGGGAGGAACTGGATTGTCTGGCATCAGAGCAAGAACTTGGGGGTGGTTTTCTACCAGATAGGGGTGCTCACAGGGGTCACTGTTCCTCTGTTGAGATCTCTGTCGCAGAGCTGACTGGCAGCCATATCTGAGTTTCCATCAGCCTGATTCACACTGTTCATTCCACCCTGGTGATTCCCTGAGACTCCACCCCATCCAATTTGTGACTTCTCCCAAGCTGTTTGTAGCTGCTTTTCCATATGAATGGCCTATCCAAGCTCAGGCTTCAGACTTTTCTAAAATCTCTCAAACAAGCAGCAGCTGTTCTCAGCATGCCCCATGCCTACCAATAAGAGGCCCAAGACAGCTTGGCCTCGTCTGGTTACCTCCAAGCCCAATACAAGTAGGAACCATCTGCAGATTGCTCTGTAGTTACTGCCAGGTGGTCCCAGGCAGTGACTGACTTTGCACCTCCCAGAGGCCCCAGAGCTAGGGCACCTGGTGAACAGCTTCAGACCATACCAGATTACAACTCTACGCATCCATAAGTGACACACTCAAGGGGCAGACTCAGTGAGCACCAAAGCCCCACTGAAGCAAGTCCTACTCCATAGAGGCATCTCAGCTCTCCCACTGTAGTTGCAGCCGGGCTTCACATCCAATTGCCCTGAAGGTAAATCCCTCCCAGTGACACCAACAACAATCAAGGCTCAACTACAACAGGACAGTGCACACAGGGATACACCTAGAGTGCCCAGCTCAGGTGACTAGGGAGGCTGAGCCACTGGGCCCTACAGCACACCTACTACACAAGCCCATGCTACCAATTCCAGGAGACATAGCAGCTCAGCCTAATACATAGAAACAAACACAAGGAAGCAGCCAAATTGTGGAGACAAAGAAACATGTCACAAATGAAAGAACAGAAGAAATATCCGGAGCGGGGGGGAATTAAATGAAATGGAAGCAAGCAAATTACTAGACACAGACTTCAAAAAAATGGTTATAATGTTGCTCAAGGATCTTAATGAGAACTTCAAAGGACTTAGTGAAACTTCCAAGGATCTTAGTGAGAATGTCAAAGACATGAAAAAGGACCGGTCAGAAATTAAGCATACACTACCTGAAATAAAGAATAATTTATAGGGGTTCAACAGTAGAGTAGAGGATTCTGAGAATCAAATAAATGATTTGGAATATGAGGAAGCAAAACACACCCAATCAGAAGAGCAAAAAGAAAAAATAATCCAAAAATATGAAGAGAGTGTAAGGTATCTCTGGGACAACTTCAAGCATACCAACATTTGCATTATGGGGTGGCAGAAGGAGAAGAGAAAGAGCAAGATATTTAAAACCAATTTGAAGAAATGACAGAAAAAGTCCCCTACCTGGTGGGAAAAAAATAAAAGACTTACAAGTCCAGGAAGCACAGAAAGTCCCAAACAAGAGGAACCTAAAGAGGCCCATACCAAGACACACCATAATTAAAATGCCAAAGGTTAAAGACAAAGAGAGAATCTTAAATGCAGCAAGGGAAAAGTAGAGGAGGAGGAGGAGGAGGAGGAGGAGGAGGAGGAGGAGGAGGAGGAGAAGAAGAAGAAGAAGAAGAAGAAGAAGAAGAAGAAGAAAAAGAAGAAGAAGGAAGAGAAGAAACATGAACAATAAAATGGCAATAAATACATATCTATCAACAATTGAATCTAAAAATCAAAATAAACTAACAAGGATGCTAATGAACAAAATAAACTGATGAATAAAATAGAACCAGAGGCATGGAAACATGGAGCAGACTAACAAATCTTAGAGGGGAGTGGGTCAGGGGGATTGGAAGTGATTACCCAAAGAACTTACATGCATATATGCATTACCTATGGACACAGACAATAGGGTGGTAAGGTTTGGGGTGGGGCAGGAACCAGGTTGAGGGGGACAGTGGGGAGGAGGGGGACATCTGTAGTACTCTTGACAATAAGGATTTTTTTTTAAATTACTTATTAGTGTAATCTATAGTCAACATGATACTTTGTTGTGTTACCTCTAAAAAAATAAAACTAAACTAATTGGATTAAATTAGTTTCTTATATTTATTTTCCCTAAATTCAGCTTAATCACTGCCTTATAAATATTATATATATAATACCACATATATGTGTGAATACACACACACACACACACACACACACACACACACACAGGAATTTTCTTTGTATGAATAGGATCCTGAGATAAAAAGATCAGACCTACACAGTATACAAAATACTCAAGAATACTAAGTTTTTGCAAATGCTATTTTTTTTAAAAAAATCTTTATTGTTGAAAGTATTACAGTTGCCCCCCCTTTTTTCTCCCCACTTCCCTTCTCCACCCAAATCCCACTCTACCCCAGGCCTTTACCACCCTGTTGTCTGTGCCTATGGGTAATGCATGTATGCATACAAGTTCTTTGGGTAGTCACTTCCAATCCCCCTACCCCCCTTGCCTCTGAGATTTGTTAATCTGTTCCATATGTCCATGCCTCTGGTTTTATTTTATTAATCAGTTTATTTTCTTCATTAGATTCCTTATTTTTTATTTTTATTTTTAGATTTAATTATTTATAGATATGTATTTATTGCCACTTCATTGTCCATTTTTTAAATCTTTTTTTTCTTCTTCTTCTCAAAGAAGACCTTTAATGTTCATGTAATACTGGTTTGGTGGTGATAAACTTCTTTAGCTTTTTCTTGTCTGAGAAGCTCTCTATCTGTCCTTCAGTTCTAAATGAGAGCTTTGCTGGGTAGAGTAGTTGAAGTTCTCACTAAGTTCCCTGAAGTTCTCATTAAGTTCCTTGAGCATCCTTATAACCATTGTTTTGAGCTCTGTATATGGTAGGTAGTTTGCTTGCTTCCATTTCATTTAAGTTTATTTTTCTGGATATTTCTTCTATTCTTTCATTTGTGACATTTCTTTGTCTCCACAATTTGGCTGCTTCCTTGTGTTTGTTTCTATGTATTAGGCTGAGCTGCTATGTCTCCTGGAATTGGTAGCATGGGCTTGTGTAGTAGGTGTCCTGTAGGGCCCAGTGGCTCAGCCTCCCTAGTCACCTGAGCTGGGCACTCTAGATGAATCCTGTGTGCACTGTCCTGTTGTAGTTGAGCCTTGAGTGTTGTTGGTGTCACTGAGAGGGATTAATTACCAGGCCAACTGGCTATGCAGCCCAGCTGTGACTACAGGAGAGTCCCCTATGGTGCAGGACTTGCTTCAGCATGGCTTTGGTGCTCACTGAGTCTGCCCCTTGACTGTGTCACTTGTGGATGTGGTAGGGTTGTAATCTGGTGTGGTCTGAAGCTGATCACCGGGTGCACTGGCTCTAGGGCGTCCTGAGAGGTGCAAAGTCAGCTACTGCCTGTGCCCTGCCTGGGACCACCCGACAGGAGCTGCAGAGTGATCTGCCGATGGCTGCTACTTGTGTTGGGCTTGGAGGTGACCAGGTGAAGCCAAGTTGTGAACAAAGGCAGGCTGCTGCTAGTCCCAGGCCTGGGGCCACTTATCAAGAGGATGGGGCATGCTGAGGCCAGCTGGTGCTTGTTTTGAGAGATTTTAGGAAAGTCTGAAGTCTGAGCCCAGACAGGCCATTCATATGGAACAGCCACTGCAAACAGTTTGGGTGAGGCTGCAAATTGGATGGGGCAGGGAATCTCCAGGGTGGGGAGAACAGTGTGTGCCAGGCTGATGGAGACTCAGATATGGCCACTGCCTGTTGGCACTGTGACGGAGAGGTCTCAGCAAAGGAACAATGAACTCTGCCAGCATTTTTGTCTGGGAGAAAGCTGCCCTCCCCACACACACACACACAAGTTCTTGCCATGATGCCAGACAATTTAGCTCCTCCCCATATGTCCCTGGATCCTTTCAAGCTGCTGCCCCAGCGCTGGAGTTCTGAGGGAGTGAGTCTGCGTAAATCCGTGTGCCAGCCCTTTAAGAGGAAATGCTTGGGACTCCAGCAACTCTCTTGTCACTCAGCCACAATCCCTGCTGGTTTTTACAGCCCTAAGTTACTAAGACTCCTTTTCCCGGCACTGGAACCCTGAGCTGAGGGGTCTGGTGTGGGGCTGGGATCCCTTTATTCTTATGGGGAACCCCCACAGCCAAGATATCCCTTCCAATTAAAACAGAAGCCACATGTTGTGGTCGGACCAGCTCGTTCCCCACCTCCACCCCTCCTACCGGTTCCTGCCAGTCTTAATGTGGCTTCTTCTTTAATTCTCTAGTTATAGAACTTCCGCCCAGCCAGATTGCAGGCAGTTCTGAATGATGTTATTTAGTTGTAATTGTGATGTGGTTGTGGGCGGAGGTGAGTACTGCATTTACCTATGCCATCTTCTATGCAGTTCTTTGCGAATGCTATTCTTAATAAATTTCAAAGCTCCCATAAAACAGTAGATTTAGTTACGTGAATATCACGCTGGAAGATGAAGCCCTGGGACCTCTTCGCTAGATTTCTTTTCGTCGAGTAGCCCTGGAACAGCCGGGGATAATATAACATCAAAAGCAAAAGTAACAAAAGGAAATACAGATAGATCAGACTTCGTCAACATTAAAAACTTTCGTGTATCAAAGGACACTCTCAGGAAAGTGAAACAAGAACCCACAGAATAGGAGAAGGCATTTGCAGATCGTGTATCTGAGAAGGGGCTAGTATCCACAGCACATCAAGAACTCCTACAACTCAACAAGAAACAAACAACTGAATTTTCAAAATTCACAAGGGACTTGAATAGATTTTTTTTCCAAATAAGATATATAATTGCCAACAAGCACATAAAAAGATGCTCAACATCACCACAATGAGATCCACTTCACACTCACTAGGATGGTTATAATTTTTAAAAAGGGAGAGTAACCAGTGTTGTGGAGGATGTGCAGAAATTGGAACCCTTAAACAATGTTGGGGGTATATGTAAAATTGTGGAAAACAGTTTGGCTGGTCCTCAAAAAGCTAAATTTAGAATTGCCATATGATCTAGCAATTCCCTTCCTATATAGCTAAGTGAACTGAAAACATATGTTTAAACAAAACTTTAAAAAGAATGTTAATAGCTAAATATTATTCATATTAGCTAAAGAGTGAAACAAACTAGTGAATGGTAAAGAAATGGCTACATACAAACAATGGCACATTGTTCAGTGATTAAAAAATAAAGAAGGACTGATCGCTACGATGTGAATGAGCCTGAAAACATTACCCTAAATGAAAGAAGCCAGACATAAAGGCCACGCACTGTATGATTCCATTTATTCAAAATGTCCAGAACAGGCAAGTCCATGGAGACAGAAAGGAGATTGGTGGTTGCCAAAGGAGGATGGGGGTAGGGGGTAGGGGGTGAGAGGATAATGGGAAATGATTGCTTACTGGATATGGAGTTTCACTTTGGAGTAATAAAAATATTCTGGAATTAGTCAGTAGTGATGGTTGCACAACATTGTGAATGTACTAGTCACTGAATTGTAGACTAAAATGGTTAAAATAAGAATTTTATGTTATGTAAATTTTACCTCAATTAAAAGAAAGAAAGAAAGAAAGAAAGAAAGAAAGAAAGAAAGAAAGAAAGAAAGAAAGAAAAAGAAAGAAAGAAAGAAAGAAAGAAAGAAAGAAAGAAAGAAAGAAAGGGAAGGAAGGAAGGAAGGAAGGAAGGAAGGAAGGAAGGAAGAAGGAAGGAAGGAAGGAAGGAAGGAAGGAAGGAAGGAAGGAGAAAGAAAGAGAGAGAGAGAGAGAGAGAGAGAGAGAGAGAGAGAGAGAGAAAGAGAGAGAGAGAGAGAGAAAGAAAGAAAGAAAGAAAGAAAGAAAGAAAGAAAGAAAGAAAGAAAGAAAGAAAGAAAGAAAGAAAGAAAAGCCAGGGACAGCATAGCTTTCTTTCAGGGACTTTAGAGGAAATGGGGGCAGGAATCTTAAACATTAAGGCCCAGCCTGACAGCCCCCGGTTAGGTGACTGAGCATAGCGTGATTGTAGAGCCAGGAAGACAAGCTGGGCTTCCTGACTCCTTGCCCAGAGTTTTCTGCCAGAGAGCGGCCTTGGAATCAGACCCCAGGCAAGCTGTCTGTAAGGTCCTGAAAGCAAACCAAGCCACCTTACGACCCGGTGCTTCCCCTGCAAGGCATTCTTGGTGTGCAGCTCTCAGGCTACCCTACCAACCAACCAAGTCCAAGTGTCCATCAGCCCACCTGCCAATCAATGCTGTTATTGATGGCCTCTTAATTATTTGCTTGTTGTTCTTGGTTTACATCAAGTAGAAAAATCACACTGTCATCACATTGCTCTAATCTTAGAAAAGCATGTCATTCATACTCTCAGAGTTGGCCTCTGTCCAGTGATATCTGAAGACATCTCTTGAATTAAAAAAAAAAAAATGATGGACAGAATATTGAAGTTTAGGGCACATTCATAAAGACAGATCAACAGTCCCTTTTATAAATGGCTTCAAAAAGTACATTGCAAAAAAGAAAACAAAAAAGGTAGGTACAGAATTTTTTTTTTTTTTTGCAACAGTGAATTTTTGGAGATAAAATGAGAAAAGAATAGTTGATATAGAGAGCAATTCAGTACCTCACAGTGATTAAGAGGCTCCTTAAGTCACATAGACCTGGGTTCAAATTCTGCCTCTGGCTTTTAATTAGCAAGTTGCTTTATAAGTTTGTTTTTTTTGTTTGTTTTTTACCTTTAGATATTTTTGCAAAATAAGAATAGCAGTAGTACCTACTCAGTATAGTTGTCTTAGCATTAGCAACATAGCACATATAAAGTATTTATCACGGGGCTACCCCTTAGAACAGGGGTCCTCAAACTTTTTCAACAGGGGGCCAGTTCACTGTCCCTCAGACCATTGGAGGGCAGGATTATAGTTTAAAAAAAAAACTATGAACAAATTCCTATGCACACTGCACATATCTTATTTTGAAGTAAAAAAACAAAACGGGAACAAATACAATATTTGTATTCACATGTGGCCCGCGGGCCATAGTTTGAGGACCCCTGCCTTAGAACATATGAAGTTTAATAGAATATGAAATATTTTGCCCACAAAACTAAACTATATCTTTAAATTCACTATATGTGACCTTGGAACTGAACTAAAGAATGATGTGTTGCAAGAACTATGAGACTGAGTCAGGAGGCCTTGGTTCAAATCCTAGTTTGTGTACTTACTAAATAGCAAGGCCTCAGGATCCTCAGTAAATATCACTAAGACTCTGTGTCCTTATTTACAAAGGGAATAATGCCTATATCAGATGGTGCTGGGGCAAGTTTTAAAGTGATATATTCTATACATTCTAAAATACAGGATCTAGATGTAATGCCACATAAATAACAAGGTTTTACTGGTATAGGACTGCAGTGGGACTAGGCAGTGAGGGGCCTCCATTCCAGTCCTGGGACTGTCACCTGAGTTCCATGGGATGAAGTGCTATCTTCGGGACACTTTCTCCACCTCTAGAAATGGGGTGATTAACCAGAAGGCCTCCTTCAAGCTCTCACATTTGGTGGCAGTATACATTGGACTCCATGGCCAGTTCTGACTCTCCCTTCACTCTCAAGGAAGTAGAAAGTGCCACTGACACCAAAGGGTCCACAGGAATACCGGCTGTCTTTTCCAAAGTAGAAAAACGCCTAGCCCTGTCCAGATTTCCATGGGCCAGGAGCTCATGAACTACGCAACATTCAAGAGGTCATGGCCGGATGTTGTCACTCCAAATTCATTGACAGCAATTATCCTCTCCACCTCTGAGCTACAAGGGAAATGATGATCAGCTGGTGGGATTTTCTTCTACTCAAGCCTTAGTCCCCAGGTGGAGGTGGTGGGGTCTATTGCATCCCAAACGTAACCCTTCTTTCTTCCTCCCATAATTCATCGTGGGCCTATTAATTGAGCGACAACTTTCCAATATCAATGACTCATTAAAATTTAACTAATTATAGGAATATTATTCAGCCTTAAAAATGAAATCCTGTCCCATGCTACACGGATGAACATTGAGGACATTATGCTAGTGAACTAAGCGAGTCACAAAAAGATAAACACTGTGTGATTGCAATTATATGCAGTACTTAGTCAAATTCATAGAGACAGAAAGTAGAATGATGGCTGGGAGAGGTGTATACTAACATGCTGTTTAATGGGCAAAGCGTTTCCGTTTTGCAAGATGAAAAAGCTCTGGAGATGAGTTGCACGTCAATATGAATATATTTCACACCACTCAACTGTACACTTAAAAATGATTAAGATGCTAAATTTTATGTTATGTGTATGTCACCACATATAGAGTTTTTTAACTAATTATCTGATTACTTCAATAATCATTTGGGAAATCAAGAGCAACCAATAATTATCAATTATCACCATTTCCTTCTCCTCCCAAGCATCCCTCTCCCTTTGAACCCAGATGGGTCATAGTTTTGGGGGGGATCCTGAGCGCATTTGTTCACATTTGCACCTCCTCTTTTGAAACAATGTGCCCTCTAAAGTATCAAATCAATACTCTTGTTCTAGGCTCCCAGCCAAGTCTCTACCACACATTATGCTAACTAGACGTTCTTTTTGTTGGACAGGCTAGTGCTAGCCTACTATCAAACAAGCATCTCTAGGGACAGCTTGTGAAGCAGTCATTCACAGAAAGTATGGATGCCTTCAATCACTGGGATTTCTCCCTTGCTAAGATTAACACAAGGCAGGAATTTTGAATGAGACAGAGGAAGGCAAAGGGGGAAGGGAGTGATTTCAGAATTTGTTCCTTTGGGAGGAAGAAAGATCTAGAAAAAGCATCATGATCAGGGTGGGGTAGGGGTAGCATTGAACAGTACGAGGGCAGCAGAGTCACGGGGCAGCCAGTGTTGGGAGATAATATGGGGAGAGGGGATGGGGACACAGAATGGAAAGGAATATAAGAAAGCATTTTACAGAGCTGGTGATTTTGTCAAGTTCAGCAGTACTCTTGGGTAGTTCACAGACTGGCACCTGCCCTGGAAAGTGGAGAATCACTCCCCTGCTACTCTAGTCTACGCAGGTTGTTTGCTGCTGGGAGAAGGGCCTGGGAGCTCCTTTGGACGGGATGCTCATAAGCTAATTTCCTTGGTGGAATAGCTGGTCCTGGCTAAGCTGAATGATGCAATGGAGGGCATTCCTAAGAGGAAGGAGGAGGCTGAGGGACCCCAGGGCACTGGCAAGGGAGACTTGGCCAGCATGCTGACCTTCTGCTCTCTGTCCCCAGGGGCTCGAGTCCTTCACAGGTGGTCATCAACCTAACCTCACTGTAGCCCAAGGTGGGCTTCCCCAAGGACAAAAAGAAAAAAGACAGTAATGAGATAGAAGCTTTTCTTATTCGCAGTCACAACACTGGCTCTTGCCCTTCGCCAAAGCCTAGCAGCCCAGCCCTAGCCACGCCCAGTGCTTCCTAGCGCTGACCTGCTCAGACGCTTTTCCTGGTCTCCCAGGAGCCGTGCTGCATCTGGGCTAAGGAAGCCCGTTCCCTCCCTTCCCAAAGCCTTGCTAAAGGAATAGGAGAACCCCTAGTGCAAAGGTGGACAAAGCCATTTCTGTGACCAGGCATTAAGAACACCCACAAAGATTCAGGGAGGAGGAGGCGGGTGAATCGGGGCCTCAATCCGCACGCTCAGTTCCCCACCTCTCTGTGCTAGGGCTCCAGATAGGCAGGCACTGAGGTGCTGGTCATCACCTGCTCATTAGCTGGAAACTAAGTAATGGCCACTTGTTCAGTCAAAATGGCGGGTCCAACTACACTTTTGGAAATCACCACACACACACACACACACACACACACACACACACACACCTTTGTTCTCTTGTATAAACGTGAAATATTCAAACACTGTAAGTACTGATCCTAGTAAATACTCCCGGTCATGAATGAAACAAATCCCATAGGAACAACCCTTATGTGATAAGGCAAGATTGAAAAATGAAAATTAAAAAAATAAAATAAAATTCAGAAAAGGCTGCAGAAGACCAAGCCAGAATCACCCCCTGGTACAAAAGTGGGTTTGCAGAGGCTAAAACTGCCTGGAGTTTGGCTGGGTATTTTCTCTTCAAATCTCTCTCTTTCATATAACCTAGGCTTACAATTTAGAACTTCAGTTAAATTTGGAGCGTGTTCAGACTCATAGCTCTGATGATCAAATATCTAAGATTCTAAATGAACAGAACAAGAGATGTTATTCAACCCAGTGAAACTTTGCCTTTCAAAATTTAATTTTAATTCACTGACATCATTATCAAGATGGCCACTTTTAATCTCCATCCCCTGAACTGCTATTTAAAAAAAAAAATGATCTCTTCCTTATCTCAAGGCATTTTTCTCCTCTCTTTAGGTCATTAGGATCACCAGCAAGCACAATGTGTTGAAGGCAAGAATACTCACAGAACCATGATGCTATATGATCATGGTTTGCCCCCACCCATTGTATTCACATAGGGAAGTATTTCACACTCACTCAGCTTTCACTATTAGAAACTTTACTTCAGCCCTGGCTGGTGTGGTCAGTTGGTTGGGTGGTGTCTCATTCACCAAAAGGTTTCAGGTTGATTCCCAGTCAGAGCACATGCCCAGATTTGGGCTGATCTCCAGTAGGGGGCGTGCAGGAGGCAATCAATGTTTTGCTCCTATTGATGTTTCTCTCTCTCTCTCTCTCTCTCTCTCTCTCTCTCTCTCTCTCTCTCACACACACACACACACACACACACACACACAATCAATATCTTTTTTTTAAGAAAAACTTTACTTCAATTGTCAAAGTTTGTGTAATGACTTGGTAAAAAGTGAGTTTTTTGGATTAAGTTCTTCTGGTTGACTCACAGTGAAATAAGGATATCAAGTACTCCCCTATAGGAATAGATCAGAGGACAGGGCTGTGGAAAGAGGAATCAATTAAGTAATTAGTTGCCCTATCTTTTTAAAATGACAGCAAATGGTTTCTCTTTTCTAGAATTGGCCCTATAAAAGTGAAGAGCTAAAAAAAAAAACTTAAAGGAGCAGATAATAATTTAAATAACATTCTCTAACTTTGACAGTATTTAAATGTGAAAGTACTCATTAAAGTTGGGTACATGTTGTTTTACTAAATTGTAAAAAATTCAATATAGTTATAGAATTTCAAATGCAACATTATGCACTCAGACTATAATAAAAGTGAAGGGCTGCCACACTCCATGCTACATCAGGAAACAGTAACATATTTGGGCCATTATCACCAACTGTTAATTGTTTTCTGATGTGTTCATTGTCAGCACACACCCTGAATGTTGAGCCAAAGAAATGACTGTGGAATCATTCAGTGAATATGCAGAGACCACCCCCAACTACTTAGAAGCCCTTAGGAAAAAATTGCCTTGAACTTTTTATATAGCTAACCTTCCCCCAGCCCCACAAGGCAAAGTACATAATAGATATTCAATAATCAATCATTGACTCATTTCTCGTCTTCACCAATGGGCCTGGGAGAGAAACAGCAAACAAGTGTTAAAACATTTCACACTGTAATTCATCAGTTGAGAAATTACAGTTTGTGTGTATGTGTGTTGGGGGGGGGGCAGAGCGGCTGCACAAGTATGAGGGTCACACTGATTAAAAAAAACAAACTGGTGTGAGAAGATGACTTCACTTAAAATACAAACTGTTCATTTTGCCAGAGGTGACAAACATTTTCTAAATCAAGGTTTACTATATTGGTTCTCTTTGTTTCCCCATTAACACAGTATAGGGGGTCCAATCCATCTTTGACAATCTATTCAAAATGTGAAGGTGTTTTTCCCTTTTCTTCTCACCCTTTGAACATAATGCACTTGGTCCCCATCTCCAAAGCGCCTCCCAAATAGGGCGGGGGGCGGGGGGCGGGGGGGGGGCTCT
The DNA here is from genome assembly GCF_964212035.1 of Myotis nattereri. Taxonomy (NCBI): domain Eukaryota; kingdom Metazoa; phylum Chordata; class Mammalia; order Chiroptera; family Vespertilionidae; genus Myotis; species Myotis nattereri. The sequence continues at coordinate 11,877,728 of NC_138080.1, forward strand.
GGGACGCCCTTGCTGGGAGACTTAGCGGAACTTTGCTCTGCAGATGGGCTATTTAGGAGCGGCAGGGTTTCCTCGGGTGACTCCATCGCCTCCCTGGTTCTTCTCACTTTGCGAACAGGAATCAGGGTGACGAGATTCTCCGAGGCGGTGCGGGAGCCGCTGACCATGGTCCTGGCCTCCAGCTCCGGGCGCGAGCGCGAGAAGGTGCGGTGGAGAGCGCGCTGGGCGCGGGCGGGAGCAGCGGTCTGAGCCCCCGCCCGCCCCTCCCGACCCCCGGGGAGCCCGCGGGCCTTTACCCGAAGCCGCCACCGCACGCTCCGAGCTGCATCGGAAAAGGGTGGGACGCCAGGCCACAGCTGCAGCAGGGAGCCGCCCGGGAGGGTGTAAGAAGAATGGAACCGCCGCCCATCCCCGCACCCCACCCCGCGATCCCCCAGCCGGAGATCGGCCCATCCTCCCCCCTCCACCTCCCAGACCCAGATAAGCACCGGCAGCCTTTGTGGGCGCATCGCCCACCGCCCACCGCCCAGCCGGAGCCTCTCCGCACCCTTCGAGAAGGGTAGTGTAGGGTGGGGTGCTGGCACAGATCCGGGGAGGGGCAGGACGGTGGGCACTCTGGGAGGCGAGGGAGGGGCGATCCCCGAGCCCCGTCCTCCTTCTCCGGCCTCCCCTCCCCCATACCCACCTGGTCGTAGACGTTCTGCAGGGCTTCCTTGCCCGAGGCCCGCCGGATCGCCACCTTCCGGCCCGATTCAACAGATGGCTCCCCGCCGGCACGCCGGCCCTGCCGGGAGTACGGCGGCTGCGGGTCCGGGCCCAAGTGGGCGACGTCCCGCTGCTGAGCCACCACCTGCCCCGAGCCCCTGCCCACCGACAGCGAGTCGAAGTCGATGGTCTTATTCTCCGAGGACCCTTCCACCGGGCAGAACATGCCACAGAATTTCTGCCGGGGCTTGGGGCTTCCTGAACCCAGATTCTTAAAAAAGGCAGGGACCTCTTCGTCCTCTGCCGCCTTCCCGGACTGCTTCCTCTCGGCCATGGTGCGGGGCTCGGGGAGGGTCCCTCCGTCTGTCCGCCCGTCTGCGGTCCCTAGGTCCGCCTCCCTGAGCACAGCCCCCGGCTGCCGCCGCCACCGCCGCGCTCTGCCTACCGCAAGGTGCACAGAAAGGAAGGAGGGCTGGCGAGCGGGCGACCCTCCCTCCGGCCCCTCCTCCTGACCCGCTAGCTCCCCCTGCCCACGCCCCCGCCGCCGCGGGAGCTCCCGCGAGCTGCAAAGTTGGGTTTGGCTGGGCGGCCGCTGCGGCAGCGGGAAGGAGAGGCTGCCAGTTCCCGGCAGCGGCGGGCGGAGGGAGGCGGGGCGGGGCGGGGCGGGGCGCCGGGGTGGGAGCTGCAGAGGGAGGCGGAGAGGGAGGGCCGCGCTGCCCAGAGCCCCGCGCTCCGGAAGTGAAGCAGCCAGATCACGGGCTAATGGATGCGGAGCGGAGGGCCCGCTGACCGCTCTCGGCTCCCGGGTGAGTAGGGGCAGGCGCGCGGGGACGAAGATCAGAGGGCGCAGGCCCTGGCCAACGCGCCCTCCGCCTCCACCTGCCCGGCCCGGCGCCTCCCGCGACCGCATTTCGGAGGTGGGCCAGGGGCGAGGACCACGGCGGGGAGGGCCCCTGCCCCCTCACCCGGGGGTGAGCTGATGGTGCGAAAAGGGTGGCGAACTGGCTGGCGCCAGGACGCCCGGGGAGAGAGGAAGGGGCCTCATTGAGGATGGAGAAGGGATGACGCAGGCCCCGCAGAGGTTGGGGCTGTGCGACGCCTGGGCCCCCAGAGCTTCAGTCCACCCACAGGCTTTGGGAGCAGAGATGGAAACGAGAGGGTTCCCACTTAGTTCATCCACTGAGGTGTGGGAGGGGGGGCGGGGGGGCGCACAGCGTGGCCGAGAGAAATGCCGAGGCACGTAGCAAATGATGGGGGGCGGGGAGGGTGGTACAAAGAGAGACATACATCTGCGGGCCCCTGGGAGTGTAACCAAGAATGCAGTCTGCAAATTCCAGCCCAGCACAACAACTGATATATAGTGAGCGAGGGTGCAGGCAGTGCGGGGGAGGGGGAGGGGGCGCCACGTACCGCTAACTGCGCCGCAAAAAAAAGGGCGCAGAGGAGTGTTTTGAACGGGTATGAAAAGGCGCAAATTGTAGCCCAATCCCTAAAGCACCAGACCTTCCCGGTCCGGTACCCTCACCCACCCCTGTTGCGCACTGCGCCAGAGCCGCGTGCTGGAGACCTAAGTGCGGGGCGCGTGCCCAGAGTGGGGTAGGAGATGGGGGGCTGTGATGAGTGCATTGTGTGTGGCGAAGCAGGCTAACGATGTGTGGGGATTTGTGCCACTAACACGGTCCCGGGTGGATTCTCACTCGCATCCCCATGTCTTTCCCTGTATCAATACCAGTTCCTCCATCTAGTAGATTACAGCCCCGCCCCTCTCTACGCTGTCAAAATTGTGCAGAGATGTTGCCCATCCTTTGGCGCCTCAAGAGGGAGGTCTGGGCATGCTCGGTAATTAGGATGGGTTTGGGTTAAAAGAGGCTCTTTGCTGCAGGGTCATCACGCTGGACAGAGGGACCAGGGATTCTGTCCCATCTCAGCCCTTGCCCCTGGAAGGATTAAATGGGGATACTCCCACCCCACCCCCCAGTTGGGAAAGGAGTTAAATTTGGAGGACTGCCAGTTACAGTTTTAGGTTGAGCCCATCATGATGGGGGTAGGGAGAGGAGTCTTCTGCTGAGAAGGGGAGGAAGAGGAAAGAGGAATACTGTGAGGACTGAGAGACCCAGAAGCCGGCATTCGGACTTCAAACCGGATGTGCTTTCCATTTGAATAAAGTGCTTCCACAAGAATGGCATCATTTCCTACTCACCGCAGCCCCGGAAGATGAGTGTGATGAATGCACTGAGTGCTTTACCATCACTGTTTTCCAGGGTAGGAGACCGCGATTTAGAGAGATTGCCCAGAGTGACTATCTAATTCAATGATCCAACAAGCCCAGTGGGGATCTTCCACCTGAAAGTCTGGTTCCTTTTCCAACTAATTCTATCTTTATGTTAGAATATACAAGATTTCCCCTTTTCTTCATAACCAAATATTTCAATCCGTGTAGCGAGGACCATGGTTCAGTTGCCATCTTTGTATTTGAAGGTTGCCTTGCAGGGAGAGATTGCCTGAAGGTCGCCTTTGGAGGAAGAAGCCACCCAGAGTATCGTAACCTCAGCAAGGCAGTTACTACATACACCGTGAAGATATTTCTTCCTGGGCATTGGATGCCTTTTTATATCTCATGTGTCCTTGAAGTATCACAATGAAGAGGAAGTCACCCTCATACATTAGCAGGGCCTAGAGAAGTCACTGGACTCAGATCCCTGGGGTTGCTGGGCCAGGGTATGATCCTTCTCTTTGTCCTCCTTGCCCTGGGGCAGGCACCATGCCTTCCGAGCCATCCAGAAGGGACTGGGGAAAGGTGCCCGCAGCAGGAGCAGCTGCCTCGATGGTGACAAGTTGGCATCTGTGGCATATAAAGCCCTCGAGGCGTGATAGAGGTTTTCAGGCCTGGGGAGGAGTGGTCAGGGCCCCAACACCCACCCCGCAGCAGTAAGGTGAGATGGTGGGCACTCTTCCCCTTTCACATTACCCATTCTCCACTGGTTCTCCATATCCTTCCTCTCTTTTACTTTTTCTTCAAATGACCCCCATTCAAGTTCAAATGCTATGAAGAAAGTGTCATGTTAGTAACTTAACATCCATAGCAAAGGAACACCTCCTTTTGCATTTGCAAAGCCTGCCCAGACATAACAAAAGAGAATGAATTCATAATTCCAGGTTTAACTTATTCGGCCCTGAGATTTTTTTTGAAATATATTTTTATTGACTTCAGAGAAAGGAAGGGGGAGGGAGAGAGAGATAGAAGCATCAATGATGAGTGAGAATCATTGATAGGCTGCCTCCTGCACAGCCCCCGCTGGGGATCGAACCTGCAACCCAGGCATGTGCCCTAACCGGGAATCAAACCATGACCTCCTGGTTCATAGGTCGACACTCAATCACAGAGCCACACTGGCCAAGCTCGGCCCTGAGATTTTTAAAAATTATTAGGCCTATATTAAATTGTTATGTCTATATTATCATATTAAAGTGTATTATATGCTATATTGTTATACTGATATTGGTTTTAAATGTTAGAGTGACTTCTAATTGTATTTTTTAATCAAAGAAGTGAAGTAACTATATTGTTTAGTAGATTTAATTACATTGTAAAGGATTGTCATATTTTTAGTAAGTGCATTAACAGTCTTGATTATTGGATATTATCGAGCAAAGAAAACACATCATTATTATTTATGTGTAACAGGACCGCTTGGCTTGGCTGGAGCTAAGAAGGACCCAGACATGAACATTGTGTAGAGTTGGGTGACATCTACCTGTGCTAGAAGCTGAATAAACAAGCTTCGTGACTCTCACAGAACATTCTGGAATGTAAAAACAGGTATCTGGCCATCTCCTGACTTCATTCTTCACGGGGGAAGGATCTTGAGTCCTGGCCACAACTGGGCTCAGACATTAATTGACATGTCTGATGAGTGAATGGCGGAGAAGCCAGATTGCAGAAGGGTCCCCAAGAGGGAGAAAAAGTCACTATCAGCAGAGATCTGACCGTGGGGTAGACACAAATGCAATGTTGGGTAGAGCCCCGTCTGCCCTCACTTCTGTCCCTAATGAGTGTGGGTGCTTCCTGGGAAGGAGAGGGCTGTGTGGTAACTGACCATTGTTTCACCAGGAGTCCAGGCCCTCTGCTGTGCGACGTCCCTCCAGGAGTCCTGGGTGCCGCGTGGAGGCGTTCCCACACTGACTAGAGAGAGGTGAGGCCTCAGAGACCCGGAGAGTGTGAAGCAGCTCTCGCGCGTGCCTCCGTTGGTCAGAGAAGGGTCAGCACCACCACAGTCTGCTAGCATCTGGAGAGACACCGCAGCCGGGAACTACAGAGCCACTGACAGTGGCGCTGTCCTAACTGAGACACTAACCACCCACCTTGGGTCAGGTCTAGAGCTATAACGGAAGTGCTGAGTTCCTGCCACCAGCAGGAACTGGGCAAGGAAGGGTTACTGGTCCAGAAGACTTCGGGCAGCTGTTGGAGGGACCTGACCGGAAACCCCTTCCCTGGTGGGTTGTGGGTTCGGGAGTTTATCCAGGATACTTGAAATCCTAAGGGAGTGCCTACCTGCACTGCAAATTCATTGTGTCCTAGAGTTAGAGCCAATAGATACTCGTGAGGATGGCGCTGGCGCTGTTGGAGGACTGGTGCCGGCTGATGAGTGTGGATGATCAGAAATCCCTGATGGTGATGGGGATCCCAGTGGAGTGTGAGGAGGCTGAGATCCAGGAGGTTCTCCAGGAGACGTTAAAGTCTCTGGGCAGGTACCGGCTGCTCGGCAAGATATTCAGGAAGCAGGAGAATGCCAGCGCCGTCTTATTGGAGCTCCTGGGGGACACTGATGTCTCGGAGATCCCCAGTGAGGTTCAGGGGAGGGGGGGCGTCTGGAAAGTGGTCTTTAAGACCCCTAACCAGGACGCTGAATTTCTTGAAAGGCTGCACCTCTTTCTAGAAAAAGAGGGGCAGACAGTCTCGGGTATGTTCCGAGCCCTTGGGCATGAGGGCGTGTCGCCAGCCGCAGTGCCCTGCGTGTCGCCGGAGTTGTTGGCCCAGGTGGTGGGGCAGGCAGTAGCACATGCCCCGCAGCCCCTGCTGCCCATGCGATACCGGAAACTGCGGGTGTTCTCGGGCAGTGCTGTGCCCGCCCCAGAGGAGGAGCCCTTTGAAATCTGGTTAGAACAGGCCACCGAGATCGTCAAAGAGTGGCCGGTAGCAGAGGCAGAAAAGAAAAGGTGGCTGATGGAAAGCCTGCGCGGCCCCGCCCTGGACCTCCTGCGCATAGTGCAGGCAGACAATCCTTCTGTGAGTGTGGACGAGTGTCTGGAGGCATTCAAGCAAGTGTTTGGGAGCCTGGAGAGCCGCCGGACCTCCCAGGTGAGATACCTGAAGACCTATCAGGAGGAAGGCGAGAAGATCTCCGCCTACGTGCTGCGGCTGGAGACGCTGCTCCGCAAGGCTGTGGAGAAACGCGCCATCCCCAGGAATATCGCAGACCAGGTCCGCCTGGAGCAGGTGCTGGCCGGGGCGAGCCTCAGTGAGACCCTGTGGTGCAGGCTTAGGGAGCTGAAAGACCAGGGGCCGGCCCCCGGCTTCCTTGAGTTAATGAAGGTGATCCGGGAAGAGGAGGAGGAAGAGGCCGCTTTTGAAAATGAGAATACTGACGAGTCAGATGAAGGTGATGGCTATGGCCACTGGCATAAGGAGATTGATAACTAAAAGCTAAGTCAGAGTGAGCCTGCAGCCCGTGGGCCGGGGGACTTCGCTTTACCAGGCTAAGACCTTTTCCATGGTCTTTTCTTTAGTGACTGCGATTAAAACCAAGGCATTCAAGCCAAGTCTTGATTCTTTCTGAGAAAAAAATTATCTGAGAGTTTCTTGGACCTTAGCATAGATTACCAATAAACAAAATATTAAATTCCAAATGTGATATAGTAACCTAAAGGAAATGTCACGTTTCCTGTAAATATCCCCAAGAGACAAAGTTTGCCCATACCATAGAAAGCAGAATTGACATGAGAAAAAAGTATCCTTTGTAACCTACCTGAAAACCTAGGCTTTTTTTTTTTTTTACCTGTTGGGTGATTTTCTTTATCGAATCAGCAAATTCCATGTCCCTGAAGCAGTGAGAGGCTCTGTTCAAGGAGGTAACAGTCCTAAGGGCACAGCCGTGCTCTCAGAGAACGACAGGCTCAACAGGACAGGCCCCCCGTGTGGAAGCTGAACAACCTCATGTGTAAATAAGTTCATGACGCCAGTAGCAGTGCAGTTGCCAAATGAACACGACCATCTCCACCCTCAGGATTCTCTCCTTTCTTGGGAAGCACTCCTCCTACCTCTCTGCCAGGTGTCCAGACACTGTGTTGGGCCCCGAAGACACAACACTCTGCCTGATCCCTGCTTTCAAGAGGTTCGCAGCGTGAGAGCGCCCTCAGGAAAGGGCGATGTTGCAGGAGAGCATGCTGGAGTAGCGAGCAGGCCTCTCTGGCTAGAGAAGATTTTTAGTGCCGACAGAAGGCAAAGGGGAAAGGAACGCACACTTATGAGGGCCTACGTGCCAGGTGTTGTGTGCATGTTGCAGTTAATGTGTGCAGCAACCCAGTGCTCCGAGATGGTAAGCCGTCTCCTCCATATCAAATAGCTAACAAGTGGTGGAGCCGAGGCAGGAATTGAGAACTCTCTGAAGCTCCATATTTACAATGGATTTCAAACCCTTTAAATCTCTAATAAATAGTGGGCAGATGCAAGTGTGTTGATATCCACATTTTAGCACCTAGGCATTCAGCAACAGGCTCACTTTTGTTTTCAGGCGTTGGAAAAAAGGTTCCCTTGCATTATCTGAGCATGTAGCTGAACTTTGCTCTCTTTTTTCCTTGTTTATTGAATTTATTGGGGTAACTGGTTAACAAAAGTATACAGGTTTCAGGCGCACAATTCCACAACACATCATCTGCGCACTGTATTGTGTTTACCACCCCAAGTCTTCATCCATCAACAGTTGTCTTCCCTATACCCTCCTACAGCTCTCCCTACCACCCAACTCTTCTTAATGTTCATAGATTAAGGGACCTGTAGCTTCTCATGAGTATTTAAATCAAGCCCATGCATGCCCTTGATGTCGAGTATGCTAGTAGAGCGATGATCACCATTCTGTGAAATGCTAGTTGATGTGGCACAGCATGGTAGCTCTGTGCCATGGTAGCTCTGTTGCTGAAATCCTCTGAACATCAGTTTCCTCATCAGAAAAATGAGAAGGTAATGGAATATGGCTGTTATGTTAAGATCAAATGACATAATGCCTTTTAAGCACTTAGCATGATGTCTGGAGGATAGAAAGCCCTCAATATATGGAGACATTATTATCTTCATGATGCTTTTCTGCTCAATGCATGCTCTCTTTATTGTTCTAACAGTTGTGCCACAACAAGTAAATATGTAACCTGTGAGTCAAGTTGTGATGACATTGCATTAGAAGCCCTTTTAGCTCTTATGGTAAGTGTGAGTGCTTCGTGTCTGTTACTCTGTGGAAAGTATTCTAGCCAATTAGACTATTCCTAGTGATTTGACTTTGAAACAACATTATAATTTCTGATTGTGGATCATTTTAACTGAAGAATATCTTGCGATTGTAAGAAAAGAATTTTTTTTAAAAAGGGGATCATGTGTGATCATTTGCCTAAGTTACATTTTTCAATACTGTTCGACCACAGTGGCACGATATCACCCAGTGCATCCTGATTTCATGTTTTGTACTCATGAAAATGCCCTCACTGTTTTTATTTATTGACAATATGTGAAGTAAACTATTATAAATGTGAAGTTATAAAATAAATACATACTAATAAAACTCTAAGTTTTTTCTGTTTCATGCAGCGTGGTTTTGTATAAACTATTACTTGAAGGAGTTTTACTAGTATTGGTAAAAGAAAAATTTTGGTAGGTAAGATTAGAAAATCACTCCAAAGCCAAATGGTCTTGAACTCTTCTAGACATACAATCCTGAGAACAAAACACTGGGACATGAATACTTGGGCTTTGTCTCCAGGGATGAGAGGGCTCAGTCCACCCATCACTGATTTCTCTTTAAAATACAAAAAGTGACAGATGGAGACCAGGTCCCTCAGAGACCTTCGACTCATTTGCTCAGACAAGTAACTGCAGACAATTCAGCAGCCTCTATTCTGCCAACAGTAAAATGACCGAACGCTGAAATATTGTATTTCTTGGATGAAGTCATTTTCTACTATATATACTAGTATGTGCAGGGTGAAAATTTTCTCTCGGCTTTGGTCCTCTTGAATTGTTTCTCTTCCTTTTTTTCTACAGTGCAATGGGGGAGCGTTCCTCATTGGGCTGTACACGGTAAAGACGGACCCGTTACAAGGCGGGTGTCCTGAGGCTTACCCAACACCCTCTCCCAATGGTTTCAGCAAAAACCTCCTAGGAGACTGGTCTTACCTTGTACTAAATATCTCCAGTGCTGACCCTCAGAGACGGAGGCCTCCAAGATTACATAGCCCACTGCTGCGATAGCTTTTCACCAGGGCCATCAGCCTCTTCAGGCCTCAGGTGTCACCTGACATCTCTGCCTGTATCAGCCAGTCCTGCCAAGCCTCTCATCCTGTTTTCTTTTGCTGTCCATCCTCAAGGCAAGACTCTCTGATCATCAGTTCTCGTCTTTACTGTCATGTCCGTGCTACCCTGTGCTTCCCAGTGCTGGCCTTTAAGACCCTCTAACACGCCTACCAGATATTCAGTCCTAAACAAATCTGCCTATATTGCCAGCGTCCTTGCAGAATGCCCTGTCCTCATATTCCTTAATTGACCACTGGTCCTTGTGTTGGTCTGTTGCCCTCAAGTCCCTTGAATGGAAGCTGCCCAGTCTCGCCCCCTCAGGAGAGATGGGGAGTGATGGTAGCATTTCTTTTAGCTCATCATCATCACCTGCCCATTTGCAACACATTTGCTCCCTCCTGGCATATGCTCACCAACTCTGCCCCACCACCCACTGTAGACCAGTCCCGACAAGTCGTAAAAGAGGGGCCAAAGAAGCCAAAGAGGGGCCCACTTAGGACTGAATCTGGCTGGGGTCATCTAAAGCAACAAAAAGTAGGAAGAAAAAGATAGTGAGGGTAAACCACGTTCAAGAGAGTTCTGCAAGTCAAGACTCGGAAAGCATAGTTTTGAAGGGGTGGAACCTGAAATGAAGCACAAAAGTGAAGTAAGAGGATCTGAGACAATTGTCAGATGCCCTAGAGGTTTGTTTTTGTTGACCACCAGCATAATCTTTGGATAGTCTCCCTCCCCTTCTTGTCTGGGTGGGCCAGGAACTCCTTGAGTTTGCCCAGGGAGAAGCTGGTTGAGAAGCAGAAGATAGTGCCTGTAGATGGACTTCTCAGAAGCTAGCTTTCCACTGTAGTGGGCCCTGGAGTAGTCCCTGGCCCAGAGCTGCATTACACAACTCCCAGATGTACCCAAATGGTTCTTGGCATCCCAAATGGACACTTTCTTAAAAACTAGAGTAACTCCAGAAGTGTATGTCAAAAATCAATTCATCAGAAGAAAAAAAGGTGTCGCATTTCAGTCTGTCAGGACACCAGCTGGAGCTGCCCATCTCATCGTCTGGGCTGTTTGAAGCAGCAGCTGAGACTTTCCCAATCTGCCCCACCTCCCACCCTTGAAGGGAAAAGTCACGAAAGGGAGGAGTTACCTACACTGGGTGGTGGTGCTGAGGCTGAGAGCCACTGCAGGAAGTCCCCAGGGAAGGCAGGGGAAGCCCACTCCCTTCCAGTCCTATCCCAGATCTGCCCTGCTCTGCACCATGTAAAGGCAGACCCACTAAAGGCTTTTCCTGGCTTCTTGGCACAACAGCTAGGCCAACAAACTCAATTACTAAAATAAGGCTTATTTGTTCTGGGATGTGGATAAGTTACTTGCTAACTACTTTATCCTTTTGATTCTGACTGTTAAGCATTGTTAGGCAGCACCAGCATATAATTTAATCTAGGTTTACTTTGCCTCAATACTGTGACAAAATCTTTATGAGTACTCACCCATGGCTTTCCATAAGTTATGAGGTTTTCCTTTAGTTGGTGGGAAGAGGCACTATTCCTAAACCTGGTGTGAGAACCAATGACTATTTCCTCCAATTATTTTAAGTGATTCTTTTCCCAGCATTGGCTTGTTTCTTTACACACATGAGCGAATCAGTACTTAAGTGATTACTTAATGGGGACCTTCGGCAGATCTCCAGAATTCTCTCTCATCTCCAGCACTCTCCTATGAACTCTAGCTGCCTTGGCCTGCTTATGCTCCTAGCTCCTCTGTAACTCTGGAAAACAATCATGTTCTACTTGGGTTCTCTCCCTGCAGTGCAGTCAACTTTTTCTTCAGGCAGTAAGCTGGAGCAGTTATGGGGAGTCAATTCATTTTTTCCTGATTCTCAGAGATCACTGGCCTTGATTCCTGATCATCAATACCTATGAGCTCTTATTTCATGTATTTTTTTTTTTGTCCTTTCAGACCAAAAAAAAAAGTGTAAATCTAATCCCTATTATTTCATCTTGGCTGAAAATGAAAGGTTTTTTTGTGTTTAATTTTCTTATAAAGATACTTAAAATTAGGAGAAATATCTTTTGTATTTACTCATCCATTTAATGTTTCTAGTACTCTTCATTTTTTCTGTACATTTGAGTTTGTATCTAATATTATTTTCCTTCAGCCTAAGGAATCTTCCTTAACTATTTCTTGTGGTGCTAGTTTATTGACAATGAATTACCTCAACTTGTTTGTATGGACAATGTCTTTATTTTAGCTCCACTTTTTTTTTTGTTTGTTTGTTAATCCTCACCTGAGGATATTTTTCCATAGATTTTTAGAGAGAGTATAAGGGAAGGAAGGACACACACGGAGAGAGAAACAGTGATGTGAGAGAGACATGTCCATTCCTGACCTAGGCCAGGGACCAAGCCTCCAACCAAGGTACGTGCCCTTGACTGGAATCAAACCTGGGACCCTTCATTCTGCAGGCTGACGTTCTATCCACTGAGTCAAATAAGCTAGGGCTCTCTCCACTTTTTAAGAATAGTTTCACTACATTCTATAATTCTAGGCTGGCAATTTTTTATTTCAGCATATTACATGTCATTTTTTATTTTCTGGCTTGTACTATTTCTGAAAAAAATTCTGTAGTAAATTTCACTTTTGTTTTCTTGTATATAATAGTGGCTTTTTGTTTTTTGGGGTTGGTTTTTCTGTTTTGTTTTGTTTTGTTTTGGGTTTCTTTAAGATTTTGTCTTTTTCAGCCAACCAGCATGGCTCAGTGGTTGAACGTCGACCTATGAACAAAGAAGTCACGGTTAGATCCCGGTCAGGAGACATGCCAGGGTTGTAGACTTGATCCCTAGCATGGGGCATGCAGGAGGAAGCCAATCAATGATTCTCTTTCATCACTGATATTTCTATCTCTCTCTCCCTCTCTCTTCCTCTCTAAAATCAATAAAAATATATATTTAAAAAAAGATTTTTGTCTTTCTTACTGATTTTCATCAATTATATTATGATGTACTTTGATGGGGTATTTATTTTGCTTGGTATTCATTGAATTTCTTGAATACTGAGGAAAATTTTGACTATTTTTTCAAATAATTTTCTGATCCCATTCTTTTTTTGGAACTCAATTGCGAATAAGTTAGACTACTTATGGCTCTGTTCCCTTTTTTTCACACCCCTTCCAGACTTTTTTTCTCTGTGTGCATCTATAGAGAGAGTTTCTTTACTAGTTTTCAATTTCATAGGTTTTTGAATTCTGTGATTCTAATCTATATTTAAGCCCATTTGGTGAATTTTTCACTTCCGATATTTTATGTTTTAGCTCTATGTTCCATGTGGTCCTTTTTTATACCATTTATTTATCACATTATCTTCTGGTTTAAAAAAAATTCTTGAGAGAAACCAAGATGGCGGCATAGGTAAACACCAGAAATTGCTGCCTCCCACAACAAATTCAAAAATACAACTAAAAGACCAAACGGACATCATCCAGAACTACAGGAAGGCTGGATGAGTGGAAATTCTACAACTAGAAGGAAAGAGAAAAGCACACTGAGACTCAGAGGAGCTGCAGAGGTAGAGTGCAGAGGTACGGAGGCGCACGCAGCAAGGGCTGGCGACTGAGGGCGCGGCTGTCTTTTTGAATCAGGAGGGAGTCACAAGCCCCCAACTGCTCTGAACTCCGGTTCCAGGAAGTCTCTGGGGACCCGGACTCGTGCAGGGAGAGACTGGATGGTCTGGCAGCGGGCAGAACTCAGAACTCGAGGGTGGCTTTCTCTCGGAGGTGCTTGCAGCAATTACCAGGACACTGAGACGTGGGGCCCCTTAGGGCAGGGCTGAGGATCGGCCATAGCTGCTTGCCCCACCCTGTTGATCCCCTGAGACCCCTCCCCACCCAGGCTGTGGCAGAGGCTCTTGCATATGAATGGCCTGGCCCTTTCAATCTGAAAATTACCTAACAAACTGCAGCTGGGACAGACAGACCCAGAACTTCCAAGAGAAGGCCCAAGGACCCACAGCAGCTTGCATTGCTTCACAGCTGGGCCTCATTTGGGCACCTCTAAACCCCAAACAAAGAAGGGGAATCTGCAGATCTCTTTGTAGCTCCTGTTGGGTAGCCTCAGGGAGAGGCTAAATTAGCAACTCCTTAGATCCAAGAGCCAGTGTACCCAGTGGTCAGAGTGGGACCATCCAGGTTACAACTCCTCAGATCCATAAGGGACACACTCAGGGGGCAGACTCAGTGAGCACCAAAGCCCCACTGACGCAAGTCTTGCCCCATAAGGGTGTCTTCAGCACAGAAGTTCTCCCACTGTAGACACAGCTGATTCTCACAGCCAATTGGCGTGGAGGTCAATTCCTCCCAGTGATACTTGCAACAATCAAGGCTTAACTACAACAAGACTGTGCACAAAGCCCACAAAGGGGTGCACCAAGAGTGTCCACCTCAGGTAATTAGGGAGGCTGAGCCACTGGGCTCTATAGGACACCTAGCACGCAAAGCCACTCTACCAACACAGGGAAGCATAAAAAATGCGGAGACAAAGAAACAGGACACAAATGACAGAAGTGGAGGAAAGCAAATTACTGGATATAGAGTTCAAAACCACACTTTTAAGGTTTTTCAAGAATTTTCTAGAAACCGCCAATAAACTTAATGAGACACTCAAGAAATCTAGTGAGACCCTCGAGGTTGTGATAAAGGACCAACTAGAAATTAAGCATACACTTACTGAAATAAAGAATATTATACAGACTCCTAACATCAGACTAGATGATCACAAAAATCAAGTCAAAGATCTGAAATACGAAGAAGCAAAAAACACCCAACTGGAAAAGCAAAATGAAAAAAAGAATCCAAAAATATGAAGACAGTGTAAGGAGCCTATGAGACAGCTTCAAGCGCACCAACATCTGAATTATAGGGGTGCCAGAAGAAGAGCGAGAGCAAGATATTGAAAACCTATTTGAAGAAATAATGACAGAAAACTTCCCCTACCTGGTGAAAGAAATAGACTTACAAGTCCAGGAAGCACAGAGAACCCCAAACAAAAAGAATCCAAAGAGGACCACACCAAGACACATCATAATTAAAATGCCAAGAGCAAAAGACAAAGAGAGAATCTGAAAAGCAGCAAGAGAAAAACAGTTAGTTACCTACAAGGGAATACCCATACGACTGTCAGCTGATTTCTCAACAGAAACTATGCAGGCCAGAAGGGAGTGGCAAGAAATATCCAAAGTGATGAATACCAAGAACCTACAACCAAGATTACTTTATCCAGCAAAGCTATCATGCATGGACAATAATCGTACACCTATGGATAAGGACATTGGGGTGGGGGGGTGTTTTGAGGGCAGAGGCGGGGGTGGGAACCAGGTGGAGGGGAGCTATGGGGGGAAAAAAGAGGAACAACTGTAATAATCTGAACAATAAAGATTTAATTTAAAAAAATAAAAAAATTTTTGAGCATGTTTATAATGGCTCTTTTTTAAATATTTCTCTTTTTTTATTTTATTGTTCACAGTATTACAGATGTCTCCCATTTTCTCCCTTTTTGCCGCCCTTCACCCCACTCCTGCCCCACCCCAGACCTTCCCCATGCCATTGTCTGTGTCCATGGGTTATACATATATGCATAAATCTTCTTTGGTTAATCTCTTCCTGTCCCCTCCTCCCAACCCACCCTCCAATAAGATCTGTTACTGTGTCATGCATCCATACCTCTGGCTCTCTTTTGTTCATCAGTTTATTTTGTTCTTTAGATTCCACTTATAAGTGAGATCATGTGATATTTGTCTTTCTTTAACTGGCTTATTTCACTTAGCATAATAGTCTTCAGATCCATCTATGCTGTCTCAAAGGGTGAGAGATTATTCTTTTTTACTGCTACATAGTAGTCCATTGTGTAAATGTACCACAGCTTTTTTATCCACTCCTGTACTGATAGGCACTTGGGCTGTTTCAAGATCTTAGCTATTGTAAATAATACTGCTATGAACATAGGGATGAATATATCCTTTCTGATTGGTGTTTCTAGTTTTTTGGGATATATTCCCAGAAGTGGGGTTGCCGGGAGCCGGTCCATCCTTGCTGTTTCAAGGGACCTGGCATATATGGCATACTGTTCTTAATATGTTTGCTCACCTTCTTGGCACTATGTGTTTTAACCAAGGTCACCTCTCTGAGAAAGGTTGTTTCCCCAGGTAGGGATTTTCCCCTGAAGTTAGGGAGGGAATAAAATCCCTTAACTAAGTGCCAGGCGGGTAATTAATCACTTTAACTACGAATAATCATGCTTAAGCTACATAATCTTTACTCCCTGGAATGTAGATAAGAAACGCCCTAACCTTTGTAATAGAGATTGATAGGATTGAATCAACTGGTATAAATACAGATGTAACAAGACAGCAAGAGACAGAGAGAGAGACAGAAATTGGCACAGAACCTACACAGAACGTTCTCTAGAGACAGAAGAACTTCGCTGGAGAGAACATGGCAAAAGATCCTGGACAGAAACTGGCCTCAGAACCTAGAGACAGAACCTAGCAAGAGAACATGGCAAAAGATCCTGGACTGAACCTGACTACAGAAATTGGCAAGAGAACCTGACTAGAACCTGGTGACTGAACCTGGCTGGAGAACCTGGACAGAACCTGGCTGGAGAACCTAGCGAGGGAACTTGGCTACAGAACCTGGCTGGAGAACCTGGAGAACCTAGCAAGAGAACATGGACACAGAACCTGGCTGGAGATCCTAACCAGAACTTCGCTGGAGATCCTAAACAGAACTTCGCTGGAGATCGAGACCAGAACTTGGCTGGAGATCCTGGCTAGGCTGCTGATCAACTGAACGCTGTCTCCGTGTCCTTCCTTCTTCGCCGACTCCGTCCACACCTTTGGGGACCCCTGGACCTGCTGGGGTTGGACCCCGGCATGGGGTCACTGAATCAAAAGGCAGTTCTATTTTTAATTTTTTGAGGAATCTCCATACTGTTTTCCACAGTTGCTGCACCAGTCTGCATTCCCACTAGCAGAATACTAGAGTTCCCTTTTCTCCACATCGTCACCAGCACTTGTTTGTTGATTTATCAATGGTACCCATTCTGGTGGGTGTGAGGTGATACTTCATTGTAGTTTTAATTTGCATCTCTCTGATGATTAGTGACTTTGAGCATTTTTTCATGTGTCTATTGACCATCTCTATGAGCTTGTTAGAGACATATCCACAGTATTCAGGTCCTTTGCCCATTTTTAAAATTGGATTGTTGGTCTTCCTAGTGTTGAGGTGTGTGACTTCCTTGTATATTTTGGAAATTAAATCCTTATCAGATGTATCATTGACAAATATGTTTTCCCATACAATAGGTTCCCTTTTCATTTTGTTGATGGTTTCTTTTCCTGTGCAGAAGCTTTTTAGCTTAATGTAGTCCCATTTGTTAATTTGTTCCTTTGTTTCCCCTGCACTCCAGTGATGTATCAGTGAAAATACTGCTACATGAGATGGCTGAGATTTTGCTGCCTATGGTTTCTTCTAGGATTTTTATGGTTTCATGACTTACATTTAAGTCTTTTACCCATTTTGAGTTTATTTTTGGGTATGGTGTAAGTTGGTGGTCTAATTTCTTTCCTTTTTTTTTTTTTTTTTTTGCATGTATCTGTCCAATTTTCCCAACATCATTTATTAAAAAGACTATCTTTATTCTATTGTATGCTCTTACCTTCTTTGTCAAATATTAATTGGCCATATCAGCATGGGTCAATTTCTGGGGTCTCTGTTCTGTTCCATTTGTCTATGTGCCCATTCTTGTGCCAGTACCAAGCTGTTTTTATTAAAACGGCTTCACACAGTAGAGTTTGATATCTGATATTTTGATCCCTCCAACTTTGTTCTTTTTCAAGATTGCTGTGGCTATACACTTTTGGGATATGTGTTCTAGATCTGTGAAATATGCCGTTGGTATTTTAATAGGGATTGTGGTGAATCTGTAGATTGGTCTGGGTAGTATGGACATTTTAATGATGTGAATGCTTCCAACCCATGAATATGGTATATGCTTCCACTTTTTTGTGTGAGTCTCCTTCTATTTCCTTATTCTATGTCCTATAGTTTCCTGAGTATGGGTCTTTTCCCTCCTTGGTTAAGTTTATTCCCTATTAATTCCATCATCTCAGTCATGTCAGGGTCTGTTTATATTTGTATTCTATTTATGGGTCCCATTTTCCTGCATTATTGGATGTCTAACAATTTTTTTATTCGATGCCAAATGTGATGGCTTGCTGGAGAGAACCAAGAAGGCAGCCTAGGTAAAGACTTGAACTCACCACCTCCCAAACCACATCAAAATTACAACTAAAATACAGAACAACCATCATTCAGAACCACCTGGAAACTGGCTGAATGGAAGTCCCAAAACTGGAGAAGTAAGAAGAAAGCAAGTTTAGACTGGTAGGAGGGGTAGAGGTGCAAAATGGGCTGGTCTGACACCCATGGGTGCTGTTTTATTAATCAGGAGGGAGATCGTCTCTGCAGAGGCCGCCCATGAGGAGCAAGGGGTCCCAGCCCCACACCAGATCCCCAGCCCAAGGATCCATAGCTGGGGAGAGAAGTTACTGTTACTTCAGACTATAAAAACCAGCAGGGATTATGGCAGGGGAACACGGAGGCTGCTGGAGACCATATACACAAATTTACATGCCCTGCTTCTTTCAAGCTCAAGCACCAGGCACATATGGGAAGGAACTGGATTGTTTGGCATCAGGGCAGTAACTTGGGGGAAGCTTTATCCCAAAAGGGGATGCTCACAAGGGTTATTGTTCCAGTGGTTGGATCTTCCCTACTGCAGGACTGACTGGCAGCCATATATGAGTCTCCATCAGCTTGGAGCACACTGTTTGCTCCACCCTGGGGATTCCCTGAGACCCCACCTCATTCAATTTGCAGCCCACCCAAGCTGTTTGCATCAGCATTTCCATATGAATGGCCTGTCCTAGCTCAAGCTTCAGACTCTGCTAAAATCTCTCAAACAAGCTGCAGCTGGTGACAGCATGCCCCAAACCTATCAATAAAAGGCCCAAGACCTGACACTAGTACAAACCTGCCTTGCTTCACAGCTGGGCCTTATAGGACACCTACTATACAAGGCCACTCTGCCAATTCCAGGAGACATAGAAGCTCTACCTATACATAGAAACAAACACAGAGAAGCAGCCAAAATGCAGAGACAAAAAAAAATGTCACAAATGAAAGAAATGGAAGCAAGCAAACTACTGGATACAGAGTTCAAAACCATGGTTATAAGGCTATCAAGGATCTTCATGAGACTTTCAAAGATCTTAGTGAGAATATCAAAGACATGAAAAAGGACTAGTCAGAAATTAAGCATACACTAACTGAAATAAAGAACAATTTACAGGAATTCAATAATAGAGGATTCTGAGAATTAAATCAAAGATTTGGAATATGAGGAAGCAAAACACACCCAATCAGAAGAACAAAAAGAAAAAAGAATCCAAAAATATTGAGAAAGTGTAAGGAGCCTCTGGGAAAACTTCAAGTGTACCAACATTCACATTATGAGGGTGCCAGAAGGAGAAAAGAGAGACCAAGTTATTGACAACCTACCTGGTGAAAAAAGACTTACAAGTTCAGGAAGGACAGAGATTCCCAAACAAGAGGAACCCAAAGAGGCCTACACCAAGATGCATCATAATTAAAATGCCAAAGGTTAAAGACAAAGAGAGAATCTGAAAAGCAGCAAGAGAAAAGCAGTTAGTTATCTACAAGGGAGCGCCCATATGACTGTCAGCTGATTTCTCAACAGAAACTTTGCAGACCAGAAGGGAGTGGCCAGAAATATTCAAAGTGATGAATAGCAAGAACCTACAACCAAGATTACTCTAGCCAGCAAAGCTCTCATTTAAAATTGAGGGTCAGATAAAGAGCTTCACAAACAAGAAAAAGCTAAAGGAGTTCATCACCATCAAACCAGTATTACATGAAATGTTGAAGGGCATTCTTTATGAAGAAGAAGGAAGAGGAAGGGGAAGGAGGAGGAGGAGAAAAAGGAGGAAAAAGAGGAAGAGGAGGAGGAGGAGGAGAAAATATGAATAATAAAATGGCAACAAGTACATATCTATCAACAATTGAATTTAAAAATCAAAATAAATGAGCAAGAAATCTAATGAACAAAATAAACTGGTGAATAAAACATAATCAGATGCATGGAAGCATTGGAACAGACTGACGAATCTCAGAGGGAAGAGATTAAGCAAAGATCTTACTTATGGACACAGACTGCAGTGTGGTGAAGGCCTGGGAAGGGGCGGGAACCGGGTAGAGGGGGGCAATGGGAGGAAAAAGTGGGACATCTATAATACTCTCAATAATAAAGATATTTTTAAAAAATATATATTTTATTGATTTCTTACAGAGAGGAAGAGAGAGGGATAGAGAGTTAGAAACATCGATGAGAGAGAAACATCGGTCAGCTGCCTCCTGCACACTCCCTACTGGGGATGTGCCTGCAACCAAGGTACATGCCCTTGACCAGAATCGAACCTGGGACCCTTGAGTCCGCAGGCTGACGCTCTATCCACTGAGCCAAACCGGTTAGGGCAAGATACTTTTAAAATAGAATAAAAAATAAATGTGATGGCTTTGCAATATGTCAACCTGGGCAGGTTGATTTACAGTCCCCAGAATTCCCTTTCTCATTGTTTCCAGTTAGGGTAGGATACAAGCAATATTATCTCATGAGAATTGCAGGATAGAAGGAAAGAAGCAGCACACACCTTATCCCAGTTGTTCAATTAAACACACTTCTTCCCTGAGGACCCTAGCAGAGATAAATTTTCACTGGTCATGAGGATGAGGGGCAGGGCCAGGGGCAGCTTTCCTCTGAGAGGAAAGCACTGTCCATGTGTCAAGGCTGATAAGAAAAAGAAAGGAGAAAGAGAAGGGGAAGGGGAAGGGGAAGGAGAAGGGGAAGGGGAAGGGGAAGGGGAAGGGGAAGGAGAAAGAGAAGGGGAAGGGGAAGGGGAAGGGGAAGGGGAAGGAGAAAGAGAAGGGGAAGGGGAAGGGGAAGGGGAAGGGGAAGGAGAAAGAGAAGGGGAAGGGGAAGGGGAAGGGGAAGGGGAAGGAGAAAGAGAAGGGGAAGGGGAAGGGGAAGGGGAAGGGGAAGGGGAAGGGGAAGGAGAAAGAGAAGGGGAAGGGGAAGGGGAAGGGGAAGGGGAAGGGGAAAGAGAAGGGGAAGGGGAAGGGGAAGGGGAAGGGGAAGGGGAAAGAGAAGGGGAAGGGGAAGGGGAAGGGGAAGGGGAAGGGGGAGGGGAAGGGGGAGGGGGAGGGGAAGGAGAAAGAGAAGGGGAAGGGGAAGGGGAAGGGGAAGGGGAAGGGGAAGGAGAAAGAGAAGGGGAAGGGGAAGGGGAAGGGGAAGGGGAAGGGGAAGGGGAAGGAGAAAGAGAAGGGGAAGGGGAAGGGGAAGGGGAAGGGGAAGGGGAAAGAGAAGGGGAAGGGGAAGGGGAAGGGGAAGGGGAAGGGGAAAGAGAAGGGGAAGGGGAAGGGGAAGGGGAAGGGGGAGGGGAAGGGGGAGGGGGAGGGGGAGGGGGAGGGGGAGGGGAGGGGGAGGGGGAGGGGGAGGGGGAGGGGGAGGGGGAGGGGAAGGGGGAGGGGAAGGGGAAGGGGAAGGGGAAGGAAGAGGCCGCCACCGCCAGTTGCTCAGAATGTGCAAACATGGCCCTTTTCCAAAATTAGAGAACTCTGTGCTACTATGTTGCTCTAAATAGTGCCAGTTAGCGCTGCTGTCAGCTTTTCTCAGACCTCATCGTTGGCATCTTCTAACCCCGCGGTGAGCACCGGAGTGGCCCTGCAGAGAGCACTGGGACCTGCCCTCCTGGGCTTGCAAGCCACCTGCGGCCTGTCTGGATGTTCTCTCCTTGCCTTGTCTGATCACATTTTCAATGCTGCCCATTACTCCCAAGAAGAGGAATGCGGGGGTCTGACACACTGAACAAGTAATTCTTTCCAAAGAAGCCTGTTGCCATGGGAACTGGTTGTCAAATGCTTTTCTGCGCAGGGAGGAGGTGTGCTTTTCCTAAGCACTGCCTGCTTTTCTGTTTAATTTTCGACAAGAACAATGAATGATTGGAGGTGGGGGAGTGGGGAGGAAAGTGCTCCTCTGTCAGAAATTCACCCTGAGGATGAGCCAGGGGCTTAAGTTTGGCCTGTTCTAAAGGAGCCTTCAAGTCACAGTGCTTAGGGATGGAGGGGGACACACTGGAGACAGGACGAGGAAGCAGTGAGAAGCAAGTGGAGCGGAGTGTCCCCAGGGCTTTCACTCTGTGCTCAGCCATGGGCTGGGCTCAGCAGGGATGCTGAGAAGTCAGACACAGTCTGTAGCTTTGGAGAGCTCACACCTTGTTGGGGAAGGGGAACCAGGACACACAGAATGAGAGAAATGTCACAAATCACTGTGTGATATTGACACTTGTTGCTACTCTAAAGATGCCCTATCTCCATACGCAATACGGCCTAACATGTATGCAGACTCCGAGAATGACGTGACCATGCCTGACCTGTATCCTTGAAGGGCTGCTTCAGTTTGCTTGGGACCAAGGTCAGTGTGGCAGGGGTGGAGATGCGCTGCTCAGATCGGCCATCATGGAAGCCCTGGCCGAGCCGCTAGGCATGAGGTTAACGACAGACTCCAGTCATTGACTCCTTTGGGTCCACTTCAGCTTGGGGCGGCCAAGACAGTGGCTGAATATGATGTCGCAGGAATGCCTGGCCATCCCCACCCATGTCCCCTGCGTCAAGGGCCTTAGAAAGCTTAATGCAGGTGTATTATCCTTGTGGACTCAGGGACTCCTCAAAATCTGGAGGAAAAAATAGCTATTTTTCTATGCTGATGTGGACACACTAAACCTGACAAGCTCAGGGGAGGCCTGTGTGGCGGCCTTACAAACTCAGAGGCAGAAAGTAACTACATGGGATGGTCAGAACATAAAATTCCTAACTAAAAGCATGTA
The DNA here is from genome assembly GCF_964212035.1 of Myotis nattereri. Classification (NCBI taxonomy): domain Eukaryota; kingdom Metazoa; phylum Chordata; class Mammalia; order Chiroptera; family Vespertilionidae; genus Myotis; species Myotis nattereri. Next base: position 11,899,992 of record NC_138080.1, read on the forward strand.
ATCACGTCCTAGGCCAGTAGCTTCCCTGGCAAAGGTCAACTTTTACCTAAGCGTGGCTGTCTATTGCCTCTGCCTCTAAAGAGCGGTTCTCAACCTGTGGGTCGCGACCCCTTTGGCGGTCAAACGACCCTTTCACAGGGGTCGCCTAAGACCATCCTGCATCTCAGATATTTACATGACGATTCATAACAGTAGCAACATTACAGTTATGAAGTAGCAACAAAAATAATTTTATGGTTGGGTCACAATATGAGGAACTGTATTTAAAGGGCCAGAAGGTTGAGACCACTGAAGATGACATGGCTTTGAAATGTCTGCGTAATCTCCTTTTCCAGACCCTTCCAGGCACACCCTCACACCAGAGACACAGAGCCCCTCCTTATACCTTGCTCCCTGAACACCATCTCTATGTGTGTAAATATTGATTGTTAAATATCCGGTACCCACCGATGTAAAAAAAGTATGTGTCTCTCCATTTTCCTTTTTATCCAATCCCAAGGACTTCCCTGCTTTGCTTTCTCTCATGCCCTTAATCTGCCCCCAATGGATTTCATGTAACACCCTACGTCTTCTCTGTTGATTCTAATGTATATAATACATTTAAAATCTGCCCTTCCCCAGAGCATTTTATCAATCTGCTGCAATTTTGCTGCCCAACAATTGGCACCCAAGAGCCACCACAGCAGGAAGCAAAGGGCTGGCCATGAACAAAACTGTCTTTTTCTAAACTTCAATTTTTTTCTTCATTTTAATTTATTTCCCCCCAACAAATACGTGTTGATGGTTGATATATAGCATGTGGAGCTGGACTTGCTTGAGCTCCTCCTGCCTCAGGTCCTGCTAGCTATAATTTAGAGTTTCCCCACTCTGTCTTCCTTGCTAAGCTGTGAGCTGCTTCAGTGTTTTGTGTCCCCGCTGGCTGGCGGCGCAGTGCCTGGAGGTGGGCAGGAGCTCCGCATGTGGTGGAGGGAGTGTGAGTAAATGACTAAGTCCTGGCGAGGAGCAGCACTGCAGAGGCTGCCAGGTCAGGCAGAGGCTGAGCAAATGAGGTATCAGAGAGAAGCCACAGGCCCCTGAGGAAGCTCCGTGGTCCCTTGTTGGAATTGCTTCCTAGGATTCTTTCACTTCTAAGGAGTTTGACAGATGTGTGAGTTTTTAAAACCCACACATACGTAGTTTATTAAATAGACACAGGTGTGTGTTTTCTACATATTGAAGCTGAATTGACTTAATTTTTAATTTCACTTGCTTTTTGTATGTGTGGTGGGAGGGGCTGTAAACAGCATTGGAGGAGGTAGAGAGAAGGTTCTGGGCTTCTCAGAAGCATCGATCCATTGTTTATCCAAGGCCACAAAGAGCCAGAATCCTTCTTCTGAAATGTTCCCATGGAAACCATGCTTGTACTATGCATACAAAAAGGCAACTTCTAGAAGGATCAGCCCTGCTCCTGAGAGAATGTAGTCAGACCTAGGGTCAGCCCCTCCCCCTGAGGCAGGACCCTGCAGACTAGTCATCAGGAGGGAATCGCAAAATGATGTCTGCTCTACAATCAGGACGTGCACCTTCTTCCTCCTCCCTCTGGCTCTGCTTTCCCAAGCATCCCGATGGGAAATGTGCCAGCCCCTCAATGACATGGAGCACAGACCTCCCCTGGCCTGAGTGACAGGCCAGACAGGCATCTGCTTAGGAAGGCGATGGTGCTAATTGCACCCTGTCACGCCAAAGGAGGCAACGCGCCAGGAATGAGGGGCAGAGAAGGAATTTTGCTTAGGCAATGCCTTTGATGCTGCTTCCCTGGACAGGGAAACGTTGCTCACTCCACCATCCCCCTGACTCCTGGTTAGCTGGTCAGTCTTTTAGGCTGAAGCCACTGGAGTTGCCATCTTTGCTTCTAATGCAGCTCCATGCCCACTTCCATGACACTGACTCGTTGTGTGACCTTGAGATATGTCTTGACTTCTCTGATCCTCTGTTTCCTTGTCTGTCAAATGAGGATAATGAGATCTGTTGCGTTCCCAATTCAAAAAGGCGGGCATATATGGGAGATTCCTGGCACAGATGTGGGCGTGAATAGGCATTCAGCCAATGTTCTCTCCCCTTTCCATTCGCTCCCCAAGGCCACTCTGTCAAGAGAACTGACCTTTCTTCCTTTGAAATGTTTCTCAACACACCTCTCCTCCCCATCCTATCTCTGTATCTGTTATATGGACTATGCTCAAGAGAACATTGGAATCTATTGGAAGGATACACAGGCGTCTCCTAAAAATCAGGATAGGAAACACATCCAGAAACCGGGACCAAATGGCCTCTCGTCTTCTTGCATTTCAGCCTATCTTTCTCTCTTTGCTTGTCAGCTTGCCCACCTCTCTGCATGTGGAAGTAACGGTCAAGCCAGCCTTGACTCCACGTGGCTTCCGACTTGTATGTTCCATACGCATTAGAAGAGTCTCTGTGCCAGCTCTCACTTCCAGGAAGATCATCCCACTTATCCACATTCAGTCAGGTGACCCTCTACAGCCCATTTAACTGTGACCGGAGAAGGTGCCTAGGGTCAGACCCTCCCCTCCTGCAGGGGCAGTTCTTAAGGAGGGAGCATGGGATTAGCAGACAACAAAAGCGTTCTTTGATTCCCCAAAAGCCCTCCTTAGTGGGTTTGTGCCAAGTGGTCAGGCAGATGACTCAGCAGAAGGTTTGATCCATACACACGTCCTGTCGTGGATAAGACAGGCTGTTAGTTCCTGGGAGAAATGCAGGTCTCCATCATTATATGGCCGCCTCATATACAAAAGGAGACATACGTAGCCCCACTCAGGCACGTCCTTCGGCTCTGGTGGGGTGCAGAAAGCCAACTCTCACGACTGTGTCCAGATTGTGGCGTCTGGTTTATAAGAGCTTCCCTTGAGCTCTAAGGAAATGTGATGATGTGAAAAACGAGCTAGATGTCAGGCAGAGCTGTATGCTGGGAGAAAGAAACATTAATTACTGGATCCTTTCCCAGAAAGTCAAAAGCCATTCTCCATAGCTGAGTTTAATAGGATTCATCTGTTTTAGAGTCACTCACATTTTAGGGCAATTTTTTAGCTTCATTATTGTGCCAGCCAGGAGGATCAATCTGTATCGAGAATCCTATAGAAAAGTCACTCATTTAGTCACTCACTCATTTGACAAATATTTGAGTCCTGGGGATACAATGGTGAGCAAAAGCAGACAAAATCCCCAACCTCCTTGCAGTCACAGTCTAAAGGTGAAATAGGCACCACGCAACCCACACAAGCTGGACAACGGCAGCTGTGCCAGGGCGCCACGGAACAGAGCCTGTGCTGTAGGGAGGTTTGTCCCACTCGGCGTGTGCACCCTTGCTAAGTGGTGCTGGAGCTGAGTCCAGTGTTCCTAGGAATCAAGGCAGGAAAAGGAGTGAGCTGGAGGAAACTGCATGTGCAGAGGCCTGGGGGTGAGGGGCATGGAGAATAGGAGGGACTGAATCAGGCCAGTGTGAGCGGAGCAGGAAGTCAGGGTTGTGGGGTGGGGACCACATTAGGGGTTTCATCTGTCCTGGAAGCAGGAAGGTAAAATAAAGAGATTTGCATGTTGAAGAGGTCACTCTCATTATTGTCCCATTTGCAGCAGTTCAGGTGAGGACTACTGTTTTGGGCGGTGGTGGCAGTGGAGAGAAGTGAGTGAATTTGAGAAATATTTGGATCCACATTGCCAGGACTGGGATAAGAGGATGGGCAGGGAGAGGTGAGGGTGGCACTGAGGGCTCTGGTTTGCCCAAGGGGATGGTGACGTGCACAGAGACAAGGACTGCTAGAAGAGGACCAGGATTGGGGCCAGGTCAGAGGTTTGATTTGGGGCATGTTAACATTGAGGAAAACGCTGAGCTGTCCAAAAGATGATACCAGTCTGGAGCTCAAAGGACCCGTTTGGGCTGGAGAGCATTTCAGGGTTTTCTGTAATGATGTGCAAATTGTAGATGTGGCTGGATGAGGGGCTTAGGAGAGAATGTGGAGTCAGAGGAGTGCTAGGACCCCTCGTGAGAAAAAGCAGCCATGACCTCCAAGCCAAGGAAGTGGAGCCTGCAAGGGAATCGCAGAAGGAACGTCTCCAAGGCTGCGAGGTCCAGAGCGATGCCCGGTCCCTGAGGCCAAGGGAAAGAAAATAGCAAGAAGCAGGAAGAGTGATCGATAGTGTTTGGTTCTGCCAAGAAGTCAAGTCTGATGAGGACTGAAGTCGGTGACGCATTGAACAATATGGGTATCGCTGATGGATCTGTCAGAAGCTGACTCAGCCCAGCTCCAGAGCCAATCAGAATACACATCATTGCGCTGAATACTCTCAGGATGAATAGAGGGGAACTAATGGCTTTGGGCTTGGAAGCCTCCGTATTAAAATACATTCTCTGGCCCTAGCCGGTTTGCTCAGTGGAAAGAGCATCCGCCTGCAGACCAAAGAGTCCCAGGTTCGATTCTGGTCAAGGGCATGTACTTCGGTTTCAGGCTCCTCCCCGGCCGGGCCCTGGTTGGGGCACATGCAGGAGGTAACGAACGAATGGATGTGTTTCTCTCACATCCATGTTTCTCTCTGTCTTTCCCTCTCCCTTCTACTCTCTCTGAAAATCAATGGAAAAAATATCCTTGGGTGAGGATTCACAAACAAAGAAAACATTTTCTGCCTGGCCAGTGCGCTCACTGGCTGAGCGTTGACCCATGGACCTGGGGGTCACAGTTTGATTTCCAGGCAGGGCACATGCCTGGGTTGCAGGCTCGATCCCCAGTAGGGGATAGCCAATCCCCTTAAGCTCCGAAAGAAAGACCGGTAAAGGCCATGAGGAGGATTGACCCCACTTACAAGCAGCTCGTGGAGCAGTTAGGAGTGTCTGACCTCTCCGACAAGGAGCACAAGGACCTGGGGGGCCGACTGAAGGCCCGGGAGGACCTGCTGCCGCCCATCCACCACCAGGTGGCGGTGCAGTTCGCCGGCCTCCACTACACGCCCGGCAGGATGCTGGAGAAGGGCGTCATTTCCGGCATCCTGGAGTGGAGGGCCTTGCGCACCTTCCTGTACTGGCGCCTGAGCCGCCTGGGGGAACTTAATCTCCCCATGCAGGAGGTAGCCAATCGATGATTCTTTCATCGTTTATATTTCTATCTCTCTATCCCTCTCCCTTCCTCTCTCTGAAATCAATAAAAACATGTTTAAAAAAAAAAACTTGAAAAAAAAGATACATTTTCTGTGATTTCATGGGATTGGGGATACCATTTTGGTATACTATTTTGACCCAATCTCTTTTTTTTATTACAAAAGGAAAAGCAATTGAGAAAGCTCATTTTAAGACAAAAAAAAAATGAGAAGAAAGCAAGGAATGATGCTCAAAAAAAGGGATGGGGTGATTTGGTAATGGGAAAATTTTAGGCATTGGAGTGTATTTGGGGAATTGAAGCCTTTTTAGGGCAACCCCAAATGACCCTGTGAAGATGAACTTCTCTTCCAAGAGTAAGCTCAGCTCTACTGGTTATGTCTGGTTTGACATTGGCCAGAGAGAAATTAAAGTCGATAACCTGAAGGGTCAGATGTCAGGCTTAATCTTTGGCTAAAGAATCAAGGCCAGGAGCAAGGAGCCAAGTCCCACTCCGAGTGTCACCAGGAATTACCAAGTTTTGAGCCAAAGAACGGCTACAAATAGCTGTACACTGTAGCCAGCATTGCTTTAATCAAGTATGGTAAGACACGCAGACATGGAAATGACTGTCATGAAGGAATTTTTTATACTCACACGTCCCTAAAATTAGGGGGCGGGGCAAGCCATGCAGGGTCACACGGGAAGCACAAGCGGCAGTCAGGAAGCAGAGGGAGCAGGAGCCTTTATTGTGGTTCGTGGGTAAGGCAAGGCAGGGCACGCAGGCCCAGGATCGGCTGGTTTCAGTCATTTCAGCGGGTTCAGGGGCACAGCGACTGTCCCTACGTGTCTGGTCCTGGAGTGACGAGGGCAGGTGGATAGTGGTCGGAATGTGAGAACTGATAAAGGAGGTGGCGGGGGTATGGGCTCTGGCTGTGTCGGGCTGTGTATGAAGGCACACTTGCAGGCCAGTCTTCACTCTCTGGGAATTGGCTAGCTCTGGGAGAAGCTGTCTCTCCTGGACCAGCAAGGTCCCAGATGTCAAAGCACCAGGAAGTAAAAAGGCACAATTAATACAAAAGTCTTAGCTCAAAGTGGGAACTGAGGGTCAGGAATCAGGAACAAGGTGCTGGCAAATTGGAAGATGAAAATGGCTATGTGGAGACCTACTACTCTCCAAAGAGGACCTTGGGGGGTTTTCAGGAGGCTGACCACACCTGGGCTAACTCCAGCCTTCTGTCTCATGTCTAAATGTCTTTTTTTTTTTTTCCCCAAAACCTGGGAGTGAACCATGTCTACTGTCTTGAAGGTGATGCTAATGTTGCTCAGGAAATTGTGAATTGTGTCACCAGCCTCTTCATTCTCCTTACAGCTCATGTAACACAAAAATAAGGGCAAGCAGCTGTCCAAAGGATTTTTTTAATTTGTGAATTTACAGGAAAGACTTTACAGAAATAATATAATTTACACCACCTTTCACTATTACTTTTAGCACTTTATCTCCGTTCTAATGCATCAAATAGTAATAATCTGAACTCTCACAGAAAAACACAGACCTAACAGCCAGTTCCTCTGAGTGCTCCGTCTGCTTTCCATCAGGCCTCAGTGGCTCCAGCTCCCCCTGCCGGCGAGCCCCAAGGAGCAGGCAGGCGGAAGACAGGATGCCGTATGCACAGGATGGTGTGCAGATCCACAGGGTGAGCCAGCCGGCTTTCAACTCAGCCCACTCCAGCTGAGACGTGAGACAGAGTCCACCAGGGACAGGACGCCGGCCAGCTGGGAGCCAGCGTGTCTGATCTAATGCAAAGGCCTTTGCCTGTGGCACTAGAGGTGACAAGTACAGTCCTCGGAGATGCTGAGGTGACTCCTTCACCCGCTTCCTCTGCTGTCTTGGCAGCTATACCTGCTCCAGCACAAAGAAATGCTGAGGCAGCAGGACAGCTGTGGCCGGCAGTTTATAATTCATGGAGAGCAGCTGGGAGATGAGCTCTGTCTGTCCCTCTCAGCTCCCCACCAGGGGGAGAGGCAGCAAAGCCAGTGGCTATGGGATTCTCATTCGTGTTTATAATCATCAAATATCTGTGCAGCCCGCCCACCAGGCACGGGGCAAGGTGCCGCGGGGCAGGCAAAGAGCAAACTCCAGGTTCTGCCCTTGAGAGCTCACAGACCCAAAAGGGGAGGAGGTCAGGACACAGGCCTGGAGAGACAGGGAAGGGGAGTCAGAAACAGCCTCATGGGGGAGCAAGGAGCCCCCAAAACCAGCAACCACCCAGTGCTCATTGGAGTGGACTGAGCAGGGAGCGGGAACAAATACATCCTCTCCCCTCAGGAAGTCAGTCTAGTGGAGGGAGCAAAGGAAGGAATGCAAACAGACGCTGCCAAGCCAGTGCCGTGTGCACAGCAATAGTGTGTATTTAGCACAGAAATAGCACAGGGGTCAATGGGGGGAAAGGGACCTCAACAATAAAGATAACTTTTTAAAAAAGAAAACAGATAGCACAGTAGAGCACCTGAGCTGGGTTTTCAAAGCACAGGGAGGATTTCAACAGAGTGGGAAGGAGAGCTCATCTGTGCTCTAGCCAGAAGGAGCAGTACCTGCCAACACGAAGAGGGTAGAATGTTCCGGGCATGTCCAGGTTAGGTAACCAGAGAGAGCAGGCGTGGGAGGGCCTTCAAAGCAAGGGTGCAGGGGTTCGATCTACTGGATTCAGCCCTCACTCATTCTTTAAAATTATGGCAAAAAGCACATAACGTTTACCTCTTGACCATGTTTCAGTTCAGTAGTGTGAAGTATATTTACATTGCTGTGAAACGGATCTCCAGAATTCCTTTATCTTGCAAATCTGAAACTCTGAACCCATTAAACAGCTCCCCCATTTCCCCTACCCCCACTTCAGGTAACTCCCGTTTTACTTCCTGTCTATGAATTTGACCAATCTAGGTACCTCATTTAAATGGAATCATACAGAGATCAACCAAAAGACTTGCATGCATGTAAGCCTAACCAATGGACACAGACACCAGAGGGGTGAGGGCATGGGTGGGGGAATGGGGGGCCAATGGGAGGATAAGGACACATATGTGATACCTTAATCAATAAAGAAAAAATTAAAAAATAAAATAAATAGAATCATACAGCCCTAGACGGTTTGGCTCAGTGAATAGAGCATTGGCCTGTGGACTGAAGGGTCCCTAGTTCGATTCCGGTCAAGGGCACGTACCTCGGTTGCAGGCTCCTGGCCCTGGTCAGGGGCAATTTATGTGTGTCTCTCTCTCTTCCACTCTCTACAAATCAATGGAAAAAATATCCTCGGGTTAGGATTAAAAAAATAATAATAATAAAATAAGTAAATAAATGGAATCTTACAGCATTTGCCTTTTTGTGGTTGACTTATTTCACTTAACTTATCTTCAAGGGTTATCCATGTTGTTACATGTGACAGAATTCCTTTTTTAAAATTTTATCTTTATTGTTGAAAGTATTACAGATGCCTCCTTCCACCCCCAATAACCCTCTTTACCACCCCCCCCCCCAGCCTCCCACATAGAATTCCTTTTTAAGGCTGAATAATATTCCATTATATGTACCTATCACATTGTGCTTATCCATTCACCTGTTGAGGGACACTTGAGTTACTTCCAGCTTTTAACTATTGTGAATAGTGCTGCTATGAACATAGGTGCACAGATATCTCTTTGAGTTTTTGCTTTGAATTTTTTTTTTGCATAAACTCAGGCAAGGGTCCTCAAACTTTTTAAACAGGGGGCCAGTTCACTGTCCCTCAGACTGTTGGAGGGCCGGACTATAGTTTAAAAAAAAAACTATGAACAAATTCCTATGCACACTGCATATATCTTATTTTGAAGTAAAAATACAAAATGGGAACAAATACAATATTTGTATTTGCATGTGGCCCGCGGGCCGTAGTTTGAGGACCCCTGTACTCAGGAGTGGAATTGTGAGATCATAATGGTAGTTCTATTCTTTGACTTTTTAGGGTGCTCCATGCTGTTTTCCGTAGCGGTTGCACCATTTCACATTCCCACCAACAGGTAAAAGGGCCCAATGGCCAAAACCGGTTTGGCTCAGTGGATAGAGCGTCAGCCTGCGGACTGAAGGGTCCCGGGTTCGATTCCGGTCAAGGGCATGTACCAGGGTTGCGGGCACATCCCCAGTGGGAGATGTGCTGGAGGCAGCTGATCGATGTTTCTCTCTCATCGATGTTTCTAACTCTCTATCTCTCTCCCTTTCTCTCTGTAAAAAAAAAAATCAATAAAAAATATATTTTAAAAAAAAAAAAAGGGCCCAATGTCTCCACATCCTCGCCAACACTTGTTATCGTCTGTTTTGCCATCCCATCAGTCATTTTTGAAAGGGGCATGATCAGAGCCATGCATTGGAGGATCTCTCTGGCAGCAGAAAGTCAAGAGACAGGAGATGATCCGGGCATTGGTAATGGTCAGAAAGAAGGGAGGGACTCCTGACCAGGCTGGTGGCAGATGAAACAAGGGCCACAGGAGGACAGAAGCAGCCAGGGTTATGGCAGGAAAGGGGAAGCCAGGGAGAGGGAGGAGGGAGACGTGACTTAATTTCAAAGTATAAAAAACTGAGAAAATAGAGATAGAATGAGAAAAATAGGAAGGCGTGAGGAACAGCTACTTGTGGGGAGGTACTGAGATCTGACAGGTGCCGAAAGGTGAAAGGTTAGTTGTTGATGTAGGGTTGGTGCCTCGAAAAGAGTGCAGGGCTAGAGACAATCGTGACGTCTATTCTTACAGCATTTTATTTACACGATCCTCCTCCACGCTCATGACACCTCTGAGGCCAGCCCAAGCAGGTGTCATCTCCACCAGCTGAGCAATGAGAAAGCAGGAAGTACAAATAACAGGCCAGGGCCACCTGGCATGTCAGAATCAGAGCCTGAGTAAGCCCCTGAACTCCAGAGGCCTCTTCTTTTCCTGAGATAAGACTTGTCTAGGAGCACACAGAGGGCCCAGCTGATGGAAGATTCATTCATTCATTTGAAAAATATTTTCTTCAATGCCAGGCAGTGTTCCAGGTGCTGGGGATTCGCTAGTTAATAAAATAGAAAAGACAAGATCCTGCCAACATGGAACCTATATTCTTGTAGACGATAGAACAGACCCACTGGCCATTTGGCAGTTTTCCTAGAAGCCCAGAGAATTCCCCAGGAGAAGTGTCCCAAGGCATATCTGTGCCTCACAGCCAACATTTTCATGTGCTTACTCTGTGCAGGTGCTTGATAAGTAGAGAGAAGCTTCTCTGCTGTCAATCATGCTGATTCAGGTTAACACACATGCTAAGTCGAATTGACATGCATGCAGTCAAGAAAGGAAGGCTTCCTGGAAGAAGGGACATTCCAGCAGAACCCTAAAGAATTTGAAGGAGGAGGAAAGGAAATGAGGAGGCATGAGAAGAGAGAGAAGGTGTTCTAGGCTGAAGAGAAGAGCGTGCGAGCCTGGCGGGGAGCCAGCTAGAGCATGGCACGTTTGGAAAGCTGAGCTTCCAGCTAGCTGGGTGACAGTGTGAGATGCAGAGAGAGGCACAAGATTTGAGACTGATTTTTTAGCTCTCTGTGTGGCAGCTTAAAGAATGGAGCAAAGGGGAAGGAGACCAGTAGGGTGAACCCTGTCGATCTGATTGTGAAATCCTGTCTACCAGGCATTGGCTAATTGTGGTTACCATGGCAACATTAGACCACAGACCCAGAAGCATCTAGTCAACCTTTCTTATTAAATACTAGAGGCCCAGTGCACGAATTCGTGCATGGGTGGGGTCCCTCTGAGTGGCCTGCGGGGATCAGGCTGAAACCCATAGGCCAACACCACCTGCACCTCCTACCTGCCGCTCCCACTCATCCCAGCCCCACTGCACCTGCTGCAGGCTTGCGCCCAATCAGTCCTGATCCTGAGAGGCTCATGCAGCACTTGCCAGCCGTGAGCCCTGCGTCTGGCGCCCTCCCAAGGGGAGTGGCCTGCAGGATCAGGCTGAAACTGGCTCTCCCGCAACCTGCAAGGGGTCCCAGATTGTAAGAGGGTGCAGGCCAGACTGAGGGGCCCCACTGGTGCACGGGTGCACGAACGGGGCTGGGGAGGGACCACAGGAGGGCTCCAGGGAGTGTCTGGCCCCGATTTGCCCAGTCAGGGGTGCAGGAGGTTGGCCAGCCAGGGAGGGGCTGCGGGAGGGCTCCAGGGTGTGTCTGGCCTATCTCACTCAGTCCCAATTGGCCAGACCCCAGCAGCAAGCTAACCTACCGGTTGGAGCATCGGCCCCCTGGTGATCAGTGCACGTCATAGCGAGTGGTTGAGTGGCCTTAGCATATCATTAGCATATTATGCTTTGAATGGTTGAACAGTTGACGGGTCACCAGACGACTGGATACTTAGCATATTAGGTTTTTCTCATATAGGATCATGACACTAAGAACAAGGCTGGAAAACAGATTTACTGACTTTCCTACTGGCAGTGTGGAAACTCACCCCCTCCACAATTTTTATAACATATGTAGTGATAAATATACTTAACAAAATTTAACATTTTAGCCATTTGAAGAGTATAGTACAGTGGTATGAAGTACAATCACAATATTGTGCATCCATCCCCACTTTCATTTCCAGAATTTTTCATCATACCAAACTGAAACTCTGTACCCATTATCACTTCCATCACCCCTTCCCTCAGCCCCTGGCAACCAACATTCAACTTCCTGTCTGTCTAGGTGCCTCATATAAGTAAAATCATGTAGCGTTTGTCTTTTTGTCACTTAGTGCAATGTCCTCAAGGTTCTTCCATGTTGTATTATGTGTCAGGATCTCCTGCCTTTTTAAGGCTGAGTAATATCCACTGTGTGTCTTTACACATTGTGTTTATCCATTCATTCACCAATGGACACTTTGGGCTATTATCAATAATGCTTGCTACAAATATGGGTGTACAAATACCTGTTTGAGTCCCTTATTAATTAACAATTTAAATTCGATATATATCTTCAATCAATTACATGTAATGGTTGCATCCCATTGCCTACATCAGTGCCTGGCACATAGCAAGGATTTAATAAACATATGTGAAATTAACAGCCAAATGAGTGAATAAGTGAAAGAGTGAACCCCAAATTGGATACCAACGCAGACAGAGCTATACTATTTGTCCCATGGGTGCCGGTCGTGGTGCCTTTACACCAGGGCGCTGAGTCATTTGAGAAACTAACCTCTTTGGAGCCCATCCAAGTAGAGAAGAAAACACTTCCCCTGCCTTGTTTGTCACCTTTGCCTCCAATTGTTGCCCCACGGGAGGCCCAGCTGCCTGAAGTCTCCGAGTTAGTCACGGGAGACCAATTCGAGGGGGCAGAGCTGAGGCAGTCAGAGAAGGAATTCTTGACTGCAATGTCTGAGGAACACTCAGTACATTCCTGCCCATGAGACAATAATAACATTCCCAGCCAACATTTTCATGTGCTTACTCCGGGCAGGTGCTTGATCAGCAGCACCTCATTTAACTGTTAAGTAAGCCTGAATCAGGCACTGTAAACCTCCTCACTTTATAAAACAAAACCCAAAGGCACAGAGAAATTGATCAACTTGCCCATGGTCACCCAGCTGGAGAAGGTGAAGCCAAGGCTGAGTCCAGGCACTCGACTCCAGAGCCAAAAAGAAGGCACCAGCAACCGCTCAGGCTGCGAGCAATTGTCAGTGGTGTTGAGGTTAACCAGCATCCTTTTAAAACAATTGTTTCCTGAGTCTGAATAATATTTATTGAACACATTTTGGAAAACACACACAAAAATTTAAGCTACTTAATCCCACCAAAAACCATAACCACTTTTAACATATTAGAATGTTTCCTCACAGTGGTTTCTTCTTACTTATATATATAACCAGTCGGCCCTCCATAGCCACAGGGTCCACATCTGAGGATTCAAGAACCACAGTGGAAAACTATCCCCAAAAATGTTACCTTGTTGCTGATGTGTACTATGCAGTTGGGCCTATCATAGCTATGCCTGTACTGACTTCTTTTTCTTGTCTCTGTTCCCTAAACAGTACAGTATAACAACAATTTACATAGCACTGACTTGGTGTTACACATGATAAATAATCTAGAGATGATTTAAAGTATGCGGAAGGATGTGAGTAGGGTACATACAAATACCACCCCATTTCATATAAGGGATTTGATTGGTTCTAGAACCAATCTCCCGTGGGTATCAGGGAATGACTGTACTAGTGTCTTTATTCTCTTAGGAAAGAGGCATCAGTTCTTCCCATCCCGATAACCTGCCTTCTCATCCACTCTTCCTGCCTTCCTGCCAAGTGTTGCGATAAAAGGGGATGTTAGAGTAGAATAATGATGGCAGTTGACGCGGAGTGTTCACCGGGGCACCCCTGTGCTGGGAAGCACTTGGCACGCGTTATCTCGTGTAGTTCCCAGCCACTGTACTAGTGCACACTTTACTGTTATTTTGCTTGTTTTACTGTTGAGGAGCCTGAGACTTAAGATTTCACATGTGTGCCGAAACCGGTTTGGCTCAGTGGATAGAGCGTCGGCCTGCGGACTGAAAGGTCCCAGGTTCGATTCTGGTCAAGGGCATGTACCTGGGTTGCGGGCACTCCCTCAGTGGGGGATGTGCAGGAGGCAGCTGGTCGATGTTTCTCTCTCATCGATGTTTCTAACTCTCTATCTCTCTCCCTTCCTCTCTGTAAAAAATCAATAAAATATATTAAAAAAAGATTTCACATGTGGCTCTTCCTCTCCCCCTTCCCTTACTGAATAACTCAGTCCTAAAGCCATGGGGTGAAGGCTAGGTATTCAGATGAGGGGGGCTGGGAGGAGGGATCTAGACCAGGGGTGGGCAAACTTTTTGACTCGAGGGCCACAGTGGGTTCTTAAACTGGACCGGAGGGCCGGAACAAAAGCATGGATGGAGTGTTTGTGTGAACTAATACACATTCAAAGTAAACATCATAAAAGGGTACGGTCTTTTTTTTTTTAGTTTTATTCATTTCAAACGGGCCGGATCCGGCCCGCGGGCCGTAGTTTGCCCACGGCTGATCTAGACCAAGTGCTGGAGCCCCCACTTCACCCCAAACAGGTGAAGAGGATGTTTTCATGAAAGTAGAAGGCCCTTGGTTCAGGGGTGACTCAGTGTGAGGCGTTCAGACACTGGGCATGGTGAGCAACACCCACAGTGCTTTGGGGGAGGCTCTGGTGGGGCAATAAAACCAAGCATGGTGAGGGCCGAGGGGTGACATGGGACATCAGAGGCCAAGGAAGGTGAGGAAGGCAGTGTGCGCGTGAGTGGGGTGCTAGGGCCCGAGCCTGGCGGGACAGCCTCTGTCTGAGGAGGGGTACCGGCGGCAGTGGGAGATTGGTCACATAGAGAGGGGGGTCAATGTGAGACACACCTCTCCCTGTTGGAGAAAAGAACTATAAATAAAGGGGGGAAACTAGCCTGAGTCCTCACATGTGGGTTGGCTTGAGGTCTTGGTATGAGCTCATTGTTTTCAATAGTGCAGGTCACTATAGAAATAATATATACATATAGATGTAAATATATGAATGTATGTTCAGTATAACCCTAGCTCTGTTCACCTGGAGGGCTTGGGAGTGGCAATTCCCCAACTGTAATGAGCAAATGTCAGTTTCTAAATCCATTCTCTGCTGAAAAGAACCAGTGCTCCAGGGACAAATAGTGAGGACAAGGGGAGGATACGCTGAGCCTAGAGTATTCCTACACCCGTCTTATAATAAGCAAGGAAGCGATCAAAGACTGAAGGTTGCCTGCCCAGTCCTGGCCCAGCACAGGGCCCTGCCCGCAGCAGGTGGTCAGTACTTGCTGAAGTGTGTTCTCACCTGTGAACCCCCTGAAGTTCGCTGGCCACCTCAGTCCCTGAAACTGAGAGTATTGTGTCCTTTGTCCCTGAGCAAGGAGAGCAAAGTTCCTGGCACTGTGCGTGCGGTATTACAGCTTCCTGGACTTCCCCAGAGATGGCTCCAGACACGGCTGAGCTGAGTCTGTGACGTCCGCTGGAGAGATTTGGACTCTTCCCACAGGAGGGCGAAGGCCAGAGGGCCAGGGCTTAGTGGCTGCAGGGGCGGGGAAGGCCGAGGGTGCCGAGGGTCCTGGCAAGCACAGACACTGGGGGGCTGCCTTCCCTCAGGAGGAATCACACAGCTGCTCCTAACAGTTTAACTTTCTGATTCTCAGGTGTTAGGATGGGAGATGATGGGGTTTTTGTTTGTTTGACTGTTTAATATTTTTATTCTTAAATTACAGTTGGTGTACAATATTATATTAGTTTCAGGTATACAATCCTGTGGTTAGACATTTATGGAACTTATGAACTGATCAGCCTGGTAAATCTTATAACGATCTGACACCATACACAGGTATTACAGTGTTATTGACTATATTCTCTATTGTACTTTACATCCCCATGACTAGTCTATAACTGCCCATTTATACTTCTAAATCCTTTCACTTTTTCCACCCATCTCGCCTTCCTCCCTCCCACCTGGCAACCATCAAAATGTTCTCTGTATCAATGAATCTGCTTCTGTTCTGCTTACTTGTTTATTGTGTTCTTTAGATTCCACATATAAGTGAAGTCATCTGGCATTTGCCTTTCTCTGTCTGACTTATCTCACCCAGCACAACACCCTCCAGGTCCATCCACGTTGTTGCAGATGCAAGATTTACCCTTTTTCATGGCTGAGTCACATTCCCTTGTATCCATACACCACTACTTATTACCCACACATCTATTGGTGGACACCTATGTTGCTTCCATATCTTGGCTATTATAAATAACTAGTGGCCTGGTGCATGAAATTTGTACATGGGTGGGGCAGGGGGGGGGGGGCGGGGGAGTTCCCTCAGCCCAGCCTGCACCCTCTCCAATCGGGAGCCCCGTAGGGGATGTCCAACTGCTGGTTTAGGCCCGATCCCACAGGAATCAGGCCTAAACTGGCAGTTGGACATCCCTCTCGCAATCTGGGACTGCTGGCTCCTAACCACTCACCTACCTGATCACCCCTAACCCCTCTGCCTGCCTGCCTGATCTTCCCTAACTGCCTCTGCCTGCCTGATCACCCCTAACTGCCCTCACTTGCCAGCCTGATCTTGGCCCAACTGCCCTCCCCTGCCGGCTGATCTCACCCCCAACTGCCCTCCTCTGCTGGCCTGGTTGGCCCCAACTGCCCTCCCCTGCTGGCCTGATCTTGCCCCCAATGGCCCTCCCCTGTTGGCCTGATCTCGCCACCTACTGCCCTCCCCTACCAGCCTCATCTTGCCCCCAACTGCCCTCCTCTGCTGGCCTGATCACCCCTAATGGCTTGGCCCCCACCACCATGGCTTTGTCCAGAAGGAAGTTGGATGTCCAGAAGTTGGCCGGTCTACCCAATCTAATTAGCATATTACCCTTTTATTAGTATAGATAGATTACATAGGGTAGGATTGCTCAAATTGGGGTGGGGGGGGGGGACTTTTTCAGTAGGAGGAGATGCTCTTGGCAGACAAAAATACATAATCCCTATATCTGGACTGATAGCCAGCCATATGCACTATACTGCCAAACTGGTCATTAAAAAATTGAACCGCTTTCTTACACCTTAACCAAACAGCTGTTGCCCTTAAAACCCTTCCTTAGGTTCTGCCTTCACAGTTCACCCAGATTAGGTTCTGATTGGTTGGTTTCTATGCCAGCCAGCGTCAAAAGTTCCGCCTCTTAGACAGCCATTGGCTCCTCACTCTTCACCCAGATTTGGTTCTGTTTGGTTTCTATGCCAGTCAGTATCTCTGGGCCTATCAATGGGCCTGATCAGAGAGGCAGGGCTGATCAGCAGCCCCAGCAGAGGCCCGAGAGAAAGAGAGGTGTGGCTGCTGGCCAGGCCCCAAGAGAAAGAGAGAGGTAAGGGCTGATCAACAGCTGCCACGGAGGCTACGGATCAGACTCTGCTTCTCTCTTCAGACCTCTCTTCGGGCCTGATCTGCAGCCCCCTCAGCAGTCAGTGCTGGGTCGCCACAGCAACCCAGTAGTGACTGCAGGACTGACTTCCAGTCAGTCGAGTCTTCGGTCATTGTGGATGCTACGGTCCTGGGTTTTTATATATTAGGACGCTTCAATAAACATATGGGTGTACACTAGTACATCTTTTCAATTTAGTGTTTTCAGTTTCTTTGAATGAAGACCTATAAATGAAATTGCTGGGTTTTTCTTTATCTCTTTCTATCGCCTTTGTTTTAAAGTCTATTTTGTCTGATATAAGTATTGCCACCCCAGCTTTTTTAAATGAAGTATATTTCAGTTTGTGTGTGTCTTTCAATCTGAAGTGAGTCCCTTGTAGATAGCATATGTAAGGGTCTTGTTTTATTATCCACTTAGCCACCATATGCTTTTGATTGGTGCATTTAACTCACTTGCATTTAAAGTAATTGCAGCCCTGGCTGGTTTGGCTCAATGGATAGAGTGTTGACCTGTGGACTGAAGGGTCCCGGGTTCGATTCCGGTCAAGGGCACATGCCCGTGTTGTGGGCTTAATCCCCAATAGGGTACATGCAGGAAGCAGCCAATCAATGATTCTCTCTCATCCTGATGTTTCTCTCTCTCTCTCTCTCTCTCTCTCTCTCTCTCTCTCTCTCTCCCTCTCCCTTCCACTCTGAAACCAATAAAAATATATTTTAAAAAAATTTAAGTAATTGCTGACCCAAGTTTCCATCAATGGATGAGTGGATAAAAAAGCTGTAGCAGCCCTAACCGGTTTGGCTCAGTGGATAGAGCGTCAGCCTGTGGACTGAAAGGTCCCAGGTTTGATTCCAGTCAAGAGCATGTACCTTGGTTGTGGGCACATGCCCAGTTTGGGGTGTGCAAGAAGCAGCTGATCAATGTTTCTCTCTCATCGATGTTTCTAACTCTCTATCCTTTTCCCTTCCTCTCTGTAAAAAATCAATAAAATATATTTTTTAAAAAGCTGTAGTACATTTACACAATGGAATACTATGCAGCTCTTTAAAAAGAAAGATCTCTTACCCTTTGCAATTGCATGGATGTTCCTGGAGGTTATTATTCTAAGTAAAATAAGCCAGTAGAGAAAGACAAGTACCATATGACTTCACTCATCTGCAGAATTTAATGAACAAAATAAACTAATAAATAAAATAGAAACAGACTCATAGATAGAGAACAGACTGACAGCTGTCAGGAGTGGAGGGGCGGGGTGCGGTGGTTTACAGGGCTGGGTAATAAAGGTGAAGGGATTAAGAAAAAAAAAAAACACCAAAAAAATAAAACCTCACAGACACAGACAACAGTATAGTGATTACCAAAGGGAAAGGGGGCGGAGAGAGGTAGCAGAGAGTAAAGGAGGGATATATGGTGATGGAAGGCTTTAAGTGGGATGTGAACACACAATATACAGATGCTGTATTATAGAATTGCACCCCTGAGACCTATATAATTTTATTAACCAATGTCACCCCAATAAATTCAATAAAAATAAAAAATGAAGTAATTGTTGATGGATATGTATTTATTGTCATTTTATTATTTATATTTTTCTCTTCTTCTTCTCTGCTTCTTGATCTTTAAGAAGACCCTTTAACATTTCTTGTAATACTAGTTTGGGGGTGATGAACTCCTTTAGCTTTCTCTTTTCTGGAAAGCTCTTTATCTGTCCTTTGATTCTAAATAATAACTTTGCTGGGTAGAGTAATCTTGGTTATAGGTCCTTCCCTTTCATTACTCTGAATATTTCATGCTAATCCCTTCTGGCCTGCAAAGTTTCTGTTGAGAAATCAGCTGACAGTCTAATGGGAGCTCTGCTTTTCTCTCATTGCTTTTAAAATTCTCTCTTTGTCTTTAACATTTGGTATTTTAATTATGTGTCTTGGTGTGGCCTTCTGTAGGTTCATCTTGTTTGGGATTCTCTATACTTCCTGAACTTTTATTTCTATTTTCTTCACCAAGTTAGAGAAGTTTTTCATCATTTTTTTCAGATAAGTTTTCAATTTCTTGCTCTCTCTTTTCTCTGTCTGGTATGCTTGAAGTTGTTCCAGAGGCTCCTTACACTATCCTAATTTTTTTTTTTAATTCTTTTTTCTTTTTGCTGTTGTGATTGGGTATGTTTTACTTCCTTATCTTCCAAATTGCTGATTTGATCCTTGCTTCATCTACTCAAAATGTTGATACATTTTTGACTATTTTTAAAATTTTTTCCTATCTCCATTTTTGCCGGGGTTCATGTCCCAGCATCAAGAAGGGTTCAGGAATCTGGAAAAGGGGCTGCGTGTAGATGACATAGAAATCCAGAGACTAATAAAGAGTCCGGAGATGAGTTATAATTTTGAAAGGCATTGGGGGTCAGAGGACCTTCAGCTAAAGGAACTGAAGAGTACCACCTTATCTAGGACCCTTGCTTTTATTAACACAATTAGTCCTAAGGCAAGGTGGAGATAATACACTTCAAAGGGTAAGGTTTCAAAGGGTACAGAGGCATTGTCAGTTTGGGGAATAGCCTACGGCTGTTCAGGTGCTTGGCCAGTAGGAGGCAATAACATGTAGATTAAGATGCCCTTTAACTGTCTGGCAGCCACAGTTTCCTATTCAGGTTTGGGGAAATGCCTTTAGCCATTCCCAACAGGTGACTACATGTGTGACTCAATCCTGTTGAGTCCCCAAGTCTCATCAACCTTTTGATGAAACTCTTGAAATTATGACATGCTGGAACTTGTTCCAGGCACATTTTTATGTTTCCTATCCCTTTGTTGAAGTTCTCACTATGTCTCTCTACTTTTCTCCTAAGTTCGTTGAGCATCCCTACAACCAATGTTTTGAACTCTGCATCTGGTAGATTGCTGGTCTCCATTTTGTTTAGTTCTTTTTCTGGACTTTTGTTCTGTTCTTTCATTTTGGACATGTTTTTTGGTCTTCTCATTTTGCCTGCCTCCCTGTGTTTGTTTCTATATAAAAGGTAGAGCTACTAGCTCTCCAGGTCTTGGTAGAGTGGTCTTAGGTGGTAGATATTCTGTAGGGTTCAGTGGTGCAGCCTCACCAGTCATCAAACTGGGTGCTCCAAGTGTGCCCCCATATTGGCTGTGTGCACTTTCTTGTTGTAGTTGAGCTTTGACTGCTGTTGGCATGTCAATGGGAGAGGTTTAATCCCAGGCCATTAGGATGTGAGGACTGGCCGAGACCACCATGGAGGACCTGCTATGCAGGGGCTGACCTCATGGAGCAGAACTCTTTTTAGTGGGGCTCAGGTTCCCACCATGTCCACCCTTTGAGTGTTGAGTGTATCGCTTGTGGAGGTTGTTGGGGCCAAAGCTATCTGGCTCTGGGGCCTCCTGGGAGGTGCAGACCACAGTCAGTTGCTGCCTGTGCCCTGCCCAGGACCACCCAGCATGAGCTACAGATCAATCTGCAGATGGTTGCTACATGTGCTGGGATTGGAGGTGCCCAGGAGAGGCCAAGCTGCAAACCAAGGCCAGTTGACACTAGTCCCAAGCCTGGGACAACTTAGCAAGAGGTACGGGGCATGTAAAGGCCAAATGCTGTTTGTTTGAGAGATTTTAGGAGAGTTGGCAGCATGAGCCAAGACAGACCATTTGTAAGGAAATTCTTGGGCTTGGGTGGGCTGGCAAATTGGGTGGGGTAGAGTCTCAGGGAATCACCAGGGCAGGGCTAACAGTGTGAGCCAGATTGACGGAGACTCATATATGGCACCCACCTGCCAGCTCTGTGGGGGGGAGGGCTCAGAAAAGGAACAATGGCCTCTGTCAGCACTTCTGTCTGGGAGAAAGCTGCCCCCCCCCCCCCGCCCCCAGCTCTCACCCTGATGCCAAACAATTCAGTTCCTCTCCATAGGTCCCTGGTACCTTTTGAGCTACAGCCCCAGCACTGGAGCTCAGAATGAATGAGCCCATGTAAGTCTGTGTGTGGACCCTTTAAGAGGAATACCTGGGATTCCAGCAGCCCTCTGACTCACTCAGCCACAATCTCCCCTGGTCTTTGCAGCCAGAAGTTTTGGTGAATTCTCTTCCAGCACTGGAACCTAGGTGTGGGGCCCTGGTGGGAGGTTGGGACCCCTTGCTCCTCAAGAGGGGACCTCACAGCCAATATATCCCTCCCAATTTTTTTTAAAATATATTTTATTGATTTTTTACAGAGAGGAAGGGAGAGAGATAGAGAGTTAGAAACATCGATGGGAGAGAAACATCGATCAGCCGCCTCCTGCACATCTCCCACTGGGGATGTGCCCGCAGCCCAGGTACATGCCCTTGACCGGAATCGAACCTGGGAACCCTCAGTCCGCAGGCCAACGCTCTATCCATTGAGCCAAACAGGTTTCGGCTCCCTCCCAATTTTTAACCACCACATGTGGGTGTGGGACCAGCCCATTCTGCATCTCTGCCCCTCCTACCAGTCTCTGTTTGGCTTCTTTTTTATATTCTTAGTTATAAGACTCCTGTTCAGCTAAATTTCAGGTAGTTCTGAATGATAGTTGTTCTGTAGTTTAGTTGTGATTTTGATGTGGTTGTGGGAGGTTTCGAGTTACCTACTCCACCTTCATTACCAGAAGTCCTGTTTGGTTTTTCTCCCACTTCCTGAAAAGTCTCATGTAACCATTTAAACAACGGTCTTTTGGATTTTCTATTTGGTTGAAATTCTTAACATCTATCAAGATACTTGTTTAACCTGTACCCCTAGTGGATTGAAAGCAAAAAGGTAAACTCAGAAAGAAATTCTATCCACTGAGCCAAACCTAGCTAGGTTTGGCTTAGCGGATAGAGCATAGGCCTGCAGACTGAAGGGTCCAGGGTTCAATTTCAGTGAAGGGCACATGTCCAGGTTGTAGGCTCAATCCCCAATAAGGGGCGGGCAGACAGAGTGTCACATAAAGGAAAGTGGGCCCTTTTGGGCTATTTCACAGTGACATTTCTAAAAGACATGCCTTTTAAAATATATATATATTTCTTTATTGATTTCAGAGAGGAAGGAAGAGGGAGAGAGAGAAAAGCATCAGTGATGAGAGAGAATCATTGATCAGCTGCCTCCTGCACTCCCTACACTGGGGATTGAGCCCACAACCCAGGCATGTGCCCTTGGCCAGAATTGAACCTAGAACCCTTCAGTCCGCAGGCTGACGCTCTATCCACTGAGCCAAACTGGCTAGGGCAAGACATGCCTTTCTTGACGAGGTAGTTTGCTTCAACATGCATGCCTTTCTGCAGTGTGACTTTTGCCATTCCTCCTATCAAGTCATGGGGCCCATATCCTTCTGCTGAGTCCTGCCTGGCTTGTGACTTGTTTGTCAATAGGATGCAGGAGAAGTAATAATGAATGACTCCTAGGCTTTGGCAGTCAAGGCCTCTTGGAACCCAGCTGCCATGCTATTAAGAATTGGTCTGGCCTACAAGGATGAGGATCCATAGAGAACAGAGAGACTTCTGCTGATGGCCAGTGCCCCTGCCAGCCACTTGAGGGAGGCCATCTTTTCCCTCCCCAGCTGGGCTCCCATCTGACTCCACCAGGCAAAAATGCAGCAAAACCACCAACCTGAGCCCAGCCCAGATGGCATAGTCAAGAGCAAATAAATGGTTGTTGATTTAAGTCACCAAGTTTTAGGGGTGGGAGACTGTTAGTTCACTGGAAAGAAAACTAAAACACATGCTAAAGCTAGCTGATTCTCTAGCACTATCGGGTGTTAGATTTACAGAGTCTCTATCTCTTTTCTCCATTGCATGGGCCAGGGTCCCAGGAAGCAGTGGATATAAGTGTCCCATCTCAGTGAGCCAGGGAGGGATGAAGACAAGGATGCAACCTAGCAACCACACCTGGAGAATCCAGTGAGCACCTGAACGCCCTTCAGCATGAGTCAGGTGCTGTAGGAATCCAAACCTAGGAAAACTTACACCCAAGACGGATAGATAAGACTCATAAACATAAAACAATGGCAGGCAACTCACTCATATAAGCCTGTAAAGGGACACGTGTGAGTTCACAGAACGAGGCTGCCACTGTCAGGGAAAGACTGCAGATGGACTCGGGGCTTGAACAGGCCTGGAGGATGGGAATGACAGATCTGGGAGAGAACATTTAGGTGTGTGTATGGGTGATACCCTGTAAGTTGGCATAAAGATTTAAATAAACTTGCTGAGGAGATGGGCAGAGGTGATGCTGAGAGAAGGAAGACACCGCCTGGCCAGAGTGAGAGAGGTCTTGGCCTTCTCACTCACTCGGTGCTGCCTCTGAAGTTCACTGGGACATTTGGGTGACATTCGGGAGTTGACACCAGTACAGCCTGCTTAGCATCTCCACATGTAAAGTTCTGAGGAAAGAGGGTAAGTCCAAGAAGGAGCCTGTCGTCAAAGCAGGACCCGCCTGGAGAAGGATGCAAGGCTGGGCCGGGTTCCAGGGACTTGGCTGACTGTGGCACTGTTTGCATGTATGGCCACATGCTGTGGCTCAGCCCTGACTGTCCCATCCATCAAGCTACTTCCTAAACCACCGCCCACACTTGGCACAAAGAGAAGCATCACCTGCCCGGGAAGCGTCCTTGGCATTCCCAGAGCCAGGCTCTGCCCTGGGGAAACCCGTCATGACGTCTCTCTGCCAATCCACACCTTTCCAGCCTTCCTCCTCCCTGCCAGGCTCCTGGGTGTGGCTTCAGCCATGCCAGGGCGCTGACCTCACTAGGAGGCTGCTCCCATTCCACCCCGAAAACAGGATGGTTCCACCCACCAACCGCCTTACCGTGGGAGGAGCCATTTAGGACTGTACCTCCCCTGAGGGAAGCTAAACAGTCAGTATCCTTACTTCCCATTTCCAGGTGGAGAACTGAGTCATGGACTTGACCTACCAGGGCATTCAAAACACTTCAGTGACTCAGTGACATCCCAGCCCCACCAAGTTCAGCCCACAGCTGTGACCTCAGGCACCCGGCTCTGTTCTCACTGTCTCATTGACATGGGGTCTAGCTGCTGCCAGAACCTTTGCCTAAGGCTCTGCTGTGGTTCTGGGATTCTGCCTCTCAGATCCTGTTAATGTCCCAACATAACATGGATGGTTATCTACGTACTGGAGGCCCGGTGCACACATTTGTGAAGGAGCGCAGCCCTCGCAGCCTGCTTTGTCCAGAAGGTCCTCTGGACGGTCGTTCTGCTGTTCGATCTAATTAGCATATTAGCTCTTTATTATATAGGATGACGAGATGAGATACCATCCAATGTGTGAATCTGTGTAGGTCCATCCATCAGTGTCAGTGCATTCCCTCTGCTGATAGGTAAAAATCCCCAACAAAGAATAAACAAGCTAAGACCATAAATCTAACGCAGACCCAATCTCTAAGGAGCATGCATGCCAGACACAGGTGGCCAGCGAGGCCAGGTGCCTGTTCAGTGTGACCCTTGGATACATATCCTGTTGGACTCTAATTGGCTCTCAGCGGTGTTTGTACAGTGTCCAGGGGAGCCTCACAAGCTACATTTCTTTCTTCCCGGAGGGTAAAGGAATAAGGCTATTAAGCACTTGTGCTGGGAGGGGCACTACAGGTTATATCTATACTAATAATAGGGTAATATGCTAATTAGACTGGGTCAACCAGACATCTTCCAGTCTGGTCCTCTTTCTGGACAAAGCCAAGGTGGTGGGGGCCAAAGCAGAGGCAGTTAGGGGCGATCAGGCCAGCAGGGGAGGGCGGTTAGGGGCAATCAGGCAGGCAGGCAGGTGAGCAGTTAGGAGCCAGCAGTCCCTGATTGAGAGAGGGGTGTTCGACTGCTGGTTTAGGCCCAATCCCACAGGGATGGACAGTCAGACATCCCCCAAGGGGTCCCAAAGTGGAGATGGTGCAGGCCAGGCTGAGAGAACACCACCCCCCACCCCCCTACCCCCCCACCACCCCACGAATTTCGTGCACCCAGCCTCTAGTAGTATTATAAACTGTCACCACAGCGAGGTGCTGCTCCGCCTGCAGATGGGGACACCGAGGCTACACACTTTGGACAGAGCCTCAGCATCCCTCACACAGGCGGGCCATGCAGGGCTGCAGGCTGGCCCAGGACCTTTCCGGCGCCCCTCCCACTCCTCCAGGCCTGGATCCCAGCAAGCCCCTACCTCCTGCCTCAGTCTCACCATCCTCTCGGCCTAGAGTACCCACAATCCACTGGGCAGATCGCTCCCATCTTTCCTCGGGCCTGGAGCTGGTAAGCCCCGCCGACTGACCCCACAACGACCCTCCTATAGCTGCCTCCCTCTCGGGGGCCTCCAGTGGCCTTGTTCCGCATCCCACTCACCCGCCCCGCACAGAACACACAGCGGTCCCACTAGGGGTCGCCGAGTGCCTTCTCCACCCTCCGCCCAGCGCCCAGCGCCCCAGACGCGACCCGACCCCCGCGGTTCGGCAGGCGAGGGCCCGGGAAGAACCGATGTGCCCAGAAACCTCCTGGGCCCGGGGACTGCGAGGCGCCCAGCCTGCCAGCGCGGGCCCTGTCCCCAAATCTGGCCCTGTCTTCTCCCAGGAAGACCCAGCCCGGTTCGCCCGGCACAGCACTCGCCGCGGGACCGCGGGGTCGCGGCCAACCCTGCCCGCCAGGCCTCGGCCCCCGCGGCAGGAGGGCGCCCGCCCCGCCGCCCATCTCCTCCCGACCCGGACTCCTCCCCGCCCACCCCGCTCTCGCCTCTCCTCCTCCCCACGCGCCCTGCTGCTGTCCTCCGCCCCGCCCTACCGAACCCCTCCTCTTCTCCGACCCTTTCTCGCCTCTCCCCCCCGAGCCTCCCCCTGCCCACCATTCCGCGCCCCCTTCCTGCCCCGCCCCAGCCGCGTCCCCGCACCCCCGCACCCCGCGTCCCCGCGGCGCAGTCTCGGGCGGCGCACGTCACCACCCGCCCCACCTCCTTCCCAGCCCACGGTCCCGGCTGCACCCCGGCCGGTCCTCCCGGGACCTGCGGCCCGAGGCGCGGAATCGGAGCGTCACGGGCTCTAGCCGCGCGGAAAGGCGCTCCCGGGGCGGAAGGAGCCAGAGGACGGGCGGGTCCAGACACCGGGCATTTAGCCGAAATCCGGGAGTTGACGTTCGTCGCGTGCGCTTAGCTCTGCATGACTTTCCCATAAACGATGTCGCTTGGCCCGAGCACATCCCAGTGAGCGGTGGTTCCGGGCGCCCGCGGAGAGGACGTGCCTGGGGGAGGCGAGGGCTGGGCCAGGCGCGACCCGCTGCCGCCGTCAGCACCCGGGCACGCTGACCTCGGGTGATTGTTCTCGGTCGCCCTCGTTCCAAGAGTTCCGATAGCTGAACTGAGAGGCAGGGGTGAGGGAGGATGTTTCGGTGGAAGAAGCCGAGAGAAAGGCAAAAACCCAGAAGTTTGCCTTGGGGTCTCTTCTGCTCTAAGGGAGGCTGCTCTAAGGGAGGAATTTGCATTTTGAAAAGAACGCCAAAGAGAGAAAAGCCTTGGGAGCTGCGATGAACGGCAGAAACCCTAGGCGGGCAGCGCCTTCTGTGTGCGTGTCCCCACGGAACCGGCACGGAACCGGCACCGGCGCTCGGTGCGTCCCTGCCGCCTCGCCTCACTGTCTTGCAAGTGCCGCTCAAATTACAGCGCAGAAACCAGCAGTGCAGCCAGGGCACACCCCGAACAGAGGCCTGAAGTAAACGCCTAGTGAGGACGGGTCCCCTCCTCCGGACCTTCCGTCGCGGGTGACCAGCCCCCTGGACCTGCCCAGGCGCTGCAGCTGGTTCCTCCAGGTATTGGTGGAGCTCCCCTCCTCCACTCAAGGCCTCCTTCTATTAGGGGCAGAAATAGAATATTGGGGACCAGCTATAATAAGAAGAAATATGAGTCATGCTCTGTTAACCGTGATGGTTCTGTTCTGATTAGAGAAAGCACATTCTAACATGCCTGGGAGTTGTATGCCCTGGGCCGTGGGAGCTAACACAGGTGCGCAGTCCGTCCTCCTGTCCCGAGAACTGCCTGTCATTATGGAAGGATTTACAACCTCGTGGCTGAAACAGTCTAGTCCCCGGGGCACCCACCCTTTACAACCCCCAGCCCCTATTGCCTCTAATCTGGTCCCAGTGCCCCGCCCAGGCGCCTGCCCTCTGCCACACTCCCCAGCACCGATGGCTTGTAGCCTGTAATGATTATACCGTGCCTACTTTCCCAGGCCTGTAATGCCTACTTTCCCACTAATCTTTGTCCTTCTACCCAATATAAGAGGCTGGCGTATGGGGAGAGGCAGAGCAGATAGTTGTGGATGACATGCTGCTCTCCCGTACTGCCCCATTATTGGAATAAACGCTCATATAGGATTCAACCCTGTCTCTGCGAAATTGGCTCAAGCAGTGACAGGCAGCCGGGACCCCTTGGTTGTCTGGTTACACTTCCTAGTGAGGCCCCCTCACACTTTCACAGCCTGCTTTTTCCCCCTCGCTCT
The DNA here is from genome assembly GCF_964212035.1 of Myotis nattereri. Lineage (NCBI taxonomy): Eukaryota > Metazoa > Chordata > Mammalia > Chiroptera > Vespertilionidae > Myotis > Myotis nattereri. The sequence goes on from NC_138080.1 coordinate 11,927,555, forward strand.
CATCAGAGTCTCCAACCTGACTGTCCCTTTAGGTTTAAACACAGATGCACGTTCAGGTGGTCCAGGTGGCCCCCGAGTTCCTAGACGGGCCCAGGTCCTGCTGCTGCGCCTCTGCCTGTGGGTCTGGAGGCGTTCAGCTAGGAAGCATCTAAAACACGGCGCTGGGTGTCTCACCTTTATCTTGTTTTACTTCTTTTCTCCCACACTAGACGGTAAGTTCCAGGACGGCAAAGAGTTGGTCTGTTTTTGTTCCTACTACATCCTCGGCACCTAGAACGGTGCCTGGCACACAATAGGGCCGCACGATTACTTACTGAAGGAAGAAGTAAATGAAATACAAGCCAAAAGTAAAGCAGAAGTGATAAATCCAATGCCATACAAAGTAAAACTCAAGGTGAAAACTAAATGGAGCAAAGGTTTATTTTGTATTATTTTAAAAGGAAGGGGGGAGGGCAACAGTCACAAAATGTTGGGTCTGGAATAGTCTGATATCAAGTTATTTAAAGTAAGAACTGTCAACACAAGACAGAAAACAGCAAACATTTATTTTACTTATTTTTTCAAGAACAGTTTATTGATTTTTAGAGAGAGAGGAAGAGAGAAGAGAGAAACATCGGTGTGAGAGCATAACATCGATCAGCACACCCCCTACCAGGGATGGAGCCCACAACCCGGGCATGTGCCAGGGCTTACGTCGATTTTGGAAAGTTAAACTCCCTCTCTCAGTCACACTTATTAGGCAAAAGATGATCTAGAAGACTTGTATAAAGTAACTAGTAACTTGAGTTAAGAGCTCTGCATCTACCTCTTCATTGTAGTAAAATACATATAAGCATAAAACTTAGCATTTTAGCCATTTTTAAATGTATGGTTCAGTGACATTAAGTATGTTCACATTGTTGTACAACCATCACCACCATCCATCTCCAGAACATTTTGTCTTCCCAAACTGAAAACGCCATGCCCCTTAAACAGTAATTACCCATTTCTCTCAACCACCAGCCCCTGGCAACCACCATCCTAATTTCTGACTCCGAATTTCACTACTCTGGGCACCCCATGTAAATGGAATCATACAATATTTGTCTTTTTGTAACTGGTTTATTTCATACAGCATAATGGTTTCAAGGCTCGTACACATGTTGAGGCATGTGTTAGAATTTCCTTCCAGACCAGAACGGACATGCCAAACAGAACATCGGTGGGATTGTGGGACCATCACAGCTGGCAGGAGAGCCAGGTGGCAGCGCTGAGGCATGTGGGCAGCTAAGGCTCACCTGAGCCTCGGGGTCATGGCAGCAGGGACAGGTTTGGATCCACTGAGTGGGTCCACTGAGGGGGCAAGACAGGTAGAGAGACACAGCAACTGGGTGCCTCTCGCACGTGCTGACTGGGGCCAGGAACGAGCCTGCAACCAAGGCATGTGCCCTTGCCGCAATCGAACCCGGAGCTCAGCCTGCAGACCGACACTCCAACCACTGAGCCAAACCAGCGAGGGCCCCCTTGGCTATTTTAAATAATGTTGCTGTGAACATGGGTGTGCAAGTACCTCCTCTCGTCCCTGCTTTCACTTCCTCTGGGTATACATATACATACCCAAAAGTGGGATTCTAGATCATATGGACCATTCCTTCTTTAATTTTTTGAGGAGCCACCATACTGTTTTCTACAGCAGCTGTACCATTTTATATTCCTGCCAGCAATGGACAGGGATTCCAATTTAGCTACATCCTTGTCTGCCCTTATTATTTTCTGTCTTTATTGTTTTTATAACAGCCATGTATTGGGTGGAAAGTGGGATCTCATTGCGGTTTCGATTTGCATTTCCCTAATAATTAGTGATGTTGAGCATGTTTTCATGTGCTTATTGGCCATTTGTATGTCTTCTTTTATTCAAGTCCGTTGACTACTTTTCAGTTGTTTTGCTTTTGTTGTTGAGTTGTAGGAGTTTGTTACATATTCTAGATATAATCCCTTATCAGAAATGTGACTTGCAAATGTTTTCTCTGTAATAAAATGTTTTCTCTGTAATATAATAAAAACTAGTAATTAACATATTAGTAATTGTATATTTGAAACTTGCTAAGAGAATAGATTTTTAAAGTTCTCATTATAAGAAAAACATTATAATCATGTGTGGTGATAGATGTTAACTAAACTTACTGGGGTGATCATTTCCCAATATATACATATATCAAATCATGTTGTACACTAAAACTAATGCAATGGTATATGTCAATTCTATCTCAATAGAATTTGTGGAATTCAACATAATGTCCTTGCATAGCTGGTGTCAATCAACACCAGTCAAATAAACAAGTTTCTCCTACACACACACACACACACACACATCTTCCCACCCACCCTCTACCCCACCAGCAAAACAAACAAACAAGCCAGTAATTAATAACAAAAGGTTAACCACTTGGAAATCTTAGAACCCTCTCCTTAACTCTTGGGACAAAGAGAAACTCAAGGCTGAAGTGATAGATTGGTTAGAAAGTAACACTGAGAACATTCACCTGTGGACAATAAGCTGAAGAAAATCTAAAGGAAGACATTAATGAGGATAAGGGGGAAATTAATTTACTAGAAATAAAAAGAGAAGTGAACAAATAAAACACCCAAGTTTCTTTTCTATTTAAGAAAAATGGATATGGGTGGCCAGGAATTGGGGGAGAAGTGCAGACGGTGCCAAGGAGGAGTGAGTAAAGGAAGAAAAGGAATGTTCGTCTTTCCTGCTGCCCCCCTCCCCCCCACCCCCCCGCAGCCTGAGGCTGCCCCAGAGTTCAGATTTGATAGTCCTGTCACATACCAGGTGTGTGAACATGGGCAAGTTACTCAACCCCTCTCTGAACTTCAGTGTGCTCATCTGAGTAGCGGGGAGGCTACCTACTCTTCAGAGAGAAGGAGTAAATGAGCTACCAATCAGAAAGAACTAAATACAGAGCCTGGCACATCGGGATGGTTGTTATTGCTATTTTGTTGTTGATGATACTGTTAATGAGAATATTAATATTTTGTTTCACCCAATGGGAGGTCCTGCAGAGGGAAACGTGGGTGGAAAACCAAGTGCCAAGCCCGGGGCCATGCTCACCTGTGACACAGGGAAGAAAGGCATCCGGCAGGGCAGCCCAGTTACCCAGCTGGGCTCCCACCGCCCCCAGCATCGCTCACAGGTGAACGAGGGTAAAAGTGAAGGTCTCTCCTCCTATACAGGACAGGCCTGGACTAGCAGTCCGGAGGTTTTTGCTAGCTCTGCTGGCCCATGGCCAGGGAACTCAGGGTACGCAACACAGAAGGGAGGCCAACTGGAGGGAAGTGGGGCAGTTTCCCAAGTCACATGCTGAGAGTGATGGCAGTGGGATGTTTATGGAGTCGTGACCCAGGTAGGGACTCAAGATGACTTTAGCGTCTTGTTTGCCTGCGCTGGGAGAGGTCGGAGCAGGCAGGCAGGTCTGCAACCCTGCAGCCTCAGTGTCACAGCCCCGGAGGCACAGAGCAGCAGAGAAATCATAGGTACCAAGCCCAGCTCCTTCACTTGGGCGGCCTTGTTTACTAGCTCCTGTCTCCTGTGGGCAGGTGAGAACATGGGGGCAAAACCAGGTTCCTGACGAGAATAAAATAAGGGCTCAACAGATAGGCTTCCATCAAAACCACATGAACAGTAAGTCAAAGCTGTCCATTGTGCGCATGGCCCACGGACAGGATGGCCCGGCAGAGGCTGGTGTTTCCAGGGAGCCTGTCTCTCCCTGCCCTCATGTGGGTGGGGCAGAGAACACACATTGCCTGGCTGCACTTTGGAGAGTCCCCCCCCCCCCCATTCCAGGAGAATCCTCTCCTGTTGTCAGGATTTGGGCAGCTGCCTCTATGCTTCGAAGGGTGGGCATGCGACTCCCATTGGGGGGCTGCCACAGACTTGGGGGGAGATCTTTTTTCTGTGACTAGCTCTGTAAACCTGGTTGGAATCAGAGCAGGGAGGGTCATCTTAGCCATCCTGGGGAAAGATCCTTTCTGAGAGTTAAGCAACACTTAGGACAGCGCTTCGAGTTATGCAGGTAGATAAGTTTATCTACTTCTTTCTTCCCCTTAAGCCAGAGGTTACCCAGCACCTTTAACTAGAGCAGCCCTAACACACCTGGGGCGGGTGGAATTGTGTCCCCAAAAGATATGTTCAAGTCTTAACCTCTGGTACCTGTGAATGGGACCTTATTTGGAATTAGAGTCTGCAGATGTGAGCAAGCTAAGATGAGGCCATACTGGGTTCGGGTGGGCCTTATAAGACAAAGGAAATTTGATCACACACAAGGGAGAAGGCCATATGAAGATGGAGGCAGAGATGGAGTGATGCGTCTACACTCCAGGGAGCACCAAGGATGGTTGGGAGCCGCCAGGAGCTAGGAGAGAGGCATGGGAATCCCCTCAGATTCTTTCTCAGAACCTCCAGAAGGGACCAATCCTGCTGATACCTGGATTTTGGACTTCTAGCTTCCAGAACTGAGAGAATAAATTTCTCTGGTTTCAAGCCATCCATTTTGTGGAAATTTTTTATAACAGACCTAGGAAACGAATACAACACAAGCCCTAACAGATGGTGTTGATCATAGTATCACTTCCTACCTCTTTCTTCCAAGGAACACGTGCAAGAGACTTTTACGAAGTGGTAGCAGTGGTAGCAGTGGTCCGCCATCTTTTCCCCAAAGATGAAGTTTTGGCTTCAGTGTTGTTTTCATCAGCTCCATGGCCTCTTGCTATCCTGCCTACTTCCTCCTCCAGCAACTATGCCAAATGAAATCTTAGTGTAGGCCCTCATCATATCATGTCTGGGTGGCGATAAATTGACATCTTTTTCCATCTTGGTTCATCCTCCAACAAACTTAAAATATAGCTAAAGGGGTAAAAAAAAATACATGTTTGTTTGCAACAGAAGGTCTTGACCCTGGCTACATGTTAGAATGACCTGGGAACTTTTAATAAGTGCCAAGTGCTATCCCTGGAGAGTCTGATTAAATTGGTCTGGTGCCCAGCCCAGCTGGCATGGCTCAGTGATTGAACATCGACCTATGAACCAGGAGGTCATGGTTTGATTCCCAGTCGGGACACATGCCCAGGTTTTGGGCTCAGTCTCCGATGTGGGGCATGTAGGAGGCAGCTGATCAATGATTCTCTCTCATCATTGTTGTTTCTATTTCTCTCTCACTCTCCCTTCCTCTCTGAAACGAATAAAAGAAAATTTAAAAAAATTAAAATAAAATAAATTGGTCTGTTGCCCACCCCCATTCCCCATCCGCCCATTTAATTTTTTTCACCCATCTAATTTTTTAAAGCTCTGTAAGTGATCCTAACACATAATCAGGAATTTTTTCTTTTTTTTTTTAAGCCTCACCCAAGGATATTTTTTCTATTGATTTTTAGAGAGAGTGGAAGGGAGGGAGGAGGGGGAGAAAGAGAGAGAGAATAATATTAATGTGAGAGAGACACATCGACTGGTTGCCTCCCACCCAGGGCTGGGGATTGAGCCTGAAACCCAGGTACGTGCCCTTGACCAGGAATCAAACCCTCGATCCCTGGGTCTATGGGCCAATGCTCTAACCACTGAGAAACCGGCCAGGGTGAGAATCACTCATTGAAAAGAGGATTGGTGTGGTCTGGGAAGGCTTCTAGGATGTGACTTATGGGTTAGCCTTGATGTACAGGGGACATTTGGACACACGGAGTAGGAGTAAGGAAAGCTCAGTATAGCAGCAGGAATGAAATGTCAGTCTGGCTGTCAGCCAATCAACCAGGCTAGTAGGGGAAGGCTCTAATAGTTTAGTACAGGGAGATTCAGCTGGAAATATAAGTGGGCTTATCTGGGAAGGGCCTCGAATGCCATGACAAGAAGTTTAGATCACCTGAAGGCAAGGATACGGCAAGTTACTGGTGATTTTATGCTAAGAAAGTAGCATGATCAAAGAGAAACTTGAGCAGATAACTCCATGTGCAGGAGGTATATAAACTATCTAAATTATTAAATAATGATACAGTCTCTTAAGATAATTGTACTCAAGCTAAAGCAGCCACCAGTAAGGCTGTCTTCAGACCTGAGGTTCTCCCAGGTTAACCTTTCTTCCCACAACCTGAACTTAAAGGTCTTGCCCAGTTGACATATTCAGACCTCAATGAAGTTTCTAACAGAATCCTAGGTTTGTTTGGAATTCCTTATTATTAGCAATCAGGTTTCTTTCAACCTTTTCTCCCTACTGCCTATCGTAGTAAGTCATAGTGCCTGGCGCCTTTCAGGTTCTCAAGAAAGGTTTAGAGAAACCAAGATGGCGGCATACATAAACACCAGAAATTGCTGCCTCCCACAACAAAATCAAAAATACAACTAAAAGACAAAACGGACATCATCCAGAACCACAGGAAGGTTGGCTGAGTGGAAATTCTACAACTAGAAGGAAAGAGAAAAGCACACTGAGACTCAGAGGAGCTGCAGAGGTGGAGTGCAGAGGTACGGAGGCGCACGCGGCAAGGGCTGGCGACTGAGGACGTGGATGTCTTTTTGAATCGGGAGGGAGTCACAAGTCCCCAACTGCTCTGAACTCCGGTTTCGGAACGTCTCTGGGGACCCGGACTCGTGCAGGGAGAGACTGGATGGTCTGGCAGCGGGCAGAACTCCGAACTCGAGGGCAGCCTTCTCTCGGAGGTGCTTGCAGCAATTACCAGGACACTGAGATGCGGGGCCCCTTAGGGCAGGGCTGAGGATCATACATAGCTGCTTGCTCCGCCCTGTTGATCCCCTAAGACCCCGCCCCACCCAAGCTGCTGCAGAGGCTCTTGCATATGAATGCCCTGGCCCTTTGCAATCTGAACATTACCTAACAAACTGCAACTGGGCCAGACAGACCCAGAACTTCCAAGAGAAGGCCCAAGGACCCACAGCAGCTTGCATTGCTTCACAGCTGGGCCTCACTTGAGCACCTCCAAACCCCAAACAAGGAAGGGGAATCTGCAGATCTCTCTGTAGCTCCTGCTGGGTAGCCTCAGGCAGAGGCAAAATTAGCACCTCCTTAGAGATCCAGGAGCCAGTGTACCCAGTGGTCAGAGTGGGACCATCCAGATTACAACTCCTCAGATCCATAAGGAACACATGCAGGGGGCAGACTCAGTGAGCATTAAAGCCCCACTGAAGCAAGTCTTGCCCCAGAACGGTGTCTTCAGCACAGAAGTTCTCCCACTGTAGACACAGCTGATTCTCACAGCCAATTGGCCTGGAGGTCAATTCCTCCCAGTGATACCTACAACAATCAAGGCTTAACTACAACAAGACTGTGCACAAAGCCTACAAAGGGGTGCACCAAGAGTGTCCACCTCAGATAATTGGGGAGCTGAGCCACTGGGCCCTATAGGACACCTAGCACACAAAGCCACTCTACCAACACAAAGCAACCAAAATGTGAAGACAAAGAAACAGGTCACAAATGACAGAAATGGAGGAAAGCAAACTACTGGATATAGAGTTCAAAACCACACTTTTAAGGTTTTTCAAGAACTTTCTAGAAACTGCCGATAAACTTAGTAAGACCCTCAAAAAGTCTGGTGAGACCGCCAATCAGTACAGTGAGACCCTCAAGAAATCTAGTGAGACCCTCGAGGATATGAAAAAGGACCAACTAGAAATTAAGCATACACTGACTGAAATAAAGGATATTATGCAGAGTTCCAACAGCAGACTAGAGGATCGCAAGAATCAAGTCAAAGATTTGAAATACGAAGAAGCAAAAAACACCCAACCGGAAAAGCAAAATGAAAAAAGAATCCAAAACACGAAGATAGTGTAAGGAGCCTCTGAGACAGCTTCAAGCGCACAAACATCCGAATTATAGGGGTGGCAGAAGAAGAGAGAGGGCAAGATATTGAAAACCTATTTGAAGAAATAATGACAGAAAACTTCCCCTACCTGGTGAAAGAAATAGACTTACAAGTCCAGGAAGCGCAGAGAACCCCAAACAAAAGGAACCCAAAGAGGACCACACCAAGACACATCATAATTAAAATGCCAAGAGCAAAAGACAAAGAGAGAATCTGAAAATCAGCAAGAGAAAGACAGTTAGCTACCTACAAGGGAGTACCCATACGACTGTCAGCTGATTTCTGAACAGAAATTTTGCAGGCCAGAAGGGAGTGGCAAGAAATATTCAAAGTGATGAATACCAAGAACCTACAACCAAGATTACTTTATCCAGAAAAGCTATCATTCAGAATTGAAGCTCAGATAAAGAGCTTCACAGATAAGGAAAAGCTAAAGGAGTTCATCACCACCAAACCAGTATTATATGAAATGCTGAAAGGTATCCTTTAAGAAGAGGAAGAAGAAGAAAAAGGTAAAGATACAAATTATGAACAACAAATACACATCTATCAACAAGTGAATCTAAAAATCAAGTGAATAAATAATCTGATGAACAGAATGAACTGGTGATTATAATAGAATCAGGGGCATAGAAAGGGAGTGGACTGACTATTCTTGGGGGGAAAGGGGTGTGGGGGATGCAGGAAGAGACTGGACAATAATCGTGCACCTATGGAGGGGCGGGGGGGTTGTCGGCGGAGGGTTGGGTGGGAACCGAGTGGAGAGGAGCTATGGGGGGGGAAAAGAGGAACAACTGTAACAATCTGATCAATAAAGATTTAATTTTTACAAAAAGAAAGAAAGGTTTATACAAAGGAGGAGTCCCGCAACAAGGTAAGGTTACTTCTACATAATTCAGATAGGCGCAGTGGCAGGGCACGGGATGGTTGTGAAATGGAAGAGAGGGTCAGGCTCAGTCAGAGCAGAAAGAAAATACTAGTGTAGGGCTGGCCTCATGTATGGATTAGAAACAGTACAACACAGTACACTGCTAGGGCTGTGGTGAGCCACCAGGAATTGATGTAAGCTAGCTAGTGGGCAAAAAGGTCCAAACTTGGGAAGGTGGGGAGGCCTCCACCTGGCACACTGCGGGAGGCTCCAGATGGCAGATGTGCTAAAGGGCACGGGGACAATGATACAGCAATCTCAATTGCTTAGTTGGATAGAAGAGTCCTGGCCAGGGGGCATGGTTCAAGAGCTCAGCATGGTGTCAGGTCCAGACCAGAACTGAAGTACCAAGCAGAACATAGGTGGGATGATGGGACCATCACAGCTGGCAGTAGAACCAGGTAGTACCTCTGAGGCATGTGAGCAGCTAAGGCTCACCTGAGCCTGGGGGTCATGGCAGCAGGGACAGGTTTGAACCCCACCGAGTGGTGGGTGTCAACCAACCAGTGCCCTAACCAGATGGCCCCAGTGGCTGCAGGGGGAATCCCTCCCACCACAGCTCCAGCTGATTGAAGTGGGGAGGTGGATCCCGGCAGTTGGGCTGAAGATGCCCAATGCCAAGATGCCCATGAGAAAAAAACAGGGCTTATTAATTTGTTAGCAGCGGTTCCATATCAATTAAATGAAAACATAATTTTCTGGCTTCCTTTATCTTCTCTCTGAAAGGAAGATGATGTGATCAGCATCTACTTTCCTGTCCTTCCCAGTCCAGGACTGTGGGGAAGCATGGGACTTGGTTGGAAAGTCTGTAAGGAGGATTCTCCGAAAGGTCAGGGGCCTTTAGGGGAACCTTGCCGGAGGCGGCAGCCCCTGCCTTGACTTTTCCAAACAAGTCCGAGCCCCCAGGTGTTTTACTGGAATCTCTATGCTTAGTCTTTAGACATGACCTTGTAGAAGCATGTGCTTTCTCAAGGATACTTACCGTGCTAATAGTATCTAGAGCAGGGGTGGGCAAACTTTTTGACTCAAGGGCCACAATGGGTTCTTAAACTGGACCAGAAGGCCGGAACAAAAGCATGGATGGAGTGTTTGTGTGAACTAATATAAATTCAAAGTAAACATCATTACATAAAAGGGTATGGTCTTTTTTTTTTTTTAGTTTTATTCATTTCAAACGGGCCAGATCCGGCCTGCGGGCCGTAGTTTGCCCACGGCTGATCTAGAGGTTAATTTTAGTTCAAGCTATTGCTACAATAAAAGCCTAAGGAGGCAGGTGAACAGGGCTGTCTGGTTCCTTTAGCCAGGCAGTCCCTTAGCCCTCTCTTTCACAGAAATGTGTGTCAGAGTAATCCATTCATCCATCATTCAGGGTCTGCTGGTCAGTCCTGGCACAAGACCAGCATAGGCCCCACCTCCCCTGGCTCATTCCACTCTACAGAGCCTCACCAATGGGCTCCCTCCATGACCACCATCTAGCACCAATAAGCTCCAGGGGCAGACACCAAGAACACCCTGAGGAGGCAGGTAGAAGAGCCTGGCCTGGAGTCACAAGACCTAAATTCCAGTCCTGGTTTCATCACGAATTCACTGCCATTGTTGGGTATGGTGCCCACGGGTCTGTCACTCTGCCCACCTGCATGCCAGCTGTTTTCCAGGCTCTCCTCCTGCTCTCTTCTGATCTTCCACACAAGTGTGCTGAGTATCAGGCCAGGTGTGCAATGTGCCAGGACAAAAGCAAGAAGGCCTCCACCTCTCATCTCGCCAACCCTTTCATGATGCTGCTTCTATCCACACTGCTTAGTTGGGTGGAAGAGTCCTGCCAGGGGGAGCGGCCCACGAGTTTGGCATGGTGCTGCACGGGAGGAATAGAAACGTCAGGAAGTGGTGTCAGACTCTGATAGTCACCTTGAGTCATGTGAAGTGGCAGCTGTGGCGCTCTCTCAAACCACTGCCAGGCCACGTGTGGGAGGCTGCCCACGGCCGCTCATTCTGGAGAAGGAACCTCATGATGGGAGCCCCCAGTCATGAACTGATTGGTACAGTATACAAAGCTGACCCCTTGCCTAGAGGTGGTTCAGCTCTGCAGTGTGGTTTATGTTCCAAAACTTCTCCTAAACTTTATCTGAGACTACATCCTTGCTCAGCCCCAGCCCTTCCTCCTCTCTGTCCTGCTCCCCTCTCCCTTCCAGCTTTTTCCTGAAGAACAGTCTTAAGTCACTTTCACAAGAACATCTGCCTCTGGTCCTGCTTCCAAGGACTTGATCTAAAACAGTGTGCCTTTAGTGCGTTGAAGGCCCGGAGCAGGATGTGGGCATGGGCTAGAAGGGGTCAATGGGGGAAGGGGAGGAGAAGGGACATCTGTAATACTTCCAACAATAAATATTTTTTAAAATAATAAAAAGAAAGGAAATGCCCAGCCAGCTTGGCTCAGTGGTTGAGCATCAACCTATGAACCAGGAGGTCCTGATTTGATTCCAGGTCAGGGCACATGGTTACAGACTCGATCCCCAGTAGGGGGCGTGCAGGAGGCAGCCAATCAATGATTCTCTTTCATCATTGATGTTTCCGTCTCTCTCTGTCTCCCTTCTTCTCTGAAATCAATAAAAATATATTTTTTAAAAAGAAAGAAAATGGGGAGAACCAAGATGGCAGCGTAAGGTACAGACCTGTGCGTGCTGCCTCCCACAACAACATCGAGACTACCAACTATAAAACAAACAGTTATCCTTCAGAACCATGGGAAAGCTGGCCCAGTGGAAGCTCTACAACTGGAAGGAAAGAAAGAAGAGCATTGAGACTGAGTAGGTTGTGCAGAGGCTCCAAGAACGGAGGTACGGAGTGGCGCACCAGGCGGGCTGCAACTGGATGTGCGTTTTTTTTCCAATCGGAAGGGGTTGTAGACTCTCGAATCCACTGAGCTTGTTTGGGGCAGAATTCTGAGTTCCCAGACTCCTACGGGGAGAGGCAGAATGGCCTTGCAACGAGCCGGAGAGCAAGAGTGGCTGTCTCATGGTGCTGCCCGCCGGCACTCAGGGACACAGGGACCTGGAGTTGCGGAGAGGTGAGGAATCGCGGAGAGGCGAGGAGTCATGGAGACGCCATTGCCCTTGGCCCCGCCCTGGTGATTCGCCAAGAACAGAGATGCGGAGTCGCACGCCAGGCTGGCTGCAATTGGATGCGCGGTTTTTTTCAATCAGAAGGGGATGCAGACTCTCAAATCCACTGAGCTGGTTTGGGGTGGGATCCTGAGGTCCCAGACCCCTACGGGGAGAAGGTGGGACGGCTTTGCAATGGGCTGGAGAGCGAGAGTGGCTGTCTCGCAGTGCTGCTTGCCGGCACTCAGGGACGCGAGATGCGGAGTCGCGGAGATGCCATTGCCCCTTGCTCCGCCCTGGTGATTCCCGGTGACCCCGCCCTACTCAATTTACATCCTCACCCAAGCTGTGCTAGTGAAACAAAGAGAACCACTGGTGTTTTTGCAGCCCAGCCCAGCAGAATGCAGATTTCAACTCCTCGCATACATAAGGGACACACTCAAGAAGCAGAAGCAGATTTGGAGGAAGCTGGAGCTGGACCCGGCTGGGCCGGCGACGTGGAACCACTGTACCAGCAAATGCACAGGCAGGTCCACCAGATCCAGTCTCACATGGGACGCTGGGAGACGGCAGACAGGCAATCTGTGCACTTAGTAGAAAACGAAATCCAAGCAAGCATACCAGATATTCAGCCACCAGGAACGCCTGAAGATTTTGTCCAGCAAGGAGACGCCCAACAAAGGACAGAATGCCGAACTTCGTGTTGCTGAGACAGCCCCTGTGAGGCTGAGACGGCCCCCGTGGGGCCAGGACGGCCCCCGGTGAGGCAGAGGCAGCCCCGGAGAGGCTGGGACGGCCCTGGTGGGGGTGGGACGGCCCCAGTGGGGTTGAGATGGCCCCGGTGAGGTTGAAATTGGGCCCGGTGAGGTTGAAATGGGCCTGGTGAGGCTGAAACGGCCCCAGTGAAGCTGAGACAGCCCCGGTGAGGTTGCGACGGCCCCGGTGAGGTTGAGGCGGCCCCTGTGAGGCTGGGACAGCCCCTGTGAGGCTGGGATGGCCCCTGGGAAACTGAGAAAAATACCACATGAACTCACTCATTTATGGATAATAAGGACCATTATAGACTGATGAACAAAAATGGATACAGAGGCAGAGCAGCATTGAGCAGACTGTCAAGCTACAGTGGGAACCCTGGGGAGGGTTGGGGGGTGTGTAGGAGATCAACCGAAGGACTTATATGCATGCATATGAGAATAACTAATGGACACCCCCAGTGCGGGGTGGGGGAAGCTGGGGGAATGTCAAGGGGGGGAAAAAAGGAGACATGTGTAATACTCTTTGTAATACTTTAATTAAAAATAAATACTAACCTGAAAAATAAAAAAAAAAGAAAGAAAAATGTAAAACACAAGCATTAATTGCCAATTTAATTTATTCAGTATCGTTCAGTTAAGCACCAAGGGTGACAAGCATGCCTTCAGGGTCCGGTTAAGTAATGAAAGTAAGTAGAGTGGGCAAGGTGAGGACTTTGTCACATGGAAGTGGCTGTGTTGTTTAAAGAAGGAAGCTGTGGGTCCTGGCACATGTGGCTTAGTTGGTAGGAGCGTATCCATACACAAAAGGTTGTAGGTTCAATTCCCAGTCAAATCGAAGTTTCTCTTTCTCTAAAATCAATAAAAATGTCCTCAGGTGAGGATTAAAAATAAGAGGGAAACTGTCAGAATATGGGGTTAAGATGGCTAGATCTTCAAGTTTTTCAAGAGAAGGTGCCAATGGGCATTGCATATGAAATCTTACGATTTTTAAATGTTGGCAACTAAGTCAATTTTTAAAAAACACTTTGATTGCTCAAAATAAATGCAGTTCAGATATAATCCAGAATCTGTAAGTTTGCAACCTGTATCCTGCACTGTGTAAAGTACAGTCCTGTGTACTATAGGAAAAATATTAGAAATGGTGGCAGCCTTAAGAGTCATAAGCTATTGGTGTCGGAGGCCAATTTACACAAAGAAAATATATATACATCTGTAATATACATGGTAGATGACACGAGGTATTTTTGTATTCTTGGTGTTTTTAATTGCAAGCAACAGAAACTGACTGGCTCGTTTAAACAGAAAAGAAACTCACAAGAAGGATATTGACAGGATCGCTGGATGTAAGTATAAATGGAATCCAAGCTCTCAAGCTGCCGTCTTCCAGCTGGCTCAGGAGCTGTGTATTCCATGGCCACTCCACTGTTTCATAAAGCCGGCCACTCTGGTTATTGGGGTCCACAACAGAGCTAGCAAATCTGACAGCCAGTTTCTTCTTTCGCTAAAGTTAGTCCCTTGGTCAGAAACAAACAAACAAACAAACAAAACCCCCAGTGTGACTTTAACAAATGAAAGGAAAATGCCATGGATGGGTAAACCATGGATGGGGCCAAACATATATGGGAGTACGGGAAGTAAATGCCCAGATTCATTCTGAAAAAAGAAAATAGAAAGGCTTCCACAGTCAATCTGTGGGGGAAGGAAGTACAGAAAGGCCAGCTTCCTGTTTGTCCCTGGAGGGGAGTAAACTGAGTCTTTTCCTGGTATTAAAACCCCAGTTTTCCTGATTCATTTCCCAAGCATCGCGGGGTGAGAGCTTCCAAAGTAAGGATCTGTTGCGTTTTCTTGAACAGCACCAGCCAGTGGCTCACCTGACTCATACAGGAGCCCCTTCAATGAAACTCCAAGAGTGAATGTGATCCTTTTCCTTTTAGAGACTAGGCTGGTCTGTTGAGAGTCCAATTTGAAAAGGCTATAGAGGCCAGCACCAGCCAGTCGCCCAGCCCACAGTGGCCTCTCGAGTCCCAACTGGGGTGACCTGGGGAAAGTCCTGCCTGACACGAAGCCCTCTTGGGCCCATGCACTGCTCTCAGGCACGTCAATCAGAGGCCGGAGCATGGTGGTTAACAGCACACATTCGGGACCAACATGCACACGTTTTATTCCTGGCTCTGCCTCTTGATGTCTGCGTGGACCTGCCTCAGTGTTGTCCTTATCTGTCAAATTAGGGGCTCACGTGTTATTAAAGGCATTGATACAGGGAATGAGCTGAGATGTGTTCGGCACATGGAGAGGATCAATACAGGTTAATTTACTGTTAGCATAGTGCATAACTGCTCGTTCGAGGGCACTTGGGCCACCACCATAAGTGCTGTATGTATCTGAGCACAACACTTAAGCACTTCCAGCTCTTAAACTCAAGGTTCAGTAGGAAGCCCTGCCTTTAAAGCCATTTCCGGAACTAAAACTAGTGAGTCAATACCTGCTAATGTCAACTTTGAGCTCAGTATGCTTCCAGTTCCAGGCCCTGAACTGTAATTGTAACCGGACACTTTCTTCATTTATCCATACAAGACTTGTGATGGGTAATTTTGTTTCAACTTCATCAGGCTACTGGGTGCCCAGATATTTGGTTAGAGGATTCTGGTGTGTCTGTAGGGCATTTGTGTATGAGATTAACATGAGTAGGTAGACTGAGGAAAGCAGACTGCCCTCCCCAATGTGGGTGGCTCTTGTCCAACCCATCAGGGCCTGAATAGAACAAAAAGGTGGAAGAAGGGAGAATTTACTCTCTCTGCTGGACTGTGTTCAAGCTGGTACGTTGGTCTTCTGCCCTCAGACTGAAGATTCACCACCCACTCTGCTGGGTTCCAGCCTGCAGATGGCGGATCATGGGAATTCTCAGCTTCCATAATCACATGAGCCAATTCCTTGTAGCAAGGAAGATTAGATAGGTAGGTAGATAGATGGTAGGTAGGTAGGTAGGTAGGTAGGTAGGTAGGTAGATAGATCTACTACTGGTTCTGTTTCCTCTGGAGAACTCTCACTAATAAACAACTACTGCATGTCCATTAATCAAAGACACTGAAACAGGGATTTGTTAAACAAACAAACATTCAGGAGTGTGATTCATTTATTTTTAAAGGGAGAAAGACAGTAGGGATAAAACTCTGGACATCCCAAGGCAGTATGTTTCATTGTTTTATGGTCTCTCTCTCTCCTTCCAAAGGCTATGTCCTTACCAGAGATGAACTCTTGCCACCTCCCTGCTACCATGGCAGCCAAGCATTCACAGTTGAAATTAACTTTCATTTTAAAGGCAGAGTATTGAGTGCAAGAGGGATCCAATGCCCATGGCTTCGAGTATCCCGCTCTTCCTTCAAATCCAGGCTCCATTACTTACTTGTTGCACAACTGAATCCTTACCTAAATGATTCATTCTCCTCCTTAATATGATAACACCTCCATTTCTTTTTTTAAAAAATTTTTTAAAATATATTTGATTGATTTTAGAGAGGAAGGGAGAGAGAGATAGAAACATCAATGATGAGCATCATTGATTGGCTGCCTCCTGCACGCCCCCTACTAAGGATCAAGCCCGCAACCTGGGCATGTGTCCTGATTGGGAATCAAATGGTGACCTCCTGGTTCATAGGTCGACACTCAACCACTGAGCCACACCAGCCAGGCTGGTGATGCCTTTTTAGATAGGTATGATCCTTGAAAGAAAGAATTAATAAGGTGGACTTCATTAAAATTAAAAATTTCTGCTCTATGAAAGACAATGTCAAAAGAATGAAAAGATAAGCCAGAGACTGGGAGCAAATATTTGCAAAAGGCTCATCTGATCAAGGACTATTATCCAAAATACTCAAAGAACCCTTAAAATTCAACAATAAGAAAACAAACCTGGTTAAAAAATGGGCCAAAGACCTTAATAGACATCTCACTAGAGGAGATACAGATAGCAAATAGGCATATGAGAAGATCTATATCATATGTCATCACAGAAATACAAATTAAAACAACAAGATACCAGTATATACCTATCAGAGTGGCTAAAATCCAGAACACTGGCATCAGCAAATGCTGACAAGAATGTGGAACAACAGGAACTGTCACTCAGTGCTGGTGGGAATGCAAAACAGCGCAGCCACTTTGGAAGACAGTGTGACAGTTTCCTACAACTAAGCACACTTTTATCATGTGATCCAGCAATTTCACTCCTTGGTATTTACCCAGATGAGTTAAAAAATTTAGTTCCACACAAAAACATGCACACAGATATTTATAGCAGCTTTATTATTTTCTTTTTTTAAAAAATAGCAGCTTTATTCATAATTGTCACAACTTGGCAGATTCCTTCAGTAGGTAAAATAAACTGGTACATCTAGAAAATGAAATATCATTCAGCAATTGAAAAAAATGAGCTATGAAGCCATGAGAAGACATGGAGGAAACTTAAATGCATATTACTAAGTGAAAGAAGCCCATCTGAAAAATGCTATCCACAGAATGACTCCAGTTATGACATTCTGGAAAAGGCAGTAAGATCAGCAGGGCCTGGACAGTGTGCCTCGGTTGGAGCGTCACCGCATACACCGAAAGGTGGCAAGTTGGATTCCCAGTCAGGGCATATACCCAGGTTTCAGATTTGATTCCCTGTCGTGGTGCATGTGGGAGGCAGTCGATCTCTCTCTCTCTCTCTCTCTCTCTCTCTCTCAAAAATGTAATAACTTTTTTTTTTTAATTAAAAAAAAAAGGTCAGCAGTTGTCAAGGATTGGAGGGAGGGAAGGATGAATAAGTGAAAAACAGCATTATTAAGGCAGTGGAAATACTCTGAATGATATTATAATGGTGGATACATCATTATACATTTGCCCAAACTCATAGAATGACACCAACAGTGACCCTTATGTAAACTATGGACTTAGGGTGATGATATGTCAATATCGGTTCATCAACTGTAACAAATATTCTACTCTGGTGGAGGTGTTGGCAGTGAGGAGAGTATGCATGTGCAGGGGTGGGGGGTATGCGGGAAATCTCTCTACCTCCACTCAATTCTGCTGTGACCCTAAAATTGTTCTAAAAAATAAAGTCTACTAAAAATAGTATTTTAAAAAGTGGTTAAGATGGTAGATTTTATGTTATGTGTTTTACTACAATTTAAAAAAACCCACTCCTCTGGTCTCAAAGAGACTAATCAAACTTAAAATATTTGATTTGCTTAAAACAGGTTGGAGCAAGTTTCTTACACCACCATTTAAGCCAATAAATATTGCCTTTAAAGTGTTTTTTTTTATAAAAGCATGTTTGCGAGTACGTCCAACATTTGTAATTACAATGCCACACCATTTAAAAAAAATGTTTAAACAATGTTGTCAGGTGATGGCTTAAGCATCTTAAACTGTCTCTGATTGAGGCTGTTTCCAGTCTTCCTCAGTATTTTGTTCTTAATATAAAAAATAATATGAATAATATGAAATTGTGGGAATTTGGGGGACAGGTGCTCAAACTGTTCTGTATCTTGCTCTTGGTGGTGATTGTACAACTGTATACATTTGCCAAAACTCCCAGAACTGGGTCTGGCCTGTTTGACTCAGTGGATAGAGCATCGGCCTGTGGACTGGGTTCAATTCCAGTCAAGGGCACGTACCTCAGATGCAGGCTCGATCTCCAGCCCTGGTTGGGGCACAAACAGGAGGCAACCAATCAATGTGTCTCTCACATCAATTTTTCTCTGACTCTCCCTCTCCCTTCCTGTCTCTTTAAAAGTCAATGGAAAAATATCCTCAGATGAGGATTAAAAAAACACACCAAAAACTTCCAGAACTGTATACTAAAAAGTTTTATTTTATGTCATTTAAGCCTATTTTTTAATGGAAAAATAAGTTATTTGGTATTTTGCTTTGTATTTACCCAAATGAGTTGAATTGCAGATTTGACCCAGTTGTAAAATTCATCTCTTCAAGTGCCCCCAAAATAATCCACTTAGTCTTTGAGACAAACAAGGCAGATTTTACTGGAGATTTGGTTTGGGAAGAAGAGATTTACATTCCAAATCCTTCTCAGCTAAAGAGTTCCCGTGGCTTCTGTCCACTTCTCCACTCTTGTCCCTTAGGAACCTACACGGACCCCAAATGCTTCTCCCTGGATTATGAGGACCCGTTTACCTCTCTGCCTGTGCCCTCAAATCACATGCCAGGAGTAATTGCCAAGTGTTGGATGTAGCTGCAAACATGCCTTTAAACATCACTCTGCAAGTAATATTTATTGGTTTAATGGTGTTGAAAGTAAACACATCATGATGCGCAGAACAACTGTCCGGCAGGCAGTATCCATCGGCCTCACAGAGCATCAGGGGTGTGGAGGCCAAGGATGCCGGTGAGACCTCCTGAAAAGTGACAAGAACTAGCATGTCAGAACAAGAACGGAACAGAACTGCGACCCTGCAGCCCTCCTTTACCTCCAACTTCTCTACTAGATCCTTCTCTTAAGTTTTTAAACATGCTCAAAATCTGTTCCATCTTTTAGAAGAAATCCCCACCCCACTCTGCCCCCAGGTATCATCCTGTCATTCCTGTCCTTCATGGCCACAGTATCTAGTAAGGGCTGCCCCTGTTCTTCCTCTTCTCACTCCAAAAGCACTTTCCTGGCCCTGGCCCCACAATCTTCTAAACGGGCTTTTGTTCTGGTCAGTAATTTCTATGTTGATGAAAGCAGCCAATGCTCTGTAATGCTCATTTAAATGGACCTTAACATGTGAAGCGCCATGTCAGTCATCGGTGACTGACACTATACTTTCCGTTTGGACCTTGTCAGTCTCCTGCGGCCAGCATATTGGTGAAATCGGATATCACAGGCTAAACAGAAAGGAAGACAAAACGTGTTGAAATAACACCTGGCCCTGAAGAGTCCCCATGCGTGGCTCTCCTCCCCTCTGGCTCTCCCTGTCCACCCCCTTTTAGCTTCTCCTCTGTCCACATCTTTCCGTGTGGTTCTCTAGGCTTCTCCCTAGACTACTCCCTTCCCTTTCACTCTCTCCCTCTACACCACCTCCTCCATTCCACCGCTTCATCCACCGTACTTTTGCTGATTAAGACCAAAATCTGTTATCTGGAGCCCAGCTCTTTCCTCTGAGTTCCAGACTCATCTATCCAGTGGCCTTGTCTGACGTCTACCTGGTAATCTCATTCTGGACCACTAGACAGGCCACCGTCAGGAAACGGAACCATCATCCTGTAACCACCGAGGGGTGACCCTTTTCACATTTGGTGACATACCCCGTCATTTATTTAACCCTACTGATGTTACTTCCTGGATATTTCTCAAATCCCGATTTCCCCCCATCTCCACAACCACAAACTTGATGGGTCATTCCTCTTTCATTCTTGCCCTTCTCGGATTTTTGAGTTTAAAAGAGAGATGCCTGCCCCACTGGCGTGGCTCAGTGGTTGAGCATAGACCTGTGAACCAGAAGGTCACGGTTTGACTCCGTCAGGGCACATGCCCGGGTTGTGGGTTCAATCCCCAGTGTGGGGCCTCCAAGAGGCAGCTGATCAATGAGTCTTATCATTGATGTTTCTATCTCTTGTTCCCTCTCTCTGCCTCTATGAAATCAATAAAAAAATTTTTTTTTAAATTATGCCTGTTGGCCCTCTGTTTAAAATTCTTCAGTAACTTTCCCAAACTCTTGGAATGAAGCCCATAATCGTTAGCTTGGCCTCCAAGGCCAGCCCAGTGTTTGCTGCCTGCCTGTCCAGCTTCTCCCCAGCTCTGTCTCGTCACTCGGATCTGCTTTCAGCTCCTCGCACGTTTTTCTTTTTCACCTTCTGAGCAGATGCTGCTCCCCGTGCCTAGAGTGTTCTCCACCCTTTCCCCTTGCAGCTTCCTGCCTCTCCGCTCTCAGGGCTGGGTCCAAGGCCACTTCCTGTGCTGCCTCACACTGAAACCCCCATGCGACAGGCTACCCAAATTTTCTTTACTCTTAACACGTATCGTAATAATCTGTGCAATCCTGTTTACTTTCCCTGCTAGACGGAAAGTTCCGTTTGTTCAGTCGCAGATATTTATCTTTCCTTCTGGCGACACAGCACTTGAACTTTCTATGCTGGCAGAATTAACCACTTTATGAATCCTGCTGGGAGGGGCAGGAAGGGGCAGACCGCGCCCCCCTCACTCCCAGCCTCTCTTGTAGGGAGGACATGAGCAATCCCCCAATCGGCACATTGTGGGAAGATTTTGATGCAAGAACTGGCAACACAGAAGGAAAAGGTTGGGACGCACTCCTCTCCTTCGGGCAGAAGTGGTGGCGGCGGCTGCAGGGTGGGTGAGCTCCTGGGGCAGAAGCAGCTTTGGTGCTGGCTGCCAAGTGAGGTCCTCGGAAAACTGAAAATTGCACTGTCTGGTGATCAGCAGTTTCCCTCAGTTCTGCAGTGGCTCTCAGCCCTCTTCATGACTGTCACTTGTAACCAGCTTTTTAATAGACCCCACGCGCATCAGGGTCAGCCTACACCAGCTACCCTCGCGGGTGCGGGAAGAGTCCCTGGCATGCTGCACGTACACAGTGAATGTTTGCTGATTAGAAGAATGCATGAAACAAAAGGGGCACATGTGCTTTTGTGGAATGAAGATCCCTTATTCTTACACAGAATAACTTTTAAAACTTGCATCCACCTGGCATTTAAATGGCAAAAACCACAAATGTCAAACTGAAGTTTGGAAAACACTGCATTAGTTGATATTGGAAATTCCTTTAAAATTGTGTTCACTGCATTAATGCGCAATTTTTTTCCCCACCAGAAAAAAAGTCACATCCATCAAAGAATAAAAGTTGACTCAGCCACCAGGGAGCATGCATTCTGTTAAGGACGTTTGACTAAAATCCAAAGGATTCAGAAGCTGTTCTAGGAGGAAGAATGAAGGCGAGACCTTCCTCATTCATTTACTAAACTTAGATTTTCTCTTCCGTAAAACCAAAAAAGCAACTACCTCAGATGAATTGCTGTGAGAACTAAAGAATGTGAGAGAGCAGAAGTCAATGTCTGGTCCATGCCAAATGTTTCCATATTCCTTTTCCGCCTTGCTCCTCATCTAAAACAGTGATTTATTAAATTACACGGCTAAAACAGCAAAGTTTAAGAAACCACTGGTACTGAGTTTTTTCATGCTATTTTGAACTTGAATTACACCCCCCAAAATATGGATTCTTTGGCAGGAACATTATAGTATTTATAAAAGCAGATATAAAAATTAGCGTTCAGAAATGGTTGAAGTGTATGGATTTTCTTTTTCAGATTTATTCGTGATGCTGAAGTTAGTGATGCCCCAATGGATAGCTTGAAGCTTAAATCTATCTTCACACAAGGGTTATCAGTGTTGCCAAATGTAACAGAACATGCACACTGACAACACTGCCTGTGTCTGATCTGATTCCATTATTTGCCAGATCTACCATGAGAATGGTTGACAAGTATTTTCAAGAATACTAATTATTGTAGAAGTTAGAAGCTGTGATTTTCAGGATATAAATTGACACTTCAGAATTATTTCAGAAAAACTTAGAAACCCTAGATGCTTCATTTCCTACCATAAATGTTTGGGTTTTAACTTTTAATGACTCCAAAAGTCCTTCTCCCCCTTTCCAACATTAATGTCCCCCCTGAGTCCATAATACACCTTACTCCTGCCAGAATCTCATTCCATTATTTATCTGTTCTGCATACCTTTAACATTTTCTTTGCACTCTCTCCTTAGCCTACAAACTTACTCCTTCCTCTTATCCCAACATTAGAGGCCCGGTGTACAAAATTCGGGGGGGTGTCCCTCAGCCCAGCCTGCACCCTCTCCAATCTGGGACCCCTCAGATTACTGGGCAGCCTGGGCAAGTGGCCTGTGGTGGTTTGCAGGCTGGCCACACCCCCATTGGGGTGGAGGTCCCCACTGGGGATGGTGCCAGCCTGGGCGAGGGGTTGGGCCAGCCTGGGTAAGGGGCTGAGGGCTGTTTTCAGGCTGGCCATGCTCCCCAGCAGGAACCTTCACTCCAATGGTGGCATGGCCAACCTGGGTGAGGGGCTGAGGGCCGTTTGCAGGCCCCTCCTTCAGCGGCAGGCCAGGGTGGGTGGGAAGCTTGGGTCGCCCCCAGCGACCCAAGCCTCCCATGCGCTTGGGCCGGCTCTGTAGCCACCACCCACAGGTCCCTCCTTCAGCAGCCCGCCAGGGCGGGCAGGAAGCTTGGCTTCCTCCATCGCCAAGGGCAACCCAAGCCTCTCACCCACTCCAGTTGGCTCTATGGCTTCTGCCATCTTTGTCCCACTAATTTGCATACTCACTCCTGATTGGCTGGTGGGTGTCGCAAAGTGATTCTTAATTTACATATTTCTCTTTTATTAGTGTAGATAAGCAAATGATCCTACCATCTCTCTTTAAAATCCTCTCCCTCACTTTCTTTGTCTCTATACTGAGAAAAGCCAACACTTGCTCACTTGCTACTCATTCATTAACCTACTTACAATCTTCTCCAGGTCCCCTCAGAAAATGCTCTTGTAAAGATGGGCAGTGATTCGACTGTCAAGTTAAAAAACTTCCCTTAACCTCTAACTTTGACAGGACTGATTGCTGCCTCCTCTTTGGGGGGCTCTCCTAAAATACTCACTTTTTTTTTGCTTCTCCTCTGCTCTATCTTCAAATGTTAAACACTTCACTGCTATTTGAACTTTCTTCTTTCCTCGTGTTTAAATCTTTAAATACTGTATAATATATACGCATGTGTCTCAGTGTTTCACTTCCACTCCAGACCTTTCTCCCGAGTTCTGGTTCTATACAAGAAGTGGTTCTGTTCAGACCAGCTCAATGCATTCAAAACAGAAACTCACTCTCTCTCCTTATCACTCTACTAGAGGCCGGTGCATGAAAATCCATGCACTGGAGGGGGTCCCTCAGCCCGGCCTGCCCCCCTCACAGTCCGGGAGCCCTCAGGGGCGGGAGGCGACCTGGCAATCAGGGGAAGGAGATGCCCCATCACACCTCTGCTGCTGCCACTGCCAGCAGCGCAAGCCTCAGCTGGGCCTGGACCTGAGCCTCAGGCGGCCCTGGGGAGCTGAGGGGACTGGGGGACTCTGGAGGCAGGCACACTGGTGGGGCTGAGGGGACTGGGCGTCACCATCTTGTGGCTGTGAGTGCCGCCATCTTTGAGGGTGTGGTAGTCAATTAGCATATTCCCTCCTTATTGGCTGTGGGTGCCTCCATCTTTGAGGGTGGGGCAGTCAATTAGCATATTCCCTCCTTATTGGCTGCCATCTTTGAGGGCGTGGCAGTCAATTAGCATATTCCCTCCTTATTGGCTGTGGGTGCCGCCATTTTTGAGGGCAGGGCAATTAGCATATTCCCTCCTTATTGGCTGTGGGTGCCGCCATCTTTAAGGGCAGGGCAATTAGCATATTCCCTTCTTATTGGCTGTGGGCACCGCCATCTTTGAGGGCAGGGCAGTCAATTAGCATATCCCTCTTTATTAGATAGGATTCCTTCTCCGGTCCTTTCTCAGTTAATGGCATCGATAATGGCTCAGGCTCTCCTCCAACGCCCACCACCATAAAAGAGCACACATGCCTTCTTCCTCTCTTAGCCATCTTCCCACCACTGCCCTTAGCTTCGCACCTCATGCCTACATACCCGCGCTAGGGTCACAGCCCCTTCTTCGTTCCCTACAGAACGGAAGGCTCTTGCCTCTGCACTTTCCTTCGCGCTTTCATAACTGTCTAAAACTTAAGTCTTTAACCAATTCTCTGCTTTCAGTAAGCCCCTCGAAGGCATTCCACTGACTACACACAAGTAAGCTCAACTCTAGAGGCCACATACATTTCAATTTGGTTCAGCAGTAAATTACACTTTCAGTCTCCTCTCCACAGTGTTTCCAGCCACACTGAACTCTATGCTATTTCTGGGACGTATTTTCACATGCCAGTCCCTGCAGTTCCCTTCACAGGCATGCTATGCTCTCCATTCCCTTTTGCACCTGTTGGGCACTTATTTGTCTCTCAATATGTCACCTCCTGTACAAATAAGGTCCTGACACTCCCTGGCAGAATAAGAGCTCTGAATGCCGGTCACATCGCACTTCATGCCCTTCTCCAACCATCACACTGTGTGGTGCCCGCTCCGAAGCGCAGGCCTCTCCCAGGCAGGAGTGCCTTCCCTCCCGCAGTGCTTGCTCGGACAGTCAGGCTCCAGGACTTGAGGAATTCAATGGTATAACTGTTCCCATCTCCGCTAACTCCCAGGCAACACACATGACAGAAATGGTACACAAACAGAAACGGTTTTGTGAGAGCTTTAATGGCACAAATGATTATAGCTACAAGTTATACATGTATTGTAAACGGTATATAACGATACAAAGTGCTAACTAAATAGATGAAGAATGCAGAATCACTTTGGCTCAGTTAATTCCAATAATTTCAACAACTGGTTCACTTAAAAATTCATCTGCCTGGCTAAGTCTTCAATTTTTAGAACAGTAAATATTTGTACTGCAATCAAAGTAACTTGTTGCACTTTTCAATGTGCAAGTTTGTACAGTTTCACTCTTGACTCTATTTATAAATATTTTAAGCCAGTTTTTATCACACAGTAGAAAAACGAAGCCTGCCTTTTCATCTCCAAGCTGTAAACAGGTGTAAAGCTTTTTAAACATTACTCTTAAAGTGTCAACTCTTAATTGTTGGATTCTCCTTTCCAATCACATAATCTGTTTCTGTTCAACACAAATCTGGGGAGGAGCATAAATATCTGTCCCGTAAGCTAGTGCTACCAATAAACACTGCATGATTCCACCTTATAGAAGTTCTACTGTGACCATGTAATAAACAGGACAAAATTCCACTGGTATTTTTAAGAAAAAGGGCAAAACTAAATTTATTTTCAATGTTGAAAAAATATCATTAATATACCAAGTTCAATCATACTGATAGAACTGTTACTGAATTTCAAAAGAGAGCGATGCAGTGCCTGTACAAAGTTGGTCTTATTTTAATAATAATTTTGCTTTTCCCTCCCATAATGCCAAATTGTATATTATAGCAGTTTAATTATTTAGTTCTCTTAATTTTACCAGCTTTTCCAATTTTATTCAGGCTTTCAAAATCAGTGGATCATCAAATTTTTGTTCTTCCCAAAGAAATTTAAATATGAACACTTGAAATAAATAGGTTACAGAAGACAAATCAAGTGTTACCAGGTTTAAGAATAACATAGAAACAAGGTATAATAAAAAGATGTCCAAAATTATTTAGCATACATTGCTAGAAAGAAACATAAAGTAAAATAATTCAGAAAACTATTTTGTATATATCATCTCTTTCTTAAAGATAGCTAGCTATATTCCTGAAAAAAAAGATAGAAATTATTTTTTTGTTACTCGGTACGTTATTTTCCACTACAACACAAATTTTTAAAAACTTGATATGAGAGAGAAGAGTTAGTTTCTGCAAACTGGCAAACCTGGTTGTCAAAGTGTTTTTATTCAAGTCAACCTGATGTACTTTATTTAATGAGTATGTTGCTAGTTTTAAAATTAACAATGGTCTCTAAATATTCAATAGTAATGTCTATATCATAAACAGTAATTATTTATATATAAAACATATAATAGTATCCTTCAGAGTCATGCTATGTGTTTTGAAACCCAATAAATCTACTTGAAATAATTGGTAATCCTGATGCTTTCTAACAATTTGGTCCTAAAGCTTCACATTTTAGAAACACACACAAAGTATGTCATTGAAGGAAGTTGTTGAGAGTTCTGGAACGTGAGGAGTTTAATGTATCTGAAAAGATGACTACAAGAGAGAATGACCAGTGCCTGCAGGATCACAGGAATCACCGTGGGAAGATGATACAGTAAACATTAAAAAGGAGAGGTCAGAAAAAAACAAATGGCATCTTTTCAGAACTGTGTCAAATGTTCCCACAAACCAAGTCTGTTTTCAAAGCTGCACAAGTGCTTGGAATAACTCGGAAACAATTACCTGTGGAGTTTAAAGGCTTCCGAGTGTGCGTGATCTTCCTGAAACAATATGCAGATATTTATACCGCAAACTGGACCTCATTCCAAAGTCTCTTCTTAGAAAAAAAACTTTTTTTTTTAAATTTAAACAAAGTCATGAAAAATTCACATGCAGCTAATAAACACAAAAATACCCAAAACACACACAAATCCCAAAAGCAATTTCATATTTCTAGGCCTGAGACGTTCCTTATCAGAAATAAAGATTCTACACCATAGAAAAGACAGCATTACAACCTACTAGTATTAAAATCTGCTGATGTATTTTAGTTCTTATTCTATTTCATACCCATAGACCGTGTCCTACAAATTAAAAGGTGCCATTAGGAGGTTTAGACAAAGCTGGTTTAAAATAAATTTTTATTGCCCAAGGTATTTTTTTCTTGTGTCTTGCGTGTTTGTTTGTTTTACTTGTTTCCTTTTTTAATAACTATAAACTCAAGCTTAAGGAAGCTTGCCTTTTTCTTGAAAAACAAAACAACAAAGCTTTTACATCATTTGCTAGTCTTATCTTGTTTTATGAGCGAGATGGTAGTCATCTTGAGAGAGTAAAATTTATACCATGAGTGATTCTGGTCTAAGTCTGGTGGCACTAAAAGGAGACAATAGCATTATTGACAAAATTATTATCTGCTGGTGGCATTTGCGGAAAAGAAGCCCTTGCAAATTTCTAAACAACAGTAAACTCTGTTAGGAAATTCTAAAGTCTTACAGGCCCAAAGAGAATGAGGTTAGTAAAATGCCTCAACAGAGTTTGAATAAAATACTGAATTTGAGAGTTACTGGAGCTTGGATATGTAAAAATAGGACTGTAGGTTGGGTCATGCTTACAAGGGTCTCAAGTTCAAATAAACTACTGTGACAATACACCACTTCACAGGGCACACGCGTTCCCGGGGCTCCTGGCCTTCAGTAGGTGCTGGCAGAAGATGTGCTCAGTCGCTTTCCAATATAGATGCTGAAAGGAAACAAGCGCACATGTTCACGGGTTGCGGCAGCTCTGCACCAGCGCTTCCACAGGCTCAACTCTAGTAACCACCAACCTTTCAGTCCTTATAAAAGGCTCAAAAAGTCTAAGTGCCCAGTTCCCTAGCGCCCTCCCTGAAATCCTCACTGACTTACTAAAACTAGTCGCCTGCCAGCCAACCTGGTTTAATACGATTACGTTTTAACCCATTAGGCAGGCCTGGCCAGCACAGGGGCAGTGACCAGACAAAGGAGAGCTGAGGGAACAGGCCCATCACAGAGCAAAGCAGAGCCAACCTCCTTTGGATTATTCCTTCGTGGAGACAAAAAAATTCCACTTTTTTTATAGATTGACCCTTCAGATACAAAATATAGTAATATATCAAATTATAAAGCTGCCAGTGCTTTACTTTAAGAGGGCTCTTACTAACAGTTTAACTCTTAAGGCTTAAGAGCCTAATATTACTTTTCTATACAGAGCAAATATTTTGCCCTTAAATAACATAAGGAGAAGGGAAGTTAAAGAAAATATGGAATTAGTCCCCACCGCCCCCCGCCGGGCACTGCCAACTATTTAAAATTCTTTTTTCTACATTCACCTATAACAACAGTTACACTTAGGCCAGCAAGAGAAATAGTCTGGGTTCATGAAAGGAAGAGATACTACAGGGTACAAAAACCAACCCCTTGAAGGCAAATGAACTACTGCGCAGTCAATGCTGTGGGGGAATTTCAACTCATCAACCCCTGCCCCCACACCAATCCCATAAAACATTCACACACTCCCTTCCTCCACAAACACCTTCCTGTGCTGATGTGATCACTGTCCTCAAAAGCAGACCATGCACTCAGAAAGACAAAAGGGTGTGTGGAAAAGCCATGCACGTTTCCATGGTCATGACTATGAACATCTCTCTGGTATGCTGAGCTCCTTAAAGGGGACCTAAGGGATGATGTGCCTTTTGATTATTATAAAGAGAAAGTGACCCACTGGACACGCTTAAAGAGAATAAAAGTTATGTCTTGGAAAATAATTAACAGCTAGTGTTTAACTCCTAAAATCTTTCAAAATCTATTTCCTCAATTATTCAAATCAAGAAAAAAAAAGAATTTAAAAGACATGCCTGAAAAATTAATGAATTATAGGTAAATGTGGGATTAATTTTAGAATAATAAATAAAAATGCTACAAAAAGAAAAAACAACAACAATATCCTCAAACAACTTACCAGTTTTACTCAAGGACTATACAATAAAATGGTGTATTGTCCCAGCTGGGATGAAAAAAGTTCCCATCAGCCCCCAAATTTACACACTGAAGATTAGTTTAAGATTTAAATCATCTTGAGTAATTTATAAGCAACAACAACAAAACCCAAAAAAGAAAAAATCAGTCATAGATGAGAACACTTAAAATGATCACTTTGGCCTTAACCCGTTTGGCTCAGTGGATATAGCGTCAGCCCACAGACTGAAGGGCCCCGGGTTCGATTCCAGTCAAAGGCACATGCCCGGGTTGTGGGCTCGATCCCAGTGTGGGGCATGCAGGAGGCAGCTGATCAATGATTCACTCTCATCACTGATGTTTCTATCTCTCTTTCCCTCTCCCTTCCTCTCTGAAATCAATACAAATATATTTTTTAAAAATGATCACTTTGGAAATTAATATGAACCTATTTTTCAAATAAGAAAAAATGCTTATAAGTATACCAACCTTAGTAATTCTTTTAAACTCACACCCTATTTGCACTAAAACTTTAAAAGCAAAACAATACAAACAACTTTCACATGTATTTCTTTCATCTGGAAATAAAATATGAGGATAAAATGAGCAGGGAAAAAAAACTCCAAACTGTTATGAATTGACCAGTACTTACCCTAGCCCCAAAGCCAAAACATGAGAAAGGAAGAGAGATGGAATGAACACCTTAAGAAATTCCGCAGAGAAAATGCCCCCCTTCTTCATGGCTCCACTTTTCCTCATGCTTAAAGAAACAGAACGTTTAGGGTGCCTGAAGTGGAACTCCCTGGGGGAAGAAATGCAGAAGTAGGGATCAGAAATGCATTTGCTAAAAGTACCTTGGGAACTAGCAGGTCCACTGCATATACAGGCACTGTATCCACTGAAAAACATGTGAGAACTTACTTCGGGGGAATATTTTCAGGCCTACTGGACCAGTCGGACACCCAGTCTACACTTTTCTTCAAAGCATCAACTTCTCTATCGCCTTCTACAACTTCTTCTTCTGACTGTAAAGGAGAATTCAAACTTTAAAAAAAGACAAAAAGAAAGACCGGTTCTTCCAACAAAAGACAAATCTAGACAGAAAATCATAAGGCTATAAATCAGTCTTTTTATGTAAGAAACATGCCATTTTTCTAAAAAGCCTGACAAAATAATCGAAAATCAGAGTATTTAATGTCTTAAAAAGAACTTGAGTGAGTTTCACTGTTTTTTATATCTAAGCATAAAACATGAACCTGAAACATCAATGAAGCCTCAATAAAAAGTGAAACTGAAAAAAGCATATTTGAGGATATGCTATCTAAAGTGTGGAAAATGTTAATAATTATTGAAACTGGGTGATGCTTATATGAAGGTCCAATGTACCCACTTTACTTTTGTATGTGTTTAAAACTTTTCATAATTAAAAATAAAAGGGAACATATCAAAAAGTACATGCTAACAAATATTAAGTGATGAGAAAATAAATAACTTGGAGACTTGATAAGGAAACAAATAATCCTATCTAATAAATGAGAAACATGGTAATTAGCCGTACCTCCGCTACCCTTCCCATTGGCTAATCAGGGCGATATGCAAATTAACTGCCAGCCAAGACGGTGGCCGGCAGCCAGGCAGATTGCAGCGAACATGAGGCTTGCTTGCTTCAGTGACGGAGGAAGCCAACGTTCCCCGCCTGCCGCTGCCGGCCTCTGAGCTTACAGTTTGAAACATTGTTACAAATATAGAATCTAAACAAACTCCAGAAACCTGCTTTCAGCCAGCTGGGATCTCAGAGCTGGAGTTGAAACAGTGTTTCGATTATAGAACCCAAACAAACCAGATACCTGCTTTCAGCAGTGGAGGCCTAAGAGCTGGAGCCAAGCCTAAGAGCTGGAGCCAAGCCTCAAAGCTAAAGCTGGCCCAGAATAAAAAAAAAAAAAGAAAAAAAGGAGCGGTTGGGAGCTTCAGTCACCTGCCAGCCTGAAAACAGCCCTCAGCCCCTCACCCAGACTGGCCAGGCACCCCAGTGGGGACCCCCACACTGAAGGGTGTGTGACCAGCTGCAAACAGCCATCAGCCCCTCACCCAGGCTGGCCAGGCACCCAAGCGGGACCCCCACCCTGATCCAGGACACCCTTCAGGGCAAACCAGCTGGCCCCCACCCGTGCACCAGGCCTCTATCCTATATAGTAAAAGGGTAATATGCCTCCCAGCACCGGGATCAGCGAAGCCGCGAGGCCTCCCGGCACCGGGATCAGAGTGACAGGGGGAAGCGCCCAAACCCCCTGATCGCCCTTCAGCTCTGTGTGTGACAGGGGGCGGGGCGACAACCTCCCTATCTGCCCTGCTCTGTTCGTGACAGGGGAAGGCGCCCCAACCCCCTGATCAGCCCTGCTCTGTGCCTGATAGGGGGAGCTCCCAGCCCCCTGATCGTCCTGCGGCTCTGTGTGTGACAGGGTGCGGCGCCCCAACCCCCTGATCGGCCCCTCTGTGTGACAGGGTGCGGCACCCCAACCCCACCCCACGGGCCCTGCTCTGTGTGTGACGGGGTAGAGCCATAACCTCCCCATCGGCCCTGCCCTGTGTGTGACAATGGCAGCACCCCAACCCCCTGATCGGCCCTGCTCTGTGGGTGATAGAGGTCGGCGCCCCAACCGCCCCCCACGGGCCCTGCTCTGTGTGTGATGGGGTAGAGCCATAACCTCCCCATCGGCCCTGCCCTGAGTGTGACAGGGTGCGGCGCCCCAACTCCTTGATCCGCCCTGCTCTGTGTGTGACAGGGGGCAGTGCCCCAACTCCCCTATCAGCCCTACTCTGTGAGTGACAGGGGGGAGCTCCTCAACCCCCTGATCGGCCCTGCTCTGTGCGTGACAGCGGGGAGCTCCCCAACCCCCTGATGGGCCCTGCTCTGTTCATGACAGGGGGGAGCTCCCCAACCCCTGATGGGCCCTGCTCTGTGCGTGACAGGGGGTGGTGCTGCAACCTCCCCATCGACCCTGCCTTGAGTGTGACAGAGGGCAGTGCCCCAACCCCCCAATCAGCCCTACCCTGAGCGTGACTGAGGGTGGCATCGCAACCTCCCAATCCGCCCTGCTCTGTGCATGACAGGGGGCGGTGCCCCAACTCCCCAATCGGCCCTGCTCTGAGTCCGACCAGGGGCTGGACCTAGGGATTGGGCCTGCCCTCTGCCACCCGGGAGCAGGCCTAAGCCAGCAGGTTGTTATCTCCCGAGGGGTCCCAGACTGTGAGAGGGCACAGGCCGGGCTGAGGCACCCCCCTTCCCCCCCAAGTGCACAAATTTTTGTGCACCGGGCCTCTAGTCCTATATAATAAAGAGCTAATATGCAAATGGTCATCACACCCTCACACCCTCACGCCGTAACAGCTCAGACACTAAACACTGGGGAGAGAGGAATGGGACCGGCCAGGCACAAAAGAGCTTTCTAGAGAGGAATGAGGACCAGCCAGGCTGCGGCCTGGCAGTGGGACAAGCCGCCCACCCCACGGTCCTGGGTGCCAGCGCCTGCGTCTGCAGCCAGCCCGGGCGAAGCCGTCCTGGGTGCCTGTGGCTGGCCTGAGGGAGGGAAGCCTGGGTCCTGGGTGCAGGGTGAGGCAGAGGCAGTTAGGGGTGATCAGGCCAGCAGGGAAGCAGTTAGGGGTGATCAGGCCGGTAGGGGAGCAGTTAGGGGAGATCAGGCAGGCAGGCAGAGGTGTTAGGGACGATCAGGAAGGCAGGCAGAGAGGTTAGAAGTGATCAGGCAGGCAGGTGAGAGGTTAGGAACCAGTGGTCCCGGATTGTGAGAGGCAGTTGATCATCCCCCAAGGGGTCCTGGATTGGAGAGGGTGCAGGCCGGGCTGAGGGACCTCCCCACACTCCGTGCACAAATTTCGTGCACTGGGCCTCTAGTAGTAGTATATATTAAGCATATATTGAGAGACAAGTGATTCTAAGCACTTTCCATGTATTAACTTTTACCTTGCAACAACCTATAAAAATAGGAACTATTAATATTCCATTTTTATACATGAGGAAACTGAGATATAAGTTCAGTAACTGCCTAAGGTTCCTAAGCAATAAGCAGCAGGTCCAGAATCCAGACCCAGGCAAAATGTCTCTAGAGCCTCCACTCCTCAGCATTAGATTTCACTCCCTGAAGATTATACTTTTCTAGACAAGTCACGATCCAAACACTTACCCAGGTTTATTCAACTACTTAAGCTAGAAGTTTTTTTGGAATACGTTATTTTATACTGAGTCAGAATTTGCCATCTTTCATATAAAAAAATGAAAAAGAAAACTCTTTTCTCTTTAATAATAATCTAAATTTTTCTGGCCAAGAGCAATCAAATTTTCCAAAAGCTTCTTTCATCAGAACCCACAGGAATGAGACATTCCTAAAAATGACACAGCACTATTTGGTCACTTTTAGGGAATGTGATGCTATGACCTCAAACCAAAGGATCTCAAAGCTAAGGATTGTTTTTGATTTGCTATTTTGTTTAAACGGGGTTGTCTTTGACCAAATCTTTCAGTCTTATCCATCAGCAGTTATGCAATGCACAACATGACATATCCCTGTGATTCTTTTTTTTCTTCTTAATATATTTGATTGATTTTTTACAGAGAGGAGGGAAGAGGGATAGAGAGTTAGAAACACCGATGAGAGAGAAACATCGACCAGCTGCCTCCTGCACACTCCCCACTGGGGATGTGCCCACAACCAAGGTACATGCCCTTGACCAGAATCGAACCTGGGACCCTTCAGTCCGCAGGCCGACGCTCTATCCGCTGAGGCAAACCAGTGAGGGCGCTGTGATTCTTTTTGACAGGTGTAGTTCTCTGTGGAATAGCTGCCTGGGGAAGGTAGCTTCAGATACTCTCTAGACACAGATAGTCCCTTTCATTATCAAGCCAAAAATCCCTGTGGAGCTTTGCTACTCTGTAGTATCATTCTTATTTTGTTCAGCCAGATAGCAAATTCCACTGGATAACACAATGTAGCCTTTAGGACTAAGCTTTTCCACTGGGTACTGAGATTACTCAGAATCATGAGTTGGCTCTTTAGAGTAAATCTAAAAAATTACAAATAAAAAAACATAAATTGTTACAATTTATTTATAGATCAGTTCATGTACACACAATGTCTGACTATATTCAACACACTGCAGGTCTTTCCTGTTACCTTTCCAACTTTGATCTCACATGTCTCTCTAAAACTGCTCAAAGGTTTTAGGCTTAGCCCTAACTGGTTTGGCTCAGTGGATAGAGCGTCAGCCTGCAGACTGAAAGGTCCCAGGTTCGATTTTGGTCAAGGGCATGTACCTTAATTGCAGGCACATCCCCAGTAGGAGGTGTGCAGGAGGCAGCTGATCAGTGTTTCTCTCTCATCAATGTTTCTAATTCTCTATCCCTCTCCGTAAAAATCAATAAAATATATTTTTAAAGGTTTTAGGCTTAAATTTGTAAACGAAGTAGTATTTCATCCTTTCTGGGACAATGAAAATGTAATAAAGTGTTTTGTTCTACTTTTTAAAAAGAAGATGTACTTTTCTCTCAGATGAGTTCAAAATCGGGATCCTAAGCTCTCCATCCAGCTCTCCTCACTTAGTACCAGACCTGTGCTTCCTTCTATTCATCTTAAACTTTCCAGTTTTAGATTTTGTCTTCCAACTCTGAGAATTCCAGAATATGGTAAAAATGCACTTATTCTAATTAAATAAAAGTCATGCTTTCAACCGAATCAATTACCCTCTCTCTACACCTATTCAAGTAGCAGATTATGATCATGTTGGCCTGTCCTCAGGTGGAAGGCCCTTCCCTTCTATTCACTTACATTGTCCTTCTCTGGCTCACCTCAAGTTTTTAGGTCTCTAAGCATGGATAGTAAACTGCATACTGTGGGGTCCATGTTCAAGTAAATCAGTTTACAAAAGGGAAAAGGGAAGACAATTTCAGTTTCTATCATATTCCAAAGATACCCAACACTGGGTAGGCCTCTTTGGTCCCAGAAACACACTCCAAAAATGCCTTCAAGAGATAATCTATGGTCCATTTTCTGCTACAAAAGTGAGACTCTTAAGGATTATCATCCTAAAAGTATAGTTTGAATGACCTTTTGCCTAAAAGCATTACACCTTGGGCTTCCTCATACTATAAGTCACCAGACATGTTTTAGCTCATTCTCAAGACCTTGTGCGCTCTCCTGAAATCAATCCCATTCATTGACTTATTGTAGTAGAAGAAACAGGGGTCAGAGGCTCAGGCAGCCCTGGTTTCAATCTGGCTCTATCACTTACTTGCTTTATAATCTTAGATAAGTAGCTTAATTAAGACAAAGCCTCACCTTTCCCATTTGTTCATGGATACAATAGCACCTCTTTCACTGCACTGAGAACATTAAATGTGGGGAAAAATTAAAAAAAATAAATTTAGCACCAATAATATATCTAATATACCTTTCCTTTCTCCTGAGAAAAGGCTAAAAATGTCATATTCCTCATATAGACATATAAAAATATTTAGTAAGAGCAAGTACCATAATAGTCTTCTGTTAACTGTTTTTAACTGTTTCCTAACCCTAAACTTGCTTCTCATTCATGAAAAAAAAAAATCCACCCTCCCAAGCCCTAAAGTGATTAATTTTAAATTATCACTTCTGCAATTCAAGAAAAAAACTTAGCCCGGCCAGAGTGACTCAGTGGCTGAGCATCGACCTATGAACCAGGAGGTCACTGTTCAATTCCCAGTCACGGCACATGCCCCTGTTGACCCCCAATGAGTGGCACGCAAGAGACAGTCAATCAATGATTCTCTCTCATTACTGATGTTTCTATCTCTCTCTCCCTCTCCCTTCTTCTCTGAAATTAATAAAAATATATTTTTTAAAAAAGTTTAAATGGCCTTTTGAAAGTTTAAATAAATAGTACCATTGATATTTCCCTCACTAAAAGTCTTACTCTAAAAGATACTCTGTTTAAACTGACTGATCTGATTAGTAATATTGCTTACCCAGGGCTTGATGAGAACCGAAGTTCTTTTAGGTCCTTGTTTCTGAACAGGGATCACACTAGCAATGCTATGATAACCTGACACAGAGGCCAAAAGTCTTACATTTTCAACTCTAGAGTCCACTTAAATTCAATTGTTAGTTAAGCCTAAGTGTACACCAGCTACTCCATGAGCCAAGCAAGAGAGCACTTATCACAGTGTTCCATTAGGTTGTTAGGTAGATTATTAGAGGGAAAAAAGTGTATGTGGAGGGTGAGGGAGATCTAAGGGCAACTAAATAATTGGGAAATACAGATTTCTTTACTGCAGGAACTGTCAGAGCCTTTTATATGTTACCACCTGCTGTGACTAATGGTGTGTGAGGGTGAGGAAGCCCAGGTCTGCATTATTTTCCACTTACTTGACTTCAGAACTACCTTATGGAGCTTTCCATTGAGCAAATGTTCCGCAAAACACATTTGGAAAATGCTAATCTAGTTTTCAACGTATCTGTACAAAAGACATTATGGATGGAAAACATTTCCTAGCAACAGACTACAGCAAAGAATTAACTTCATTTCTCTATCTTGGGATTTCTTAGCACATGTCTGCCGTGGAAACTTCACAGACTTTCCTCTTCATTGTTATAGTTTACTGCATATGGCCAACAGACATACAAAAGCCAGCAATTCAACAAGTCCAATCAGACATCTTCCTATATGAAAGCCTTGCTTCTACATACGCTTCTCTGCAGAATAGAGTTCATCATAAATTTGTATCCAATTCCAGAGGTTTCCTAAGTTTCAGAGAACAGCACAAATATAGCATAGTCAAGGAAGGAAGAAACCGTGCAGTCTTCTTTCACAAAGAATGCTAGGTGGATCCCAGACAGCATGCAAACATTTCTAGTGCAAAGGTTTAAGACACTGTACAGTGAGAACCGCACAAAGTTCTTACTAGACTTTATTTAAACATTCATTTAACATATATTCTTCAGACACCTTAACACAAGAGAAAAGGATAATGATTCCTTCCTAAAAATTTAAACGACACTTTTAGGTGACTTGACGTATCAATTAAGTTAGGGTTGGCTATGAACATTCTAAATTGCTAACAATTATTTAGTTACTAGAGGCCCAATGCATGAAATTCGTGCAAGAGTAGGCCTCCCTTCCCCCGGCTGCCAGCACCGGCTTCCCTCCGGCACCCGGAACCCAGCCTTCCTTCCAGCCACCAGCAGGCACCCAGGAGCCGGGCTTCCCTCGCAGCCCCAGCTTTGTCCAGAAGGTCGTCCGGAAGGGACGTCTGGTCTAATTAGCATATACTTTTACCAGAGGCCCGATGCATGAATTTTGCACAGGTGAGGTCCGGTTGGCTCACCCCGATGAGGGTCCATCAGGGGTGGGGCCAGCCGGAGAAAGGGGCCACAGGCAGTTGGCTGGCTGGCCCCGCCCCCAATCAGGGTGTTGGGGCCAGCCAGGGGGAGGGGCCGAGAGAGGGCTCCAGGGCGTGTCCATCCTGTCTTGCTCAGTCCCAATCGGCCGAACCCCAGCAGCAAGCTAACCTACTGGTCGGAACATCTGCCCCCTGGTGGTCAGTGCACGTCATAGCGAACAGCTGAGTGGTTTTAGCATATCATTAGCATATTACGCTTTGATTGGTTGAATGGACGATCAGACACTTAGCATATTAGGCTTTCATTATATAGGATTATTATAGATCATAAATTTTATAATGTAAACCTTTATAAGCTTCCAATACTATATCCATCTATATTTCCAACAATGTCAACTCCTACTGAACTGCATTTATCTTCTTTAACTTAAGGAACCTACGTAATTTAGATCAAGTTTTCCCTAGCTGTTGAAATTCACCTTAAAAGTCATTGCTTTCATTTTGGACACAGAATACCTGGTTCTACAATAACCTTTCTTTTTATTTATTTTGTGACCTTAAATAAGATATAGCTTGGTTTTCTATTTATAAATTCCAGAAACTAGCCTGGAATACTGAAATGATACATCATAGACAAGAATTTTCCAAGTCTTTTAGGGTGTTGTCCCCAAAGTTTCAGTTGTAAAGGAGCACAACAAGGTCTTTATCATCTTCAGTGAATTCTAAAATCAGAAAACTGAGTAACTTAAAACAGCTTCAAACTATTTTTTTAAAGTCTTATTTTTTTTTAAATATATTTTTATTGATTTCAGAGAAGAAGGGAGAGAGGGGAGAGATAGAAACATCAATGATGAGACAGAATTATTGATTGGCTGCCTCCTGCCTACTGGGAATCGAGCCCGCAACTCGGGCATGTACCCTTGACTGGAATTGAACCCGGGACCCTTCAGACCACAGGCCGACGCTCTATCCACTGAGCCAAACCAGCTAGGGCAAGTCTGCTTATTCTTTAAAATATTTTAGCTCAACATATTTAGAGGCTTGTATTTTCCCTAGTTATTTCTTGTAAATCATAAAAATAAATTATCACACCCACACAAACACACATACACACCTGAGAGCTATGGTCCCTGCTGGTGTGCATTTCCACATCAAACATAATTTGCCCATCTTCTTGTGGGGAAGGGCTAGAAGAAAAAGAATTGAGCCATTAGTTTTCATTCCATTTTGTCAAATAAATTAGCCTCTACTGGAAATTAGAAAATTGAAAGTTACAGTAGTATGGCTTTGAAAAGCAGCAAATCAGGAGTATACAATCCTATCTAATAAAAGGTAATATGCAAATTAAGTCACTCTGTCACAAAGATGGTTGTGCCCATAGCCACATGATGGCAGCGCCCAGTCCTCTCAGCCCCACCGGAGTCCCCGGGGGTGGGGGGGGGGGGGTGGAGGAACGCTTGCGTCGTCACTCCCAGAACAAGGCAAGCATTCTGCTGGCGCATGGATTCGTGCGCAGGACTACCAGTAATCCCATAAAAGAAAACATGAAATTGAGCACTTTTACTTCCAAAATGTTCTGGAATTTTTCAGTGGTGATACATTTCTTTACAATGATAACTTTGCAAAGGAAATTACGTACAGACACAAGACTGTCACATTTTATTTTTACTTTTTTCCCAATAAAGGTAAAATGATCTTTAAATTCAGAGACCTCATTTGAATTCTTTTTCTCAACGTTCCTTCATCATTAAATATTTCATAAGCAGCAGTTCTCAAAGTGTGAAAACAGTTTTCAAAGACTTATTCAAAGGGTATTTGAGGTTAAAACTGCTTTCATAATACTATTAGATTAATTTGCCATTTTCATTCTCATTCTCTCATGAATGTATAGTGAAATTTTCCAAAGACCTCGTGTGTGATATTATAACAGATAGAATGCAAAAGCAGATGAGAATCCAATTGCTTTCTTTTAAGTCATGTATTAGAGAGATTTGCAAAAATGTAAAACAGTGCCACTAGTCCTAATTTTTTTGCTTATGGAAAATAGTTACTTTCCATTTTAAAAAGTTAATTATGTTAAAATATAATGGTTTATTATTATTGAATGAATACATTTTTTCTCAGTTTTAATTTCTAATATAGTAAATACCAAAATATAATGCCCACATAAACAAAAGCTTTGAGGTCCCTAATAATATTTATGAATGTAAAGAAGCACAGAGACAAATGATGTGACTCAGTGGTTGAGTGTCCGACCTATGAACCTGGAGGTCATGGTTCAATTCCCAGTCAGGCACATGTCCAGGCTGCTGGCTTGA
Organism: Myotis nattereri; assembly: GCF_964212035.1. Lineage (NCBI taxonomy): Eukaryota > Metazoa > Chordata > Mammalia > Chiroptera > Vespertilionidae > Myotis > Myotis nattereri. Next base: position 11,967,147 of record NC_138080.1, read on the forward strand.
TCCCCAGGAGGGGGCATGCAGGAGGCAGCTGATCAACAATTCCCTCTCATCATTTCTCTTTCTATCTGCCCCCATCTCCCTTCCTCTCTGAAATCAATAAAAATATATTTTTAAAAAGGAGAATTACTATTCTACTTATTTCAGAAATATTTGCTTTGAGATAGTTCAGTGAATTAGGTAAGCATATTCATTAGATAAGCATATATGTAGTCATATATATGTATACATATGAATATATAACCTTTAATGAAAAATACAAAATTTAGTCCCAGAACTACAAAAATTTACAGATGAATTTTTAGACAAAAACACGTGATCATGAATTATACCTCGTACAATGGGTGAATATAAGGTACTAAGTTCTATTCTTAGCTTTATCCACGATCCCTTGTGCAATTCCATAGCAAGTCTCTCGGTCTTTCACTACAATACCTTGTCCCCAAATCTAAATTCACATAGGGATGAAAAATGCTCTGGGCTTAACTTGCACAAAGGAATAAATATTAACTATTAAAGTTGTCATGAGCATGTGTACAATGTTAATATATAGAGTTGTTGGTTAGACTGACTCAAAAATAAGTAAGATCACCAGAAATATACCAGACTGATTAAGCCTAGACACAGGAGATTCTTAAATGAAAATAAGAAAAAAGCTGCATCTGTATCAAACAAACGTATTAATGTATTTAGAAATGTTTGCCTTGAAGTAGAAATCTCAAGCTACTGCACAGGAATCGAGGACAGCAAGGTGCTCTTGTTGTCTCCCGTTACTGTCATAATGCTCATAACTCTGTTGGGTTCACAGCCAAAGGCCAAGTTAAGGGCCAGCTTTACACAGCCATCACTAGGTCGAGGCAGCGCATGACAGTCGAGAATTCGACAGAAGCCCTGCTCTACTTCCATGCTCTTCTTTACTGTTGGCCCCATCTCACTCAAAAAATACTAAACATTTCACTGACGAGCTGCTTACCACTCCTAACAATTTGGAATGCATTAGAGCTTCAATCCTGGCTCCTGTTAAGATTAGCTGGAGAGACTTTAAAACGTTCTTATGTTTCTATCCCTGCCCTGGCAACAGGATGAGAACCTCCAGGTCTGTGCACTGGTATTTTTAAAAGCTCCCTGGGTGAATCTAGCATGTAGGTTGAAAACTCCTACAACAGGGTGGAACACAAAGCAAAACACATAGGGGTTATCTTCTAACAACCACCACAGTGACAAAACATATCTATGGAATCATTTTAAAACTCAAAGTATATATAAATTAGCTTTGGTACCAATACCCAAAAATCCTAAAACTTTCCCACCTATAAGAAATATTCCTGCCGAAACCGGTTTGGCTCAATGGATGGAGCGTCGGCCTGCAGACTGAGAGGTCCCAGGTTCGATTCCGGTCAAGGGCATGTACCTGGGTTGCAGGCACATCCCCAGTAGGAGATGTGCAGGAGGCAGCTGATCGATGTTTCTCTCTCATCGATGTTTCTAACTCTCTATCTCTCTCCCTTCCTCTCTGTAAAAAATCAATAAAATATATTTAAAAAAAAGAAGAAAAAAAAGAAATATTCCTTAACAACTTCAAATGGAGAGATGCATGACAATTCAAATGACATGAATTATGAAGACTCTTTTAAATGTTAAAGGGTGTTAGTCAGATATCCCAAAAGTATTACTGAGCTAGAGTTCCAGGCCTCCTCTGAAAGATGGCCAGTAACCCAGAGCCTGTAGATACATAAGCTGAGGGACAGAAAAGTGTTAAAAAGCATTTGCCACCCCTCACTTCACATGTTTAGAAACCCAAGTGAAACACAATCATGCAAAGGTGGCTTCATATTTAATCACAAGTATAACTGCAATCATCCTATATAATAAAAGCCTAATATGCAAATCGACTGATCAGCAGAATGATGGGCAGAATGACCGGTCGCTATGATGCGTACTGACCACCAGGGGGCAGATGCTCAACGCAGGAGCTGCCCCCAGCGTCGGTGGCAGGGAGCAGGGCTGGTAAATGTAAATGGGGGGCGCCAGGCCAGCCAAGGTGGGTGCCAGCAGAGGCCTTCCAATCACCCCACCAGTCGCCCTGCAGATCAGCCCTGATCACTGGCCAGGCCTAGGGACCCTACTCATGCATGAATTTCATGCACCGGGCCTCTAGTAAATGAAATAAGATGACCAGAGAGGCAAGCAGGTGACCTGTTTTCTGCTCAATGACAGCACAGTGAACAACAGATGAAGGGACACACTGGTGCCAATGACCAAGGGTCACCCCCTTGATGGATAGATACTAAAGCCTATCGACAGGGCCACAATAAGCAGGAACTACAGAAACTATCAGGGAGTTCCATGAGATGCATGTAATACATTTATATTTTATTTTTTGTGCTAGACCCTCCACTAGCAAAAGAATTACTAGTACGACTGGCTTTATTGAGATACTAGCTTTATTGCGATGATCTGGAACCAAACCTGCAATAGCTCTAAGGTATGCCTGTATAATATAAACTTCATTCTGAAAGACACACTAATGCTGTCGCGACTGGAATCAAAGGCAAGCTGCTCAGAAAAGAGCTCTCTGCTCTCCTGTTGCTTCCTGACTAGAGCCATCCCAGGCTCTTTAAAAGCACAGGGTCAAGTCAGAGATGAGACAGGGTGGTGGGGGTGCACACTGTGCCACAGAGACAGCAAACCAATCCTCTGCTGCCTTGGTAACATCAGTGGATCATAAGACACACAGGAACTTCAAAACATGATTTACCTCAATTAATCCTTTTATACTTTTTTTAATAAGTAATAATACCTGTTAGACACACAATTTTTACAAAGTACAAATATATTCAGAAGAAGAAAAATCTGTAATTCCATCCCCTAAAGATAATCATTGTTTATATATTTTTTAGATTTTTTATTTCTTTCTTTTTGGAGAGAGACTGGGAGAGAGAGAGAGAGAGAGAGAAACATCGACTTGTTCTATTTATGCATTCATTGGTGATTCCTGTATGTGCCCTGACTAGGGATTGACCCTGCAACCTGAGCGTATAAGGACAATGTTCTAACCAACTGAACTACCTACCTAGGGCCCACTGTTTACATTTTTAAATGTTCTTTAATCTTTTGCTGGGCATTTGCATTTTCTACATTGCTGATACCAGTTCATTAACCAGAAGATCATCCAGTGCCCCACAGTGCTATAAGTATGGCTGTCACTGATCTAAGAACTGTTACATGATACCAGTGTGTCACTGAATTATCTAGTTCCTCTGAAAAACAGAGATGCTTATACTGAAAATACACTAACAGCTCAGTTTCATTCTACATATACCTTCCTCTATATTCTTGTTTCACCATAAAAAGTCCTTAATCCGTGGAATTAATTTCTCTAACTTAGAGAAAAATGAGATCTAAAATAAAATTTCCTCAGATAAACAGAATGGCCTTCAAAATTAACTGTCTTTACAGACTTGGCCGGTGCTCCCACCGTGCAAATACTGTTCTAACTTGAACCACCTTGCAGTTCCTGTGACGCAAACCTTTACTAAGTGTCTGCTACACGCCAGCACCGTCACTGTGAAAGAACAAAGGAGATGGAACACGACCCCAGCCTCTGGAGCCTCCAATCTAGAAGGGAGGACAGATATACACAGAGATAACCAGAGTCAAGGCAGAATGTGATCTGTGAGACAGGGACACAAAAGATAAAAGAAAATGGGAGAAAGTTAGATTAATTTTATAAGTAAACATTTATGCCACTGACTTTTTTAAAAAGACTTTTTAAACTAATTTCCAGAGAGAGAAGAAAGGGGGAGAGAGAGAGAGAAACATCAATCGGCCACCTCCTGCATCACCCCCCACCCCCACCCCCAAGGATCAAGCCCACAACCCAGGCATGTGTCCTGACCGGGAATCGAACCGGCAACCTCTCAGTACATGGGATGATGCCCAACCAATTAAGCCACACCGGCCAGGGTATGCCACTGACTTTTAAAATGATAATCATCTAAATATGATACAGTCTGATAAGGAACTGCCTTAATATAGGGAAAAACAGTGGGCACCTGTCAATTAGCTGTCTGATTTTAAATACACATGCTGTAATAAATCGGCTGTCATATTTTCCCATTTATTTTTTCCTAATGGGAATTAACTTTGTAACCCATCTGTTTTCTGAATTCTACCAAAACAAGGATCTCACTTACCTGTCACAGTGAGAACTGCCTCTTGAACTACTCTGTCCTGATTCATGTTGTGCATCCAAAAGAATCTTCTCCATGTCTCCATTGTGGATAGAGGATGAGGAAGGGACGTGCTCCAGTCCCCCATTTTTCCCATTGCCATTATCATTACCATTGCTGCTGTTCATGGGTAACTCCACCCAAGAACCTGTTGGACAAGTCAGATAACTTAAATTAAGCAAAGCAGAACTGAAATCTGTCATGTGCACACAGATGTGAATATGCTGAATTCAGATAAGAAGTCTTATTTGCCTCAAACCAAACGCAAAACATATTCTGAGACAGCTAAACAAGGAGCAATAAAAGTTTAGAAATCTATATAGTTTTGTTCTTGAAGCAGCTCATGCAATCAACCAAATTAGAAAAGTTGACCTCTAAAACTAGTAAATGTGTCCTTCAGCCAATTTTCTTTCTGGTGAAAGCTGTTTATATACAATAAACACTACTGGAAATTTTTAGGTTGCTTTTTTAAAAAATAGCTACTTTATATCTAGACAGGCTATTTACCTTTAATATTTTAGTTTACATCTTTTCCATAGTCAACCTCAGCTATTTAGTTGTATCCTCTCCACAAATAACATCAATATATGACAGTTTCATAAAGATCATCTAGTAAATAAGTTAACAACTATGTCCTAATTAGCACAAACAATTGAGAAGCTCCTAGAGAAGCAACTTAAATGCAATCATAAAAGTCTCAGCTTGTGTAGAGATCGGGAGCACAAAATTAATGCAGCTAGCTCTAACTAAATCAGGCGATAGTGCTAACAAAATGTGAAAAAAAGCTGTCCCTCTATCCCACAAATTAGTTTCTTTTTTTCCTTTGTATCTCATACCTTCTATTCTTTCTCCTTTATGCACTAAACATACCTTGTAAGAACTTGTCTCTTCTCTCTTCTCTTGCACGAGTTACTACCTTCTAGATTTTTCACTAAGCCTCACTGGTTAGGGGGGAGAAATAACTGTTCATCTGCTACAGGCAACACTGAAAAGTTTTCTCAGGGGAACAGTCGAAGGGGGCGGAGCCACAGAAAAGGGGATATACGTGGCCTTGGTAATGTAGATAGGCCTAAAAATATTTCTTGGCTTAATCAGTTTGCTGAACACATTAAGGTGTTTTAATTTTAACAAGAATTGACAACAGTAGCCAATAAGCTAACTTCACAAAAAAAGAGATAGTAATGTATTTTTTCTCCTGTAATTTCCATTCCTTACAATAAATTTTGTTTTGGAAATCATCACGACGCAGGTTGATGGGGCCATTGCTTTAAACTCCCAGCAAAAGCATTAGAGAGAGTTCTGTGGCTAAACAGTATTCTATCAGCAAATCAGAATAATCACCCAAATAAGGTTCAAACCCTAAAGGCACTCTAAATGAGGTGAAGACTATTCCAGATCTAGAAGTGCACTCAACATCATCCTGATGTGAAGGGAAAGCTCAAAGGCATACCTGATTAGAAATATGACTCCACCCCTTACTATCTACTAGTATCTGACTGTCTGACCTTAAATTTCCTCATTTGTAAAACAGAGATGATAATAACATAGTATCTACCTCCCAGGGCTACTGTGATGATGAAATATAGAAACACTAGAGGCCCGATGCATGAAATTCATGCAAGAGTAGGCCTTCCTTCCTCCAGCTGCCGGCACCAGCTTCCCTCTGGCACCCGGGACCCGGGCTTCCCTCGCAATCCCAGCTTTGTCCAGAAGGTCGTCCGGTATAATTAGCATATTACACTTTTATTATTATAGACTAGAGGCCCAGTACACAAAATTCGTGCATGGGGGGGGGGGTCCCCTCAGCCTAGCCTGCACCCTCTCCAATCCGGGACATCCCTCTCACGATGTGGGATCACTGGCTCCTAACTACTCATCTGCCTGCCTGATCACCCCCAACTGCTGCCCCTGCCAGCCTGATCACCCCTAACTGCCTCTGCCTGCCAGCCTGATTGCCCCTAACTGCCTCCCCTTGCCGCCTGTTCACTCCCAACTGCCCCCTCCCCCGCCGGCCTGGTCGCCCCCAACTGCCTCCCAGCTGGCCTGGTCGCCCTCAACTGTTCCCCCTGCCAACCTGGTCACCCCACACAGCCTGCTGTTCAGTCGTTTGGTCGTCCCTCACTAACCCCCCTGCCGGCCTTGTCGTCCATGCAGCCTGCTGTTCGGTCATCAGTCTGGTTGTAACAGCCCCTGGCTTTTTATATATTAGGACTAGAGGCCCGGTGCACAAAAATTTGTGCACTCGGGGGGGAGGAGGGGTCCCTCAGCCCGGGCTGTGCCCTCTTGCAGTCTGGGCCCCATCGGGAGATAACGACCTGCTGGCTTAGGCCCGCTCCCGGGTGGCAGAGGGCAGGCCCAATCCCTAGGTGCAGCCCCTGGTCAGGCTCAGAGCAGGGCCGATTGGGGAGTTGGGGCAACGCCCCGTCATGCACAGAGCAGGGCGGATTGGGAGGTTGCGATGCCATCCTCAGTCACGCTCAGGGTAGGGCCGACTGGGGGGTTGGGGGACCGCACCCTGTCACACACAGAGCTGCAGGGCGATCAGGGGGCTGGGGAGCTCCCCCTATCAGGCACAGAGCAGGGCTGATCAGGGGGTTGGGGCGCCTTCCCCTGTCACAAACAGAGCAGAGGGGATAGGGAGGTTGTGGCCCCAAACCCTGTCACACACAGAGCCACAGGACGATTGGGGGGTTTGGGCGCTGCCCCCTGTCACACTGATCCCGGTGCCGGGAGGCCTCTCGGCTCCGCTGATCCCGGTGCTGGGAGGCATATTACCCTTTTACTATATAGGATAGAGGCCTGGTGCACGGGTTGGGGCCGGCTAGTTTGCCCTGAAGGGTGTCCTGGATCAGAGTGGGGGTCCCCACTGGGGTGCCTGGCCAGCCTGGGTGAGTGGATGATGGCTGTTTGCAGCTGGTCACACACCCTTCAGGGTGGGGGTCCCCACTGGGGTGCCTGGCCAGTCTCGGTGAGGGGCTGAGAGCTGTTTTCAGGCTGGCGAGTGACTGAAGCTCCTAACCGCTCCTTTTTTTTTTTTTTTTATTCGGGGCCAGCTTTACCTTTGAGGCTTGGCTCCAGCTCTTAGGCCTCCGCTGCTGAAAGCAGGTTTCTGGCCTTTGTTTATCTTCTGTATTTGAAATGACGTTGCGATCCTGCTGGCTGAAGCCTGATGGACTAAAGCAGGTTTCTGGGGTTTTGTTTAGCTTCTATATTTGTAACATAGTTCTTAGAGTTGCAGCTCAGAGGCTGGCAGCGACAGGCAGGGAACGTTGGAGTCCTCCGTCACTGAAGCAAGCAAGCCTCATGTTCACTTTAAGCTGCCTGGCTGCCGGCCACCATCTTGGCTGGCAGTTAATTTGCATATCGCCCTGATTAGCCAATGGGAAGGGTAGCGGTCGTACGCTAATTACCATGTTTCTCTTTTATTAGATAGGATAGGTAAAGTGTCTAATAAACAGTAGCTGCTCAGTTACACACTAGTTAAAAGAGTTTATATTTGTCCCTAGGCTGGTAGCTCAGTCATCCCTATACACCAAGATTATGGGTTCAATCCTAGTCAGGGCACATACAAGAATCAACCATTGCATGCATAAATAAGTGGAACAACATATCAATGTTTCTCTCTCTCTACCTGAAATCAATAAAGAAGAGTTTACACTTGTAAATTACTTAGAACAGTGTTTGCTAAATAAAAAAAGAAGTGATCTTGCCCTAACTGGTTTGGTTCAGTGGATGGAGCATCGGCCTGTGGATTGAGCGGTCCCAGGTTCGATTCCGGTCAAGGGCATGTACCTTGGTTGCAGGCACATCCCCAGAAGGGGGCGTGCAGGAGGCAGCTGACCGATGTTTCTTTCTCATTGATGTTTCTAACTCCATCCCTCTCCCTTCCTCTCTGTAAAAAAATCAATAAAATATATGTTAAAAAAAAATAAAAGAAGTGATCTTTTCCTTCCTTTCCCTCTGAGGCAGTCCTAGGGTTGTAACAGTTCCATAATTATTACTAATTCTTTGGGACTATATTGCCAAGCAACACAGTTACATGGCGTCTCCATGGTCTTATTCTATGTGTGCATAAAAATGTACACAGACTAGATAGAACTCAACATGGGTTAACAAATTCAACTAGCAAAGCTAAGGCAGATTTAACACTGAATATTTAACTAAATATTTAACTAAATATTTGGAATGCCTCTGGAGTTAAGAAATATGCCAAATGCATCACTAAATTTAGAGTTCGGCAAAATATTTTAACTGGAAAGAGAGGCAGAGAAAGAGAGAGGTATATGATAAACTGTTGGTTGTTTTTTGTGTTGTTATTTTTCTGCTTTCACTTTTTCTGGGATTTTCAAACTTATTTTAGAATCAGTTCTTGTACAGAATCCCAATGTGTACAATTAACAAAAACAAATAAAAGGCCGGAGCTGCTCTGGCAGAGGCAAAACTAAATAACCAGGAGTTCCAGATGGGTCTCTGTGGAAGCCAGTGTTCCCTAAAATACAATTAATGTTCATTTGAAGTAGCTGATCAAAGAGAAAAAACGGTGTAACAATATCAGGTTTTCTGGACCTTACTTTTTTGAAGGATTTCCACACCAATATCTAAATTCTACTTCCTATATTAAAAATATGTAAGCAATCATAATCTAGGAACTTGGGGAGACATACCTAGAAAAACTTAGTAATCTCTCTAATTGCCTTAACACTCAGCATAACTGAAAGCATTTCTACTTAAGGAACACAATATTTCCTTGACATATATTAATATAGTGGTTAAGAGCACAGACTGAAGCCAGACTCCAACTCTATCACTTACTAGTACAGCTGTTAAACCCAACACTTGCCAGTTTTCTCATCTGTAAAACAGGGATAATAATTGTATCTACCTCATAATATCATTAGGGGGATGAAATGAATAAAATACATTAAAAAATAGGAAAGGTTACTGGTACGTAGTAAGTGTTAAGTAATATTATAATTATACTTTATCTTTTAAAAAATATTTATTACAAAATGTTTTTTGAAAATGCAAACATCAGTACATAAAGTAAAAATTAATACCTCTCATCCCGATCTCACATCCCTATCCCAAAGGAAACCAGTTTTAAAACATTCCTATGTAAACTTCCAGAATTTTATATATGGAATCATACTATGCATATTTTTCTGAAAGTAGCATTTGCTACCTAACAACTTGCTGATGTCTTTCAATGTCAATGTATATTACCTTTCATTCTTTTAAACAACTGCTTTACATCCCATCATAAAGATACACCATACTTCTCTAAATGGCAATGGTCAACCATTACCCAAAGTATTGTTTCCAATATTGTTATTAAAACCAAGGCTTCATGGAGGGTAATCTGGCAATATATATTAAGGGCCTTAAAATGGTAGATGATCTTTAACTCAATAATTCTCTTCCAGAAATATCATCTATGGAAAAAAAAAAATCAGTACTGCAGAGAAAGTTATGCACACAGATATTCATTAAGAGGCTACATATCAGCTTCATCATTTGAGAAAAATGGGGAAAAAGCAAATTTATCTTTCTCAACAGATGAACTACACGTCTTTTTCTCATCATCTGGTTCATTTCTGATTTACAGCTCAGAGTTTCTTCATGTTCTAACTCTACCAATCCTCACTAAGTCCCTTTTTACCTAGAAAGGAAACAAGGCAAGATATGAGGACTGTGCTGTCCAAGCAATAGAAAGCAGAAAAAAATCTGAGTGAATTCTCTTCCTAATAATCTTTAAACTTAAAAACTGCAGGCTGTTACATGAAAATCCTATTTACAAATTGAAAACTGTTCTCTTATGCCAGATTGTACATATACATAATACAATGAATTTTTTCTATTTTAAGTTCTTGAGAATGGCTAAGAAATTCAGAGAAGCATGCTTCTACATTCTCTAATACAGTACATCATGAAGGCTGGTCCAGTTATTGTGATTACATTCACAACTGTATGCTGTATATACTCTTTATAGTTTTACTAGTGGCCTGCTGCACAAATTCATGCGTATCGAAAGGAAATTAATTAGAAGAAATATATTAATACTAGAGGGCCGGTACACGAAATTCATGCATGGGTAGGGTACCTAAGCCTGGCCGGTGATCAGGGCCAATCAGAGCCTTCTGGCTGCTGGCAGGAGCCTTCCTTCCCCGGCTGCAAGCTGGTGCCTTCCTTCCCTGGCTGCTGGCTGGGGCCTTCCTTCGTTCCGTGCCACGCCCCCAGTGGTGAGCACATATCATAGCAAGCGACTGAACTCCCGGTCAAACTCCCGAGGGGATACTTTGCATATTAGCCTTTTATATATATACTAGAGGCCCGGTGCACAAAATTCGTGCACTGGGAGGTGGGGTCCCTCAGCCCAGCCTGCCCCCTCTCACAGTCCGGGAGCACTCAGGGGATGATGTACTGACGGCTTAGGCCCGCTCCCTGTGGGCCTAAGCCGCAGTCTGGCTGTGGAGGCTCGGAGCAGGCACCCTGTGAGTGTGTGTGTGTGTGTGAGTCTGCTGGGGACCTGCCCCCAGCTGCACTGAGGAGGCTCAGAGCAGGCGCCCCGTGTGTGTGTGCATCCACTGGGGGCCTGCCCCCAGCTGCGTCAGAGGCTCGGAGCAGGCACCCTGTGTGTGTGTGTCTGCTGGGGGCCTGCCCCCAGCCGCGCTGCGGAGGCTCAGAGCAGGCGCCCCTCTGTGTTGTTCTCTCAGTCTCTAGGCCGCGCCTGCGTGTTGTTCTCTTGGGCTCGGGGCCGCACCCAGCCCCTCCTCCTGAGCTGATCGTGACCGTTACAGAGTCCCAACCTCATTTGCATATTACACCTTTATTTGTATATTAGAGGCCCAGTGCACGAATTCGTGCATGGGTGGGGTCCCTCGGCCTGGCCGGCGATCAGCCGATCAGGGCTGGCTGGAGAGAGGGACTGCAGAAGGTTGGCCAGCTGCAGGAGGTTGGCTATGGAAGCACACTGACCACCAGAGGGCAGCTCCTGCAGAAGCGTCTGTCCCTTGGTGGTCAGTGCATGTCATAGCGACTGGTCAACTGTTCATTCGGTTGACTGGTCGTAACAGTCACTTAGGCTTTTATATATATAGATATAGATAGATATAGATAGATAGATATATAAATATAGACTAGAAGCCTGGTACATGAAAATTCATGCACTGGGGGGGTGGGTCCCTCAACCCGGCCTGCCCACTCTCACAGTCCGGAAGCCCTCAGGGGTGGGAGGCAACCAGGTGATCAGGGGAAGGCGACGCCCCATCACACCTCTGCTGCTGCCACTGCCGGCAGCGCAAGCCTCAGCCAGCCTGGTTACCTAAGCCTCGGGTGGCCCTGGGCAGCTGGGCAGCCGCCATCCGAGGCTTGCCTACCCCTCGGGCTAGCCCTGGAGGCTGAGGGGACTGGGGGACTCTGGAGGCAGGCACACAGAGTGACCGGGCCCACCTGGGAGCGGGCCCAGCCTTGCCACATGCCTGCTGCCCCACTGGGGCTGAGGGGACTGGGCACCACCATCTTGTCGCTGTGGGCACCACCACCTTTGAGGGTGAGGCAGTCAATTAGCATATTCCCTCCTTATTGGCTGTGGGCGCCGCCATCTTTGCGACAGCGTGAGGGTCAATTAGCAGATTCCCTCTTTATTAGATAGGACTAGTAGGTCACTATTCACCCTTTCTCTATAATAGAAATGTCAACCAAATTCACAATCAACAATGACAGACTGAAACACACGCATGCGACTGGTACCAGCGAGAGCTTTATATGTATCACACATGGGCGAGTCAACTTAGCCTTTTATAGTTATAGAATAAACTTGCTTAATTAGACCTGCTTTCTGATTTGGCTAAGCTTTTTCCAGCCCAGTGAAGTACCCCAACTTCTCTTTCAGGTAATTGTCAGCAACATAGCAGTAAATATCAACACAAAGCAGATTATTATTGTAGATCACGCAGGGAGAACAAAGGGTTAAATATTTAACTGCAGCAGTGTCTGACTACATTCTGTGCAGTGAGAAAACCTGAAGTCATTTTCAAGGTCCACCATTTCTAACTTCTTTTCAGTCGAGTCAAGTTTCTAAGCTTTCTAAGTCTCTTTTCCGGCTAATGCAAAAAAAATAGGATTCCACTGAGTCTCCTATCTACCCACTCCAGGACTTCTGTGAGGATCAGATGAGATGAGGCATGGGAAAACGCTTCACATACATTTGGGGGTCTCGGCAGCGTCGGCTGAGATTTGGTGGGGTGTTGCTCCATGGTGGTGGTGGCACCTGTGATCCCCCTGGGGTAAGCTGAGTGTTGCTTTATGGGCGCCAGGTCCAAGTGCCATTTCTCTGTAAATGGCCAGTGCGTGCCACGGCAGCTCCTGCATTGAGCGTCTGCCCCCTGGTGGTCAGTGCGCGTCATAGCTACCGGTCGGACGGACACTTAGCATATTAGCTTTTTATATATAATCACCAGTTCAATCCTCAAGCAAGAGGGAAGTGGAAGAGTTAGGGGTGAGGGAGAGGAGAGAGAAGGAAGAAGAGTACTATTTCTAAATTTTCCCTCAAGTTTTCAAGACTCCACCCTGACCCTAAACAGGGGTGTGACCCATTTCATTACGTCTTATCCTCTTTCCTTAAAGCCTTTATTTTATTTCAAGTACCTGATGCTAGAATTCAGATCATGAATAATCACTGATATTCTTATGAAACAGAAAGTCAGTAACTAGTATGTAAGGAGGTACTTACACACTAGTTACTTTTGTATTCAAAACAGTATTACGAGGCAGTGAAGTTTCACAAAGCTTTCTTGCAATACTGGGGAAGGAAGAACATTATGGCTGAAAATGTTTAAAAAGAAAAAAAAAGGGGGGGGGGCTGTACTTCCTACATTAAACAATAAGAATTATACTGCTATCTCAAGTTTCCTTTTTTTAAAAAAAAATATATCGTTATTGATTTCAGAGAGGAAGGGAGAGGGAAAGAGCGATAGAAACATCAATGATGAGAGAGAACCACTGATCAGCTGCCTCCTGCACGCCCCCTACTGGGGACCGAGCCCACAACCCAGGGACGTGCCCCTGACCAGAATTGAACCCGGGACCCTTCAGTCCACAGGCTGATTCTCTATCCACTGACCCAAACCGGCCTGGGCTTGATTTTCCTTTTATTACCTCCTGATTTCTATGACATAAATGCCCTATACAAATATTCTTAAGTAACTTAGTAGTTTTCTTAAGAATAAAACTAACAACTAGAAATGGGAAAAGAATCTTTTAACTTTGAAAACTGTTCAGATATTTGTCCACTAATATGTAGTGAAAGTGAACAGTCTTCCTATGGTGGTAAACTAAAAAATATATATCAGAGAAATGTTTCATTATTTCAAATCCTATATAATAAAAGTGTAGTACGCAAATTGTCCCCTCGACCGGGAGTTGTCCTGGAGTTCGACCAGGGGTGGGGACAGCCAGAGGAAGGGAGGGAGGCCCCGCCGGCAGCCACTAGGGACCCTACCAGTGCACTGGGCCTCTGGTATTTCAATAATTTGCTATTAAAACTCTGCTTTGACCCCCTGAACTAAAGATAAAATCCCAAGCCAGAGATAATCTGTACCATGAGTTCATCTCCTGTTTTTCATAGTTGTGCAACTTTACCCGACAAAGAACTTCAACTTATCAGCGATTTGGATAGTACATATTAGATGTCTGGATAAGTTGCTTTGCCCAGTGCCCAAAATCATTTGAAGGACTCAATAAGGCTTCTTGTTTTGCTCCGTTCAGTATTGTATAATGAGCTAAAAAACAGAGTAAAAGGCAAGAGGGGAGTAATTAAATATGGCACTGCCTAAAAGCTTTTCAGTAATTTAAAAGCTCACCCTACCCCAAATAAAATGCTTTCTATCTAGCAGCTTTCCCAATGCAACATTCTGATATCAAACACAGGCTGCGTGTTCTTCCATTTCTTAACAGCTAACATAAACGTAGCAGCAACTGCTTGGCCAACATCATCAAATATCTCATAGGTCTGTCCGACACAGGGATAAACAATCACATATAGCTCAACCCCATTTTTTAAATTTTTATTTTTGTTAAATGGTCAAAGGAAAATTACAATTCCTTTGCTTCCTGTGAAATCATGTACACATACTAGCCAAACAGCTAATAAAGCCATTATAGGAAAACAGAGTACAACTAAAAACAGATACTAAAGAGAGACGAGATGGTCAGGTCACCTCCGTACATTATATTAGATGGAATAACGTACTGAGAGAATAAGAAGCATACCATCTGGGCCACTGAAAAGAAGTGTCCTGAAACGAGCACTAGATGGGATGAAAGTAAACACTTCAGCTCTAGGTCCTAGCCGGGTGTGAACTGGGACAACACACTGCTCTAGACGGATTTCTTTCCTAGTAAATAACAGTGACAGTCATCTCTAAAGCTTCCTCCCACACTTCGTAAAGTATATGATTGTTAACTCCTATACTGTAAACCTGGAACTAATACAAAATAATATTAAATGTAAATTGTAATTGAAAAATAAAACTTTAGGAGTTGGGTGGGGAGAGATTAACCAAAGAACTTACATGCATTCATGGACACAGACAATAGTGTGATGAAGGGGTGGTGGGGGGGGGAGTTAATGGGGGGGAAAGGGAGGCATCTGTAATACTTTCAACAATAAAGATAAAAAATAAAAAAAAGAAAAAGAAAAATTTTAAAATAAAACCTCTTCCCATTCTAAAATCCCATGCTTCTAAGAGTATGCTAAACACGGGTAAATAATTTTAAAATGCATATTAATATGTAAAGCAAATAACACTTATGGACTCTTAAATTAATACTAATTTACTGTAGGAAATGATGTCTTATATTCCAGACCATAAGACAGTTAAACGTTTTTAAAAGTCAACATTTAAGGAATTTGTCCACAAAAAGATGAAGCAGCAGCAATAAGCAATGAAAACATTTCAAAATACTCAAGTTCTGTCCCCATCTTGGGAGGACAGGAACTCTCTTCCCTAAAATAATTTTCAGGCCACACGGGTACACCGCCCTCTTATGAAAGATGCTGCAGTGCTTTCAAATGTCATTCGAGCATCCAAATGATTTCTAAACCATTTCGTCGGGCATATGCTAACTGTCCCGACCGCCTCTTTTAGGAAAGGAACTACAGGAAGATGAGGCAAAACCTCCCAAGACCCCGAGCTTTACAGGCACCCGGGAATCGCCGCAGGACCAGCTGCCTGAGCGCCAGGATGTCCTGAGAAGCGACTGTCGCCGGTCGCAATTCAATCTGCCATGAACTTTCAACCGCCCTGTGTGCCAATCTGTTTTTAACCGTTTCTGAAAATTCATTGCCCCAGACTCCGTGATGTGTGCAATCCTGTATGGTTCAAGGGGGTGTCTGTTCATAAACAGGTTTATAGGCCACACAAGCCTATCGTTAAAAAAATACGTATCACTTGAGCAACTCTGAAACATCTAAAAAAAAAAAAAAAGTAGCATAGCTTCCTCCCCCCGCAACGTGATACAAGTAACCACTAAATTACTAAATGATTTTCCTAACCAGCCTGTGGTAACAAAGGAACGCAACCGGAGGGCTCACGTTCCCAACCCCGGACGCAGGCCGCCCCAGCGAGGCGGGTCCCCCCCAGCGAGGCGGGGTCCCCCGGCCGAGGCCCGCAGCACACCGACTTCCCACCGTCCCGCGGCCGCCTCCGCCCCCCGCCGGCGGCCCGCGTCCATCCCCCGGCGTCCCCGCCGCACGTCCCCATCCCGGCCCACGTCCCCCCGCCGCCCGCTCCGCCCACCCGCCGGGCGCCCAAGGCCCGCCCCTCCATGCCCCCCGACAGGCTCCGCTCAGGGTCCACCACAGGTGGAACCGGCTCGTCCCCCGACTCTTCCCACCCATTTGTCCTCCCCAACAGCGAACCCCAGCAGCCCCCGACCCCAAGACCCAGGAAAAAGGGAAGACCCGGTCCAGAGGAAGGCAGCAGCCCCTCATCCTGACAGGTGACGGGAGCTGTCAGTCACCCGCACTGGCTCGACCTGGACCAATGGGCTGCCTTCTCCTCCCGCCTCCCCCCACCCCCCCGCGGGCCGGCGCGGCTCCTCCTCCCCCATCTCCTGAGGCAGCCCGCCCGCCCGGCGCTTACTGTTGAGGCCGGCTGGCGGGGGCACAGGCGACTCCCCTTCCTCGCAGTTGTTGTTGTTGTTGTGCAGGGGCGGTGGCTGCTCTACTAAATGAGACGACATTGTCGGGCGGCTGGAGGAGCGGTGGCCGCAGCGGACTGCCTCCGGCTCTCGGACAGCAACACAACAAGCCGAGTCCCCCGCCCCCTTTTCTGCTCCTGCGCAGTCCCTCCCCGCCCTTGACGTCAGAGCCCGCCCGGCCACGTGACGACAACACCTCCAGCAGGGGCGGCGCGGGGCGGGGCGGCGCGGGGCGTTCCCGGCGGACGCGGACGTGGAGACCCGGAGGCACGCTGATGCGCGCACCGGGAATGCGTTCCTGCGAGTCTGGCGGCGGCGGGCGGTGAGTTACGCGGCTGGAACCGGGATGCGGTGGAAGCGTGCAATGAGGAAGCGCGAGGTGCTCCTGTGCCGGCTCCCACGTCTCCCACACCCACGGATCAACATTGTTTTATCCATCCGTGAGCGTTCATTTCCGTGTTCACGTCGGCGGCCTCACTTCTGTCAGAGTTGATGCTCCTGACAAAGGGAGAAAAGACCAGTGCCTCCCTGTCATCAACCTGAAATAAAGCTGGTAAAACCTGAGCAGCATCAGGCAGACCAGACTTGCAGTTGTTCAAGAGTTTCAACAGTTTTAATTACAAACCTTACACGCGATCATTGTGAAAAAAGAAATGGAAAATTTCAGGGAAACATCGAGAAGAAAATAATCACCCAGATCCCGTCGCCAAACTCACTTCTGGGACTTGACACGGAAAGCCTGTCCCCGGGCGCGGGCCCGCTCCCCTGGGCAAATGAGGCGCCCCCCACCCTCACCCCCCTCCCCCCTGCCCCCCACCCTCCCCCCTGCCCCCCTACCCTCCCCCCCCTCCCCCCTACCCTCCCACCCTCCCCCCCCCTCCCCCCCACCCTCACCCCGCTGCCCCCCACCGTCGCCGGCCGCTGCGCCTGCCCTGCCCTCGCTCTGGTTTACGCGTGGCTCGCGTTCCTCTCCGGCGGTCACTTTTTTACTTTGTATTACTCTGCAGGCGTTTAAAAACTTCACGTGATCAACTCGATTATTTGTATATGACTTGGAAGTAACCTCACACCGAGATTGTGAATTTATTGCTTGTACGTTTTTCTAATTTTCTTAGAGGTTTAATTTTTCTACTTCGACCTTAACTCAATTTTGAAATTTTTTTTTGTTGTGTTGTAAATTAACTTCAGTCTTCCTAATTGAGTAATCAGTTGATCCAATAATATTAATTTTTAATCATCCTTTTCCACACCGATGAAATTGGGTTTTATAGCCTTCTAAATTCCCACAAAAATGTGAGTCTGTTCAAGGACTCTCTACAATAGTTTTGTTAGATAAATACTAGAGCAAGTGTCTTCTCATTTGTCTTTTTGAAAATTTTCCTAATTACTTTGCAACTTTAAAATGGACTTGTCCAAGATTTACCATATGTTGGTAATTATTGAAGCTAGGTGATGAATATATTAAACTAGTCTTACTATTTTTGTATATATTTGAAAAACGTCATACTAAAACATTTTTAAAGAGGACTGATTTGTCAAATCTCATTGCAAATTCTTTTAAGATTTTGGTTGGAAATGTTTTCAATTAGTAGATTAATCAGGGGAATAACTGACATATTTACAAAGATGTTTTCCCATTCAGACTATGATATCCTTTTACTGTTTTTCTTTTAAAAGTTGCTTTTTGAGCCGAAACCGGTTTGGCTCAGTGGATAGAGCGTCGGCCTGCGGACTGAGGGGTCCCAGGTCGATTCCGGTCAAGGGCATGTACCTGGGTTGCAGGCACATCCCCAGTGGGAGATGTGCAGGAGACGACTGATCGATGTTTCTCTCCCATTGATGTTTCTAACTCTCTATCCCTCTCCCTTCCTCTCTGTAAAAAATCAATAAAATATATATTTTTTTAAAAAGTTGCTTTTTGAAAAATGTCTTAAACGTTTCTTTTTTTAAAATATATTTTATTGATTTTAGAGAGGAAGGGAGAGGGAGAGAGCAATAGAAACATCAATGATGAGAGAGAATCATTGATTGGCTGCCTCCTGCACGCCCCCTACTGGGGATCCAGCTGGAAACCCAGGTATGTGCCCTGACCTGGAATCGAACCTGGGACCCTACAGTCCACAGGCCAGTGCTCTATCCACTGAGCCAAACCAGCTGGGGCAAAAACATTTCTTAGATTTTTTTGAGTTTTGTATAATCTTATGGTCACTTTATTAAAAATATTAGAAAGTTTCCTTTTCTATAGTCTTAAGTAGATGAAGTTAAATTAAAATTACATTTTAAGGATTGGTTCCCCTAAGGAAACATACAGACCTAGTGTTTTTAGGGAGGTTAGTTTTGTTTCTGTAGGATGTTACCTTTATGTCTTATTTTGTGTTATTTGTCCTCCATTTTTTTCTTGATTATATTACCTAATGGTTTATCTATTATATTGACTCAAATCTGATTGCTTCTTCCTAACTGTATTATTCTTAACTCTTTTTAACAGCTTCATTGAGATATAATTCACCTACTATAAAATTAATCACAATTCAGTGCTTTTATTATATTCAGAGTCATTAAGCTATCAGCACAATCTAATTTTGGAACACTTTTGTCACCCAAAAAATAAACCCTTTTCTCATTAGCCGTCACTCCTCATCTTTTCCTAACTTCTTATATTTGATGCTTTTTTCATTCTTTCTTTAATTATTTGGACACTAGAGGCCCAGTGCATGAAATCATGCACTGGGGGAGGGGGGTATCCCTCAGCCCAGCCTGCACCTTCTCCAATCTGGGACCCCTTGGGGGATGTCTAATTGTAGGTTTAGGCCCGATCCCTGCCGGACATCCCTCTCACAATCTGGGACTGCTGTCTCCCAACCACTCGCCTGCCTGCCTGCCCCTAACTGCTTCTGCTTGCCTGCCTGATCGTCCCCTAACCACTCCCCTGCCAGCCTGATCGACGCCTAGCTGCTCCCCTGCCGACCCGGTTGCCCCAACTGCCCTCCCCTGCCGGCCATCTTGTGGCTGTGGGTGCTGCCATCTTTGAAGGGCAGCCAATTAGCATATTCCCTCCTATTGGCTGTGGGCGCCACCATCTTTGTGATGGCATGAGGGTCAATTAGCATATTCCCTCTTTATTAGATAGGATTTAAGAATTTTCCCTGGGGGGGGGGGGGAAGAATTTTCCCTGGCCATATTGTATTTTTGTATTATTTCTGGTTTAGAGATTCTTACTTTTTCTCTGAGGACTAATATATGGTTCCTTTGGGGGAATGTGCCAAGAGTATTTGAAAAGAAGGTATATAGCTTCTATGTTCAGGGTATCAGGCTTGATATATATTGATTTCAGAGAGGAAGAGAGAGGGAGAGAGATAGAAACTTCAATGATGAGAGAGAATCATTGATCAGCTAGCTGCCTCTTGCACACCCACTACTGGGGATTGAGCCCACAACCTGGGCATGTGTCCTTGACCAGAATTGAACCTGGGACCCTTCAGTCCAGAGGCCAACACTCTATCCACTGAGCCAAACCAGGTAGGGCCATGGTCGGCAAACTGCGGCTCACAAGCCACATGAGGCTCTTTGGCCCCTTGAATGTGGCTCTTCCTAAGCCTTAGGAGTACCCTAATTAAGTTAATAACAATGTACCTACCTATATAGTTTAAGTTTAAAAAAATTGGCTCTCAAAAGAAATTTCAATTGTTGTACTGTTGATATTTGGCTCTGTTGACTAATGAGTTTGCTGACAACTGAGCTAGGGCCTCAGGTACATGCTCTTGACCAGAATCGACCCCAGGACCTTTCAGTCCACAGGACTATGTTCTAACCACTGAGAAACTGGTTAGGGCTAATTTCTATTTCTTTGTTTTGTTTTTTATTAATCCTCACCCGAGGATATTTTTCCATTGAGTTTTCAAGAGAGTGGAAGGAACGGGGAGAGACAGAGAGAGAGAAACATCGATGTGAGAGAGACACATTGACTGGTTGCCTCCTGCAAGTGCCCCAACAACGGCCAGGGATGGAGCCTGCAACCCAGGTACATGCTCTTGACTGGAATTGAACCTGGGACCCTTCAGTCCATAGGCTGACGCTCTATCCACTGAGCAAAACTGGCTAGGACTGATCTGTATTTCTTTAGACAGTTTCTTTTAATGCCCAGAAAGGAGCAATAATGAAATTAGTATAAGTCCTCTTCTTCCACCTTTCCCACAACTACCTACCTAATTTTTAGTTGATCATACTCAATATTTACTTTTGTAGTTTTAGATAGAGTTGTATATCTGTCACTTGACTCATCAACTTAATATGATAAATTTGATGAGTTTACATAAGATAGCATATCTTGCCCTGTCTCTTTTCTCCCTTTTCCCCACCATAACCAACTTTTGTTAATTATTAATTTCAACATTATTAGAGTTTATATATCATAATGTATGTATCCTATAACAATTGCCACAAGCATGCTGCATAGCAAACCACCCCAACTCATTGCCTTAAACAAGAAACACTAATTCTCTCTCATGCATCTGAAGGATAGTTAATATAGACTTTGCTCAGATGTATTTAGTTTCAAAGTGAAAGGTGGTCCAGTTCTGCTCCACTGTCGGTCATCCTGTTTGGACCATGGGTTGATCAGAGCATGTTCCTCTCACTGTGGTGAAAGAAGCTTGAAAAGAATGAGTAAATGCAGCTCTGAGCTATCATTTCATGCACATTCTATTGGCCAAAGCAAGTCAGATAGACACCTGCAAAGTGAATTTGCAAAAAGAATAGATTCTGGGAGGATGAAAAATTGGGAACAATAAAGTAATCTACAACATTACATCATTGTTTTAGTTTCAATTCTGTAGTTATATATTCACTGCTCATTATGGTCCCATTGCCACAATTTATGCAATTATTCTGGCTAGCTGAACTTTTCGGAGGATAGCATTCCTAAGATAATGCATTTCTAAAAGGTTGGCCTGTTGGAAGATTGGCCTGTTGGCTGTGGAATTTTTACTTGAAACATCCTTTCCCCCCACAATAATTGACATACAACAAACCACATATTTCTAAATACACAATTTGACAACCTTGGACTATGTGTGTACATTGTGAAACCACCACCACAATCAAGATAGTGAACATATCCATCATCACCAACATTTCCCTAGTGCCCTTTTTATATATTTTATTGATTTTTTTACAGAGAGGAAGGGAGAGGGATATAGAGAGTTAGAAACATTGATGAAAGAGAAACATTGATCAGCTGCCTCCTGCACACTCCCTACTGGGGGATGTGCCCGCAACCAAGGTACATGCCCTTGACCAGAATCGAACCTGGGACCCTTGAGTCTGCAGGCCGACGCTCTATCCATTGAGCCAAACCAGTCAGGGCCCTAGTGCCCTTTTTAATTTCTCCCTTTTGCCCCACCCTTTCTTTCCCAGATGATCAATGATTTTGATTTCATCATTGTGAAATTAGAAGGAGAGAAACCAGCCAAGACCACTAGACTTCTGACCTACAGAACTGTGAAATAATAAGTTTGTGTTCTTTTAACCCTCTAAGTTTGTGGTGATTTGCTTGGAAGCAATAGAAGATGAATTTATTATATATCCTTCTTTAATATAATTTACTTTTAAATTAAGAGATCAAAATGGTACATTGATTAGATATAAGAAATGAATGAGTTTACAACTTTTGAACTAATGCCTCTTATTAGATATTTCTTCCTTTACATTCTGTTGTTAACATACTACAAATTTTATTGTCATTGTCTAGAATTTCCACTAAAGTATGTAGTCATTCTCTTGTTTGGGATTTTTTTTAATATCTATATTGTTGAAAGTATTACATATACTTTTTCCCCCATCAACCTCCTCAAGCCAGCCCCTGTACCCCCTACCTTAGGTCTGCCCCAACTCCCCGCCCCAGATCTGTGTCCATGGGTTATGCACACACACACACACACACACACACACACACAAGTTCTTTGGTTGATCACCTCCCATCCACCCAACCTCCTCCACCTTCTCTCCGAGATTCCACACTGTGTTTCATGCTTCCATGACTCTGGATCCTTTCTGTTCATCAGTTTATTTTGTTACTTAGATTCCATATATGAGAGATCATGTGATACTTGTCTTTCTCTCACTGGCTTATTTTGATCAGCATAATACTCTCCAGGGCCTTCCATGCTGTCTCAAAGGGTAAGAGATTCTTCTTTTTTACTGCTGCATAGTATTCCATTGTGTAGATGTACCACAGCTTTTTTATCCACTCATCTACTGATGGGCACTTGGGCTGTTTCCAGATCTTAGCTATTATAAATAATGCTGCTAATGCACATAGAGGTGCATATATTTTTTCTTATTGGTGTTTAGGGTTTTTTAGGATATATTCCTAGAAGTGGGATCACTGGATCAAATGGCAGATCCATATTTAATATTTTGAGGAAACTCCATACTGTTTTCCACAGTGGCTGCACCAGTCTGCATTCCCACCAGCAGTGTACTAGGGTTCCCTTTTCACCACATCCTCGCCAGCACTTGTCATTTGTTGATTTGTTGATGGTAGCCATTCTGACAGGTGTGAGGTGATGCCTCATTGTCATTTTAATTTGCACCTCTCTGATGATCAGTAACTTTGAGCATTTTTTCATATGCCTCTATGTCCACTTTGGAGAAGTGTCTATTTAGGTCCTTTGCCCATTTTTTTATTGGACTGTGTTCCTTTTGTTAAGATGTATGAGTTCCTTATATATTTTGGATATTAACCCTTTATCAGATGTATCATTGCCAAATGGAGAGGGGTGACAATGATATAGAGAAAAACAAAGGCTACAACAAAAAACAATGTAATTTATAGGCAAAGATAAGAATACAGCAGACTTCTTACTGGAAACGATAGAAGACAGAAAATACTGGTATCTCTCAATTGCTAAAAGTATAAAAGTCAACCTAGAATTTACTTGCAGTGAAAATTTCCTTTAATGACTGTATTACAAAATATTACATCATCATTAAAAATGCCAATATCAGCCTGGCCAGCATGGCTCAGTGGTTGAGTGTTGACCTATGAACCAGGAGGTCACAGTTCAATTCCTGGTCAGGGAATGTACCTGGGTTGCAGGCTCAATCCCCAGTATGGGGCATGCAGGAGACAACCGATCAATGATTCTCTTTCACTGACGTTTCTATCTCTCCCTCTCCCTTCCTCTCTAAAATCAATTAAAAATATATATTTATTTATTTATTTATTTTATTAAATCTTTATTGTTCAGATTATTACATTTGTTCCTCTTTTTTCCCCCCATAACTCCCCTCCTCCCAGTTCCCGCCCCACCCTCCACCCTCACTCCCCACCCACGGTCCTCATCCATAGGTGCACGATTTTTGTCCAGTCTCTTCCTGCATCTCCCACACCCCTTTCCCCACCAAGAATAGTCAGTCCATTCCCTTTCTATGTCCCTGATTCTATTATGATCACCAGATTATTTATTCACTTGATTCTTAGATTCACTTGTTGATAGATGCATATTTGTTGTTCATAATTAGTATCTTTACCTTTTTCTTCTTCTTCCTCTTCTTAAAGGATACCTTTCAGCATTTCATATAATACTGGTTTGGTGGTGATGAACTCCTTTAGCTTTTCCTTATCTGTGAAGCTCTTTATCTGACCTTCACTTCTGAATGATAGCTTTGCTGGATAAAGTAATCTTGGTTGTAGGTTCTTAGTATTCATCACTTTGAATATTTCTTGCCGCTCCCTTCTGGCCTGCAAAGTTTCTGTTGAGAAATCAGCTGACAGTCGTATGGGTATTCCCTTGTAGGTAACTGAGTTTCTTTCTCTTGCTGCTTTTAAGATTCTCTCTTTGTCTTTTGCTCTTGGCATTTTAATTATGATGTGTCTTGGTGTGGTCCTCTTTGGATTCCTTTTGTTTGGGGTTCTCTGCGCTTCCTGGACCTGTAAGTCTATTTCTTTCACCAGGTGGGGGAAGTTTTCTGTCATTATTTCTTCAAATAGGTTTTCAATATCTTGCTCTCTCTCATCTTCTGGCACCCCTATAATTCTAATGTTGGTACGCTTGAAGCTGTCCCAGAGGCTCCTTACTCTATCTTCGTATTTTCGGATTCTTTTTTCATTTTGCTTTTCCAGTTGGGTGTTTTTTGCTTCTTCACGTTACAAATCTTTGACTTGATTCTTGCGCTCCTCTGGTCTGCTGTTGGGTGTCTGTATAATATTCTTTATTTCAGTCAGTGTATGCTTAATTTCTGGTTGGTTCTTTATCACAACATCGAGGGTCTCATTAGACTTCTTGAGGATCTCACTACATTTATCGGAGGTCTCACCAGTCTTTTCGAGGGCCTTACTAAGTTTATCGGCAGCTTGTAGACAGTTCTTGAGAGACCTTAAAAGTGTGGTTTTGAGCTCTATATCTTCCATTTCTGACATTTGCGTCCTGTTTCTTTGTCTCCGCATTTTTTTTTAAATATATTTTATTGATTTTTTACAGAGAGGAAGAGAGAGAGAGATAGAGAGTTAGAAACATCGATGAGAGAGAAACATCGATCAGCTGCCTCCTGCACATCCCCCACTGGGGAAGTGCCCACAACCCAGGTACATGCCCTTGACCGGAATCGAACCCGGGACCTTTCAGTCCGCAGGCTGACGCTCTATCCACTGAGCCAAACCGGTTTCAGCGTCTCCGCATTTTTTTATCTTTTCTTGGTGCACCCCCTAGTGGTCTTTGTGCGCAGTCTTGTAATTAAGCCTTGATTGTTGTCGGCAATACCAGGGGTGATTTGACCTCCAGGCTAACTGGCTATGAGAGTCCGCTGTGTCTGCAGTGGGAGAGCTTCTGTGCTGGATCTCTAGGGCGGTGCTAATCTAGTGTTTGCCTGAGGCTATCCGGCAAATGGTTCTTCGCAGGGCTTGGGCGGGGCGGGTCCCCAGGGATCTACAGGGCGGGCAGAGCAAGCAGTTATGGCTGCGCTCAGTTCCGTCCCTAGGTTCTCTGCCTCTCAGAGTCCCAGCAACCGCTGCAAACCTCGGAGAGAAAGCTGCCTTCAAGTTCCGACCGAAGCCAGACAGTCCCGCCTCTCCCATTTGAGTTTGGGTCCCCAGAGACTCGCCAGGATCTGGAGCTCAGAGTCTGAAACTCCTTCCCGATTGAAAACAACAACCGTGCCCTCGCCGCCAGCCCGCTCTGCGCGCACTCCGCACCTGAGTATTTCACTTCAGCACTGCGCCTCCTCTGAGTCTGGGTATGATATTCTCTTTCCTCCTAGTTGTAGAATTTCCACTCAGCCAGCCTTCCTGTGGTTCTGGATGATGTCCGTTCTGTCCTTTGGTTATATCTCTGAAGTGGTTGTTCGAGGCAGCAATCTCCGGTGTTAACCTATGCCGCCATCTTGGTTTCTCCAAAAATATATATATTTTTTAAATGCCAACATCATAACAGCTACTGTTTAGTGCCAGGGACTCTGCTAGGTATTTTACATATGTTCCCCAATTGATCCCATTACAACCTTATGAGTTAAATATCATTATTAGTGCCATTTTACCTATAAGGAATTGTATCTTGGACAAGGTTCCAGAGAACTGATAAAAAATCCGGCATGGCCCTAACCGGTTTGGCTCAGCGGATAGAGAGTCAGCCTGCGGACTCAAGGGTCCCAGATTCGAGTCCAGTCAAGGGCATGTACCTGGGTTGTGGGCACATTCCCAGTAGGGGGCGTGCAAGAGGCAGCTGAATCGATGTTTCTCTCTCATCGATGTTTCTAACCCTCTACTCTCTCCCTCTCCCTTTCTCTCTGTAAAAAATCAATAAAATATATTTTTTAAAAAGCCAGCATGTGACAGCCAGTTGGCCTGGAGGTCAAATTCCCTCTAGTATTTACTACAACAATCAAGGCTTAACTACAACAAGACTGCGCACAAAGACCACTAGGGGGTGCACCAAGAAAGCATAAAAAATGCGGAGACAAAGAAACAGGACAAAACTGTCAATGGAGGATATTGAGTTCAGAACCACACTTTTAAGGTCTCTCAAGAACTGTCTAGAAGCCGCTGATAAAGTTATTGAGATCCTCAAGAAATCTAATGAGACCCTCGATGTTGTGATAAAGAACCAACTAGAAATTAAGCATACACGGACTGAAATAACGAATATTATACAGACTCCCAACAGCAGACCAGAGGAGCGCAAGAATCAAGGCAAAGATTTGAAATGCGAAGAAGCAAAAAACACCCAACCAGAAAAGCAAAATGAAAAAAGAATCCAGAAACAAAAGCAGGAGAACCAAGATGGCGGCATAGGTTAACGTCGGAGTTTGCTGCCTTGAACAACTACTTCAAAAGTGAAACTAAAAGATGGAACGGACATCACCCAGAACCACAGGAACGCTGCCTGAGTGGAAGTCCTACAACTAGGAGGAAAGAGAAACGCATACGGACACTCAGAGGAGGCGTAGTGCTGAAGTCAAATTCTGAGGTGCGGAGTGCGCGGAGTGGGCTGGCGGCGGAGGGCGCGGTTGGCGTTTTCAATCGGGAGGGAGTCGCAGACTCTGAGCTCCAGATACGGGCGAGTCTTTAGGGACCCAGACTCAAACGGGAGAAGCGGGACTGTCTGGCTTCGGTCAGAGCGAGTGCAGCTTTCTCTCTGAGCTTTGCAGCGGTCGCTGGGACTCAGAGAGGCAGAGCCCCTGGTGACAGGACTGAGAGTCGCCATAACTGCTCTCTCCGGCCCACCCTGTTGATCCTGTGTGACCCGCCCTGCCCAAGCCCTGCACAGAGGCCTTTGCCGGATAGCCTCAGGCAAAGGCTAGATTAGCACCTCCCTAGAGGACAGAAGTTCTCTCACTGCAGACACAGCTGATTCTCACAGCCACTTGGCCTGGAGGTCAAACCCTCCCTGGTATTAGCTACAACAATCAAGGCTTAACTACAAGACTGCACACAAAGACCACTAGGGGGTGCACCAAGGAAGCATAACAAAATGCGGAGACAAAGAAACAGGACAAAATTGTCAATGGAAGATATAGAGTTCAGAACCACACTTTTAAGGTCTCTCAAGAACTGTTTAGAAGCCGCCGATAAACTTAATGAGATCTACAAGAAAACTAATGAGACCCTCGATGTTATGTTGGGGAACCAACTATAAATTAAGCATACACGGACTGAAATAACGAATATTATACAGACTCCTGACAGCAGACCAGAGGAGCACAAGAATCAAGTTAATGATTTGAAATGCGAGGAAGCAAAAAACACCCAACCGGAGGGGCAGAATGAAAAAAGAATCCAAAAATGCGAGGATAGTGTAAGGAGCCTCTGGGACAGCTTCAAGCGTACCAACATTAGAATTATAGGGGTGCCAGAAGATGAGAGAGAGCAAGATATTGAAAACCTATTTGAAGAAATAATGACAGAAAACTTCCCCCACCTGGTGAAAGAAATGGACTTACAGGTCCAAGAAGCGCAGAGAACCCCAAACAAAAGGAATCCAAAGAGGACCACACCAAGACACATCATAATTAAAATGCCAAGAGCAAAAGACAAAGAGAGAATCTTAAAAACAGCAAGAGAAAGAAACTCAGTTACCTACAAGGGAATACCCATGCGACTGTCAGCTGATTTCTCAACAGAAACTTTGCAGGCCAGAAGGGAGTGGCAAGAAATATTCAAAGTGATGAATACCAAGAACCTACAACCAAGATTACTTTATCCAGCAAAGCTATCATTCAGAATTGAAGGTCAGATAAAGAGCTTCACAGATAAGGAAAAGCTAAAGGAGTTCATCACCACCAAACCAGGGTTACATGAAATGCTGAAAAGTATCCTTTAAGAAGAGGAAGAGGAAGAAAAAGGTAAAGATACAAATCATGAACAACAAATATGCATCTATCAACAACTGAATCTAAGAATCAAGTGAATAAATAATCTGATGAACAGAATGAACTGGTGATTATAATGGAATCAGGGACATAGAAAGGGAATGGACTGACTATTCTTGTGGGGGAAAAGGGTGTGGGAGATGGGGGAAGAGACTGGACAAAAATCGTGCACCTATGGATGAGGACAGTGGGTGGGGAGTGAGGGCGGAGGGTGGGGCAGGAACTGGGAGGAGGGGAGTTATGGGGGGGGGGGGAAGAGGAACAAATGTAATAATCTGAACAATAAAGATTTAATTTAAAAAAGAAAGAAAAAAGAATCCAAAAATACAAAGATAGTGTAAGGAGCCTCTGGGACAGCTTCAAGCGTACCAACATCAGAATTATAGGGGTGCCAGAAGATGAGAGAGACCAAGATATTGAAAACCTATTTGAAGAAATAATGACAGAAAACTTCCCCTAACCTGTGAAAGAAATAGACTTACAAGTCCAGGAAGCGCAGAGAACCCCAAACAAAAGGAATCCAAAGAGGACCACACCAAGAAACATCATAATTAAAATGCCAAGAGCAAAAGACAAAGAGAGAATCTTAAAAGCAGCAAGAGAAAGAAACTCAGTTACCTACAAGGGAATACCCATACGACTGTCAGCTGATTTCTCAACAGAAACTTTGCAGGCCAGAAGGGAGCGGCAAGAAATATTCAAAGTGATGAATACCAAGAACCTACAACCAAGATTACTTTATCCAGCAAAGCTATCATTCAGAAGTGAAGGTCAGATAAAGAGCTTCACAGATAAGGAAAAGCTAAAGGAGTTCATCACCACCAAACCAGTATTATATGAAATGCTGAAAGGTATCCTTTAAGAAGAGGAAGAAGAAGAAAAAGGTAAAGATACTAATTATGAACAACAAATATGCATCTATCAACAAGTGAATCTAAGAATCAAGTGAATAAATAATCTGATGAACAGAAGGAACTGGTCATTATAATAGAATCAGGGACATAGAAAGGGAATGGACTCACTATTCTTGGTGGGGAAAGGGGTGTGGGAGATGCGGGAAGAGACTGGACAAAAATTGTGCACCTAGGGATGAGGATCGTGGGGGCGGTAAGGGCAGAGGGTTGGGTGGGAACTGGTGGAGGGGAGCTATGGGGGAAAATAAAGAGGAACAAATGTAATAATCTGAACAATAAAGATTTACTAAAAAAAAAAAAAAAAAAAAAAAGCCAGCATGTATTTATTCAGTCAGTCAATAAAATATTCTTTGTGCATTTATTAAGTGCCAGGCATATTTTGGAATCCAGACCACTGCAGTTAAAGAAAGTTAAGTCAGACAAGCCCTAGCCGGTTTGGCTCAGTGGATAGAGCGTCGGCCTGCGGACTCAAGGGTCCCAGGTTCGATTCCGGTCAAGGGCACATACCTTGGTTGCAGGCACGTCCCCAGTGGGGAGTGTGCAGGAGGCAGCTGATTGATGTTTCTCTCATTGATGTTTCTGACTCTCTATCCCTCTCCCTTCCTCTCTGTAAAAAATCAATAAAATATATTTAAAAAAAATAAAAATTCAGACAAGGCCTCTTTCTTCCTGTTTCATTCGTTATACAGATAATTTTGAAATGAATGATTGACACAACGTCAGCTAGTAACAAGTGCCATGAAGAAAAGAAAAGGCCTGGGGTTGGTGATTGAGACTTAAGGGGAGTGAACTAGCTTTAGTCTGGGGAAAGCTCTCTGAGGAGCAGACATTTGACTAAGACTTAAAGGAGACAGCCTACGGTAATCAGAAATTTGGCATGCTCAGCATTCAGAGTGCACTTACACAAACCCATGTGATACAGCCCAGACTAGATGGGATAGCCTATTGCTTCTAGGCTACAAGCCTGTACAGCATGTTACTGTAGTGGATACTGTAGGCAGCTGTAACAGTGAGTAGTATTTGTGTATCTAAACATAGAAAAGGTAGTACAATTATGGTATAAAAGATTGAAAAATGCTACACCTGTGCAGGGCACTTATCATGAATGGAACTTACAGGACAGGAAGCTCTGGGTGAGTTGGTGAGTGAGGGGTGGGTGAATGTGACAGCCTAGAACATTACTGTACACTACTGTAGACTATATACCATCCACAAGTCCTTCCCCTGCTTCCTTCCAGCAGAGTCATAAGTAGAGCATCAAAGCTGTCAGTGCCACTCCATGAACAGGGACATGGGTTGAATTGGAAATATTGAGAAACGGGGGGGGGGGGGGGGTGTAGATCACCATAAGAGTGACTGTCAGGAAGGAGTGAAAGGTGGCCCGAGGATCGGTAGGAAGAAGAAATCAAGGTGGAGAGAAAAAGGAACGTAGGCAATGGTCATGGCAATGTTGTTTGAGATATTGGATATTGGAATAGTGGTCAGATTAAGAAACTTTGTGGTATTCACACAAAAACATGGGGAGGGTGGAGAACTGAGGCTTCAAAATTTTAACTTTGGGAATTTATTTTTGGTTCCAATGACACTGTCTGGCATAAAGTGCTCTCTCTGGCATTGAATTGATAGAAATCAAACCTATCTATGTTTACATCATTACAACCTGAAAATATTTCCAAAGTACAGGGACAGGCTGGCTCCACACGGCCACAGGAAGCTTTCAGTGACGCGGCAGCCGCACCTCATACTTAAGGTCGCGCCTGGGGACCTGTGTCTTGCACGGGGTCTGAGGCTGTCCAGAGACCTGACCGCAGTGTGCTCTGGAGACCTCAGGCTGGAACAGAAGGGCTGCAGTGCCCTCTGGATGTGTGTCGCTGGGGACAGGCTTCTGTGCTGACCCGGGGCAGTGGTGACTGCTGGGATGCAGTCTGCACTCAGAATTGAGGTACTGTGAGGGGAACTCTACTGCCAAGCCCCACAGGTACTGCTTCCATTAAAGAAAAGAAAGTCTCCTGAACTACATATCCGTGCACTTCTTACGGGAAATTCAGTTCCATTATCTATAGTAATAGAAGCGTAATATGCTAATTAGACTGGACAGCCGAACGACCTTATGGACGAAGCCGGGGCTGTGAGGGCCGAGCCCCTTGCATGAATTTCGTGCATCGGGCCTTAGTTCATATTAAAAGCATTACATGTAAAAAGTGAATATAAAATCCCTTTTTCTCATTTTAGGTTGGAGGATTTCCTAGCCATAAATGAAATTAACTCTTTGGCTTGACCACAAAACAAACAAACAAAAAGTCTATGGTATTTTGCTATAGCAGCCTGACCAGACTAAGACAAAAGTTTATAAAAGAATGTTCCTAAATCTGACAACTTAGATGAAATGGACAATTTACTTGAAAGACAAACTGGCAAACCTCATTTAGGAAGAAATAGATAATCTGCATATTCTATGTCTATTTAAAAATGGAATTCAGATAAAAATTTCCAATAAAGGCCAAATGGCACCACTGGTGAATTCTACCCACTATTTAAGGAGGAAATGATATAAATTCTACCCACATTCTTCCAAAATAGAGGAGGGAAACTCATTTTATAAAGTCAATATTACAATGACCAGACAATGACTTTAAGAGATAAAATAGAGCCATATCTGGTTTGGCTTGGTGGGTAGAGTGTCAGCCTGTGGACTGAAGGGTCCCGGGTTCCATTCCGGTCAAGGACATATGCCGGGATTGTGGGCTAGATCCCTAGTATGGGGCATACAGTAGGCAGCCTATCAATGATTCTCTCTCATCACTGATGTTTCTCTCTCCCTTCCCCTCTAACATCAATAAAAATATAGCCCTGCCCAGTTTGGCTCAGTGGATGGAATGTCAGCCTGCAGACCAAAGAGTCTGGGTTCGAGTCTGATCAAGGGCATGTACCTTGGTTGCAGGGTCCTCCCAGCCGGGTCCTGGCCAGGGCTCATGCAGGAGGAAACCAATCGATGTGTTTCTCTCACATAGATGTTTCTCTCTGTCTTTCCCTCTCTCTTCCACTCAGGTGAGAATTAACACAAAATAAAATTAAAATTAAAAAAAATGGAAACCATACATATGTTTATATATGGAAAATAGAACATTTCACATTAAAAAAAGATAAACTGGAGATCAGTATCATTCATGAACAATGATGCAAAATAATAAAATACTAGTGAAAGAATCCAGTAATATTCTGGGAATGCAAGCCTGATCCCACAATCGAAATTCAATGTAATTCACCATATTGACATTATGAAGGAAAACTACATGATCATTTCAATAGATACAGAAAAAAGAGCTGACAAAATCCAACATCTGTTCATGATCAATAACTCTAAAAAGATAGGATTAAAAGAATTTACTCAACCTGACAAAGGCCATCTACAAAAATCCTGCAACAAACACACTTAATGGTAAAATGCTGAATGTTGCCCCATAATATGGGTGACGAGGGAAGACTGTGTCTCATCTCACATCTCCTTGCACCATCATTAGAAGGTCTAACCAGTGCAGCCGGATAAGAAAAAAGAAATACATCAAAGGCACTGGAAAAGGAAATTGGAAAGACTAGAAAGAAAACATTTATTATTTCAACTAAAGTCCCGGTGCATGAAATTTGTGTACCTGTGGGGCCCCACCCCACAGGCCCCCAATATTCATGTATATATGTGTACATATGTATATTTTTTTGTTGTTAATCACCTGAGCACATTTTTCATTGATTTTTAGAGTTGAAGGGAAGGCGAGAGACAGAGAAACATGGATGTGAGAAAGACACATCAATGGGTTGCCTCCTGCACATGCCCCCAGGGGATGGGGCCGACTGCTGGCGGCCGCTGGGCCTGAGGCGTTGAGTGTACGGCGATTTTCTGTTTCTGCTTCCACTTCTGGTAGAGGTCCCGCTTGTAGGAGCTGCTGATGTAGGGACCACTTTCTGTCTTGATCTTCTTGTCCTCCTGTCCTGACTGTCCCACAAACCGCTTCTTCTTCCGGTCCCACTTGAGCTGCTGCCGGTCCCTGGTCAGGATCTGGGCCTCGTCCCCCATCAGGTCCAGGACAGCGCCAGGACAGCCCCACCTGCTGCTCACAGGTGCCCTGTCCTCACCAACGCTCAGGCCCCGTTCACCGTCCAAGTCCTTGGGCCGATCGGGGACATAGAAATCCTGGCCCAGCGGCCGGGCCTCCTCCTTCCGCCTCTTGGCTCCCCGCTCAGGTCCTGGCTGCTGCCGTTTCCAGCCCACGGCCTCTGTGAAGACGTCCTCCGTGCTCTCTCCCTCCTCCTCCTCCTCCTCCTCCTCCTCCTCCTCCTCCTCCTCCTCCTCCTCCTCCCCACTCCCCGCCCCCAGGCTGCTCCACCTGCTGCGCTGGGCAGCTCTGGGCAGGGCCAGCCAGGCCCTCCTGGCGCTCCTGCCCGCCCTGCTGGAAGCTGGCGATGGCCTTGCAGTCCTGCCGCGTGGCCCGCATCACCCGGCTGCTCAGGTCCCGGCTGGAGGCGTTGATCTCAAAGATGGTCGCCCTGAGCGGTATTGCTTGATGCTGTCCACCAGCCTCAGCCGCTGCAGCTCCTCCTCCTCGAAGCTCGAGCTGAAGAGGGGGTGCAGGCCCAGCCCCGGGAGGTCCAGCTCCTTGGCCCGCTTGATGGACTCTGGCGAGGGCGCCGGCCGCAAGCACACGGACTGCTGCTGGGCGTTGTCGGCCACGCGGCGCAGGCCCCGCAGCTCCAGGGACGCCTCCAGGCTGTTCCGCAGGCCTCGCCGTCCACCGCGCTCTGTGGCACCCGGCCCAGCAGCCGTCCACGCCGACAGCACCTGAGGGCTCCTCGTGGGGGCGGGAGAGGGTGAGGGCACGGCCCTGGGACAGGTGCAGGTCCAGCAGGTAGGGGAGCTCATCTGGGGCCACCAAGGAGTAGGCTGTGCCGCTTCCGCCAGCCCGGGCCACACCACCCACTGGTGTAGGAAGAGCTTGCCCTTGGCTGGGAAGCTGAAGTTGACGTTGTCCAGCAGAGGATGTCCAGGCTCTGGCTGCCAGGTGAGTCACCATGAGGGTGGAGCACTTGTCTCGGGTGAACTTGGCCAGGTTGATCTTGCAGGCCATCTTGTCCAGGGCGATATAGATATGGGCACAGCTCACCCACTGGAGCGGCCTCGCCTTGCGGAGACCAAGTGGCCTTGGGGGAGGCAGACGTTCAATGCCTGAGGGGCGGGGGGCAATTGGGGGCATGGCCAGCTGTGGGGAGGGGCTGCCTGTGGTTGGGGGGGGGGGCAGTCACGGTAGATTGGGCTGGTAGGCCACCGCAGTGTGCATCATAGGGACCAGTCGTTCTGCTGTTCAGTCTATTTGCATATTAGCCTTTTATTATATAGGATAATAATTTGATAACATGACTAAGCAGAAAACTTTTAAAAGATATACGTAAGTTAATTTGTCAAGGAGTCAGGATATAAGGTCAATAAACAAAAATCACCTGGCTGGTGTGGCTCAGCTGTTGAGCATTGACCTATGAACCAGGAGGTCATGGTTCAATTCCTGGTCAGGGCACATGCCTGGGTTGTGGGCTCAATCCCTAGGGGGGGCATGCAGGAGGCAGCTGATCGATGATTCTCATCATTGATGTTTCTATCTCTCCCTTTCTCTCTGAAATCGATAAAAAAATATTTTTAAAAATATATTATGCATGAATTGGAAATTGAAATTTTAAAATAACACAGTAATAGCAACACATAAACTTTGAGATACTAACAATTTTTGTGCAAGATCTGAAATTTTTGTGCTAAAAAAACAAAACACTGATAAAAGAAATCAAAGACCTGCATCAATGGAGCAATATGCTGTACTCATGGATTGCAGGACAAATATTAAGATGTCCACTCTCCCTGAACTGGTTTATGGATTCAATGCAATCATCATCAAAATCAAAGTTGGCATTTGTTTTCTTGTTAACAGACTGTTTCTAAAACGTCTATGAAAAGGCCAAGGAACTGAAATAGCAAGACAATTTTGAAGAAAAAAAAGGTTGGATTACTTGCTTATGTAAAGCTAAAGTAATCGAGGCAATCCAGGCTGGGTGAAAGCACCAACTAATGGAAGAGTTCAGCGACTTAAGTGTCAACTGATGTTTTGACAAAGGTGCATAGGAAAATGATGCATAATTTTATATGATATATTCAAATGGATCCCAGCCCTAAATGTAACAACTGAATACTATTAAACTTTTATTATCACTTTAAGTTAGGCAGATTTCTTAGATAAGCATAATGCATTAAAGAAAAGGCATTAAAGAAAAAGTTGGTAAAGTGGACTTTGTGAATTTAGAATTTCTGCTTTTCAAAAAGCTGTTAAGAGAATGAAGGACAAGCCTCAGACTGGGAGAAAATACTTATAAAGCACTTATCTGGTAAAGGTCTGTATTCAGATTATACATATTAATATCTGGTTAGAAATATGAAAAAACAAACTGGGGTATTTTCAACTTTCTCATATTGACAAAGGTAAAACATGTGATTTTGTCCATAAGTGAGTGTGAATATATGGGTAACACCATATATGTGTTGATAGGTTCTTGGGCCCACAGTGAAATGACATATAACAACACCAGTTTTACCATAGGCTAATTTCCCATGGCATCTCATCAACCTTACAATGAAAAGACATTCAAAACCCTGTTGCACTTGTGATGCAACTTCCATATTTGGAAGGGAAATCTGACTTTATTTCTAGGAATGTCATTTAAAAATCTTACACATCACAACTGGCATGCATGTTTACTACTCCAATGCTTAAACTTGCAAAAATGAAAACAAAAATCAGTCTTGACAACAGGGACTGGCTAAATAACAGATGATCCATAAATGTGAGGCTAGAAGAAAATCTTGCTTAAAGAAAATATTTGATATAGGAAACTGCTCAAAATACAGTTGTGGAGAAACAGGACATTAAACTGTATACACAATTCCATTAAAAATGTATACTCACAAGAGAATAAAAAATACGCAAATATGAATGGTGGTTCTGAATTAGACAACTGGTAGTGTTTGTTTTTTTTTTGTTTTTTGGTACTTTCTGAACATGTATTCAGACCACATAAGTTTTAAAAGGAATTGACAGTTCTAAGCTACATTAGCATAAATATGCAACATGAAATTCTTGTTCTTAAAGGAAAAAGCTAATAAGGATCTGATTTTGCAAAGGGGTAGGCAGCCTGAGTAATCTCTGATTGAAAGAAAGGGCAGCCCAAAACTTCCAATTCATTTTTGCTGCTTCTGCATTAAAATATGACATCATATTGACACTTGGGTTCTCACTCCAGGGTCGTGTTATTTGGGAATAAATGTTTTGGATTTCCTATTTAGTTCCCAATTTTGTTTTTAATTATTAAGTTCTTCCAGGAAACAACCTGTTTGTTCTCCATACCTGGTAAATGCTGAAGGCTTGACTATTGCCCCCTAGTGGGAAAGTCCTCAAATAACTTGTTGCTGTTCACATAATGGTAATTAACAGGTGTAAAACATTAAAAACTACAAATACTAGCTTTTCCCATTATGCCAGTTTAGGTCACCAAATTCCTTTTGGAGGAAACTAATCTTTGTAGTGCCTTGTTTGTTAGGGACTGTGTTAGGAGGGCCTTTTATATGTTACTAGTGGCCCGGTGCACGGATTCATGCACATTGAAAGGAAATCAGGAGCCCGCACCCACGTGCCCAGGGAGTTTCCACATCCCTGTGAGCCACCAGGAAGTCGCGTGGGGCATCTGTCCTTCTCCCTGCAGCTTCCTGAAAAAGTATTTCCAAATGTCCCTTTTGCGGCAGGGTCACGCCTTGCAGGCTGGGAGGTCCCCTTGGGCCGTGCTGAATACTTTGCACAGCTCGGAGCTGGATAAGAGATGCTCCAAGGTGAACAACACGAAGTTGGGAATCTTGGGGGGGGGGGGGGGGGGGAGAGGGGCGGGATGCTCTGTTGCCCATGCCCCCACCCTTCCTACCCATCTCTGATTTTTACCGATTGTCAGTTGCCATCTTGTGACCACTGTTATATTGCTGCCTTCCTCTGTAGCTCTGGGGCAATAGGTAACGGATGAAAATTGATTTTGATGCTCCAGGCAGAGTTCCAGGAGCCCAGTGGCCACACTTCAACGGTTTTCCAGACTGTAACTGCAGGCTTATGGGATAGAAGGGATGGGGCCAGGCGCCGCTCTGCTCCCGTTCACCCTGTCCCCACTGCACCTGCCGCCACTGCTGCCGCTCTCGCCTCCACAGCTGTGCATGCCAGCCATGAGCCTGGCTTCTGGCTGAGCGGCGCTCCTGCTGTGGGAGCACACTGACCACCAGGGGGCAGCTCCTGCATTGAGTGTCTGCCCCCTGGTGACCAGTGTGTGTCATAGTGACTGGTCATTCCAGTCGTTTGGTCATAAGGGTCACTTAGGCTTTTATATATATAGATTATTTAAGCTGATAAAGTGGGTGTTTCTTAATTCTTATAGGATACAAAGTCTAATACCACTATGCAATGAAATGTCAAGTAGAAAAAATTCAATTGATCATTACACTTAAAAAATATCTCCAGCATTTGAGAACACCCCATGATTTTGTAAATGCACCAAACATTCGAGTTATACTAAATTGATTTATAATGTCTTAACTTCATATGCATAATTACACAATGAAGTAGGGTCAGTTTCCAAGCTTGGGGGGCGGGGGTGGGGAGGGGCGGCGTGTAAAAAACATTTTTAACCATGGTAACACATACACAATTAAATTATCAACCATTTGAACAGATACTTAAGTTCCCGAATACTAAAGAAAAATGACTTGAATCTGGATTACCTAGCATACATCTTTTCTTTGGGGGTTGAGGGAGAACTTGATTTTGTTCTTTCTAAAGTGAACATTACTATCTCCACTTGAATTTACTGTAAATGGTAGAAAAAAGCACACTGAAGCAATGTTCCCTAAAAATATTTCACTAAAAATACTTTTATCAGTTTTAGCTTTCACATATAATTTTCTATGAAAAACATTTTCATTTCTAGTTTTCTTTAGAAATAACTGTAAACGGAAAAATCCTCACTTAATTTGAAAGGAAAAATGTATTTCTTTTATTCCAAGACTAACAGCTTCACAAAAAAAGATTAATATCCAGTAGTTATATAAAAACATATTGATATACAGACTTATAAAGTAACTAATGCCCAGCCACTAAAGAAAGATCAAAGGAGATTAACAGAATGAGTTTTCATATTATTTTTTAAAAAGGTTACGACAAAAGTAGAATATGTTTGTAGGTATCAAG
Organism: Myotis nattereri; assembly: GCF_964212035.1. Taxonomy (NCBI): domain Eukaryota; kingdom Metazoa; phylum Chordata; class Mammalia; order Chiroptera; family Vespertilionidae; genus Myotis; species Myotis nattereri. Next base: position 12,005,667 of record NC_138080.1, read on the forward strand.
AGAATAGAATACAAGCAAGTTGACAAGACTAAGTTTATTCTAAGTATAATTTTTATTAATAAAAAGATTAACCATGACCATGAGTGGCTGGGCTTATAGTTTGCTACACCAAAGAAATTAGAAATTGAGTTAAGAATATTGTTACAATAATTTATAATATAGCATTCCTTTATAGAGGCATTTTAATTTTAGCAATGTTTCCCTTAAATATAAAAAAACTAACCTTTAGTGTCATGAATGAGAATCATTATAGCTACTGCTAAATTTAAAAAATTCCAAGAGCTGTTTGACGTTTTATCCCAAGATCTACACCCAAACTTTAGGGAAACAATCTTCCAAAAAGATCTGGAAAATTGCCTGCTCAGGGACAGAGTATCAGCGTTTGATACCAGTGGCAGGAGAATAGCCCACTTCCAAGTGTGAAGAACCAGTAACACAAATTACGAATGCACCCAAGATCCCCAAATAAATTAGTAAAAGTGCCATTATTTTAAGAATGATTAGACATATAATCAATGTATTTAAATACAAATTCAAATTTGTTAAGTCCAAAAGATACAGTAATTTTATTACATAAAATTCCTCCTGTGTGCTAAAAATGTTAACTTACAAGACATAATATTTGTATAAGTGTAGAGGAAGTTATGGTCAAATTGCTTAATCATTTTTCATTAATGAGAATAGAACAATAGGTAGTGGGCATATATAGAAGCACTGAGTCCTCTAAGATTCAAGGTTATATTACTGCTCAAGCAAAGCATACTATTCTTTAATAATATAAATGCCTACTCAATTTATCTTTTAAAAATAAAGTCCATTTGTTCTCCATTAAAGCTTCTGCAAGACTGACAAAGGTACATTCTACCTATATAAAATAGGGGTACTCTTCATCTTTGGATAAGGTATCACCACTTAGGGAAATGTAGTCAATATACAGATTACTAAACTTTTGAGGCAGCTGTTGGAGTCCATTAAGCACTTTTCGAACACTGTATCTTTAAAGTTTGTCTTTAATATTAATAGCTTTGGAAAACCAAAAATAGAGAAAAAAACATCTGTGACAAAGTACATTTCATTCAGATTTGATATCAGTAAGATACAAAAAAAATATTTAGTGCAGTGTCAATTTTATCTATAATCACTTGAGGATAGTTTTGTGTTATGTTTTATGATTGAATGTCAAAAAGATTTTTACTTGTTAAGTATTTAGTAAGGCAAAAATGAAATTAAGTACTGTAAAAAGTCTTTTGAAATGAAACTACAAATTTGGTTCCTATTTACAATCTCATTAACAGATAAGTGTAGATACAACAGATCCAATACCCTTATAACCACAGTAAAAAAAAATCTCTAATAGCATTTATAGGTTGTGAAGTCCTTAGTAATACCAATATATATCCAAAACACGTTCATACAGAACCAATACCTCTCTGATTCCTTGTAAAAGAACACTTGTTAAAAATAATTAACAAAAATACCAAAACAACAATGAAAACTCCTTTCATTTCGCCCAAAAGTTATGACACAAAATACTGGCTTAAAGAGGTAGATTAAAAATAAAAAGAAAACCAGATTCACCATTCTTTGTCACTTTTATTCAGTAGTAGTATTTTTTTCCCCTTATTTTCAGTGCCAGACACGGCAAGGAGTGATTACAGCCAACTGTTAAAACATTTGTTTGCAATATATACCCCCCTTTACCACTGACCCCAAACTGACTCATTTTGTGTGCTTTCGTTCTTTCTTTTTTTAATATACCACCACCAAGACTGGGTGGAGGGGCAAGGGTAAGAGACATGAAGGGAAGAGTCCAGGAGGCCAGAAGAGGAGGAATGCTACAAGCCACAGTAAGAATGAGCTGTATTTAATTTAAAAAAGGGTGGCGGGGTGTACCCCACAAATGATACAGTAATGAGGATACACAATTAAATCCCATAAGCATGACTGAGGCTTTCACTGTGTTTGACATCATCACAATGGAAGGCATAAAAAGTGGAGTAAATCAATGTTGACACAGTCCAATCTAGTCCATTAGGCAAGATGGTGCAAGAAGTCATTTAAATAAAAGTGCCCTATCCTTACCTAAATGGCTAGCAGACATGGAGAACACCATAGTGATGAATCCACAGAGCTTTCTCCATGTAGCTATAAAAAAGTGTTGTCGAATGGCACATTGTCAAACACTGGAAGGGGGCGCCACAATGGACCTCTCTCTTTTTTAGGTACAAATGCTAGATTCAACTATCTCAACTAAGCAGGAAGTGGGCTCTTCTGCTAGGAATGCCAACCCTAATTCACTTTGTCTTGAAATATATACAGATTGTTTGTAGTCGCTACAGCAATGATATTTTCCTTGGGGTGCCAGGCTGTGTGAAGTATTTTCTTGTTGAAGTCTAGACTGTCAACACTTATTTCATCCTTCTTTCTCTTGCCACTTGCACAGACTTTGCGTGGCTTCAGAACCGTGCGAGGTTTATTGTTTTCTCGTGATGCTTCGAGGGTTATGTCTCGCTTTGTGTTCCTGTCAAACATTCTGAAGAAATTATTGTAAGATCCAGTCATGACAACACTGTAAAAGTAGACAGAACATTCAGTCAAATAAGTGCCTACAAAGTTTGTTTTCAGTAAAATGATTCAGTGATGAACCTAGCCTGGTGCTTTACCAGAAAACAGCAGCTACTTTAAGCAGATTTTAATTTTAGGGTGAAGGCCGCTGACACCAACCCAGAAATATAGTGCTAGTTAATCTTTTCTTTTAATTACTCCTTCTCATGAATACCAAAACTATCACCAAAGCTGAAAGCATCCTATGTAAAGCTTCTTAGCAGTATTATCTTTGTTGAGTATTTTTGCAACTATCAACTTATGTGATCAACCTGACCAGCCAACTTCTAGAAATACCAACTAGGGGACTCACAGGTTCTAAAACCAAAGAAGAAAAATGAATGGTATACAGCTGTTCATTAGAAATCAATGCTTTCCTTATGATTTAAGTTGTAAGCTATTTAATTTGTCCCCAAGACATTATCTAGTTTGGATAATCACATCTTATGATGCTTACAGAAAACCTGCTTCTGGGAATATTCAGAAAGTAGCATATACAATGTTTATTAACAAAAAAAAATTAACTTATAACACAATACATTTTAAGCAAATTTTTGGACAACAATCCTACTTGCCATCCATCACTGCTCCTCAACATTTACCAAGTATTCCAGTAAGCAAAACCTCACATGTTTGAAACCATTAATTTGCAAAGGGTCTGGTGCTATTATTAATACCACATCCTTCCCATATAACTTAAATTATAATTGTAAATAAGATTATAGGATACCAAGAAACTACTTAAAGTAATGCTTGGAAACAACTCTTATTACAAATACTAGAGGCCTGGTGCAGGAAAATGCGTGCACTCGGGGTGGAGGTGGGGGGGTCCCTCAGCCCGGCCTGCACGCTCTCGCAGTTCAGGACCCCTCGGGGATGTCCACCTGCCTGCTTAGGCCCGCTCCCCCCAGGGATCGTGCCTAAGCTGGCAGTCAGATATCCCTCTGGCAGCCTGGGAGCCCTCTGGAGATGTCTACCTGCCAGATTAGGCCTGCTCCCTGGGGGCATCAGGCATAAGCCCTTAGCCGGACATTCTTAGCACTACTGCAGAGGCGGGACAGGCTCCTGCCACTGCCACTGGCCAGCCATGAGCCAGCTTCTGGCTGAGCAATGGCAGCCCTGCTGTGGAAGCGCACTGACCACCAGGGAGCAGCTCCTGCATTGAGCATCTGACCCCTGGTGGTCAGTGTGTGTCATAGCGACCGGTCATTCTGCTGTTAGGGTCAATTTGGATATTACCCATTTATTATATAGGATTATACACCAAACAGGTCATATATTGAATGCAAAAGACTGCCATCTACTTAGTAAAGTCAATCCCTCCCAAAGAACAACTAATAACATTTTAATCACACTCATGTTGGTACATGTACCTAAAGGTAATAAAATGGTATTTCTTTCAAACGATGAATGTAATTAAACTGGCATCCCCATGTTTTGTGAATCTAATCACGAGGAAACACTAGACAACATTCAAATTAAGAAGCTTTCTGGCTCTGGCTGGTTTGGCTCAGTGAATAGAGCATCAGCCTGCAGACTGAATGAAGAGTCCTGGGTTTGATTCTGGTCAAGGGCACATGCTGGGGTTGTGGGCTCAATCCCCAGTAGGGGGCATAAAGGAGGCAGCCAATCAATTATTTCCCTCATCATTGGTGTTTCTATCTCTCTCTCCCTCTCCCTTCATCTCTGAAATCAATTAATAATATGATTTTTTTTAAAAGGAAACTTTCTGTAAAATAACTGGCCTGTGTTTTCAAAAATGCCAAGATTTTGAAAGATGAGAAAAGAATAAAGAACTATTCCAGATTAAAGGAGACTAACGAGATAGGACAACCAAATGTCACATATGCTTTTGGATTTGATAGTGACCCCCCCGCCCCCCCCTTTTTTTGCTAGAGAGGACATGATTGAGAACTAGAAAAATTTTAATGGAATCTGTGGATTAGATGAAAGTAGTGCATCAATGAGAATTTTTCTGTTGCCCTGTCATTATGAAGGAGAGTGCCTTTTATGAAATACTCAAAGTTAGGGGCAACGGGGCATCATGTTTGGAGTTTATGCCCAACTGGTGTACACATACGTACACACACACAAAATAAGTGTGTTTGTATAAATATACATGAAGACTGACACAGCAAGCAGCAACAGAGGGAACCTGAGTAGAGGCTAAATAAGAACTGTGTTATTCTTATAATTTTTTTCTAAGTTTGAGATCCTATCAAATTTTTTTTGATTAATTAAATCTTCATTGTTCAGATTATTACAGTTGTTCCTCTTTTTCCCCCCCATAACTCCCCTCCACCCAGTTCCCACCCCACCCTCCTCCCTCACTCCCCACCCACTGTCCTCATCCATAGGTGCACGATTTTTGTCCAGTCTCTTCCCGCATCCCCCTCACCCCTTTCCCCCCCACCAAGAATAGTCGGTCCACTCCCTTTCTATGCCCCTGATTCTATTATAATCACCAGTTCATTCTGTTCATCAGATTATTTTTTAAAAAATATTTTTTTTAATTGATTTCAGAGAGGAAGGGCAAGGGAGAGATGGAAACAACAATGACAAGAGAGAATCACTGATTGGCTGCCTCCTGCACTCCCTCTACTGGGGATCGAGCCCACAACCCTGGCATGTGCCCTTTATTGGAATCAAACCCGGGATGCTTTAGTTCACAGGCTGATGCTCTATCCACTGAGCCAAACCAGGTAGGGCTCAAATTTTTTTTTTACATGTTAAGGGAAATAACTTTTGACGGTGAAACCTGTTTAACATGTGTAAACAATGCGAGGAAGTACTAGCTGTGGCAGTGAACCAATTCTTTATAGCAATATCTTCTCTTGAAATTTGCTAATTTCTTATCTTCTTCCCTTTCCTTTTTCCAATTTGATACCTTAGGTTTAGTAGTGGCATTCCGTAAAGCTTGCTTATTCCTACTCTAGGTTTACGGTGGCCAGTCTAATTAGTGGGCCTCATGTTATAATCAGATAAAATAATTTAAAAAATCAGACAAAAGATAAATGACCCCAGTTCTATTCTCTTCTGTAACACATAACACTATGAAACCTGAATCATATCAAGCTTCTGTGATAAAACTATTGTTCGATAAAGAACTTCAAATTACCTTGAAGGCAAATTTAAATAATCTCAAAATGACATTTTCTTTTACTATTTTCTGTTCTACTGGAACATAATAAATGGTAAACAAATATTGACAAATAAAATGGAAAGATTAAGACTTGTTTATCTTTGGAAATAATGGTACATTTTGACAACATAGTGAAAAGAAATACTATGGCATATTTGTGGATTTATAAAAAGCCTAATTACTCATGGTAATATGGTTAAAATAATATGTATCAATTATCACTTCTATGAGATATTAATGTATTATCTGGAGACACTGGTGTGTAACATTCCACACGAAGTATCTACTGTTTAAATATTTCTACTGATTTTTTTTTAAGATAGCAAGAGGAAGGGGGAGGACGGAGAGAGGGAGGGAAAGAGTGAGAAAAAAACAGATTTGTCGTTCCACTTGTTTATACATTCATTGGTTGATTTTTTTTCACAGCTATTTTTTTTTAATTTTTTCCCCTTTATTAAATAAGATATTACAAATGTTTCTTATCCCACCAATGAGTTGATTCTTGTATATGCCTTGACTAGGATCAAACCTGCAACCTTGGTGTATTGGGACAATGCTCTAACCAACTGAGCTACCTGGCCAAGGCCCTAAGTATTTCTAAAAAGTTTAATATAGTAACAAACCAAACTGAAATGTCAACATTTTAACTGCTGGCATGTCAAACTTATGATTGATCTGGCTCATAAAAGGGAAAATTTTAAGATATTTAAACAATTTACAATATCTAGAATTTTGTATACTTTCGCATTTACTAGTGACACAATGTTTAATTTTTATCAGCCAGTACTGCTACAAAATTATTAAATTTATTTCAAGGAAACTCTGGGGGAAAGGGGAAATCAAGTTAGAATTTGTAATTCATGTCAATCTAAACAAGTTGGCCATATTTATAGTAAACATGACAACCATACTAGGAGGAGTGATGAAATTGCACATTTCTTTCCTCTAATGCAGCAATTTTCAACCTATGTGCCACAAGAATTTTTAAAATATGCAGTCCCTGACTATTTAGTCAGGGTCACTGACCTCTTTTCCCTTAGACCAGTGGTCGGCAAACTGCGGCTCGGCAGCCACTTGCGGCTCTTTGGCCCCTTGAGCGTGGCTCTTCCACAAAATACCAACTTCTGTGCATGGGCCACGAAGTTTCAATCACACTGTATGTGTGTGCCCGCATGTGGTATTTTGTGGAAGAGCCACACTCAAGGGGCCAAAGAGCCGCATGTGGCTCGCAAGCCAGTTTACCGACCACGGCCTTAGACTATCAAATAAAAAAAACAACAGCAGCCAACACAACAACAGCCAGCTGGTGTGAATGAATAAGTATTTTTTTTATCAGATTGGCAAAAAAAATATTTTTTGGTGTGCCATAGAATTCTGGTAATTAGTTTTTGTGTGCCAGGAGATGAAAAAGGCTGAAAACTGCTGCTCTTATAAAATTACATTTGGTCCAGTTGGCATGGCTCAGTGGTTGAGTGTTGACCTATGAACTAGAAGGACATGGTTCGACTCCCGGTCAGGGCACATGCCAGGGTTGCCGGCTCAGTCCTCAGTGAGGGGCATGCAGGAGGAAGCCGATTAATGATTCTCATCACTGATGTCTGTCTGTCTCTCTCTCTCTCTCTCTCTCTCTCTCTCTCTCTCTCTCTCTCTCTGAAATCAATCAAAATATATATTAAAAAAAGAAAAGGTGTTTGGAACATTTCCCAAAGTATTAAAAAAAATAGTTAAACAAAACTTTCACGCAAATAGCCAAAAGTTGAAAATGACCCAAATGTCCTTCAACTGGTGAATGAATAAACAAAACTATATTCATACAGTGGATTATTTTAAAAGATAAAATAACATTTGAATAAATTCAAATTAAAATCAATTACCTATCAGAACCATTCCAACAACATTCAAATTTGTCAAATATGCAGTCATTTTCATACAGAGAACAAAGTTTACTTCTGAGGTATTCATGCACCTGGGGAAAAACATAAATATATATATTCTTAGTTTACACCTCAAGATTTACTGATTAAATTTAGAAAACTGATTTAGTAAGTATTATTTTTTTAAAAAAGGCATATGTAGACACATACATATATCTGTCAATCTTATTAAAATTTGATCCCCTTAGTAACAATAAAAGCATTTATTTAATCCATTTACAAACATATGAGTCCCCTTCAATGAACACACATTTTCTTTTTAACAACAGAGAAACTACCCTTTGGGCATGGTACATGTACTCTATAAGCTCAACTAAAATATTTAGACCAGAAAACATTTGAAAATGACACCGATAAGAGACAAAAGACTATTACAGCAATATTTGAATATGCTAACACTTGTCTTTCAGTCTATTAATTGCTGATTTAAAAACACTCGATACTGTGCTTTACTTCCTTTTAAAATATAATTTTCTGGGCATAAATAAAGCCTACATTATAATTAAGTATGTATGTTATGCACAGCATGATCATCCCTCAGTTTGGTGATAAATTATATGGTTACTGTATGTATGCATCATTGAAAAATTTGGTTCCACTTGACATTACTTATATAATATCAAGAGCTAATGAAAATATACCTTTTAAAAAATATATAATTCTAAATAAATGAATCTAGTATTTAAAAAGTATCCTGATAAATGATACATTTAATTAACATTGTTAAATTACAAAGGAAAATTTCAAATAATTCTTGTGATCAGAAGGAAAAAAAGAACCTTAACCACTAGTGATGACAGAAAGGAGTAGGTACTTTCTAAATGTTAGAATTCTCTATTATTTATGAAATAACATAAAGTCATCTTAACTTTAAGTACAGTGAAATGATTCAGGCCACATGTATGTGACATTAAGTAAAAATTTGTTAACCTGGAGGAATTGCAATTCATGTAGGGTCAAGGTTAAAAGTGAAAAATGAAAAAAATCACAATTACCCTTCAATAACACACAGCTTAGCAAGATGCCAAATTTACCACCTACCAACAGCTTGATCTGCATATGCTACGTTTGAGTATGATGTGACACTATTCTCAATCACTAGTCTAACTCAGCATAGGGAGGAAAACTGACATTCAGGTAAAATTAGGTAAATCATAACAATTCAGCAAAGTTTTAAAATGCACATACAGGGTTTCTCAAAAACAATTTATGAGTATGAAGTTATGGTTCAAATCAGTTATTCTCAAAGGGAATGGGGTAGTAATGGTGAGGATCACTAGGAGACCAATCAGAATCTTGGCAGTTATACAGATGTAATTTGAAACTGTGGCAATATTGTATCCCTTTACTTTTGCTTCAATGTAACATGTATTTGGAAATTTCAAATACCATGAAGGAAACTATTTAGTGGTTTAGGTTTGTCAAACAGGATTAAAAAGTTTGAGAAAAATACCATTCTAATTTTACCGATAATATACAACGTAAGGCAAATTTATCAAGTCTGTATTCCTAAAGCAGCGTTAAGTGTTTTCTATACTCTAGTGACCTAGGACTTAACATAGGTGGAAATTTCAAATACCATGAAGGAAACTATTTAGTGGTTTAGGTTTGTCAAACAGGATTAAAAAGTTTGAGAAAAATACTATTCTAATTTTACCGATAATATACAACGTAAGGCAAATTTATCAAGTCTGTATTCCTAAAGCAGCGTTAAGTGTTTTCTATACTCTAGTGACCTAGGACTTAACATAGGTATCTGATGCCCTCCCTGTTGTTGGCTCTACACATCTTCATTCTCTTTTCTAGAAGAGCAGCAGGCTAGGGATCAATGGTAGTGGCTGGCTGACAAGAAGAGAATCCAGAACTAACATCCCACAAGAGACAGACAACTGCTAAAGCTGTCTGCTGGGCTTTCAAGGCCTTTTCCTTTAGTCTAAAGACAAAGGTAGAATGTCAGTCCCTTTTACCTGGCATGCCAAAGCTAAGCTCTCTAGTTCAGCTACTATTGCACATACTTCAACGGGGACAACTCTACTAAGACTGACCACTCTTCCCAATCCTCCCTCCCACCCCGAGACCTTAAAAGAGTGCTCTTCCCTCCTCACTTTAAATATAGACAGAAGCAGGGAAAACCATTATCAATAATGAACCAAACCAGTAACATAATCACACTTTAACTGCAAAACTACTATAACGCCTATAAAAATATATATAAATTTAACATAAGGAAAAGCATAATACTCATGGATCAAAGCCTCACTGTGAACACACACTGTGTTAGGATTAACACAAAATACAAAATCCTTCTCTATAAAAACTTCAAAGTAAATAGGGTGTATGATCATTGAAAGAAAAAATTGCAAATACCTGATATGTTTCCACAGGCCTGTTTTCCATATTTAAGTCCCAAATTTTGACTGACAAGTAGTCTCTAGTCATCATATATCGACCACTATGGCTGAATTTTACATCAGAAATAGAGGAGATGATTTCAGAAAAGAAAGACCTATTACTGGGATCTTCAGGTTCTTCAAACACTAAAAACAAGCAAAAACAAAAGAAAAAAGAGAAAAAGGGCAATTCGTATAATCTTCTGGCTTGCACAAAGCATTTGTTGAAACAATTCACAAATTTCCTAAGAGGCAGCTAAAAATGGCAGCCTAATAAAAACGGACAACTCTCTGGCTATAAGATAATCTCCCTAGAAGTTTCTTATGAGATAAATACTACAACTAAAGATGTGAGAGATTTATACTTCCAGAGCCCACAGCTAATTTGGCAGAACCAGACTTACCCAGGGCTTCTGACTTCAGTGCCCCACGTTTGTAGGTTCTGCATATACCTCACTGACTTTGCCTGTGTTGTCAGCACAAAAAAATACCCTCTTACCATTCAAATTCATACCAGCATTTTATTTTTTACTGGCCAGGTAAAATTACTGCAACCTGTTATTTAAAACCCAGTGCTTTTTAAACTTCTTTTTAAAGCAAAGGAAACCACTTCTTAAAAGAAATAGGAAGCTTGAAATAGGAAAGAAGAAAAGGAATTGCTCTACCTGAATATAGGGTTGGAGAACATCACCCCAAGTTCTCAAACAGTAACAGTCCATTAAAAATATATCCACTGGGCCCTGACTGGTTTGGCTCAGTGAATAGAGGTTCGGCTGGCGGACTAAAGGGTCCTGGGTTCGATCCCCAGTGGGGGGGCATGCAGGAGGCAGCTGTTGAATGATTCTTTCTCATCAATGATATTTCTCTCTCTCCCCCCTCTGAAATCAATTTTAAAAATGAATAAATATATATACACATTAGAGCAGCGTTTCTCAACCTGTGGGTCACCAACCTGTGGGTCACACGACCCTTTCACAGGGGTCGCCTAAGACCATTGGAAAACATATATAATTACATATTATTTTTGTGATTAATCACTATGCTTTAATTATGTTCAATTTGTAAAAATGAAAATATGTCCTGCATATAAGATTTTTTTAAAAAATATATTTTATTGATTTTTTACAGAGAGGAAGGGAGAGAGATAGAGAGTTAGAAACATCGATGAAAGAGAAACATCGATCAGCTGCCTCCTGCACACCTCCTACTGGGGATGTGCCCGCAACCCAGGTACATGCCCTTGACCGGAATCGAACCTGGGACCTTTCAGTCCACAGACCGACGCTCTATCCACTGAGCCAAACCGGTTTTGGCTGCATATAAGATATTTACATTACGATTCATAACAGTAGCAAAATTACAGTTATGAAGTAGCAATGAAAATAATTTTATGGTTGGGGGTCACCACAACATGAGGAACTGTATTAAAGGGTTGCGGCATTAGGAAGGTTGAGAACCACTGCATTAGAGGCTCAGTGCATGAATTTGTGCACCAGTCGGGTCCTTTGGCCTGGCCAGCGGCAGTGGGGAAGGACTGCAGGAGGTTGGCTGTCTGGTGGGGGGGGATGGGGGGCAGCAGGGGGCCACAAGAGGTTGGCTGTGGGATTGCACTGACCACCAGGGAGCAGCTGCTGAGTTGAGTGTCTGCCCCCTGTTGATCAGTGCACATCATAGTGACTGGTCCACCGGTCGTTGGGTCCTAACAGTTGCTTAGGCATATATCTCCACTAGGATATCAACAGACATGCCCTGATAAAGCCTTCCATGTTTTTCTAGTAGAATAACCTACGATGCCTCATGTAGAGTCAGCTTTCCAAAGGGTATAGGTAGCCCTGGGCATATAGGTTTAACTAAGACTTGTAAACCTATGTACATGTGATTACCATGTCTGAGGCTAAAGATTTTAGACAAACAAAAAATGTTAACATTTTTTTTAAAAGATGAAAATAACTTACGTTTAGAATGCCTATCACAGAGGGCAGATGCCCTCATGTCACATAACCGAATAGTGCCTTTACTGCTGCTGTATACAAACGTGTTACAGCTATTTGGATGGAACTCTGCTGCTGTAATCACCTCTGTTAACTCTTCCATGTTGGCAGGCTTGATATCCACAATATCTGGATAGCATTTTATTAAGGAATTTCCACTTAGAAAAAAGGGCAAATATGATTTTACATTTTTCAAAGCACAAATATTCTGAATTGCATTATAGACCTTATTTGATCCCTTTAATGCCTACAAAAAAAATTCTTAGAAGAAAACATGGGCAAATTTTAAATCATTTTAGAATGCAGAGGTCTGTTTTTCTGACCATGATACAAATCCCAGAAGCCATAAAGAATAGGACTGATATAAGTTTATCTTCCTAAATATAATTAAGAAATTTAGTGTACATTCCAAACACAAGATAACAGAACAAAACTCTTCAAGGGAAGCAAGAAAGGGAAAACTATTTGAACCACAAAGGATGGAGCTGATTTACTTAACATAAAAAAGTGCTTTAAAAACAACCCAGAGATGGTTCAGTGACCTATGAACCAGGAGGTTGAGGTTCAATTCCTGGTTTTGGGCTCGATCGCAGTGTGGGGTGTGCAGGAGGCAGCTGATCAATGATTCTCTCTCATCATTGATGTTTCTAGCTTTCTTTCCCTCTCCTTTCCTCTCTGAAATAAATAAAAATATATTAAAACCAAAACAAAACAAAGAAAAAAACAAAACATGCAAATCTAATGAAAAAAATTAGAAAATAAATATACAAATATGAAAATAATGTTCATTTACTCATGATAAAAGAAATGCTAATCAAAACAACAAAAGAGGATTTTTACTAGCTAGACTGGTAAAGGTATAGGAAAACTGGCTCTTTTATACTCTATTAACAGATTATGAATTATAGTAAAGTGTTACTTTTTTCAAATGATATGTACTTAGAAATTTATAAATAGTAGTAAAAGCTGCTAACATTTTACCTTAAAAAAAAAACAACAAAACACAAACGAAACAGCTTTACGGAAATCTAATTCACATACATACAATTCACCCATTTCAAATGTGTAATTCCATATAGCTAACATTTTACTTTTAAAACATATTTAAAAACGAGTATATTTGTATACATCTCTTTCTCTCACTCTCTCTCTCTCTATATATATATACAGACAGTATATATGAGTGCCAGGTATATATGTTTATATATCACATACTTGTTTGTACACAGAATTTTCAGAATATAAACAATGAAAGTAGGATTTGGAGAAACATTTATACTGACTTTATAACCCCCCCCCCAAAAAAAAACGAGAGAGAAACCAAATGGATACTAAAACTCCTATCTGTAATTTCCAGATGCCAAAGATTAATCCTCAAATCATCTGCAGATAAATATGTTTCATAATCACTATTAATGGAAATTGAGTTGATGTGATATGTATGAGCATTGGCAAATATTCTTCGTGGACTGGCCTCAACCATTAAATCCATGGGCCTAAAGACTGGCACCTGTCAACAAGACACATGAAAAAGTCATTATAAAATGTTCATTGTTTACAATAGCACCTAAGATTCAGAGCACCTCATTTCTACAGTTTTTGAGGAACTATAAAACAGTACATTACACAAATTTAGTTTAAAAAGTAACTGATATTGATCTTCTGAAGTACTGAAATGAGTAAAATGAACAATCTAATTTATCTTCTTTTACAGGTAGCAATACTACTAGAATTTGCCATTCTTCCTAGTTCCAATCTTTTGTTTAAAAGACTTGCAGCCCTAGCTGGTTTGGCCCAGTGAATAGAGCATCAGCCTGCAGATCAAAGGGTCCCGGGTTTGATTCCAGTCAAGGGCACATACCTTGGTTGCAGGCTCCCTGACCCAGGCCCTGGCTGGGGCTTGTGCAGGAGGCAACCAGTCGATGTGTGCTTCTATCACATCGATGTTTCTCTCTGTCTTTCCCTCTCTCTTCTATTCTCCCTAAAAAATCAGGGGAAAAATATCCTCAGGTGAGGATTAACAAAGACTTGCAAAGCTAATAGATGTTTATGATTTAAATTAAAGTGGTTAAAAAGGAAATTAGCCCAGTGTGTCTAATTCTTGGGGTTTTTTTTTTTGTTTGTTTGTTTTTGCTGCAAAAAGATTTGGTCCATTTCTAGTTTTTTCATCTCCAAAGAAAATTAATCTTGAAAATTAAGTTTGTAATAGTTGATATTCAAACTACAAGAGTGGTGGAGAACGTGGCACAGAACATAACAGTCTTGTGTAGAATCCTGGTTCTGCCCATGGCAACAGTGTGACTCTATGTAGGTCAGGGTCTGTTTGAAATGAGAGTTTTAAGTGTCTTATCTAGTTACAGAATTGTTGGGACAGGGCAAATTGTAATTATTCCTATTTAAGTTCTGCTCAGGATCTAGAATATGTAATATGAATACAAAATGCCGGTTTGGCTCAGTTGGTTGGGTGTTGTCTCGTGCACCAAAAGGGCACATGCCGGGGTTTCGGGCTTGATCCCCTCGATCAATGGTCCCCTCTCACTTTGATGTTTCTCTTCCTCTCTACCCCCTCTCAGTAAAAATCAATAAAAATATTTAAAACCCACGCATACATACAAAAGCACTATTCATGAGAATTAGAATAATTTTTTCTTATGTACTTACTCGTAGTGTAGTGACTGTAGTAGGATCTCTATACCTTCCATCTTCCTCTTTCAAGTTATACCCTTCTGGTCTTTTGTCCCTTTCACTGATTTTCCATAATTTTATAGTTTTATCTGGGGAGATAATGAATAAAGTCCTCAAAAAAGGAGTAATACATATAGGAGAAAAATACTTTTAAGGTATATATAAACATGCCATTTCATATTTCATCTAAAAAGATACCAAGAATGCCCTGGCCAGGTGGCTCAGTTGGTTGGAGCATTACCCTGTACACCAAAAGGCTGTGGGTTCAATCCCCAGTTGGCACATACAGGAGGCAACCAATCAACATCTGTCTCTGTCTGTCTCTCTCTCTCTCTCCCTTCCTTTCTCTCTAAAATCCATAAAGCATAACCTCAGGTAAGGATTTAAAAAAAAGGAACGAAAAGATCCCAAGAATAAAATCTCTTATCTGATACAACAAAAAACCCCACAAATTTATTACCTGGGAAAAACAGTATAGATATTGCACTTTTATGTTAATCAAATTCATAAAATTCCATTTGCTATTACAGTCAAGTCATAGCCAGGTCCTTACTGTTTAAAACCAAATAAAGCCAGAGGGGAAAAAGTTATATGGGTATATAAATACATATATGTCTATACACACATAAAAACATATATCTATATATGCTCAATACTTAATTTTCAAAAGAGAACCAACAAAAATGGTTAAGATAGCCTAACTACTACTAGCAGATCCCACAAATTCCTTTACAGGCCTGGCCACCTGTTTAAATCTGTATTTCCCCATTGTATTAGCAATTCGGAAGTAGGCAAATCTGACTGATTCAAGTCCTTCAAGACAAAATTCTTACGCATCAAGAATCTATAATATCTTTTTTAAAAATTTTATTTTGGAATTAAGTTGATTTCCAGAGAAGTTACAAAGACAGCACATGTTTCCATACACCATTCACCCAGTTTCTTCTAATGTCAACATCTTAAGCAACCTGGTACATTTGCTAAACTAAGAAATTAACGTTGTACTGGTACATTCCTACTAACCAAACTCCAGACTTCACTCAGATTCCACCAGGTTTTCTACTAACTTCCCTTTTCTATTTTAGGACCCCACCCAGGATCCAAACAACACTTTAGTTATCAAGTTTTAGTCTCTCCAACTTTAACAATTCCTCAGACTTTATTTTTCATACAGTGCTGAGCAGTGGTGAGATATTTTGTAGGATGTCCCTCAAAAGGATAGGTTGGCTGTTTTCTTTCTTTTTTTTTTTCCTCTTAAATATATTTTATTGAGTTTTTTTTTACAGAGAGGAAAGGAGAGAGATAGAGAGTTAGAAACATCGACCAGCCGCCTCCTGCACACCCCCTACTGGGGATGTGCCCGCAACCAAGGTACATGCCCTTGACTGGAATCGAACCTGGGACCTTTCAGTCCACAGGCCGACGCTCTATCCACTGAGCCAAACCGGTTTCGGCAGTTGGCTGTTTTCTTATGATCAGAATAGAATCATGGGTTTTTAGGAAGAGCACCAGAGTAAAGTGAAGGCAAACATAGTGTCAACAGGACTTTTCTGCTTTAATCACTTGGTTAAGGCAGTATGTACCAAGTTTTTCCACTGCAGTTACTATTTTTCCCCTTCCCATACTCTATTCTTTGGAAGTGAGTCACTAAGTTCAGTCTACACTTAAAGGGAGAATTAAGTTACACTTCTTGTAGGAATAAGTATCCATTCACATACTATTTGTAATCCTATCCTATATAATAAAAGGGTAATATGCAAATTGACCCTAACGGTGGAATGACCAGAACCTGGAACGACCAGAACGACTGCTCAACCAGTCACTATGAGGCACACTGACCACCTCTGGTCCCTTTCCCTGGTCGGCAGGCTCTGACTGCCTGATGGTGAATGGGGAGCCAGGGGTGGGGCTGGCTGTGGGCAGCCAGGGAAGATGGCCCTGATTGCAGGCCAAGCCTAGGGACCATACCTACGCACAAATTTCATGTGCCGGACCTCTAGTTCTCCTATAAGAAGCGTCCCTTCTCTCCCACTTATTTGTTCAAATTTCTTTATATCACTATGGATGCATGCATATTTGTTTAATACTTTGTTATTCATATAAGACTATCACATTCTTAATGGTCTTTCATAAGCAAATGAGCATAATATAATTTTAAAAATAGTATATAAAGGCATGCAGGGACTCCTCTAGCCTGGCCACCTCTCTCTTGTCTGGTGGCGAAAAGCATGCCAGCTGCTCCCGTGGATGCCCTCTGCAAAGATGAAGTCTAAATAGGAAAACAAAACAAAACAAAACAAAACAAAACAAAACAAAACAAAACAAAACAAAAAACCCAGCTAACTCTACTAATGTTTCATCTAAACCCTATGTAATCATGTTTCTAGTTATTTGCAATTCAGTTATGTGTGTTTTCTATGTGCTATTTAATTTATATAATTTAGATACATCATTATATACTTTAGAATACTTCATTTCCAAATATGTAATATAAATGAGTCAAGCCTAAATTCTATATTTTGGGAGAAATTATCATCTAAAGATGATGAGGATGGCCCAACTGGCATGGCTCAGTGGTTGAGCATCGACCTCTGAACCAGGAGGTCATGGTTCAATTCCTGGTCAAGACACATGCTTGGGTTGTGGGCTCAATCCCCAGTATGAGGTGTGCAGGAGGAAGCCAATCAATAATTCTCTCTCATCATGAATGTTTCTATCTCTACCCCTCTTCTTCATCTCTGAAATCAATATAAATATATTAAAAATAAATTTTAAAAAAGATGATGAGGATGCCCACCATGACTGTCTTATGGCCTGTTCAAATTCATCTACCTTAGAGATCCAGATAAAAAATTACAATATACTTATCAAACTTTCAAATGAGATGAAATTAGTTTGTGGTTCCCAATAGTGCTATCAGAAAAAAATACTAAAAGTTATGAAAAATCAGGTAAATATCTTTTGAAAAACAAATTAAACTTCAAAAATTTTAAAGTGATAAAATTTGTGACATAAGAGGGTAAAACATTTTTTCAAGTAGCATAAACATAGGACAGGATACAGAAGTACTACACAATTTCAGTGCAGTGCTTGGGGATAAGGCAGGCTGGATATAAAATAATGTTTTAACAAGTCTAATTTAAAATTAAAAATATTTTTTCACTTACATGTTCTTTGGAAGTGACTTTTTAATCTGGAGGTCTTGGCCTATAGATGGAGATACTGATCAACTCCATAAAAGTGCATGCAAGATTTTGTGCTTTTATATGCAACTTTTCTGTGAAGGGATTGTAAGATTCTCAAAGATATGTTACTTCCAAAAATTTAAGAGCTATTGCTCTATGGTGATTCCCTAAATTGTCAAACCTAAGAAAAGAAGTATTCAAGAAGTCCAAAGGTCCATGTGTATCTCTGGCCATAAGCAGAGGGTTAGGACAGGTAAAACCAGGCTACCAAGCTTCCCCTTGTGGGAATGCAGCTTTAAACAAGATAAAAAATCTTATTAACAAGCTGTTAAAAAGCAATTTATTTATGAGTGAACTATCATTCTTATATTCAAGACCCATCTATCCGTGGTCAACAGATTACAGTTAGACCATTTTGTAATGCGAAGGAATCGAGGAGAATTCCAAGGAAGGGGAAAGAAGGTAAAAGAGAATAAAATATTGAGGAAACATCAAGTGAATTAAAGTTATAAGAGATGACTATAAACTTAAACCTCCCATCCTTATTTTTACCCCACCATTCCCAGACACAGCAGTTTGTAAGATTCCCATTCTTATTCTATCCTTCCACATGGATATGCTAATTAGACCAGGCATCCTTCCTGACAACCTTCTGGATGAAGCTGGGGCTGCGAGGGAAGCACAGGTCCCGGCAGCCAGGGGAAGGAAGGCCTACTCTTGCATAAATTTCATGCATTAGGCCTCTAGTCTATAATAATAAAAGTGTAATATATTAATTAGACCAGACATCCTTTCGACGAAGCCGGGGCTGCGAGGAAAGCCCAGGTACTGGGTGCCAGACTGGAAGCCAGTGCCAGCAGCCGGGGAAGGAAGGCCTACTCTTGCATGAATTTCGTGCATCAGGCCTCTAGTCTTTTTATGAGTATAAAGACCCTTTTATTACACATTCTGTGGAAGGAGGTATTATTTTTATTTCACAGAAAAAACTAAACAAAATATTGTAAAGATATTACTCAGATTTAATAGATATTGACATTTCCCCTTAATTGCTTTCTCTTTTTAAAGAATAACACTTTTCAGATATAGCTCAAATCCTACTCCTCCCATCCTTATTTTTACCCCACCATTCCCAGACACAGCAGTTTGTAAAATTCCCATTCTTGTTCTAGCCTTCCACATGGGACTCTACTTTTAGAGCATACAAAAATAAAAAATAAAGGCAGCCCTAAAATACCTGTATTTTATTTAGTATTCATTAACACCACCATCAACAACAAATAGACAAAAACCTATGATTCACTGTGTGATCTATAAAGTGCCCTTTAACTTTGCTAGGTATACCGGTTAATAATAGCGAATTTTATAATCAAAGAAAACACAATAATTTCAAGAGAAACATCAAAAGTGCTTTATTCAAAGTAATGTCCATTGCTAGCTACACATTTCCCCATCTTTCAGGTAATTTGTGGATAAAAGTCCTAATAGAACTTTGTTTTGAGGCAAACCATTCAGAGACCCAATTTTCTACTCCTTCGTATGTTTTGAAATGCTGCTCAGAAAGTGCATGTGTCACTGATCGGAACAAGTGGTAATCTGAAGGAGCAAGGTCTGGTGAATACAGCAGGTGGGTTAATGCTTCCCAGGCAAGATCTTTTAACGTGTCTTTAACTGGTTTTGAAATGTGTGATGGTGCATCATCATGAAGCAAAATTACTTTGCCATGTCTTCTGGAACATTTTGGTCATTTCACAATCAAAGCATGGTTCAAATTGATTATTTGTTGTCGGTAGCGATCAGTATTAATGGTTTCACCTGGTTTTAGAAGCTCATAATACACCACACCTTCCTGATCACAACAAACATTGACCATTGTCTTCTTTCCGAAGCGATTTGGCCTTGCAGTCAATGTTGATGGTTGACCTGGAACAACTCATGATTTTGTGCATTTGGGATTCTCAAAATAAATCTACTTTTGATCGCCAGTCACAATTCAATGCAAAAAAGACTTTCTTTCATGCCATTGAAGCAACATTTTACTGATGACTTTTTGGTTTTCCATTCATCTTTCGTTCAGTTGATGTAGCACCCATTTTCCTTCCTTTAAAATCGTTCCCGTTGCTTGTAAATGATCGGAAATTGCTGAGCATCGTTTACTCTTTCTGTAAGTTGTTGTTTTTTTTAAAATATATTTTATTGATATTTTACAGAGAGGAAGGGAGAGAGATAGAGAGTTAGAAACATCGATGAAAGAGAAACATCGATCAGCTGCCTCCTGCACATCTCCTACTGGGGATGTGCCCGCAACCCAGGTACATGCCCTTGACCAGAATCGAACCTGGGACCTTTCAGTCCACAGGCCGACGCTCTATCCACTGAGCCAAACCGGTTTTGGCTGTAAGTTGTTTTTGAGTTTGACACGCATCTTCATCCAAGAATGCCTGTAACTGTTGGTCTTCAGACTTATTCTGTTGACCTGGACATTCTTTGTCTTTCACATTTGAATGGGCAGACAAATCATCAGGCAGAGACAAATCATTACTTTAAAGCGTTTAAACCAGCGTTCACAAGTATCTTGAGATGGAGCATGTTCACCATAAGCTTCCCCAAGTATTCAGCAACACTTTTCTTCAAAATAATGAATTATAATTTCCCGCAAATGCTCTTTTTTTGGCATAAAATTTGACATTTTTAAGCGTAAAATTATCTATGATGCTAACACCTTCAGCAAATTTGACATATGAAGTTTTGAAGCTTGTTGTCAAAAGAGCATACATATCAAATCGCATATATATCAACATATGTGTAACTCCATCTATTGAAAAAAAATCTGCATTATTAATCGGTACACCTAGTATTAATCAATGATTTTTCAAATTTACATAGTAAACCTATTTGGGAGACACTCTGATTTGTCTACAGAAAAGTACTACATAGATTCACATACCCCGACCTAACCACTGGAATTCCCAGTGTTTCTCCTTGTATTGAGCCTTTGTAGAGTTTAGTAACTAGAAAGGCTCATTTGGTTATACACTGCCTTGTTATTTCAAGCCACAGGAGTACAAGAAAGCCTGCAAGGAAGACACATGACCATAAGCTGGGAATTGAAAGCTATTTAAGATTCAATCCATAATTAAATCAAAATGGAATTTGCTTTCAAATAATACTGAGAGGGGAAGAAAGATCTGAGAAGCAAAATTAGCTATGAACTAAGAATTATTGAAGCTGGGTGGAGGGTATGTAAATCTTCATTACACTATTCTATCTCAGCCTATATGTTAAAAATTCCCCTTTATTAAAAAAACAAAACAAAAAAACACGATATCGCCACTAAGAAGTAAACTGGCAAA
Source organism: Myotis nattereri (assembly GCF_964212035.1). NCBI lineage: Eukaryota > Metazoa > Chordata > Mammalia > Chiroptera > Vespertilionidae > Myotis > Myotis nattereri. Next base: position 12,026,948 of record NC_138080.1, read on the forward strand.
TTATTAAGAATAAATATTCTAGCTCAGTCAGTGTTGTTTACTGCTGACCATCAACCTCTCTCTCCCTCTCTCTTCTCTGAAATCAATAAAAATATATTTAAAAACAAAACCTCCCTCTCTCTCTTTCTCTCTCTCCAGTAAATAAAATATATAACAATACACTTCCCTAGAACATTTACTTCCAAAAGTAGAAACTATATAATGGTAAAATTATATAGTTTATAGCATTATTTGATGTCAAAGAAAAAGCAGTATCTGAAATGCTATTTGAAATAATTTAGTTTACCACATAAATTAAAACTGAACCAATTAGAAACCAATATATGACATGAGTATACACCGTACCTCAATCTATGACGCTATAAGTTATGAGCTTTAAATCATTATTTCTATTTATTTTTCTTTTAATAATCAGAGAGAGGAATGCAGTTTGTGTAAAGAGAGGGGTAGAGGTTACAAGTGTTAAGGGCTGCTTAGGAAACACCTTGATGACTCAAAAAAAAAAAATTGGGCTACAGGAAGCACACATCTATAGTGTCAGAGAGTGGCAAATGCATTTCAAAGAACTAGATACAGAGGGTGATGAGACCTAAACTGGATGAAGGGAGAATTCAGTATTTTCCACTGTGTTACCCCAGAAATCACCTGAGTATACATTCTGTGAATGGCAAAGAATGGTAAGATCTAGGTGCTAAAAATCTGCTTTTATTCAACAGTGAAGATCTGAGAAAATATGAGGTTTTCCCAACCCTCGTGCCAGCCTCAAAAAAGTTTTAAAATTTTTACCGACTATGGCTACCCAGAATCTGGAAGGATCTCTCAGTCACTTTAATGTCTCTTCAAACCCCTGATTCCAAAAGCTAAACCAAGTCACAACTACTTATATGAAAAAAAAATTTAGAACTACAAAAAATGACCCAATTCTTAACTTGTCATAAAGGAATTTAAATTCTGCTAGAGTCACCACACAATTCTAACCCTCACTTAAAAACTTTTCCTGACAGTAAGAAAGCAACTTCTTCTAGCAATGAGGATGGTGGGGAAGAAGGCAGTGTGTCAATTCCAGTTTGTGTCCTTGCTGGACTAGATTGAGTACGAAGAGTGCCCTCCTAGAGAATATCCTTGAATGGAGACCAACTTTTGACAGAGCATTTTGAATTTACAGTTTGAAATACTCTTTGGAGAGTTTGGGCACACTTAAAAAGAAGGAAGGGAAGAAAGGAAATTAACATTTACTGAGCATGTATTATGCACATTAGGAGTTATCACATTTGCTACTCATAACAATATGATAATACAGATATTACTATCTCCACTTTGCAGGTGAGAAAAATTTGACTCAGCATTAGTAACCTGCCTAAGACTAAGCCATGAAATGGCATAAAGAGATCAGTCCATTCTTTTCACTACAAAATGTGTGTGCACGCAAAAAGAAACTTGACACCTGAAAATCTCTTTCATAGAATTTAAAAACTAAATGCAAATAAAAAAGGGAAGACATAAAAGAAGAGTTTATATTCTATGTGGGGAAGAAATATTTCCAAATGTCTATTTGTAAATATCTCTTAACTACTCCTCTTTGAAATGGGAAACGTATCCTACAGAGTATGTGTACATACAAAGCACATGAAACAAAATTTACACTTACCATTGGTAGACAACAAAAACTGAGCAGCATTTTTCTGGGGTAACCACCTAATTTTGTTGATCTTTTCTTCTATTTCTAAACTTTTCAAGTAGTCAAACTCTGGTTCATGGCTCTGAAAGGTGCTGTAAACATTATATTCTCCTCTGCTATGAGACTGGATTTTGTTCTAAAATGGAAACAAAAATATTCGGACCACTGTTGAGAAAGATATCAAAATAGTAAACTTATCAGTTCCAATAGATCTTGCAGGTTCTGGTTAATTCATTACCTGTATCTCATATACAATTATATTCTGTTTTAAAAAAATATTTAAAGGCTTTCAAGGAAAAGAAAAAAGAGGAAAAGCTAAATAAAGTATAATGATTAAGCCCAATTTATAAAGAAAAGTGACTCTGAATTACGGATCAATTGGATTATTAATTTACTATTATATTTTAAATAGCATTGACTTAAACTGATAAAAACACTGAGCATCCTTAATACGGGTGCCCATTTAAAAAGTAAAGATTAAATGAGAAAAGCTTGCCAGAAACAGCTGGCTGATAGCTCCTATCCTAAACAAAGATAGTCCAATCAGGTATGACAGTTGGCCTTCAAGAAGGTGAAGGCAAAAACAATTACTGTCTTTGGGCAAGGCCGAGTTCTTTACCATACCAGATCCTGCACCCAAATTCTGTAAACATTTACTGCATTAACATTTTATTGCCCTTTCTTTACACATGGCTTTCATCTTTCTCCTCCCTTCCTCCTTTCCCCCTTTTTCTCCTTAATTATCCCCCCTCTTAGTCTCTTGTAGTACCACAATCCAGTTATCAAATATTCAGGTTTTTCCAATAGTCCCCATGTCTTTTTACAACAGAAAAGCCAGCATCATACCTTACATTCAGTTGCCATATCTCTTTAGTTGGTAATAGTTTCTGGGTCTGTCTTAGGATTTTATGACACTGACATTTTTCAGAAGCACTGAGCAGTTTATTTTGCATAGTTCCTTTATTTGGATCTGTCTGATGTCCCCATTATTAAATACAAGTTCAGCACTTTGGGGCTGGAATATCACAAAAGGGATGTTGTATTTATCCCAGTGCATATAAGGAGGCAGGTGATGATGCTGATGTGACCTAGCACTGGTGATGTTAACTTTTCTTGTTTCAGGTAGTGTCTATGAGGTGTGTCCACTGGAAAGTTAGTATTTTTCTCTTTGTAATGAGTAATTATCTTGAGGGAGATACTTTGACACTATAGACTATTCTAAAACTTTCACTGACTAGTTCTACCATTCATCCATAATTCTTACTGAAACAATTATTGCTAGAGTAATTGTAAATGGTAATTTTAAAAAATGTTTCTTCTTGTTTCTACAATTATTAGCTGGCTTTTTATATTAAGGAAGAACTCCTTTCTCTCCTATTCAGTTTTAATTTTATTGTGATCTCATGGATACCTCTTCTATTTTGTCTTTTTATTTGGTATTTTTTATTATTTTGTTGTGTCTAATATTGGCTTATAAGGTTTACCACCTACATCTTTATCACAGCCTGACTAACCTACAGTACACTTTATTTATTTTAATTGATTTCGGAGAGAGGGAGCTAGAAACATCAATGATGATGCCCTGGTCGGTTTGGCTCAGTGGATAGTGTCGGCCTGCCGACTGAAGGGCCCCAAGTTCCATTCCGGTCAAGGGCACATGCCAGGGTTGTGGGCTCAGTCCCCAGTGGGGGGCATGCAGGAGGCAGCCAATCAATGATTCTCTCTCATCATTGGTGTTTCTCTCTCTCTCCCTTCCTCTCTGAAATCAACAAAAAATATATTTTAAAAAAAATGATGAGAGAGAACTGTTGATTGGCTGCCTCCTGCATGCCCCTTACTGGGGATCGAGCCCGAAACCTGGGCATGTGCCCTGGCCAAGAATCGAACCATGACCTCCTGGTTCATAGTGAATGCGCAACCAATGAGCCACACTGGCAGGGCAGTACACTTTAATTTGCTTCCTCCTAGCGTTTGTTCTATAATTTACATACAATTTGCTTCTACATGTAACCCTATAATACAGTGTTACTGTTTTGCTGTAATAGACCATTTGTCTTCTTTAAAAAAAAAAAAAAAGAAACAGCTGACTGAGGCACACCTCCTTTCTCTGCCCACTTTAGAGTCAAGTCTCAATCAGTTATTTAATACTAGAGGCCCGGTGCACGAATGGGGTCCCTTGGATAGCCAGTTTTGGCCCGATCCCGACAGGAGGCAGCCCGATCCTGTGAGTTGAACATCTGTCCCCTGGTGGCCAGTGCGCGTCATAGCGACTGGTCGACCAATCATTTGGTTGTTCAGTCACTTAGGCTTTTATATATATACTAGAGGCCCGATGAACGAAATTCATGCAAGGGGCTTGGTCCCTGCCTGCTGTGGCGGCCGCCTCTACCTCGGCCCTCACAGCCCTGGCTTTGTCCGGAAGATCATCTGGAAGGACGTCCAGTATAATTAGCATATTACGTTTTTATTATTATCTAGACTAGAGGCCCAGTGCACAAAATTTGTGCGGGGGGGGGGTGGGTGGGAGTGGGGGGGGAGAGATTTCCCTCAGCCCAGCCTGCACCCTCTTGCAATCCAGGACGCCTCAGGGGATGTCCCACTGCCGGTTTAGGCCCGATCCCGCAACATCCCTCTCACAGTCCAGGATTGCTGGCTCCTAACTGCTTGCCTGCCTGATGGCCCCTAACTGCCTCTGCCTGCCTGCCTGATTACCCCTAACCGCCTCTGCCTCAGCCCCGCACCCGGGCTTCTCTCCCTCTGGCTGGCTATAGGCACCCGGGACCCAGGGCAGCTTTGCCTGGGATATGGCTTTGTCAGGAAAGCCGTACTGTCTATCTGGTCTAATTAGCATATTACCCTTTTATTAGTATAGATGACATATTGTCCTCTTCCTTTCTCTTTCTCCTGCCTGTCTTTAGGTAATTTCACTGCACCATTTGACCCCACCTCCCATCCAAGACTAGAGTTATAGAGCTCTAATACTCATTAAATATACATTCAGAGTTATCCAGCAAACCTCACCCCACAGCCCCATTAACAACTGCTTCCCATCCTGAAATTAGCCTTCTTATATTATGAGCATAGCACACACTGGTAATTTATTTCATTTACTATTAGTGAGTGTGAAAATAGTTTTAAGTTATTAGATAAAGGGACTACTTGTGAACTTCTTTAGTTAACACTAATACCTTAGCAAAAGTGAGAATTCTAACTGTTCAGAATTTTTTAACCTATCATCATGATCCAAAATCTTTCCATAAAAAACATTGAAAGTCTAGTTCAAAAAAGAACCTATGGAAAAACCATTGAAAAGATATTATTAGTCAACGGTTTAAAAATAAAAGTAAATTTTCAGATAAAATGTTTAACACTACTTGTTATTAAGAATAGCCCATTAGTTACTAATCTACACTAATAAAAGAGAAAAATGGTAATTGGCGTACGGCGATACCGTTTTCATTGGCTAATCAGGGCTATATGCAAATTAACTGCCAAATAAGATTGGCAGTTAACTGCCAACAAGATGGCAGGGAGGCGAAAGGGAAAGCAGGAAGAAGCCCTCTGCCACTGACAGTGATCGGAAACCCAGGGAGGCGAAAGGGAAAGCAGGAAGAAGCCCTCTGCCACTGACAGTGATCGGAAACCCAGGGGGGAGCTAAGAGCTGGGGGGCAGGGCAAAGGCGGCCCTGGGGCCGCCTTTGCCCTGCCCCCCAGCCATGATCGGAGAATCAGGCGCCTTTGCCGCCCTGGCCAGTGATAGCAGGAAGTAGGGGTGGAGCCAGCGATGGGAGCTGGGCACGGTCGAAGCTGGCAGTCCCAGGAGCTAGGGGTCCCTTGCCTGGGCCTAAAGTGGAGCCCGCGATCGCGGCGCCCCCCGCTGCCACTGCAGGTCCCCGCTGCCCGGGCCGGAAGCCTAGGCCAGAGGCGTTAGGCCTGGGCAGGGGCGGGGCCTGCAACCGTGGGGAGCTGGGGGTCCCCTGCCCATGCCTGACACCTCTGCTGGAGGCCTCAGGCCTGGTCAAGGGGCCGATCCGGTGATTGGTGATAGGAGGGTGATGAGGGTCAACTCCTCTGGCTGAGGCATCAGGCCTGGGTGGGGGGCGGAGCCGGGGATTGGGGGGATATGATGGTCCCCTTGCCCAGGCCTGAAGCCTGGGTCAGAGGTGTCAGGCTTGGGCGGGGGGTGGAGCAAGCGATCAGAGGGAGATGGGGGTCCCCTGCCCAGGCATGATTCCTGGGCCAGAGGCCTCAGGCCTGGGCGGGGACCCGAGCCAGTGATCGGGGGGAGATGGGGGTCCCCTGTCCAAGCCTGACACCTCTGGCGGAGGCGTCAGGCCTGGGCAAGGGGCCGATTAGGCGATCGGAGGGTGATGGGGGTCAACGCCTGAGGGCTCCCAGTAGTGAGAGGGGGCAGGCTGGGCTGAGGGACACACTCCCCCCCTCCCCCACCCAGTGCACGAATTTCGTGCACCGGGCCCCTAGTCTCCATATAAAAAGAAAACTTATTTATCATCACACCCTGAAGGCATATGTTTTGGGTTGTTTTTTCCAGTAGCTTCATTATCTGTATTGATCATTCATGGTTACAATTCTATCTGGACCCTCTGATAGCAATACCAATTGTTACTGCGTGGATTTGTCAATATTAGGAATGCAGAGCAGCCTTGGCCAGATAGTTAGAATGTTGTTCTGATGCGCCAAGGTTATAGGTTTGACCCCCCAGTCAGGGCACATCCAATAAGCAACCAATACATGCAGACATGAGTGGAACAGCAAACTGATGTCTCTCTCTCTCCCTCTAAAATAAATAAGTTAAACAAATTTTTTAAAAAGAATGCAGTGTGTATGAAAGGTGTAAAAATTTTAAAAAGAACCTTAATCTCATTACCATAACCTCATACCAAATTAGATAACCCAATTCATTATATATGCATACACTAAAACCATTTTAAAAGAAATTCCAGAAATCTCCCACCTCTAATTGCTCACTCAGTCTCAAAAGGTTAGTCACGTTACTCTCCAAGAAACTACAATAGCAATTCAATTTTTTTAAAAATATATTTTAGTGATTTTTCACAGAGAGGAAGGGAAAGGGATAGAGAGTTAGAAACATCGATGAGAGAGAAACATCGATCAGCTGCCTTCTGCACACCCCCAACTGGGGATGTGACCGCAACCAAGGTACATGCCCTTGACCGGAATCGAACCTGGGACCTTTCAGTCCACAGGCCGACGCTCTATCCACTGAGCCAAACTGGTTAGGGCAGCAATTCAATTTTTAATATGAATACTGTGCTTTATATTTAGCAAGAAACTAGTCTACGTACATTAGGTCCTACCTAGAGCTACAGATTTAATGACACAGAATCTCTACCTTCAAGCAACTTATGTATGTGAAACTTTAGCCCAAAGCAGAAATTAAGGTCCATATAAATCAGGTAGGCAATATAAAGAGCCAAGGGCAAGCACATAACCATTCTATATTTAAAAACTGGGTCTACACAGGTCAAGCTTTATTTGATGAAAAGTAAAGAAAAGCACAAACTTATGAAAATATTTCCTAAAACCGAAAGAGAACATAATACTAAAGAATCGGGAATAACTACATGGATCTAAACAAAATCATAGAGGTGCTTGGCAATGTCAACGGAGTGCAAGAAGCAGTTTCTTTGTAGCAGGAAAAAAAACTAACACACAAGGAAAAAATTACATCTAATGGTTAAAACTTCTACGCTGGGCTCATGTATTAACATCCACTCTCTCCTGACAATCTGCTAAAATTACAGTAAAAAGGATTTTTAAAGACAAATTGACAAGATAAAAGACTAACAGCAGAGATGACAGCAGCCATCACAAATGGAAGAGACCATAAAACAGATGCACGAATGGTAACTGACTTAGTGGACTACAGAGAGCTGGACCTATGTCCAGCAGTAGGATCTCTCCTAAAATTTGGGGAGGGGTGTTCACATTATAATGACCATGACAGTGTTGTTCTCAGTATGAACTAAGTATAGTGAGCATAATCTCATGTCTTTAACACTGTGCCATTCGAACAAGAATGCATCAGAGTCAAAGAAGGCTTTTTTGTTTTTATTCTAAAAACTCTCCTACAACTAGAGACTTGTGATACATTCTAAAATGCCTCATATTTGGGTTTTCTTGCACAATTCTTTGCACCTCCCTTTTTTCTTAGCTTGGCATTGTAATCACTAAGAAGGGGTCTATTTTATTAACCACACAATCTATTTATGTGAAATTTTCTATAATAAATATAGAAGTGTTTTATCCCTAACACGTGATAGTGTCGGGCATATAACAGACATTCAACGAAGATTTTCTACATGCACAAAAATTATAACAAAAAGAATGAATAAATGGTGGTGCTGATATGGTAAAGAGAGGTTGGAGTTAATCTGGTAAATGGAGTACGGTGCAGAAATGAGAAGGAATGGGTTAGATGCACACATAGCAAGACAGGAGGATCTTAAAAACACAGTTCTTATTGAAAAAAAGTAGGGCTCAATGAACTGAGGCACAGGCTTCTTCACATACATTAAAAACACAGTACACAAAAACAAAATTACACATTTCAACACAGATGCAAAAATAATCTATAAATATATAAAGGGATACTATGTCACTTTAAAAGCAAAGTAATGAAGACAGAGTGGTATTCACACATGGATTGACAAATATAACAATGGAAGAGAAAACCCAGACACAAGCCTGAATTATGGTAAAGGTGGCACTGTTGAGCAAGGATGGTCTTATCATTGAATGATTTTCAGTGAACTGGCTATTCATATGTAACAAAATAAATCTTGACCCCTACTATCTCAACCTACTCATGTAAACTGATGCCAGGTAAATCAAATATAAATGTGAAATGTTCAATAATTGGGTTTTAGAACACTGTCAAAGACAGCTTTCTGCAATGATGAAAATAGCCTGTATCTGTGATGTCTAAAATGGTAGTCACTAGCTACATGTGGTTGCTTGAGCACCTAAAAGGTGGCTACTGTGACTAAGAAAGTAAACTTTAATTTATTGAAATTTAAATAGCCAGTGGAGCTAGTGACTACTAGAAAAGCACAGCTCTAAAAGATAATGGGAATATATATATCCCTGGACCTTGGGGTAGAGAATATTTCTTACACAGGACAGAAAAGGCAGTAAACCTAAGGAAAGCACTGATACATTGTATTGTATTAATATTAATAACCTCGATTTGTCAAATTACATACCATTCAGAAAAATGAAAAGGCCAAGTCATAAAATGGAAGACACTTCAAATAAATATAACTAACAAAGAGTTCATATTCAAAAACTGAAAAAAACTAAAAATTAAAACCACAATAAGATGCACTTATAACCTCCAAAATGTTTGAAATTTTAAAATAAGTGACAATACAAAACATTGGCAAAGATGTAAAACAGCTGGAAATTTCACATATTGTGCATGAAAATAAAATGGACAGAACCACTTTTTACTGCGCTGTCTCCTAAAAATGAATACCCTACCCCATGAGACAGTAATTTCATGCATACCTATGTACACCAAAAAACATATCATCAAAAATGTTCACAGCAGCTTGACAGTCATAAATGAAACAACCAAAGTGTTTGCATCTACAACACAATGGATAAATTGTGGTATAGTAATAACACAAAAGAACATTTCTAGGAATGAAAGTGAGCAACTTATGTCTACACAAACATAACACTGATCAAAAGGGCCAGAAACAAAATACTATATGATTCCAAATTTCTAAGAGGCTCTAAAACTTTAGGCCAAATTAAGTGTCAGAAGACAGGCTTATAAGGAGAGGAAGGAGAAATTATGGACTGAGAAGGGGAATGAGAAGGATTTTGTTACAGGGTAGTGACAAGCTAGGAAAATTTCAGGGCAGGAGGAATAGGAAACTGAGACAGAAAAATAAAGCCAAAAAGCTTTGCAGGGTGCTTTTAGTAGGGTCTTATCTTGAAATCAAAGGGCTTAAAACCCCTCTTTCTCACAAAAGAATGCAGGAGAGGAGTAGGAAAGGAATCCTAATACAACTTTCCACTAACTAGAGACTACTTAGTGCAAATCATCCTGAAGTTGTTAAAGCAGCAGGGATGAGAGGGAAAGAGTGGAGTCTATCTCATCCCACTGTTTAACCAGTAAAGCCAGCAGTCTTGGGTTTGTCAAGATGAAGTTATCAGGTGCTTCTCATAAATTCTGGGAAAGCCAGAATTCAAGTTCTTTCCTCATTGCTATAAAGAAATAAAACTGATTTTTTTTCTGTGCGATTTATATAATTTCGGGCTTATTACTTAGAGCAGTTAAGATTTTTTTTCATTGGTTAAACAATATCCAGTATTGTGGGTATTCATCCCAATTTATACAGTAGTATTAATTTTTACCCACTTGACTGGGTGTGTGATATTAGAAAAGTTATCCTTCTCTAAATCTCAATTCATTTATAAGTTTGTAGTAAACAGAGACATAAGATAGTAAGTGAAGACTTAGATTGCAATCATCATTTTCCTGTGAAGATTAAGTAAGATTTAGGGGCATTGGCAGATAAACTGTTGTTGCTATGCCCAGGTTAAGAATGGGAAAGCTATGGGGGCAGAAAATTAGGACATGTGGGTTGTAGAGTAAGGGATTACCTCTTTGTTAACTCTAAAGACTTTAGATGAGTTCATCTGTTGTCTGGTCCCCCCAGTTTCTTTATAGGTAAACTAGAGGCCTGGTGCACGAAACTCGTGCACAGGGTTGGAGGGTCCCTCAGCCCCGCCTGCACTCTCTGCAATTCAGGACCCCTACACCTTTTTCTTATCTAGCTAACCTTTTCACATTTAAAAAAATTAACTGAAATACAACCTACTCTAGGGAATCCTCTTTGAACAAATCTCTTTACAATCTGTATTAAGTATTTTCATAGTATATCATTCTTTTTCTTTAACAGCAACTTAGAGTGGATACATGTGCTACTCATTCTTGCATCTGAATTTTTCTTCTTGCTCTTGTAATAGAGAAGCTTATCCAATTTACATTTGCCCTTCAAGGGCTTATATTTGGTTCAGTTTCTAGTTGGCTCCCTGCTTTTTTTTTTAAGCAATAAATTCGGGGTGTGATAGTAAGCCTCACTTGTAATCAAACCTATATGTCTCCCTATCTGAATATTTCTATTAATACCTATCACTTTAGCATACCAGAGATTGTGTTCATTTATAGAAAATAACAATAAATGTCACTTGATCATTTGATCTTCTAGTAATATTTTATAGCAAGATGTATTATTCTAGTAATTTAACTATTACAAAACTGAGGCGTGCAGAAATAAATCACATTGAATAAAGAATGACTCAAATATCAAAGCATAGTACACTTAGGGCCTCCCTTGTCCCGTGCCTCAGATATCATAGCATATTACACAGTTCACATGGAACTCAGTTTCCTTTAAGATAGGAAAAGATCCTATACGCATGAAGCAGCTACTTCCACACATATTTTTTTTTAATTTAATTCACAGCACATACTCTTAGTACTAATTGTTGGAAAATCATCCTAGCAATTGCCTCTGTTCCTCTCTGTATTGTTGCCTTACATTCTGATGTCATTACTGCGCTTTTATCATCCACTCGCTCTAATAAGACTGTGAATTATTTAAGGGCAGAGATCATGACTTGAGCTTGTGTGTTCCCTGTCATGGTGCCTAGATAAATACTCAAATGCCATCCAGTCCAACTGACCGTTGCTGGAGACCTCTGATTTTTATTTAAGGGGCCTCACTTGTTCTGTGCCTTTACAGAGGGGTGAGTAGTGGCTGAGGGAATTTGAGGAAACCCAGACAGAATTCTCCTCCTAAAAGATTTTGCTAAGCTGGCACCTGGGACTTCCAGGCATTTGTCCAATTAAAACCCGGACACACAGCAATAACAAAGGCACTGGTCTCCTACTTCTAATGCCTAGGGATCAAACCCCAGTCTGCAGGAACTCACCCCCACAGTCAGGACCTGGCCGCTGGGTGGACCTGGGCTGGTGCTCCTAACTCTGGGGAGAGGGAGACTTCCCATGACTGCAGGCTAGAGGCCCCGGACTCCGCGCCACCCACCTGAACAGGTCCATAGCACAGACTGGTCAGCGGAGCGGCTTCTTCACCTGGGATCATGGGGAGGCCTGGCCTGGCCTGTTTGCCCCGTGATGGGCGCCGGGCTGGGGGGCGTGGACCCGGGCCGCTGCCTGGTGCCGGCGCACGCGGCCACAGGATGGGAACATCCGCTTGGCGCCTGTGCCCGTAGGCTGGAGTGGCCGGGGGCGTTCTGGGACCCTGACTGCTCAGGGCCTATAGGCTAGGAGCGGCCTGGGTCCCGAAGATGTTCCCGGGACCCAGGCTGCTTGGTGCCTGCAAATTATCCCTCCATCTTTGTCGGGTTAATTTGCATACTCTCCTGATTGGCTGGTGAGCGGAGGGAGGGTAAATTTACATGTTTCTCTTTTATTATATAGGAGGATAGTGATTGCATTATCAGGGGTTGTAGATTCGGGGCCCATAAACTATGCAAACTCTCAGGGATTTTGTGAACTTGGATGCAGTGGAAATTAACACATTTATTTTCACTAACCTCTAGCTGCAATTCAGCACTTCTTCCAATTATGGATGGAGGCAACAAACCACAGTATTAGCAAAACCTGTGACTTTGTCACTATAGAAATGACATGTTTTAAAAATCACATTCCAGCATAAAAAACACATTACTTATAATACATTGGAGAACATATTTCAATATGATTTCCTTCATAATCCTATGTATTTCATGCAATTAAAACATTCTGAGAAGTCCATAGAATTTATAAGGCCACTGAAGGGAATCAATGGCACAAAAAAGGTTAAGAACCCCATATAAATTCAAAACAGACCAAAAAATAAGAATAACTTTTATTATTATTCAGAATGCCACAGTATTATCTCCCCCCATTGCCCCTTTTTGGTTAATCCTCACCTGAGGATATTTTTCCATTGATTTTTAGGCAGAGTGGAAGAGAACGTTAAAGACAAAGAGAAACATTGATGTGACAGAAACACACAATGATTGGTTGCCTCCTGCTCAAGCCCTCACCAGAGACTGGGCTGGGGAGGAGCCTGCAACCAAGGTATGTGCCCATAACAGGAATTGAACCCAGGACCCTTCGGTCCACAGGTAGACTCTATCCACTGAGCCAAAACGGCTAGAGCAAGATCCCATTTCTTGATTCAAGGGAAAGTTACACAAGTGTTTGTTTTGTGAAAATTCATGTAACTGTATACCTATAATTCTGTGCATTTTTCTATATGCACGATCTATCTTGGCAAAAATACTTAAAATTATTTTTAGATGATATAAACTTAAAACTGCATTTTGGAGCTTTTATCATTATCCTGGTATTGGAATACAGACCACTTTAATTTTACATATTTTATAAAGTGAAATCCCTAAAGGACTTTTTAAAAAAGTAAAAGTGTTGGGAGTCTTGAGGCTCCTGAAATTCTGGTTTAGTGGTTTTGAGGTGCAGTTTAGGGGATCTACATTTTAAATACATGCCCCAGGTGATTCTGACATTTTATACTCTGAAAAGCACAGCAGATTAGAGTGTGAATGAAAAGAATAGAAAAGGCCTGGTAGCTAAGAAAAGAACCTTATTTTATAGATATTTTGATTTGAAAGAAACCATGGTGATATTTTTTTGAACGTGTGTATTCTTTCTTCCTGACAGGCATCCAACTCTTATGTATTTATTTCCATACACGAACTAATCTCTTCTTTACACACAAATCCCTAAATATTAAGACTCTTCATAGGCTCTTCTGGCTATACCTCGATCCCTTCAACCATTCCCCACTGACATGTCTCAATTTGCTACTCTGATTGCACACAGTAAGTACTATGTTATGTGAATGATGCTATATCACCTTAAATCAGGTCTTCTCTTTCACTTAAATAAATAGCAAACTAAATCAAACCCTTTTTATAAATGGTATTGAATTCTAGACCCTTACTGACCATGTGGTGGGGTGTGATGCCTCATGGAAATAATTTTACCCTTATGCTTTAACTTCCCTATATGCCCTGCTTCTATTACAGAGATTCTGTCCAACAAAAACTACTCAATCATATTAGTTATGAAAATACTATTAAATGACACAGTATCACCAGGCTGAAATATATTTAAACTGAATCAAAACCCTCCAATGATTACTGGGATTCTCTCATTGGGGGATACAGGCAGCAAGAAGATACCCCATGGGATTATACGAAGGGGACCTGCAATGTCTGAAGAGTAAAAGAAGTGAGACAGAACAGTGGGTTAAAGATGTGATGTGCCAGGTTCACTGATGCTACTGTATGACTTTCTCTTAAATAACTGAGGACAACAAAAAGAGTGAACAATAAATGGTCTCCAGTCATGTGAAGTTTTGCAAGGAACCCTGCCAAACTGGAAGCTGAAGGAGAGAGGATAAAGCCACAATAGTGCAAATGCCATTGTGTTTTGCAAATAGCAGCAGCATCATTATCATAGACTAAGATGTATTCACTGGACAGGTACTAGTGTGTATCCTGGAATGTACCATCACAGCTGTGGTTGTCAGAAGAAGCTGAACTGAAATTTAGAGAACCAAATTCTAATTCCAGAGCTTGTATTATAAACTTTTCCTGGGATTTATCTAGAAATTGGGCCAAATTTTTGACCATCTCTAAATTCTCCTCTTTTCAAAATGCAACACTATTTTACACACACACACACACACACACACACACAAATTCATAAAATATAATATAAATATGTTAGGTACTGAAATAAAGGTGCCTCCAGAAGTGTACGGCACCTACGTTTATACTCAATGATGTAGGTGTTGATTTTGCTGATGACAAGACTATTATCAGAAACTCCAGTATACGAGAAGGCTTAAAAATGTAGAAAATAAATTAGGTAAAATGCACCAAATTAATGCTAATAAGATCAAGTTCCGGGGTGGGAAATTCAATTATTATCATCATCATTATTTAATCTATCACGTAAAAAATACAATGATATTTATACTAAGTAATTCTCAAAAGACATACTAATTCAAAATTCTAGATAATGAATCTTATCTTGAATTCTTAAATGCAGTTAACGATGCTAGATACATGAAAAAGGAAGTCCCTTTTTCCTACCAGTGTCCCTTTAACACTAGAAAGACTGAAATTTAGTATATACCTATATTGCCCAAAAGCAGTCAAGATGACTGCATCGTGAAAGAATAATATCGGAGCACTCTTCACTTATGTTCCTTAGCTTTTCCAATAACTCACTTCTATTCGACATTTCTTTCATGAATTTAGGGCGCAAAAGAAATAAAATAAACAACTTATTAGAACAAGTATCACTGCATAAAGATTCGAATAACAAGTACTAGTTTAGCTTACTGAGCAACTGCAACTTATCAAGTATTGACAATTTATCACGTACTTGTATGCTATCATGTGACGGTAATCGAAAAAAAATGAAAACTGTTATTTCAATACAGAGCCGAACTGGTCATATAAGAAATTTACTCAATTCAATAATAAGAGTTAAAATTTCCCCAAGCAGTCAAAATGACTGCTTTTGGGCAATATAGGTATAACACATATATATATACCGGAAACGAAGGAGGGGGAGGTAACTACAATTATTAATAAACGCATTTATATGTTGTACAAAAAGTCACAAAATTCTAAGACATTGTGTCCTTATATACATAATTGTTTTTCTAATTGAAATTAAAAAGCAGTCAAAATGACTTCCTTGGGCAATCTAGTGTTAAAAATGTCAGTCACTTTGCTAATGCCTTCTTAAATATTTTAAATATGAGTGCTTTAGATTCTTCAATGAAACTTCAGTAAAGAATCACAGGATAGGAATATATCCCAGGAAACCAGAAACACCAATCAGAAAGGATATATGCACCCCTATGTTCATAGCAGCACAATTCACCATAGCTAAGATCTGGAAACAGCCTAAGTGCCCATCAGTAGATGAATGGATTAGAAAACTGTGGTACATCTACACGATGGAATACTATGCTGCTCTAAAAAGGAAGGAACTCTTACCATTTGCAACAGCATGGATGGAACTGGAGAGCATTATGCTATGTGAAATAAGCCAGTCAATGAAGGAAAAATACCACATGATCTCACTCATTCATGGATAATAGAGACCATTATAAACTTTTGAATAATAATAGATACAGAGGCAGAGCTGCCTCAAACAGACTGTCAAACTGCAGCGGGAAGGCCGGGGAGGGTTGGGGGGCAGGAGGTAGGGGGGAAAGAGATCAACCAAAGGACTTGTATGCATGCATATAAGCATAACCAATGGACATTAAGACACTGGGGGATAGGGGAGGCTAGGGGACTGTCTAGGGCGGGGGGGGGGGGGGGGGGGAGGAAAGGACACATATGTAATACCCGTTGTAATACTTTAAGCAATAAAATAAAAAAAATAAATAAATAAAAATAAGAATCACAGGAAATGTTGGCCATATTATCCGATATAAGTAAAATGTGTAGCAGATTCAGTAACTCCATGTTAGATCTTTAATTCCAATTCAATATATTACTGACAGCCTTTAGGAAAATATTAAGCATTGCTTTGACTACATTTATTGAATCCCTATTAAAATAAATCTCCTCCATTAAATGAGTCATTTTTTTTCACATTTAATTTTTACTTTAATAACAAACCACCTTCTATTGGTGAAAATGACCTCACTCAAGCAAAATATTTCTAAATTAGTTTTAAATTAACAACTTAGATTTTAAAGTAACGTAAGGCCCTCATTAAAAACGTAGACTCTCAGAAACCCTCAATGTAAGCAAGATGAAACTTTTAAGAAGCAAAGTTAATTTTAAATGTTTTTCTCAAAACACCTTTCTTTAAAAACAAAAAAGTATAGAAAAGTCACTGAATTTCAGTAAAAAATTAAAGGGCAGAGAATGCCTATGGGAAAGGCAGCTGTAAATTCTGAACAGCAAAATTAACATTCATATTTTTGTTCTCGAAGAGCATTGAAAAGATGACACATCAGAAATTTTGGGTTCTAGTTGTTAGTTCTGCCACTAAGTAATCAAGTGATCTCTTAATATCTTGCCTCTCATTTGTAAACACACTGAAATTGTAATAATCTGTAAGGTTGTGTTTCAACCAAGTATTTCAAGATTCTTATGGTCAAATTTTTAGCTGCTTGAAAATAGGAACAGAAAACTGATTTTGCATCCCCATTCCCACAAGGATATTCTTTGTCAAGAAAACCTTGAGTCTTATTTTCTTCCAACCAAAAATAATAAATAAAAGGAGACATACTTAGTGTATGTGCATCTTCTAATCAGACACTATTAATCATTTCTTTTAAAATTAAATTACCTACCTCACTGGGGTGTTGTGAGGATTAATTCATTAGTATTTGTAAAGCACTTTGAGATCCTCAGGTCAAAGGCGCTATAGAAGTGCAAAGTAGTAGTATTATTACTAGATTCTTTGCTTATTTAAGGAATTTCACAATCCTTTAAAACCTAACTCTGTGTTATAATTTAGACATCTATTTGTAAAACCTTGTACATAACCCACATTATTCTTAACTATTTTAAAATATATTATAGGTAGAGAAGGGCAGGATGTATAAAAAATAATTTTAAAGGTTTAATTTTGATCTACAAATGGAGAAAGAGAGTCAGGAAAATCTAGTGTGACAAATTTTGTTTCGATAAAATTTTAGTGAGAAATCTATCGATCAGATTTAGAAGTGTGCCTAACTTTTGTACACACAACAAAAAACCACTTTAATTGCCGATTCTGCAATGAGAAATTCCTTTCTTCAAAGAGAAAAGGAAAATAATTTTCAAATCAATTCCATTTTAAAAGGGGTACTGAGCTTATATACATGCAACTGTCATGTAAACCTTTATATTTAAATCAGAATAACAGTATCAGTATGGACTGACATAAAAATAATTGAGCGACTTTTTCTTTAAGCTGGCCTCCCACGCCCAACTACACAAAGTAAACTAAGCAGTGAGAGGAGGTCAAAGCAATTTTGCTTTATGGAGTTTTAAAAGAAAAATTAAGAGGGCCAAAGCTTCAAAACCAGTTAATATCTTGGATTACTCCACCACTCCCCACCCCTTTTCCCCAACAAATCTTTTCACAATTAAAGCATTGTTTAAAAATTAAAGCACACACACATGTACACACACAAAGCTAAGAGAAACAGTATACATTGGCTAATCATCTCAATAAACAGACATTTCTTTTAAAAACTGCCAATACCCTCTGATGAAAATTCTCCAGTGCAACAGAAGCTCCAGTCCCAAGAGCAAACTG
Source organism: Myotis nattereri (assembly GCF_964212035.1). NCBI lineage: Eukaryota > Metazoa > Chordata > Mammalia > Chiroptera > Vespertilionidae > Myotis > Myotis nattereri. Next base: position 12,045,001 of record NC_138080.1, read on the forward strand.
AAATTTATGTTATAACTTTAAAACACTTACCTCCTGCTCCTGTTGAAAGATGACAACTCTACCACCTTTATCTCCTGTTGCTAGTAATTCTCCAGAATGATTAAATTCTACTGTAGAAATTATATCTGCTGTATAATTGAAACAAACAAAAATAGGCATTAGTTTTTCTCTCCCAACTCCCTAGAGTTTTAGAACTTTGCATGCTTTCCCTAACATATTCCAAGTCTATACATACAACCTGCCATCAGAAATAAAATAAATCTAAAGTTCTTTCATAAATATTTTGGTTCATCAAAAAAAAATTCTCCCCAGAATAAACCAATATGACACACTATTTTAATAAACAGGAACACAACAAGTAATAAAAGTGGTTTATTAATATTTCATAACATTCACAAATGTAATGAAATCAACAACTTGTGAAACATTCTATGATAGCACCATTAAACATTTATAATCATCTTGCTAATTTTCTTTCTTATATACTTTTGATAAGCTCTTTTATGCAAACCCAAAGATGCACTCTAAAATTAAGGCAGATATAATTAAAATGGGAAAAATATTTAAATGTAAAAATAATTTCAGATGAAATTTTAAGCCATAAATTCATAAACTCAAATTATGGCCTCTCAAACAAAAATGTACAAACAGAACACACTTATGCAGATATGCTTTGTGCTATATGCACCTTCAGTATGCACAGCTCTTCTTGTGGCTCCCATACACTGCAGGGGCACTAGAATCAGACACACTGCACCCAAAGTTGGTGCTAACTTCACAGTCAAGTTCAAATAAAATTATCAGGGTTTTTTCCTTGCTTTTTGACACCAGAGCTATTTTCCTAAAGAAAAAAAAATCTAAGTTACAGAATTGGGTATTAAGATAAAGCAATACACTGTACCACTCACCACTGTTACTAACAAGTTCTTCTTGTTAGCATTATGCCTCATTAGGGAAGACTCCATCATTTTAAATAAATAAGTCAACTTTTTCTACAAGAAAGGGGTTATTTTCTGGTTTACATTAGCCCACTCTAAGATTTTAACAGCCCTAGCCTGTTTGGCTCAGTGGACAGAGCACGAGCCCATGGACTGAAGGATCCCAGTTTCCATTCCAGTCAAAGGCATGCTGGATCCTGGCCCTGGATCAATGCTCATGGGGGTCGAGGCTCATGCGGGAGGCAACCAATCTATGTGTTTCTCTCCTCCCCACCTTTCACTCTCTCTAAAAATCAATGGGAAAATAACCTCAGGTGAGGATTAACAAAAAAGAAGAATTTAATAATGCAACTTTATAAAGAACACTATGTCCCTAAAAATATACTGACCAATATATCTTATCAATAATCTGTCCAGCATTGCATTTTACAATTTTCTTTTTTTTTAGTGATTTTTCCAAGCCCAGCTTGATTTTGGAAAGCTTTCTTTGCTTTTCCCATTGTCTAGGTCCAAGGCATTTTACCTTTCTGAAACTCTGAGAACCTAATGAAAGTTACACATGCTCTCCCAAGAAATTGTACAAATTTAAATGCACACAAAAATATGCATACAATTTCATAGGGTCTGGACAGCATCTCACTTCCAGGTTAAAAATGTTAGCCCAGACAGCCCACCAGAGTCAGTAGTATTAGGAATAAAGAATGTTTACTGTTTACACTGCATACATATGTGACACAACGGTGTAAAACAATGTACTGGACTACTCTATAAAGCCAAATATCAATTAGTACTTAAAAGTCGATCTAGTAGGTGCTCTGTACTGCACTGACTTATATAGTGAATACAATAAAGCATTACAAGCATACCTAGTTCCTTCACTTAAAGCACAATAGAGTACAGCTGGAGAGAGAAAATAAGTAGGCATTAACAACATTAGGAGGTTAGGTTCTAAAATCAGGGAATGAGGTAAAAATCATACATAGTAAAAAGTATCTTTAAATTCAAATTCCTCAGACACCAGCACTTAGGAGAATTCTTTCCCTTCTAAGTCCAACTAGGCTAATTTCCTTACAACATTGATGTTTCTTTGGCTAACTCATCAAATAAAGGAGCTAATTTGAACATAAAACTATGCTTTGAAAGTTTTTCTGAGTTGTAAAATGTCAAGATCTCAGAAGGCCTCACTTGGAATAAGACATATAAAAAGGATGAATAAAAGGGAGAACAAAATCAAATAGTATTTATAGTTCATAAAAAACATCCAGGAATGAATTACGGAGACCACTATGAAACGAGCTTTGAACTGTATGTGCTACTGCATACTGGTGTGCCAAATTTGCCTGGATTCTGCAGAGCACCCAAACCTGTGATCTCCAGCTATGAGCTACCTGTTTATCAGCGTGCCATGATGTGCAAAACGTAAGGAAGCATGACTCTCTTCCTAACGCCTCGACCCTTTAATACAGTTCCTCATGTTGTGGTGACCCCCAATTTCATTGTTACAAACTGAACATAATTAAAGCATAGTGATTAATCACAAAAACAATATGTAATTATATATGTGTTTTCCAATGGTCTTAGGTGACCCTGTGAAAGGGTCGTTCAACTCCCAAAGGGGTCGCGACCCACAGGTTGAGAACTGCTGGCCTATGTCTAAAACGTTTCAGGTGAACAATTACTTTTATTGAAAAGCCCAGAATGCTAAAACTAAGAGAGAATTTTGTACCTTTTAGCAATGCACTCTGGGTAACACACACATTCATTCTCATTCTCATTCTCTCTCCCTCTCTCTCTCTCTCTCTCTCTCTCTCTCTCTCTCTCTCTCTCTCTCTCTCTCTCTCTCTCTCTGGAGAAGCAAGCTGAAATATAAATGTATTTCATGAAAATTTTGAATCCTGTATACTAGAGTTTTAGAACAAACTACTAATTAAAATTACAAATACTGAAAAACATTTTACTCTTGAAATTAAAGTAACTATAACATACTTTTAAAAGGCAGAGAGAGACATCAACCTGGTAGAGCCATAATACCAAACTCCAGGCATGGTCCAGTATAGCACAACAATGGGTCATGTTCTCACACACATCTTAGAGGTTACATGTATATATATTTTTATTAGTTTCAGAGAGGAAGGGAGAGAGGGAGGGAGATTGAAACATCAATGATGAGAGAGAATCATTGATTGGCTACCTCCTGCACCCCTCAACACTGGGGATAGAGCCTCCAACCCGAGCATGTGCCCTTGACCGGAATCGAACCCAGGACCCTTCACTCTGCAGGCCAACACTCTATCCACTGAGCCAAACCAGCCAGGGCTTAGAGGTTACTTTTATATTTCCTAAATAATCAATGTTTAAAATGTATTCAACAACAAATAGCAACAAAGAACAAGACACTTCTTTTAAAGAAAACCAAGAATCTTTCTTATGATCAATAAAAATGTTATTTTACAATGAAAAAAATGCCTGTGTTAATCTTTGAAAAGAACATTTTAATATAATAAAAGGAAAGGGCTCCCTTTTGGAACAGTAGTCAACTGCGCTACTGTGAATTAAATCATCATAGCAATGTTTGATACACAATGACTTCTAAAGTGTGTAATGTAAAGGCAGTATTTAAAAGGAATGCTCAAATATTGGTAAGAAAAGACAACCAAGATGGTGACATAGGTAAACACCTGAACTTGCTGCAGTGCAAAACCACATTAAAACTACAACTAAAAGAAAAAACGAACATCATCCAGAACCACGGGAAGGCTGGCTAAGTGGAAATTCTACAACTAGAAGGAAAGAGAAAAGCGCACTGAGCGGGTAGGAGGTGCAGAAGTGCAGAGGTACAGAAGCGTGCAAAAGGGGCTGGCAGCTGGGCACCCTGTTGTCTTTTTTAATCGGGAGGGAGATACAAGCTCCTGACTGCTCTGAACTCTAGTTACGGGTGAGAATCTGGGGACCCAGACTCATACGGGCCGCAATATGAGGGCGGCTTTCTCACAGAGGTGCTCACAGCGTTCATTGTTCTTGCATTTGGCCGTGGGACACAGAGACCCAGGGACCTATAGGGGCAGGGCTGATGGGCAACCATTGCTATTTGCTCCGCCCTGGTGATTCCCTGAGACCCCGCCCCACCCAATTTACAACCCCACCGAAGCTGTGTGCAGAGGCTTTGCATAGTAATGTCTTGGCCTTTCTCTGCCTAAAAACCTGTCAGACAGCAGTTGGGTCAGAGAACCCCAGAGCTTCCAAAAGAAGGATTAAGGCTGTCAGCAGTCTGCACTACTTCACAGCTGAGCCTCATCTGGGCACCTCCAAACCCCAAAAAAAGAGGAGGTATCTGCAGATCTCTCTGTAGCTCCTGCTGGGTGACCTCAGGCAGTGGCTGACTTTGCAACTCCTTGGAGATCCAAGAGCCAGTCTACCCAGTGGTCAGAGTGAGACCATCCAGAATACAACTCTTCACATCCATAAGAGACACACTCAGGGGCAGACTCAGTGAGCGCCAAAGCCCCACTGAAGCAAGTCCTGCCTCATAAGGGTGTCTCCAATACAGAAGTTCTTCCATTGTAGACACAACTGGTCCTCACAGCCAATCAGCCTGGAGGTCAATTCCTCCCAGTGATACCAACAGCAATCAAGGCTTAACTACAACAAGACTGCACAAAGCCCACAAAGGGGTGCACCAAGAGTCTCCACCTCAGGTAATTAGGGAGGCTGAGCCACTGGGCACTATAGGACACCTAGCACACAAAGCCACTCTATCAACACAGGGAAGCAGCCAAAACGCAGAGACAAAGAAACAAATCACAAATGAAAGAAATGGAAGAAAGCAAACTACTGGATATAGAGTTCAAAACCACGGTTATAAGCTTACTCAAGAATCTTCTAGAAACCTCCAAGAAATATAGTGAGACCCTCAAGGATATGAAAAAGGACCAATTAGAAATTAAGCATACACTGACAGAAATAAAGAATAATATACAGAGAACCAACAGCAGACTAGAGGATCCCAAGAATCAAGTCAAAGATTTGAAATATGAAGAGGCAAAAAACACCCAACCGGAAAAGCAGAAGGAACAAAGAATCCAAAAATATGAAGATAGTGTAAGGAGCCTCTGGGACAACTTCAAGCGTACCCACATCCGAATTATGGGGGTGCCAGAAGAAGAGAGAGAGCAAGATACTGAAAACCTATTTGAAGAAATGACAGAAATCTTCCCCTACCTGGTGAAAGAAATAGACTTACAAGTCCAGGAAGCGCAGAGAACCCCAAAGAAAAGGAATCCGAAGAGAACCACACCAAGACACATCATAATTAAAATGCCAAGAGCAAAAGACAAAGAGAGAATCTTAATAGCAGCAAGAGAAAAACAGTCAGTTACCTACAAGGGACTACAAATCAGCTACGACTGTCAGCTGATTTCTCAACAGAAACCATGCAGGCCAGAAGGGAGTGGCAAGAAATATTCAACGTGATGAATGGCAAGAACCTACAACCAAGATTACTCTACCCAGCAAAGCTATCATTTAGAATTGAAGGTCAGATAAAGAGCTTCACACATAAGAAAAAGCTAAAGGAGTTCATCACTGTCAAACTATATGAAATGCTGAAGGGTATTCTTTAAGAAGAGGAGGAAGAAGAAAAAGGTAAAGACAAAAATTATGAACAACAAAGTGACAACAAATACATCAACAAGTGAATCTAAAAATCAAGTGAATAAAAAATCTGATGAACAGACTAAACTGGTGAATAGAATTGAATCAGGGGCATAGAAAGGGAGTGGACTGACAATTCTCAGGAGGAAGAAGGTGTTGGGGGTGCAGAAAGAGACTGGACAAAAATTGTACACCTATGGATGAGGACAGTGAGGGGGGGGGGGGTAAGGGTAGGAGGTAGGGTGGGAACCGGGTGGAGGGGAGCTGTGGGGGGAAAAAGAGGAACAACTGTAATAATCTGAACAAAGATTTATTAAAAAATACATATTGGTAAGAAAATTGAACACAGCCCTAGCTGGTCTGGCTCTGTGGATAGAGCATCAGCCTGTGGACTGAAGGGTCCCAGGTTTGATTCCAGTCAGGGGGGCACATGCCCAGGTTCCAGGCTTGATTCCCAGTAGGGGGCATACAGGAGGCAGCCGATCAATGATTCTCTCATCATTGATCTCTCTCTCTCTCTTTCTCAATGCTTTTGACCTTTGTTGTTAAATTCTATGTACTATTAATAAAAACCAAGGAATTTATCATGTGTTATATAAAATGGAATTCTTATTTCTTCCTACCCCTCTTTCTAAACTGTCAGCACCTGACTTTCATCCTAAGGTGAAATAAGTGCTTGCTTTTGGAGGTGGAATGGTAGTTGCTGGTGGGAATGATGACAGCACTACATCTTGCTGGTCTGTTTTCACTTCATAGGGCATATCACACCATTCCCTTTTGGTTACTTTCTCTATTTCTTATGTGCTATAACATTATAAACAGAATAGGACATAATTAGATAGCTAAAGGTTCAAAAATGTAACACACTCAGCATAAAAATCAGATGAGAGACAATTAAATAGTATATATAAATGGTAGTAATAAACAAGTCACCAAATTAGTATTAGTTATGACATTCACTAAATACTTCAATGCTTGCATTGTGAGGAAATTTATAGGGCTATTGATTGACTTTATAATTCCATTTTGGGACTATGACCCAAATAAATAATTTGAAAGAAACCAATTAAAATTAGAACAGAAATGGTTATGGCTGTATTATCCCTATAATAAAAAAAAGCTAAGCACATTTCAAACATTCAATAATTAAGAAATGTAAAAGTAACCTCTAAGATGGATGTGAGATTTATCAGGATGATCACTATATAATAATATGTCAACTGTAATTGAAAAATAAAAATGACTTAAAAATTTAAAAGTAACCTCTAGTATACAGATTGAAAAACTATGGACCCTCCAGTTGTTTTTATAAGTAATGTTTTATTGGAATCCAACTATGCCTGTTTACTTTGTTGAATAGTTGGGACAGATTGAAAGTTCTCACTATCTGGCCCTTCAAGAAAATGTTATCAACTCTTGCTTTACATATTAACATTAAAATAACAAATATGGTTTTTGTGGATACAGAGACATAACCAACTAATGTCAAAGTACACACTCTACACACAGATATGTACAACTATAATGTGTCAAGCACTGTGCTAAGTGAGCATTTACATATATTATCATTTAATCCTTAAAATAACACAGATATTTTAAATTTATACAAGAATATAGTGAAGCACTGAGAGTTTAAGTAACTTGGCTATCACACCTCTACCAAGTGTCAGAGACAGGATTCAAATTTAGCAGGTATGAACAATCATATGAATAAGGTGGCAGCACAGAATTCTCTAAGTCACTGAATGATGACTAGAGCAATAATGTGCAAGTGCTCAATTGATTGCCTCTTTTTCGTTGCCAAAATGCCTGTGTTCAATAGAAGGGTCAAACTACATCGATTTCACATATTTACGAATGACCACTAATGACTACTAATGTCCCTGTATTTTTTCAGCACTCACTACATGCAAGTAACTTGGTGATCTACATTCTGAAGTCTATCCCTAAGAGGCTTATAAGAAAGTGGAATATAATCACAACAGATGAATAGTTAACCAAGAAAGGATTTAGTAAATGTTTAAGAAAACCAAAGGAATATCATAAAGCAAATTAAACAATTACAAAATGAATTATAACACATACAGACTGAGTATATACATAAAGATGCTCACTCCTTTTTTAAATAAAAGAGGGAGAAATCAACTGGGAGGAATTCCCTATGCATTTTTAACCATTTGAATTATAGATACCTCAAAGTTCCACTTAAAATAGTTAATAAGCATCCACAGGATGCTAACAAATCTGATTCTTTTCTTTGTCTCAATATGACTAGGCTTTAAAGCTAAATAACATAGAAGAAAACTTTAAAGGCTGAAACTCATAAAATACTATAAACAGTACTGCAGCAAATAACTCTAAAAATTCGGACATTATCTGCCTTGTGTGAAACAAGACAGCATGAATCTTAATATAATTTTGAGGTTTACATAAATTCTATGATTAACCATTCTTACTTAAAACTCTGCATTCTGAATATTATCTCAAAAGGGACTGCTCTGGCCCTGGCCTGTGTTGTTGAGTAGTTAAAGCGCCAGCCCACGCACGGAAGGGTCACAGGCTCGATTCCTGGCCCCAGTCAGGGTGCATGCAGGAGACAATCAATCAATGTGTTTCTCAAAAAAATCAACAGGACATTGATTCCTGGCCGATTTGGCTCCGTGGATAGAGCGTTGGCCTGCAGACTAAAGGGTCCCAGGTTCGATTCTGGTCAAGGGCATGTACCTTGGTTGCAGGCACATCCCCAGTAGGGGGTGTGTGGGAGGCAGCTGATCGATGTTTCTCATCGATGTTTCTGGCTCTGTCTCTCTCCCTTCCTCTCTGTAAAAAAATCAATAAAATATATATATATTTAAAAAATCAACAGGACCCTAACCGGTTTGGCTCAGTGGATAGAGCGTCGGCCTGCAGACTCCCTGGCTCGATTCCGGACAAGGGCATGTACCTTGGTTTCGGGCACATCCAAGTAGGGAGTGTGCAGGAGGCAGCTGATTGATGTTTCTAACTCTCTATCCCTCTCCCTTCCTCTCTGTAAAAAACATAAAAACAAAAACAAAACACACACACACACACACACACACACACCCCACACTGGTAATTGCTCTTGTAGCAAGTCTTTGTAGACACTTGCTCTTTATCACCAGAGCAGGCTTTTTGTTGTTGTTAATCCATATTATATATATAAAATCAACAGGAAAAATATCCTCAGGTAAGGATTAACAACAACAAAAAGCCTGCTCTGGTGATAAAAGAGCAAGTGTCTACAAAGACCTGCCACAAGAGCAATTACCAGTGTGGTATACTGAACATTATCTTTTTACAATTAATATTTGATTTACACGAAACTCTACCAGATAATTAGTTTCCTCTCCTTTTAATTCCATTTCAGTAAAAACAAAGAACACTAAAACTAACTGTATAAACAAAGATATACATGAAAGAACCCAATAAAAATGTGCAGTAACTTAGCACTTCTTCTTTTAAAAGACTGAAGTGAAAGACACAAGTAAAAATTAAAAATCTATAATTGGCCTTCTGCTTCCTGCCATTAAGGAATAAGACAATCTGGATTCATTCTCTTACTGTGAATGACTAGGAAACAAACAAAACAATGGGCAACATGGAGTATAAGGGCTATGAACCCTTGGAGTAGAGAAAGAAAGTGAGCACTGTGTTTGCCCCAGTTTACTGCCTGGCCAATGTATGAGTAAGGAAGAATCCAAGCACCAAGTAGCAATCTCAATGACTTGTGGAGACAGAAACAGAGGGTTAGGAAAAGCCAAAGCGGCTAGAATGTGTAGAAGTAGAGAAAGTTCAAGGGATTTAAATAGGGTTCACTTAAGCATCTTTGGTTGATAGATCTGAGGATATATGGTTGACACTCCACCAAGCCTAGGAAAAGAACCAACAGAAAGCTTATGAGGGCTCAGAATAGTTAAGGGTCCCACCAGCCGGAATCGAGAAACCTCATTCAATGAGGCATCAGGTAGAGTCCTCCCAAGAGTATCATCTTAGTAGTAGGGCTATTCAGCACTGAAGACTCAATCTGTCCTAACAAAACTTAAAAGCAAACTTTAAAAGGATCAAATTAATCTCAAGTAACTTAACTATGTGCTAGAACAAAATCCAACACTCAACAATGTAAATTCACAATGTCTGAATCCAATCTAAAATCACCAGGAATGTAAAGAAGCAGAAAAATATGACCTATAACCAGAAGAAAACTAAATCAACAGAAACAGAGCCAGAAAACAGAAATAATAAAGGTCTGAGCAGACAAGGGACAATAGCTGTTGTAAATATGTTCCATATGCTCAAGAACATAGAATAAACCATGAACATGATGAGAAATGGAAGATAAAGAAGGAATATCTAAAAATGAAAACATACTATCTAAAATGAAAAGATACGCAGCCAGCCCTGGTTTGCAGCTTGGCCTCGCCTGGGAACCTCAAAGCCAACACAAGTAGCAGCCACCTGCAGATGGCTTGGTAGCTCATGCCCAGTGGCCCCAGGCAGAACACAGGCAGCAGCCTACCTTGGCCTACACTTCCTAGGAGGACCCAGAACCAGTGCACCCAGTGGATAGCTTCAGACCATTTTGAAGCACCTCCACAAGTGACACACTTAAGCGACGGACTCAGCAGGCACCAGAGCCCCACTGAAGTAAGTCCTGCTCTGGAGTTAGCCTCTGCACAGCCGATGCTTTGCAGTCATCAGTGCTTGGTGGTCAGTGGTCACAGCCAGTTGATCCTTGCAGCTGATCAAACTGGGGGTAAATTCCTCCCACTGACGTGCTGATTTCAATCAAGGCTCAACTACAAGAGGAGGAAGGTGTGTTCAACCCACACCTCAAGTGCCCAGCTTGGGTGAGCAGAAAGGCTGGGCCACTAGACACTACATAACACCTACTACATTAGGACACTCTACCAAGCCTGGGAGACATAGCAGCTCTACCTAATACATAGAAACAAACACAGGGAGGCTGCCAAAATGAGGAGACAAAGAAACATGTCCCAAATGAAAGAACAGAATAAAACTCCAGAAAAAGAACTAAACCAAAAGGATACAAGCAATCTACTAGATGCGGAGTTCAAAACATTGGTTATAAGGATGCTCAATTAATTTAATGAGAAAAATCAACAATATAGAAAAGGACCAGACAGAAATGAAGGATACACTAACTAAAATAAAGAATAATTTACAGGGAATCAATAGTAGATGAAACCGAGAATCAAATCAGCAATTTGTAATATATAAAGAAGTAAAACACACCCAATCACAACAGCAAAAAAATAAATAAATAAAAAATTTTAAATCCAAAGATAAACACAAAGAGGCCAACACCAAGACACATCATAATTAAAATGTCAAAGGTTAAAGACAGAGAGAATCTTAAAGTAGCAAGAGAAAAGCAGTTAGTTACATACAAGGGAGCTCCCATTAGACTGTCAACTGATTTCTCAACAGAAACTTTGCAGGCCAGAGGGATTGGCAAGAAATATTCAAAGTGATGAAAAGCAAGGACCTACAACCAAGACTAGTACTCTAGTACTAGCAAAGCTATTATTCAGCATCTAAGGACAGATAAAGAGCTTCCCATAGAAGGAAAAGTTAAAGGAGTTTGTGACCACCAAATCAGTATTATATGAAATGTTAGTCGTCTTCTTAATGAAAAGGAAAAAAAAAATATGAACAAGAAAATGGCAATCAATGCATATCTATTAACAATTGTATCTAAAAAACAAAGGAACAAGCAGAACATAAAGAGACTCACAGATATAGAGAACATTTTGATGGTTGCCAGAGGGGAGGGCAGTTGAAGGAATGGGTATAAGGAGTAAAGGGATTAAGTACAAATTGGTTGTTACAGAATAGTCATAGGGAAGTAAAGTACAACATAGGGAATATAGTCAATCTAATCTAATAAACGACAAACATGCAAATTGACCATACCTTCGCTATGCCTTAAGCCACACCCACCAGCCAATCAGAGAAACTGTATGCAAATTAACCCAACCAAGATGGCGGCCGGCAGCCATGGAGCTGAAGCGAGCAGAAGGCTTGCTTGTTCCAGTGATGGAGGAAGCCTGCCTGGCTCTCAGCTCCACTCAAAAGCAACAAAGTTGCAATTATACAAGGTAAATAAACCCCAGATACCTGCTTTCAGCCGGCCGTGGCCACGGAGCTGGAGCGAGCAGGAGCCAGCTCTCAGCTCCACTGAAGGCAACAAATTTTCAATTATAGAAGGTACATAAATCCCAGAATAAAAGAAAAAAAGGAGAGGCTGGGATCTTATGCTTGGCCAGCCTGAAAACGGCCATCAGCCCCTCACCCAGACTGGCCAGGCACCTCAGTGGAGACCCCCACCCTGAAGGGGGTGTGACCAGCTGCAAACAGCCATCAGCCCCTCACCCAGGCTGGCCAGGCACCCAAGCGGGACCCCCACCCTGATCTGGAACACCCTTCAGGGCAAACCAGTCACCAGGGCACCAGGTCTCTATCCTATATAGTAAAAGGGTAATATGCAAACTGACCCTAACAGCAGAATGACTGGGAATGACTGGTCACTATGACACACACTGACCACCAGGGGCAGATGCTCAATGCAGGAGCTGCCCCCTGGTGGTCAGTGCGCTCCCACAGGGGGAGCTCTGCTCAGCCACAAGCCAGGCTGATGGCTGCCAGTACAGCGGTGGTGGTGGGAGCCTCTCCTGCTTCCTCAGCAGCGCTAAGGATGTCCGACTGCAGCTTAGGTCTGCTGGGCTTCCAGAGGTATGTCTGATTGCCATGTTAGGCCCAATCCCCTGGGGAGCGGGCCTAAGCCAGCAGGTGGTCATCCCCCGAGGGGTCCCAGACTGCGAGAGGGCACAGGCCGGGCTGAGGGACTGCCCCCCCAGTGCACAAATTTTTGTGCACTGGGCCTCTAGTCTATAATAATAAAAGAATAATATGCAAATCAACTGAACGGCCAAATAGCAGAATGACTGTCCAGACGACCTTCCAGACGACCTTCTGGATGAAGCAGGGGCTGCGAGGGCCTACCCTTGCATGAATTTCATGCACCGGGCCTCTAGTCCTATATAATCCCATATAATAAAAGGGTAAAATGCAAATTGACCCCAACGGTGAAATGACTGGAACAACCTGTCGCTTTGCCATGCACTGACCACCAAGGGGCAGACGCTCAATGCAGGAGCTATCCCCTGCTGGTCAGTGTGCTCTCACAAGGGAAGCTCCACTCAGCCACAAGCCGGGCCCCTCTCCCGCCTCCTCGTTAGCACTAAGGATGTCCGACTGCGGCTTAGGCCCGCTCAAGCTGTCAGTTGGCCAACCCCCCAAGGGCTCCTGGGCTGCCAGAGAGATGTCTGCCAACTTAGGCCCAATCCCCCAGGTAGCTGGCCTAAGCCAGCAGGTGGACACCCCCCAAGGGGTCCCCAGACTATGAGAGCGCACAGGCAAGGCTGAGGGACCCCATGTGTACAAATTTTCATGCCCCAGGCCTCTAGTATTCTAATAACTATGTATGGTGTTAGATGGTTATAAGATTTAGTGGGATGATCACTTAGTAAGTTATGTAATTTCTAATTACTGGGCTGTGCACTTGAAACTATATTATAATGTATGTGAACTGTAATTGAAAAATAAAATAAAATTAAAAAAGATACAATGGATGGGATTAATAAAAGAGGCAGTGCAGTAGCCAAGATCAGTAACTGTGAAGGCCCAGTAATGGAGTAATTTTTAAAAAAGAAGCAAAGGGGTGTAAAAAGAAAAATAACTTGACTTGCAGGATAGTATCAAGTGTTCTAACATATGTGTCACTGCAGTACCATGAAAAAAGGTGGGCAATATTTGAAAAAATTAAGTATGTAAGTACTCAAGCATAATGGCACTGTAAGTAGAATAATCAAATCAAGTGGCAATTCAAAAACATCAATAAGCCTTGCACTGGTGATGTGACTGCAAAATAATGAAAAATTCTTTGTAAAATTTCAATATTTCACAGCACAATCTTCCCTTGATTTACACACAGTAAACTTAAGTTTGCACATTAAACTCATGCAAAACAAAACAAAACAAACCTAATAAAAAAAAAGTTTAGTTTTAGCCTTAGAAGATAAAATAAGTTTTTTTTCACTACTGTGATCATTTGGGAGAATATTCTGAGTCATGCAGATCAAGGGACAATTTTTTTCTTTCCTCACGATTGTCCTGCAAACTGCCAAATAGCTAGCATGCTTGGTCCATTACTAGTAAATGGCAAATCATTGGCAAAATTAAGTCAAAATGAATTTAATAGGACAAGAGTTTATTTTACATGTAATAATAAAAAGTAAGGTAAAGATACAAAATTCATAAATATGCTCAAAGATTTTTACTAGGAAGAGAGGAGTTGACAAAAATCTATAATAATAAAACCATAATATGCTAATTAGACTGGACATCCTTCTAGATGAAGCCGGGGCTCCAAGAGCCGAGCCCCTTGCACAAATTTCATGCACCTGGCCTCTAGTCATAATTATAATAGAAGATTGACATATCCTTCTCCATAAAAAATAAAAAAGGCAGGGAAAGGGGTATTTGGGATGGAGATGGGATACTTGAAAAATGTAACTGATAATTTAAAAATCACATTCCCTATCCACAATAAAATTAGCTTAAGAATAATAACTATTGGTTCTAATCAACCACTTGGTAATCTTAAGGGCAAAGAAAAAAATCAGTATTGCAATAAAAATACCTTAAAAAAGACACTGGGGGGTAGGGGAGGCCAGGGGAAAGTCAAGGGGAGAAAAAAAAGAGACATATGTAATACTCTTTGTAATACTTTAAGCAATAAAATAAAATTTAAAAAAAAAACCTTAAAAAGATTTATAGGAAACTATGTAATATTTAAAATAGCATTATTTTTGTAAAAAAGATACAATGATCACTATAAGCTAACCAACTTATAAAAATTGAAATAAAAAATGTGAAATACCACCGAGATAACATAACCATAAATAAATGAATTTTAGCAAACTCATGTAAACTGCAAAATATACATCAGATGTATTTATATATGTGATTTCTACAAAATCAATCCCAGATTAAAGGAATAATTAAAATTAATTTTACTTTTAAAAATTCTACAAGTAAACTACTTTGTAAAAAAAGATTATCTTGCAAGTGAACCCCACTTCTGAGAGAACTATGGTTATTTTAGTACTAGTGGCCCAGTGCACGGATTCATGCACATTGAAAGGAAATTGGGAGCCCGCACCCACGTGCCCAGGGAGTTTCCAGGTCCCTGTGAGCTGCCGGGAAGTTGTGTGGGGCATCTGTCCTCCTCCCTGCTGCTTCCTGAAAAAGTATTTCCAAATATCCTTTCTATGGCCAGGGTCACACCTTGCCAGCTGGGAGGTCCCCAGTGGATGTCTTGGGCCGTGCTGGATGCTTTCCACTGCTCAGAGCCGGATAAGAGACACTCCAAGGTGAACAATACAAAATTAGGGATCTTGGGGGTTGGGGGTTCTGTTGCCCACACCCTCACCCTTCAGATCCATATCTTTACTCTTACCCTGTCAGTCGCCACCTTGTGGCCACTGTTATATTGCTGCCTTCCTCTGTAGCTCTGGGGCAATCGGTAAGGGATGAGATTTGATCTCGATGCCCAAGGCTGAGTTCCAGGAGCCTGGCAATGATATCAGGCTCGTCCTGAGTACTCTGAGGTCTGCACTTCAACTGTTCTCTGAAGACTGTAACTGCAGGCTAATGGGGTATGAAGAATGTAGCAGTGCGCTAAGAGGCAGGCAGCCAAGGAGGAGCCCGAGCCGAGGTCGGGCACCGCTCCCACTCATCCAGGCCCTGCTGCACCTACCGCTGCCACTCAGTAGCACTGCTGCAGAGGCGGGAGAGGCTCATGCTGCCACTGCAATGCTTGCCAGCCGTGAGCCTGGCTTCTGGCTGAGTGGTGCTCCTGCTATTGGAGTGCACTGACAACCAGGGGGCAGCTCCTGTATTGAGCGTCTGCCCTCTGGTGGTCAGTGTGTGTCATAGTGACTGGATGACCGGTCATTCTGTTGTAACGGTTGCTTGGACTTCTATATATATACTAGAGGCCCGGTGCACAAAAATTTGTGCACTTGGGGAGGAGGGGGCCCCTTAGCTCCGCCTGTGCCCTCTCGCAGTCTGGGACCACTCAGGGGATGACCACCTGCTGGCTTAGGCCCGCTCCCCAGGGGATTGGGCCTAACATGGCAATCAGACATACCTCTGGCAGCCCGGCAGCCCTCAGGGGATGTCCACTTGCCAGTGGGGAGCAGGCCTAAACTGCAGTCGGACATCCTTAGCGCTGCTGAGGAAGCAGGAGAGGCTCCCACCACCACCGCTGTACTGGCAGCCATCAGCCTGGCTTGTGGCTGAGCAGAGCTCCCCATGTGAGAGTGCCCTGACCACCAGAGGGCAGCTCCTGCATTGAGCGTCTGCCCCCTGGTGGTCAGTGTGTGTCATAGTGACCAGTCATTCCCAGTCATTCTGCTGTTAGGGTCAGTTTGCATATTACCCTTTTACTATATAGGATAGAGGCCTGGTGCACAGGTGGGGGTCCCGCTTGGGTGCCTGGCCAGCCTGGATGAGGGGCTGATGGCTGTTTGCAGCTGGTCACACCCTCCTCATGGTGGGGGTCCCCACTGGGGTGCCTGGCCAGTCTGGGTGAGGGACTGAGGGCCGTTTTCAGGCTGACGGGTGACTGAAGCTCCCAACCTCTCCTTTTTTTCTTTCTTTTTTTATTCTGGGATTTATTTACCTTCTATGGCTGTCACTGGAACTGAGAGCCAGCTTTAGCTCTGATGCTCGGCTCCAGCTCTGAGACCTCTGCTGCTGAAAGCAGGTATCTGGGTTTGTTTGGCTTCTATAATTGAAACACTATTGCAGCTCCAGGTCTGAGGCCGGCTGGCTGAAAGCAGGTTTCTGGGGTTTGTTTAGCTTCTATAATTGCAACATTGTTTCTTAGAGTGCAGCTCAGAGGCCGGCAGCGGCAGGCGGGGAACCTTGGCTTCCTCCATCACTGGAGCAAGCAAGCCTCATGTTCGCGTCAACTGCCTGGCTGCCAGCCGCCATCTTGGTTGGCAGTTAATTTGCATATCGCTCTGATTAGCCAATGGGAAGCGTGCCAAAGGTACGGTTAATTACCATGTTTGTTTATTATTAGATAGGATAGACATATCCTTCCAAACGTTTTCCATGTGTATTTCATAGGCTCAGTACAAAAATAACACATTTGTATTGAGAAAAAATGTTGTCTATCTTATATCAATGAGTTTAAAACAAAAGTTACAAAGTGTGTTTGATTGTATTTGTATAACACTGACGCATCATGAAATTAGAATTTAGACAGGGAGACCAAGTAACATAAGCTTAATATCATTAGCATGATAATAACATGAAAACTGGCAATAAATGAATTTCTACAAGGTAAAGAAAGTAACAAGATACCACTACACACCATTCAAATGACTAAGTTTTTTAAAAAATGACAGCCCCTGGTACTGATGATATTGAGCAATGGGAACTCCTCACATAAGCTGGTATGACTGTAACAAGGCACACCCACTTTAGGGAGAGAAAAAAAAGTTTGGCAGTTTCTTATATAGTTAAAACAAACAC
Source organism: Myotis nattereri (assembly GCF_964212035.1). Taxonomy (NCBI): domain Eukaryota; kingdom Metazoa; phylum Chordata; class Mammalia; order Chiroptera; family Vespertilionidae; genus Myotis; species Myotis nattereri. The sequence continues at coordinate 12,062,238 of NC_138080.1, forward strand.
CACGTGATCCCAAAATCTCATTACTAGATATTTACCCAAGTCAAATGAAAACTTATGTCCACACAAAAATCTGAACGCAAATGTTCATAGCAGCTTTATTCATAACTGCCAAAAACTAGACACAACACAAGCAATCCTCAACTGAGGACTAAACAAAAAGTGGTATAACCATATAATGAAACATCACTCAGCAATAAAAAGAACTACTGATACAAGCAATAACATGGATAAAACTCAAAATGCATTATAATAAATAAAAGGGGCCAAATTCAAAAGGCTACATACCATATAATTCCATTTATCTGACATTCTGGGAAAGGGACAGATCAGTGGTTGCTAGGGGCTAAAGGTGGGACAAAGGTGGACTTCAAAGAAAGGAACAGGAAACTTTTTAAAGTGATGGAACTTTTTATCTTGAATGTGGTAGTCACTATATCACTGCTTCCTAATTTGATGTTTTACTTACTGGTTATACATTGCCTTCCCCTAAGGCAGTGGTTCTCAACCTATGGGTCACAACCCCTTTGGTGGTCGAATGACCCTTTCACAGGGGTCGCCTAAGACCACCCTGCATATCAGATTATTTACATTACAATTCATAACTGTAGCAACTTTACAGTATGAAGTAGCAACGAAAATAATTTTATGGTTGGGTCACAACATGAGGAACTGTATTTAAAAAGCCAGAAGGTTGAGAACCACTGCCCTAAGGAATACCATAAGATTTGGGGCAATCCTGGCATTCAATTTCCCCCAATATTACTTTCTAGTACTATGGCATTCACCAAATTCTCTAGGAAGGTTAAATGTTTTACACCTACCATATAAATACTTACGCTCACCTTCACGTCTCGTTTAGTTAGGTGTATTGTCTACCTTGCCTATAATACCACCTTTCCTCTTCTCCCAATTCTTTCAGCCCTTTTATATGTTGGCCATTAAAGGGGCAAGAAAAGGTGTGTGTGTGTGGGGGGGGGGGGGGGTTAAAGTCATACATTTCTGTAACAGTAGTAATATACCAGAAGGATAATGTCTATAGAAGCATTTTTTAAAAATGCAATTTTTACACAATAACTGAAGACAAGTAGGAAAAATACTTGTATTTCTAAACACAGTTCATAGAACACAGGAAGACAATTCACAAAAGAATACTGGTAAAATGTAAGGAAATAGCCAAATCAAATTTAATATAACACTATTTTCTATCTCATAAGCTACAGGAAAAATACAAATTGTTCAAAAAACTGATATTTGACTATATTGTAGATATACATACTACTTTGGAAAAGAATTTCATAATTTGTATAAAAAGCCACAAAGTAGTCATTCCCTTGGAACTTTGTCAGTTCCAGAAGTGATCCCCCTGAAATAATCCAAAAAAAAAAAAAGATATAAAGATGCTCACTAATGTCTTTAAATTATCTAAAGCAGTGGTTGACAAACTGCAGCTCACAAGCCACATGTGGCTCTTTGGCCCCTTGAGTGTGGCCATGAAGTTTCAATCACACTGCACATGTGTACCCGCATGTGGTATTTTGTGGAAGAGCCACACTCAAGGGGCTGCAGTTTGCCGACCTCTAGTCTAAAGTGTTAGAGAATATAAGAGAAACATCAAATGTTCTAATTCTGCCAATACTCCTTTCACATTTTGCTCTAATTTTCCCTGAAATCCTTCTCTCTTTTCACCCCTTTTTCTACAAGCCTTGGTTGGCTCTTTATTAACCATCAGCAAGTGCAACAAGGTAACTGGAGATGTAGTCTCAACTCTATTTAAGTATTAATTTGACCAAGAGTACTACTAAGTCAATTAATTTTATGAACTTCAAATATCTCATTTGCAAAGAAACATAAATTAAGGCAATCTCTCTCTTCAGAGAACTTCTCTTTCATAGAGCATATACAACATATGTTCAGGTATTTAAATAAACTCTAAACTACTGGGGGAGGAAAAAAATCACAGTAACAACTGGGGGAAAACAACATGCTTTTATCAGAAAACTTCCAACATGGAAAACCGAGGACCTGAAATGACAATTTATTGCTAATGTTGTGTAACTCTATCCATGACCATGAATCTCCGCTAGACATCACACCCTGACAAAAATGAGTCTCAGATTTACTTCTTTTAAACCTGGAATTCATAAAAATAGTGATTTAATGCAAGATACTTTCAGTAAGTTACTAGCCAATCAATTATGAGATCAGAATAGAACTGAGACAGTGAAGCATGGTACTTTCTGCTCAGCTTGTCACACCACTGTTACAGCCCTAAACCATGGTACTGGAGATTTTCATGTTTACGAGATGGGATCTTGCCCATCCTTTATATATAAAAGTCAGAAACTACTTAATTGCAAGTGATAATGTATATACATCTAAGAAAAACTCCCCATTTTTTAAACATCACTGAACAAAACTTATATAAAAGAGCTGAGAAGAATCTGTTTGTTTTCTGTAAATTTATTTTAGCATTTTAGACTTTCAGAGTTCCAAAGATATTACAGGAAGTGCCGTATACTTCCCTAGTTTCTTCTATTGTTTACATCTTACATTTCTAAGGTACATTTATCATGATCAAGGAAAAACAATAGAATATTATTATTAACTAAACTCCACACTTTATTCAGATTCCACTAGTTTTCCCCCTAGTGTCCTTGTTCAGTTTTAGGGTTCATCCAGGAATCCCACAGTCCATGTAGTAATCATGTCTCTTTAGCTTCCTCTAGTTCAACAGTTCTCAACCTGTGGGTCACGGCCCCTTTGGGGGTTGAACAACCCTTTTACAGGGGTCGCCTAAGACCATCAGAAAACACATACATAATTACATATTGTTTTCTGTGATTAATCACTATGCTTTAATTATGTTCCATTTGTAACAATGAAAATACATCCTGCATATCAGATATTTACATTACAATTCATAACAGTAGCAAAATTACAGTTATGAAGTAGCAACAAAAATAATTTTATGGTTGGGGGTCACCACAACATGAGGAACTGTATTAAAGGGTTGCGGCATTAGGAAGGTTGAGAACCACTGGTCTAGTCTGAGAGTTCCTCAGACTTTTCTTGTTTTTGATGATCTTGACAGTTCTGAAGAGTACTTGGTCAGGTACGTACTTTGTGATATGTCTCTCAATTTGTTCTTGTCAGGTGTTTTTCCATGACCACACTATAATTATGACTTGGTGGTAGGAAGATCAAGGTGAAATGTCATTCTTATCACATCTATCAATATGACTTATTGACAATCTGGCCAAGGTACAGTTTGCCAGGATGTGGAAAACCTGTAACGTTACCTGCTCCCACAGAAGGTATCCTGAAAGGAAGTCACTAAGTACAGCCCACATTCAAGGGATGAGGGTAGGGAGAGTATTAAGCTCCCCCCACCCCCACCCGCCCCACTGCCCCGAGTATCTACATAAATTTGGAGTTCTTCTGTATGGGAAATTTATCTCCCCCTCCCCCATTTATTTGTCCAATCATTTATCAGTATAAACTCATGGATATTTATTTCAAACACAAATGTAACTTAATGTGTTGCTCAAATTGTCCCAGATTTGGCTATTGAGAGCTTTTTCAGATTGATTCTTGGGTTCCTTTGACATGCTCCCATCCTTCTGTTTCTTGAAACTTCTGCAACTTTTTAAAAACATGTAACTTTCATATATTCTCAATGTTACCACATATTAAATTATTTCTTTCATTTTATAGTTATATACTAAGTTTTTAAGAATTGAACTCTCTCAGTGAGTTCTTAAGAGAAGCAATCTGACTGCAACTAAGATTTCTGTCCTGGAATAATTTCTCACTTGGTAAACTAGGGTACTTAAAAGTTAAGAAACTTTATGTGTTAGCTTTCTTAGAAGTTTTTCCATATCCCTGCAAGTTGGATTTCATATGAATCTTCTGGTACTCACTGTGCTTTTCTTTCAGATGTTGGGGAGGTGAGGGTGAGAACATTGCAGGTATACTGATCACTTTTATCTCTGTTAAAGGCAAGGACTGCTGTCAAAACATTCTGGCACACCATAGCACAGAAATTCTCATTTTAATCTAGTTTGTTTCAGATTCAGGGCTCCCATTAAGAAGCATGCTATTTTGTTTGGACATGATCAATTTTCATGATCTTTTCTCCTTTATTAGTTCAATATATAGTCTATATGGCAAACTTCAGGATTGGCTCAACATAACTAATTAGAATATGATCAAGCCAAATTTCTTCTCCAAGGTAATAAATTACTCCCCAATATAAGAAAATACCTTCCTGAAAAAAGCATCTATAAAATGTTAGTTTCTTGTGAAAGGAGTAGGGTAGACTTAAGTATAGTTATTTCCCTATAGATCAACTATAATGCTCTTTTATCACTGTTGACCTCTAGAGGGAGCTCAAAGTTCTTGTTACTTTTCCCAAAGATCAGGACTTCTCCTACAAAGGTGGTATATTTAAAATTAAGAACAGTTTATTACAGCACTGTGAAGAGTAAGTTAAATGTGTGCCATCCCTTTAGTAATTTATTGCTCCTCAGCAGTGAAGAAGGCCCTAACCATTTCTTCTCTCCCTTCCAGACTCCTGTGACTCTTCAAACATTCATTCTCTTTCCCACTGGCATAGATTAGGTATCTTGAAAAGAGGATAGCTTTAGGCATTTGGAGGCAAATGCTCCCTCTTGCTGACTCTTGGTACTTTCAGGGTAGCAGGCCAATGAATCTGCCTTCCCCATATCAGGGCGCAAATAGGGAAGGTAGAGATTTGTATGGCTCACTAGTATAATGCTAAGATGAGGCTGGTTCATGTTTGCCTAGAAACTCTAGTCAAGTTAAACTCCCATTCAGGCACCCACCGCCAAGGACAGAGGGATCATTACCATATACACCTGTAGCACATTTTTGGGGCCACATCTATAGGGAAGTTGTACAGGAAATGACGACAAATCAGACTGCCAAACCTCCACTTCACCTGTCTATATATGACTCTGAGGAAGTAACTCAGTCCCTTAAAGGCTTAGTTTCCTCATCTTTAAATACCTGATGGAGTTGCTAAACATAAATAAATACAAAGATATGAGCCTTATATGAGGCACATGGTTAGATGCATTGATAAGCAGATGACACTGGCTAGGGTTTGGGCCTTGTTGCAAAGTAGAAACAAGCATTTAACTTCACTTGTTTCTAGGCTATTCAAGCCAATTTAGCCTAGATAAAAAGTTCTCCACATGCTCCAACTTAGATCACTGCAACCTGAAGCTAAAGCCCAAACTAAAGGCACAGTGTTACAGATGCCTTTTTTTTTCCTGCATAGACACCAAAAAGGCCTCAGGTTGAAGCCAGATTGTTCAGGAGAGGATTCTGCACCCCTATGTCTATTAGCAAAATATCACCTCGATTATACCATAATTTCCCACAACGAAGTAAGTGCTAATGGCCCTTTATAACCTTTTCTAAACCTCTGACTCAGAACGGGAACATGTTATGTGATAAGCTCAGCAAAGACCACTCACTGGCTATAGATGCTCATACAGAACCTACATTGTAATGTTGCCATGAGAGTCAGGGTCCATAGGGTAATTTCCAGAGATGTGTTCTGGAACCAGTCTCCCTTCTTTTTAACTTGTTCCCGGATAATCTGATACCATGTATGGATAAAATGGAATGGAACCATACCCTCCTGCAACAAAGAACAGAAAGATAAATAGTTGCTAATACATTTAGCCTAAAGGTTGTGATCTTAACAAACAACCCTTGGTGTATTAATCTTCTATAATAATAAAAGCATAATATGCTAACTAGACACGACAGCCGAATGACCTTCTGGCTGTCATTCCGGATGAAGCTGCGGTGGCAGGGGCCAAGGCAGAGGCAGTTAGGGGTCATCAGGCAGGCAGGTGAGTGGTTAGGGGCGATCAGACATTCAGGCAGTTAGGAGGCAGCAATCCTGGATTGCGAAAGGGATGTCCGACTGCTGGTTTAGGCCCGATCCCGTAGGGATTCCTGCGAGATTGGGCCTTCCCTGCAGGATTGGGCCTAAACTGGCAGTTCAACATCCCCTGAGGGGTCCCAGATTACAAGAGGGTGTAGGTCAGGCTGAGGGACCCCCCCATCCCTTGCACTAATTTCATGCAGTGGGCCTCTAGTGTTATATATAATGTTAAAAAGAGAAGCTTTAAATGAATCATTCTAAAACTAAAGTTCACCATCTTGGTTAGATGTTCACCAATTTTTAATTGGCTCATAATTTCACAAAGCAAATCACTGCATTAAATTGCCTTATATTGCAATTTCTCATGGAGATTATACAAAGAAATAGTACTACACAAGCTCCTGCACATCTATGCATGCGTTATTAAGCAAATTTTGTAGCAAGAATGGCTATCTGGTTAACAATATCTGCCTAAAATCATTATAAACTAGGATTGTTTGGGCCATGCTCAAGAACCAGAAAGCACTTCACTGTCTGTTTGTCTTGACAGATTCACACCCAATTCAAGTTTGTTTTCTGATAGGATTCCTCCAGCTCACCTATTAACTGGGTAAAAGGGGGCAGAATATTAAGAGAAAGAGGCTATAGTTCTTTAAAGGATGTTACAGAAATTTCATCAACTTGATCCCAATAGCAAAATGGAGTCCATTAGGGAGTTTTAAATATGAGCAATCCAATTAGATATGCTGTTAGATTACTCAGCGTCAAGTGAAGAGGACTGGGAACTGGAAGATGGGTAAGCAGGGGGAAGGATGGAGATCAATATGAGCTACTCTAGAAATCCTGGCACACAATGATAGTGATCTAATCCAATAAAGTACAGTAACAATATTATCATCATTAGTCAACATTTAAAATGCATTTATAGTATGGAAGATATGTAATCCTCTCAAGAAACCTATAAAACTGGTTGTATTAATATATCCATTTAACAGAGGAAGAAACAAAAGCATAAAGGCAAAAGAGAACAAAGTGTACAGATTTGAAAATACACCTATGAAGTATATAAAGTAAGACGATAATTGATATGGTGTGGAGCTCTAAAGATGAAAGTAATAATAACATCCAGGTCTTCATGCTGGTACTTGATACCATTAGTAAATAAATATTTACCTTACATTAAGTATTATTTAACATCATCTAAATGGCAGGTATAATTTCAGGTTACAAAAAAGACCCAATATCCAGCCCTACCCAGTATGGCTCAGTGGATAGAGCGTTGGCCTGTAGACTCAAGGGTCCTGAGTTTGATTCCGGTCAAGGGCATATGCCTGGATTATGGACTCAATCCCCAGTAGCGGGTGTGCAGAAGGCAGCCAATCAATGATTCTCTCTCATCATTGATGTTTCTATCTCTCCCTCTCCCTTCCTCTATGAGATCAATAAAAATATATTTTAAAAAACCAACAATATCCATTGGCTAAATACAAAAGATTATATCATGACTGCTTTCACCAAAACTCTTAACCATAGAAATACATGATATAGGTATTACAGAAAAATAAATTTAAAGAAAATTCCTTTTGTTCATCTTTTTCATTTTTGTATCCTTTCCTCTTGGTTCTTGTAGCCTAGTTTGCTCAAGATGATAATTTTCTTATCTTGTTTTAAATGGTATTTACACTGCAATTCATGTTTCCATTTTAAACTATTGTAATCATGTTTTTTCAAATGATTTAAAATTATTTTCATATGATTCCATTTTCAAAGATGCAATTTCTTTCATGAATCTCACTGAAAAAGAGAATTAAACATTCAGGTTTTTTTTTCCCCCCCACTTACTTGAACAGTTTATTTCTCTAATTCTAAAAATTGGTCTCAAATTTTTTATAAATCTTGTACATTTTTGTTGTTTTGTTCATTCAAGAGAGTCATTCCTTCAACAAATCCATTTATTACATCCCTGCCACTCTAGATCAGTGATGGCGAACCTATGACACGCAAACTCATTTTTTTGGTTGATTTTTCTGTTAAATGGCATTTAAATATATAAAATAAATATCAAAAATATAAGTCTTTGTTTTACTATGGTTGCAAATATCAAAAAATTTCTATATGTGATATGGCATCAGAGTTAAGTTAGGGTTCTTCAAAATGCTGACACGCCAAGCTCAAAAGGTTCGCCATCACTGCTCTAGATCATGCTAGTATTTCTAGGTTTTAGGGATACAAGACTAAATAAAATAGAAAAAAAGTCCCTGCCCTCATGGATTTTATATTCTAGTGATGGGGCATTTTACAACAATGAATCATAAATATAAAATGTATTAGGTAGTGCTAAGTACTATCCTATCTAATAAAAGAGAAACATGGTAATTAGCCATACACCTGCTACCTTTCCCATTGGCTAATCAGGGTGATATGCAAATTAAGTGCCAGCCAAGATGGCGGCTAATTTGCATACTGCAGGTAGGGAGGGCCAGCTCGAGCTGATGTCCGGCCGTATGGCGCCTAAGCCCCAACGCCAGCCAGGACCCCAGTGAGTGGCCCTGAGTGGTGGGGGGCTTGGCGGCTTGAACAGCCGCCTAAACCACGCCCCCAGCCGGGACCCCCGTGTGTGGCCCTGGGCAGCGGGGGGCTTGGCTGCATGAACAAGCCACCTAAACCACGCCCCCAGCCGCCTTGTGTGTGGCCCTGGGCTGCGGGGGGCTTGGAGGTGCGAACAAGCCGCCTAAACCACGCCCCCAGCCAGGACCCCTGTGTGAGGCCCAGGGCGGCGGGGCCTCCACAGCTTCAGTGTTTGGACCCAGGCCCCAGCCTGCCCTGGGCTCCGCTTAAGGAGGGGCTGGGGGCCTGGGGTTTACTAAACTTCACTGGAGTTGCTCCCCACACCCCAGCCCCTGCCCCAGAACCACACTGCCCGCAGCAAGGCTACTGGCAGCTTCCTGATAGGTGGGCAGCAGGTGAGCTGAGTTGAGCGGGGCTGCAGGGAGCCACGGAAGGGCTGGGCCGCGGGAGCCAAGCTCCCAGGGGTCTGAGGAGAGAGCCTGAAGGTAGAGGAACCTTTGGCAAAGTGGTTGCCAGGAGCCGCGGCCATGGGGTCTGCAGGCGCACAGACAGGCCTCCACCTGATGGGCGATCCTGGGCAAGCGCCATGGCTTCGGGGAAGCGGCTGGCCAGGAGGCAGGCGGCCCAAGGGGCGCAGAGCGGCGCCAAGGTGGGGTGCACTGGAGAGGGCTCAGGCCTGGGCAGGTTGCTGGCGGGTGGGGATCTGCCTTGCCTGCAGAGAGTGAGGTTCTGTATCGGCCCCAATAGGTGAGAAACAAGAGGCGATGACTGCAGGCGGAGGGGCGCTGACTCGCAGCCCTGAGGCGGGGGTGGAGGGGCAGCGCCACCTCAGTGGAGGAGCACCTCACTGCTGGGTACCCCACTGTGGCAGTTTGGTGAAGCTCCCGGCGCTGACCGGGCCTCGCTGCGGCCTACACACTTTGAGAGGCCAGGACTCCTGCTCCCACCTTGGCCCAAAAACAAGCCTGTGCCCGCCCTGCCCCCAGTTCCCACCCCGCCCCATAGGGGTGCACACCTGCACAGTGAGTGCAAGCCTACCACCTGCTCCCGAGAAAAGAGGCAGTAAAGAATGGGGTGGGGCGGGGGAGAGGAAAGAATGTGGAGCATCCATGATGAAGAGGTGCTGGAGAATGAGGCTTGGAAGCCTCACGGGGAGGTTTGTTCTGCTTGCCCCGCGGCTGTCCCTTAGGAAAGGCGGAGAGCCGGCTGTGAGGGCTCCTGCGCAAGGAGTCCAGTTCCATAGCCAACTGGAATTGGCCTCAGATTCCTGCTCTGTAAAATGTGTTAAGCGTGTCCCAGTACCTTCACTGAGCTTTGAGGGCCAATTGAGATACTATATAAAGAAAATGAGGGAAGAAGTGAGAAAGAAAAGGAAGGGCAAGCAACACAAAAGAAAGATTGAAAGGAACCTGTAAACCTATTGTCACTTAAATAGGGAATAGCGTGAACAGTGTTGTAATGACGGTATGAAGCCAGGTGGGTACTGGAAATATCAGGGAACACTTTGTAAAGTATATGATTACCTAACCACTATTCTGTAACTAATAAACCTGAAACTAATACAAAATAATATTGAATGTAAAGAAATGAAAATAGGAGTGAAACTTTTCTAAATTTCAAAGTTTAAATAAAGGCTGTAAAGGAAGGCAGGGGGAGAATAAAAATAGCGTTTTTCATTTTACCACTTTATTGGCTTTTCAGTATATGAAAAAGACAGTTGTCTTTATATGGTGCTTTTATGCTTTTCTAAGTCATTATCTCATTTGATGTTCAGGGCAACAAGATAGACAAGATAATTATTCCCTCCACTATTCAAAGAAAGGAAATCTTGGTGCCTGGCCCCAATGAGTCAATCGTCAATCCCTTATTGTAAAGCAGGGTTAGTGAAATTTTCTGTGAAGGGTCACATCTATACTAATAAAAGCCTTGGGGGTGATCTGGCCAGCAGGGGAGGGCAGTTGGGGATGATCAGGCCGGCAGGGGAGCTGTTAGGGGGGGATCAGGCTGGCAGGCTGAAGCAGTTAGGGGCAATCAGGCAGGCACGCGGGTGAGTGGTTAGGAGACAGCGGTCCAGGATTGTGAAAGGGATGTCCAACTGCCGGTTTAGGCCCGATCCCAGCAGTCAGACATCCTGGGATCAGGCCTAAACCAGCAGTCGACATCCCCCAAAGGGTCCGAGATTGGAGAGGGTGCAGGCTGGGCTAAGGGACAACCTCCTCCCGTGCATGAATTTTGTGCACCGGGCCACTAGTCCTATATAATAAAAGCGTAATACTAGTATGCAAATTGACAGAATGGCAGAAAGACTGGTCGGCAGGGGGAGGGCCAGTGAGCAGGCAGTGCTAGACCAGCCAAGGCATGTGCCAGCGGGCAGAGGAAGGGACTGATGGTGGGGGGTGGGGTACAGGGCCGGCCACTCGCCAGCCACCGTCCCCTGATTGCCAGCCACCATCCTCTGATGGACCCGCGTGGTCGCTTTCTGCAGACGGACACCAGGCTTCCAGACAGAGAGGGTACAGGCATCCCTGACATCCCGAGGGCTCCCAGACAGAGAGGGTACAGGCCAGGCTGTGGGATTCCGGCCCCCCCCACCCCCCACCCCCCCGCACAAATTTTCATGCACCAGACCTCTAGTAAAAAGACAGATCAATAAGAAAACAGGAAGTAATGCTGGTGGTAGGGGGCAGTACTTCAGATATGGTGGTCAGAGACAGCCTCTCTGAAGTGACTTGGGCAAGAACCAAAATGAGCAGGGAATAAGTCATCCAAACTTATAAAGGAAAAGTATTCCTAGGAGAAGACCGAAGTTGAAATGAATCTGCTAAACCTGGTAAGACTAATGCAGAACAAGGTGGTAGAGGAGATAGAACATTCAGTAGCCAAAACCGGTTTGGCTCAGTGGATAGAGCGTCAGCCTGCGGACTGAAAGGTCCCAGGTTCGATTCCGGTCAAGGGCATGTACCTGGGTTGCGGGCACATCCCCAGTGGGAGATGTGCAGGAGGCAGCTGATCGATGTTTCTCTCTCATCGATGTTTCTAACTTTCTATCTCTCTCCCTTCCTCTCTGTGAAAAATCAAAAAATATATTTAAAAAAAAAAAAAAAGAACATTCAGTAGAGGCCAGACCACATACAGCCTTGTAGGCCATGGTGGAAGAACTGTGGATTTGTTATGTGAATGTAAGAAGTCACTGGAGCCCTGACCAGTTTGGCTCAGTGGATAGAGCGTCGGCCTGTGGACTGAAGGGTCCCAGGTTCGATTCCGGTCAAGGGCATGCATGTACCTTGGTTGCATGCACATCCCCAGTAGGGGGTGTTCAGGAAGCAGCTGATCGATGTTTCTCTCTCGTCAATGTTTCCAACTCTCTATTCCCTCTCTCTTCCTCTGTAAAAAAAAAAAAAATCAATAAAATATATTTTTTTTAAAAAAGAAGCCACTGGAGAGTTTCTAATTTATGTGTTAAAAGTGATTATCTGTTGTGTGAATACAGTGCAAAAATGAGAGAACTGTTTCTAAGTTATTGCAGTAGCCTAAGTAAAAGATAACAATGGTCTGAATTCAGGTGGCAGCCATAGAAGAACGGATGAATACAAAATACATTCCAAAGATAGCACTGCTAGAACTAACTTGCTGATGATCAGAACATGATTCCAAGCTTTTTAGAACCAAGCCCTATCTATGGAGGAAAGACAGTGCCATTTACTGGGGAGAGATACACCAGAAAAGAGGAGCGTTGGGGTAAGATAGGAGCCAAAAGTTCCATTTCCACATCTTTGGTGTTGATTTCAAGCAGACATATAAGTACAAAGGTCATACAGGCAGCAAGATAGATTTCATAGCAGTTTAGGGAAGGAAGATGGGATAGAATTAGAGTATCATCAGCTAATAGAAGGCATTCAAAGACTAAACATGACTTCCTAGTGTGTGATTACAGATAAAAAAGAAGAGGTGCTTGAGGCTGTCCCACACTGAGCACTGAGGAGGAACCAGCTAAGAAAGGAGATTGTGCAAGAACTACTGGTGAGGTAGGAAGAACTTTTCTGGAAACCAGGCAAAGACAAGTGTATCTAAAAGAAGGAGTGAGGAACTATGTCAAAAAGTGCATTAAAAAAAAAAAAGTGTATAAAGATCAAGTAAAGTGAGGGCTGAGAATTAAACTTGGATTTGGCAACAACAAAGTGGTTTCAGTATTCTTAAAATAAAACGTGTTTTCTGTGGCTTTATTTTATAGTTGTGAGAAGCAGCAGCTTTGGAGTTGCGTTGCCCAGGTTGAAATCAAATGTTCTGACAGTCTGCAGTTAGGCTTCTAAAGAGCATCCTCTTTATATGTGCCACCCATAAAGATTTTCCTTTATTTATGCCAGCAGTTCTCAACCTGTGAGTCGCGACCCCTTTGGGGATCGAACGACCCTTTCACAGGGGTTGCCTAAGACCATCAGAAAACACATATATAATTACATATTGTTTTTGTGATTAATCACTATGCTTTAATTATGTTCAATTTGTAACAATGAAAATACATCCTGCATATCAGATACTTACATTACGATTCATAACAGTAGCAAAATTACAGTTATGAAGTAGCAACGAAAATAATTTTATGGTTGGGGTCACCAAAACATGAGGAACTGTATTAAAGGGTCGCGGCATTAGGAAGGTTGAGAACCACTGATTTATGCCTTTGGTTATGCTGGAAAACAGACGGTTAAACAAAACAGGACTGTGCAGCTGACTCATCATGCTTCTGAGTTGCTGACTTCTTAGTGGGCTAAGTGTACTGAGTAGTATTTTTTTCAAGAGAAGTACTTGAGTGATATACTTGAGTCATTACAAGCCTGAAAAATGCCAGTTTATTGCCCTGCCTATGTGAAGGATAATTTCAATCAATTTAAGAGTCTTAGGTTAAAACAGTTTTCCTCTCAGTTTTCTAGGTGCTACTCTACTGTCTTTTTATCACACCATCCAACAGAACATTGTGATAACAGAAATGTTTTATTCTGCATTGCCCAAACATGGCAGCCTCTAGCCACATGTAGCTTTTTACTAAGTACTTAAATGTTGCACATTTAAACTGAGGAAATGAATTATTTTAATTTAATAACTACACATGACTAGTGGCTACCATTATCTGGACAGTACAGAGGCAATGCCTATCTGATATACCTTCCTATCTAAGTAACCTGTTTCTTATCTGGATGTCTATACTATTTATTTCTATAGCCTAAAATTTAAAATTCCACTAAGCTATTTGGTATAGATCTCATTTATTTTGCTTGGTGTGCACATTAGTTACTTGCAAGAGAATATTAACAGGTCCTACCACATCGAAGTTAAATGAGCTTCAACTTGCTAAATAATTGGCACATAATAAGTGTTCAATATATGTTAACTATATTCCATGAGCCCTTTTGATCTGTTCTCTAGCTCTAGAAATTTTTTACTATTTCTCTGACTTTATCTTTTATAAATTTCCACTGACCTCTTACTCTAAACTTTTATTACATACTGGATCTACTCTTTGTGTTTCTTGTATTTTTGTCTTTAATTTTCATCTTATTTCCTCTGAATTGTGGGAATATTTCTAGAGCCCCCAAGGAGTCAGTAGTTAAGAATTACAAATTACACTTAAGAATTCCTTCCTGCCCTCTGACTTTTTCTTCAAATACTCAAGAGTCTCCTTGAGATTAATTAGTTGTTCTTTAAATTTCAATTTTCTTGTTTGTTGCAATAAGTCTGTTGCACAGGAAATCACTTGCTCACACTGATCATCTTTCAAATTACTAAGCCTATATGTGCCTATCTTTTAAGAAGACTATGTTTAAAGAATTCTATGTTTATGAAATACTAGAGGCCTGATGCACGAAAATTCGTGCAAGAGTAGGCCTTCCTTCCCCCAGCTGCCGGCATCAGCTTCCCTCCTCTGGCCTCCAGTAGGCACCCAGACTTGGGCTGGCTTCCCTCCAGCCCAGCTTTGTCAGGAATACATCCGGTCTAATTAGCATATCACCCTTTTATTATTATAGATTAAATTGTATTGGGTTCAATCAGAAAAGAAATTAAGAACCAAATTCAAATCTTTGTTCAAAAGGGGAGATGATTACATTTTTTACTTCCTGTATTAGTTCTCAATTGCTGCCTAACAGAGAACCCCAAATTTAGCAGTTGAAACAGCAAACATGTATTATCTTAGTTTCTGTGGATCAAGAATTTGAGTGTGGCTTAGCTGGGTGCATTTAGCTCAGGGTCTCTCACAAGGTTGCGTCAATATATCAGCCAAGGCCTCTGTCATCTCAAAACTTGTTGGTGAAAGAATCTGCTTGCAATTCAAGCTCACGCACACAGCTGCTGGCAGGCACCACGTCTCCACTGGCTGTTGGCCAAAAACACTAGCTCCTTGCCACATGAGCTCCAGGCAAGCTCATAAAATGGAAGATGGTTTCCCTCAGAGCAAATGAGTGGGTAGCCCAACACAGAAGCCAAAAGCATTTTTTGTAACCTAACCTCAAAAGCGACATCTCATCACTTTACCATACTTGCAGAAGCAAGTCACCAGGTCCAGCTAGACTCAAAGGGGAGGGAATTACACTCAAGAACATGAATATTAAGAGGCAAAGTACTGGGGAACACCACAGAGGATATCTGCACACTTACTCGGTCAGCTTACAGATTCAGCAATACGAAATCAGGCAGCAGGATTGCAGGCCAAAGAAGGCAGCTTTGGAGAAGGGAGTTTCAACTTTGTGCTTCATTAGTCTCTCCTGCAACCATGAGTAGCCAGCCTCTCTTCACTGGTCATATTTCCCTTGGCAAGACCATTCTGAATCATTCAGTTTTTAATCCCTGCTTCCAAGTACAAAATATGGACCATGCTTCAATTCTAGCTCTAGTTGCTCAAGGTAGGTCCCTTTACTCACATTCCAGGAGGGCTTTTCAATCGCATAAATCAACACCAAGTCAGCCAGTAAGGGCTTACCTCACTATGTTTCTCATTTGTACTGTTTCCTGCAAATTCTTTTTAGTTTAGTTATGGCACCCTTCCAGGTTTCCAAGGAGACTGAACTCTCCCCATTATGCTTGTTGGTTATTTCAGTGTGTCTATTTGTTTTAGCACATGGGTTTATTAGATCATCACCCTCCACCATAAGTCAACATAGCTATTTTTTTTTAAAAAGGAAAGCACTTCATACATGTTTTAAAAGCGTCTATTTTAATAAATGACAGAAAATCCTTGTTGGTTTTCCTAGCCATATAATTCAATTTTATTGTTAGCTAAAACAAAGGTGTTTTAATCTACATCATCAATTCCCAGAATAAGTAATTTAAGTAACAAAATTTTACAAATTTTTAAGAAAATGCAATGTCTTCAAATTTACTTCAGTTTGAAATGTGACTAATTACAAAAATTAGTAAGCCTAGAAACACTTAACAATGTACATCCAATCTTAAAAGGAACCAGACACACAGCTGCTTAGAAGGATGAACTAATCATACATGGTTGTAAAGATGCCCCTACAACTACGTGCCCAGCACAGCAGTGGGCATGTAGCATTGCAAAATGGACATAATACTTAATTGAAGACAAAACCTTTAGTCACAATACCAACAGTATTCTAACTCACAAAAACTAAACCAGCCGCTATCATATTTTTTGATCTGATACTCTAGTAGAGAGTAAGTATATAGACTACCGGATAACCGGAATTCAGTCGTTTTGTACTCTGTGGATGAATAGGAAAGAAACAGAAATAAGGGACTTAACACAAATGTGTTAAGCAGACACAAGGCCAACATATACTCTACACGGGATCTAACCTACACAAGCAGCCATCCTGTACAGATACAGTGTGCTGGAAGTAATCCTGTATCTTATCAGATTTCTAGATGATATGTTCTTAGTGAAAGAAAAGGAATTTTCAAACATTCTAGCACTTCACTTAAGGAATAAAATTACTTGGTATCTCAACAAAGTTGTAGGATACAAAATCAACACACAAAAATCAGTTGCATGTCTACACATTAGCAATGAACAATTGGAAAACAAAATTAGTAAACAATTTCTTTTACAACAGCATCAAAATAAATAAAATATTTAGGAATAACCTTGAGATGAGTCTTATACACTGAAAACTATAAAGCACTGTTAAAAGAAATTAAAAATACAAATATAAAATCCATCCTAAAATTCATATGGAATCTCAAAGGATCAAAATGATGTCCACATGCTAAAGAATGAAGTTGGAGCTTCACCTTATACTATCTATAAACAATTAACTCTAAATGGATTAAAGACCTAAAACTATAAAAGTTTTAGAAGAAAACACAAGAAAAAAGCTTCGTGACAAAGAAGTTGGATTTGGCAACCACTTCTTGAATATAATACTGAAAAAAAAGCAACAAAAGAAAAAAATAAATTGAAATTCAACAAAATTCAAAAATTTTGTGCATCAAAGAATACAACCAACAGAGTAAAAAGGCAACCCATGAAATGAGGATAAAATATGTGCAAATCATGTATTTGATACCGAGTTAATATCCAGAATATATAAAGAATTCCTACAACTACACAACAATTTAAAATTAGGCAAAAAACTTGAAAAGACATTTCTCTAAATATATACAAACTAGAGGCCTGGTGCACATGCACTGGGGCGGGGGGGGGGGGGGGGGGGATCCATCAGCCCAACCTGTGCCCTCTCGCAGTCTGGGACCCCTCGAGAGATAAGGACCTGCTGGCTTAGGCCTGCTCCCAGGTGGCAGAGGGCAGGCCCAATCCCTAGGTGCAGCCCGCGGTCGGGCTCAGAGCAGGGCCGATTGGGGAGTTGGGGTGCTGCCCCCTGTCATGCACAGAGCAGGGTGGATTGGGAGGTTGCGATGCCACCCTCAGTCATGCTCAGGGTAGGGCTGATTGGGGGGTTGGGGAACCTCCCCCTGTCACACTCAAGGCAGGGTCGATGGGGAGGTTGCGGCACCACCCCGTCACGCACAGAGCAGGGCCTTCAGGGGGGTTGGGGCTCCATACCCTGTCACGCACAGAGCAGGGTCCGTGGGGGGACGGGGGGGGGGGGGGATTGGGGCGCCGCACCCTGCCACACACAGAGCAGGGCCGATCAGGGGGTTGAGGCGCCACACCCTGTCACACACAGAGCCGCAGGGCGATCAGGGGGTTGGGGAGCTCCCCCCATCAGGCACAGAGCAGGGCTGATCAGGGGGTTGGGGCGCCTTCCCCTGTCAGGAACAGAGAAGGGCGGATAGGGAGGTTGTGGCCCCGCCCTCTGTCACACACAGAGCCGCAGGGCGATCAGGGGGTTTGGGCGCTGCCCCCTGTCATGCTGATCCCGGTGCCGGAGGCCTCGCGGCTCCACTGATCCCAGTGCTGGGAGTCATATTACCCTTTTACTATATAGGATAGAGGCCTGGTGCATGGGTGGGGCTGGCTGGTTTGCCCTGAAGGGTGTCCTGGATCAGGGTGGGGGTCCCCACTGGGGTGCCTGGCCAGCCTGGGTGAGGGGATGATGGCTGTTTGCAGCTGGTCACACACCCTTCAGGGTGGGGGTCCCCACTGGGGTGCCTGGCCAGTCTGGGTGAGGGACTGAGGGCTGTTTTCAGGCCGACTGAAGCTCCCAACTGCTCCTTTTTTTCTTTTTATTCTGGGCCAGCTTTAGCTCTGAGGCCTCTGCTGCTGAAAGCAGGTATCTGGTTTGTTTGGGTTCTATAATCGAAACAATGTATAACTCCAGCTCTGAGATCCTGGCCCGCTGAAAGCAGGTTTCAGGGGTTTTGTTTAGCTTCTATATTTGTTACAATGTTTCTTAAACTGCAAGCTCAGAGGCCGGCAAGGCAGGCGGGGAATGTTGGAGTCCTCCATCACTGAAGCAAGCAAGCCTCATGTTCGCTTCCAGCTGCCTGGCTGCCGGCTGCCATCTTGGCTGGCAGTTAATTTGCATATCGCCCTGATTAGCCAATGGGAAGGGTAGCAGTCGTACGCTAATTACCATGCTTCTCTTTTATTAGATAGGACTAGAGGACCGGTGCACAAAAGTTTGTGCACTCTGTGGGGGGGGAGGGGGGGGTCCCTCAGCGCAGCCTGTGTCCTCTTGCAGTCTGGGACCACTTGGGAGATAATGACCTGCTGGCTTAGGCCTGCTGCCGGGTGGCAGAGGGCAGGCCCAATCCCTAGGTGCAGCCCCTGGTCGGGCTCAGAGCAGGGCCGATTGGGGGATTGGGACGCCACTCCGTCATGCACAGAGCATGGCGGATCGGGAGGTTGCGATGCCACCCTCAGTCACACTCAGGGTAGGGCCGATTGGGGGGTTGGGGCACCGCCCCGTCACACTCAAGGCAGGGTCGATGGGGAGGTTGTGGTGCCACCCCCTGTCACGCACAGAGCAGGGCCGATCAGGGGGTTGGGGCGCTACCCCCTATCACGCAAAGAGCAGGGCCCATCAGGGGGGTTGGGGCTCTGTACCCTGTCACACACAGAGCAGGGCCGATCAGTGGGTTGAGGAGCTCACCCCTGTCACGCACAGAGCAGGGCCCATCAGGGGGTTGGGGAGCTCCCCCCTGTCACGCACAGAGCAGGGCCCATCAGGGGGTTGGGGCACCACACCCTGTCACACACAGAGCTGCAGGGTGATCAGGGGTTTGGGGAGCTCCCCCCTGTCACGCACAGAGCAGGGCTGATCAGGGGGTTGAGTAGCTCCCCCCTGTCAGGAACAGAGCAGGGCGGATAGGAAGGTTATGGCCATGCCCCCTGTCACACAGAGACGCAGGGCGATCAGGGGTTTGGGCGCTGCCCCCTGTCACACTGATCCCGGTGCTGGGAGGCCTCGCGGCTCCGCTGATCCCAGTGCTGGGAGTCATATTACCCTTTTACTATATAGGATAGAACCCTGGTGCACGGGTGGGAGCCTGCTGGTTTGCCCTGAACGGTGTCCTGGATCAGGGTGGGGGTCCCGCTTGGGTGCCTGGTCAGCCTGGGTGAGGGGATGATGGCTGTTTGCATCTGGTCACACACCCTTTAGGGTGGGGGTCCCCACTGGGGTGCCTGGCCAGCCTGGGTGAGGGGCTGAGGGCCATTTTCAGGCTGGCGGGTGACTGAAGCTCCCAACCTGTCCTTTATTCCTTTTTTTTTTTTATTCTGGCCCAGCTTTAGCTCTGAGGCTCGGCTCCAGCTATGAGACCTCCGCTGCGGAAAGCAGGTTTCTGGCCTTTGTTTACCTTCTGTATTTGAAACAATGTTGTGGTCCTGCTGGCTGACGCCCAGGGTTTTGTTTAGCTTCTATATTTGTTACAATGTTGCTTAGAGTGCCAGCAAGGCAGGCGGGGAAGCTTGGCTCCCTCTGTCACTGAAGCAAGCAAGCCTCCCTGTTCGTGTCAGCTGCCTGGCTGCCGGCCGCCATCTTGGCTGGCAGTTAATTTGCATATCGCCCTGATTAGCCATTGGGAAGGGTAGCTGTCGTACGCTAATTACCATGTTTCTCTTTTATTAGATAGGATTATTGATTTTTTACAGAGAGGAATAGAGAGGGATAGAGAGTTAGAAACATCAATGAGAGAGAAACACTGATCAGCCGCCTCCTGCACACTCCCCAGTGGGTATGTGCCCGCAACCAAGGCACACACCCTTGACTGGAATCAAACCAAGGACCCTTGAGTCTGCAGGCCGATGCTCCATCCACTGAGCCAAACCGGTTAGGGCTGATTGGTCAGTTTCTATGCCAGTCAGCATCAAAAGCTCCGCCTTCTAGGCAGTCACTGGTTCCTCACACTTCACCCAGATTTGGTTCTGATTGGTCAGTTTCTATGCCAGTCAGCATCTCTGGGCCTATTAAGGGGCCTGATCAGAAAGGCGGGACTGATCAGCAGCCCCAGCTGAGGCCTGGAGAAAAATGGAGGCTTGGCTGCTGGCCAGACTGGGAGAGAAAGAGAGAGGCAAGTGCTGATCAAAAGCTGCCACAGAGGCAAGGGACCAGTCTCTGCTTCTCTCTTCAGAAATCAGAAATCAGGCCTCTCTCTGGCCCTGATTTGCAGCCCACTCAGCAGTCAGTGCTAGGCAACCCAGCGCTGACAGCAGAACTGACTTCCGGTTGGTCTAGCCTCAGTCGTTACTGGTCGTTTTGACCCAGGGTTTTTATGTATTAGGATAACAAGCCTTCACTCTTCAAAATTAGCCAAATGCTGACTGGATCCCAGATTGAAAAAATATTTTAAGGACAGTTTTTGAGGCAGTTGAAGAAGTTTAAATACGAACTGTTTTAAAAAGAACATTTCTGGCCCTAGCCGGTTTGTCTCAGTGGATAGAGTGTCAGCCTGTGGACTGAAGGGTCCCCAAGTTCGATTCCGGTGAAGGGCACATGCCCAGGTTGTGGGCTGGATCCCCAGTAGGGGGCGTGCAGGAGGCAGCCAATCAATGATTCTCTCATCATTGATGTTTCTATCTCTCCCTTTCCCTTCTTCTCCGAAATCAATAAAAATATATTTAAAATAATAAAGAACATTTCTGAATTAATGCTATATTTCTTGGGTATTATAATGATATTGTGGTCATAAAAAAGAGTATTCTTGTTCAAAGTGATAAAGGCTGAGTGGGTTATTTAGGGGTAAAGAACCATATGCTGTTTCCAACCTACTTTCCAAAAGATCTGGGGGCATGAGTGCAGATGTGTATATAAGAGAAGAGATAAAGAAAATGTGGCAAATGTTTATAATTGGTGAATATAAAAAAATAGTCATATTTATTTTTCAACTTCTTTACGGGCTTAACAATGTTCAAAATGAGTCAGAAAATAGAGGAACAGAAGAAGGGAATACAGCAGCTCCATATATTCTCATAACTGTAGCAAAACAAGAGACTCTCTTCCTTCGGTTTCTTTTTAAAGGGCTGCAATGCCTTTCACAGAAACCCCCCGGCTCCTGCCTCCAGCAGACATATTTCATTGTATAGATCTAATATTATCTGCCTGACCTCATTTCATATTTAGCTTAGTCCTAAAACCACAAATCCACCTATAACGAAAAAAAATGTCAGACTTGCCTTTTCTTACCTAGCCAGCACCAAAAACAAGATCTAAGGTGGCTTGTTTTTCCCAAATGATCACTCAGCCTAATAATCTCCCCTATTCTAACCAGGATATATAGAGCATTCATAATTGGGGGAGGAGCATTCATGCCTCTTAAAAAGGAGATGTAAGCCTTTTCCATCCCCCATCAAACAAGACATAATTACACCCAAGTTGAAGATTTTTAACTGTTACTATTCTGTGACAAGTTTTGAACAAGGGGATATGAGTAAAATTTCCATGTCACTTTCTTAAAAAGAACCTACTTGCCCTCCTTCTCTCTCTCCCATAAGCTGAACACAGATGAGCCAGACCTGACCACGCAGATAACAGCAATATTCTATGGAAAGGTTAACAACAAGAGAGAAGAAACCTGGGACAAAAGTAGCTTATCCACTTCAGATTCCTCTATACCACTGAGTTACATGAGAGAAATAAGCTTTTAATTTTGGAAACCACTGTATATTTGGGACTTTTACAGTAGCGTGGCCTGTATCAATAGCTTGTGTGTTGCTGGGTACTTCTCTGGGCCTTATTTTATTGATTCACAAAACTGGGAAGAATGATTTGTGTTATTAAACTTCTTTAGCTTACTCTAGTTCCTTTTTTAAAAAAAATATGTACATTTAGTAAAATAAAAAATGGAACTTTCAAATATTTTAAAATGGGATGATATGTGAAAACACCTTGTACGATTTATCTACCAATTCAACAAAAAATTACAAAAAGCCGACTAAGTGTCAGATACTATTAAGTGCCTGAAACCATTCAAGATGCTAAGAATAAAGTGGTAGAACAGAATGAACAGTTTATTCCTTCATGAGTGAAACTCAAACTTTGAGATGGAGCCTAAAAGAAGCAAGCAAATAATAAACAATATTATTTTAAGTAATAATAAGGGTATTGAATAAGAGCAAAAAAGCATATACATTGAGTACACTTTGGGATTGGAAGGGCAATCATTTAATTTACACAGGGTAATCAAGACCATGCAAAACCCTGGGTAAAATATATTCCAGGTTAAAAAGGGTAAGTTTAAAGTCCTCGGTAAGAACAAGACAGCATATATTCCTGGACCACCAAGAAAGCCCTTGTAGCTTGAGCTACTACTAAGCAAGGGAGAGAATGAAAATATCAAAGAGGTAGAAGAGGCGGCATCGTATTAAGCATACTAATGCTATGTTATTAACATCAGGAGATGAGTGCTCCTATTACTACTCCCTTAATTCTATGTCTTGGTTTCAGGAATAAATGACATTCCCAATAGAATATTATGATCTTAGCTGCCCTGCAAATCAGTAACTGACTGTAAGCTTACATTTTATTTATAAATGTCTTTACTATGGGACAAGCATTTGAATTAATTAAAAGTGATTTTAAGAGTAAACAAACTCCTTCATTTCTAATAAAGTTAAAGCTTTCTCTGACATTTTAAACATGAACAAATTTTTTATGAGCATCTACTATATATATCAGACACTGCTATAGTTGAATACACAGCAGTAAAGACTCAGTTCATGTAGATCAGAATACATTTCAAAATTTAAGAATAATAAATTTTTTTTTTTAAAGTCTCACTGCTTTTGACTGACTCCTTAATGCCTAAAATTTAGATTTGAAAAAGCAAGTTAGTGGCTTTATTTAAAATTTCCTCATTTTTTGCTGTAATTGAGGAAAAGAATTACACAATTTAACAAGGTTTGGTGTATTAAACATTATAGCACAGAAAGACAAATACTACATAATCTCACTTTATATGCGGAATCTAATGAACAAAATAAATTGACAAACAAAATAGGTCCAGATGCAGGGAATAGACTGACAGATTTCAGAAGGGAGAGGGGACAGGAAAAGATTAACCAAAAAACATATAGGCATATATGCCCAGCCCATGGATACAGACAACAGTGTGGGGAAGGCATGGAGCAGGGGCTGGGTGGAGGGGGAAAGAAAGGAGGGGTGGATGGGGGACATCAATTAAAATAATAAAATTTCAAACTATAGCATACATTATAATTTAGATCTAAGAAAACAATCCTGTGAATTTTCCTTTTCCATGGCAGAGAAAGTAATTACCAAGTGTTTTGAGACATAAAGGAAACAGAACTATAATCATTTTGTTGATAACACTTGTTAAACATGGAGCTTTAAAACATTCATTTATCTCTCCCTTCCAGATCCCACTAAAAATGACAGTAAGTGAATAAAAACTGTTTAAGACAATAAGAATAAAGGGAACATGCAAGGCAGTTGCAGAAGGAACTCAAGGACAAATGTGCTGGAAAATGTAAGGAGGTAACTTAGAATAAAGGAACTTGAAACCTAAGACCATATGGAAGAAACTGCCAAATAGAGGCAAGCAGATTCACCCTGCAGATCCTGCAAAGGGTCAGGAAAAGGTCCACCAAGAGGCATGGGATTCAAAAAAGGGATACTGGTTGAAACATCTACCAAAGATGTAAAGAAGCCCCACTCTGAGGAAGAAAACTAACTACCTTCGCTTTCTGAAGAAACTGAACCAGAGAAGGTTATCAGTGAAGTATGTACCTAACTGAAAGCAATAGTAAGTGAAAAGATACATACTGAACAGTGAGTTGTTCACCTATCTTCCTGACTCCCAGAACGTGGGCAGAGCACGCAGGCTTGAGGATGACATCTCCCATACACACCTCCTTCTGAGACAGGACACTGGAAGTTCCTTCTCACATTGAGACAGTGCGAGTCCCCTGCTCAGTAAAGCCCAACAGATTATTAGCTTAGCCAGATAATGCTTTTCAGCACTTCATCCCTAGACAACCAGGGATGGCCAGATACTGCAGTCTACTAACACAAGAACAGAAAAATTCAAAGGAAATGGAATGTCAAAATTTTTAATAAAATTAATTTTCTCAAAGATACTCCATTTATAAAACAGGGGTTAAAAAAAAAGAAAAGAAATACTCCAAAGGGGAGTGGGGGAAGCTTTTAAAAATATAGTAATTGAAAGCAAAAGGTCAGTGACATAGTTGGAAACAAAATGGAGAAACTGTCCCAGAAAGCAGGACAAAATATAAGGCGTTATCATTTTAGAGAGAAAAAAATAGTGATCAGGCTTCTCCAATGCCACAGTGGACACACCTTACAAATTCTGAGGAAAAATGATTTCCAATAACTAGCCAACTTGTTACAGTAAACCCTCGATTTTGTGGGCCTTGATTTAATGGACAAATTTTCTGGTCCATATGTCACATGTGAAAATTAACTTCCTGTTAATTTTAAAGTGCTTTTAGCTAAGATTTGCTTAAAATTAAATTAACATTTTTTTTTGTTATTAACTCACTGTCATTTTTGACAATTCTGCACACGTAAATATTACCTATCTACAACTATAGTCTAAATCCAAGAGTCACACTAAAAGAGCGAATGATAAGCATGTGATCACACCTCTCGCAGTAATTGGTTCTGTGACTTTCTGTAGCAGTTTTAATGCACTGAGTTAGGCCCAGCCGTGTACATTTGTTTACTGGAAATGACTGGTGAATTCAAGCATTTACTAGACCAATTCAGTAAACTTCTGTGAAATTAAACTTTTCATACATACTTAATTAAACCTACCTTTATTATTATATAACTAACTTTCAGTTTTAATGGACACCTCCTCACCTGAATTGGTCGGTTATATTGAGGTTTTATTGTAGTGTGAAAATAGAATAAAGGTATCTTTTCCAAATAGGCATGGTCTCAAAAGCTGTACCACCCATGCATTCACTCCTTTTCACGAAATACTGGATGCTGTGCACCAGTAAATGAGGGAGTAAACCAAGAAAGAAAAATACATGGATGGGATTGAGACAGGCCAGTAAGCCAGGACATGTGATATAGGGAAACGGAGACCAGACAGTTCAACAGCAGTTTGCAGTCATCTAGTAACTCCTATCTTTACTAAACCAGGGACATTTAAAAAGAGTAAATGATTTGCACTTCTCCCCAACCAGAGAGTAAATAGCTTAAATCACCTTACTCAGGGAGACAGATAGCAGAAATTCAATTAGTGCCATTTGCCAACCACTCCCAAAGACAGCTAAAGTTAACAGAATAAACCTCATTTTTATACATCAGCATAAAGCTGATGAATACTCTATTGAGATCTTCCCTTAAGACCTCCCCCTAAATATTTTTTTATTTTTAAGACTGTGATTCATTCTACCTACCTACCTACCTACCTACCTACCTACCTACCTACCTATACTAGTGATCCGTCATGAGAAATCACGCAACACCCGGGACACCCCCCCCCCCCCAAACCATGGGACCGCCCTGAGTCCCGAAGTCCTGCCCTGCGTGGCCAGTGTGCTGCGGGATGGCCCCGAGTTTTGGAGTGCTGCCCTTATGCCCCGCCCCTGCGGTGTGCACACAGGGCCGAAGGAAGCCGGGCAGAGCAGCTGCCAGCCCCACCCCTGCTGCCATCTTGAGATGGCGTTATGGTGTGAGGATCAATTTGCACATCACCTCTTTATTATATAGGATTTTATTGATTTCTGAGAGGAAGGGAGAGGGAGATAGGAACATCAATGATGATAAAGAATCACTGATTGGCTGCTTCCTGCATGCCCCCCACTGCCAACACAGGTATGTGTCTAGACTGGGAATTGAACTGTAACCTCCTAGTTCATAGGTTGACAACTACTGAGCCACACTGGCTGGGTACACCCAACCTTTAAAACCCCTTTAAATGAAGGTCCAGCACACGCCCATGCCTCCTAACCCTCTCTCGCCCACTAGCATGCATCTCCTTTACTCTAAGGGACCCCACGAGACCTGCAACCAGGACAGCAATGGGCAATGGTAGTTCATCCTGTGCAACTCCCCTGAACCTGTGTCCTCAAGGCCCCTTTTTCTTTGACTTCTTAGTGAGCAAAAGCAGACCAGCCTAGGCTCATTTCCCCAGCCTTTCTTGTTTCACTGTCCCCAACTTTAACACCCTCTAAAATTCATCTAGACCAGCTGTGGGCAAACTACAGCCCGCGGGCCGGATCCAGCCCGTTTGAAATGAATAAAACTATTGAAAAAAAAGACCGTACCCTTTTATGTAATGATGTTTACTTTGAATTTATATTAGTTCACACAAACACTCCATCCATGCTTTTGTTCCGGACCACTGGTCCAGTTTAAGAACCCATTGTGGTCCTCGAGTCAAAAAGTTTGCCCACCCCTGATCTAGACTCATGTTGTGAAATTTTTCCTTCATGAAGCCAGGAACCCACACACTACAGGTCGGCCCTAGGCAGACCTGCTCAGGGCCAGGTCCCCCTTCTGGTAACAGGATCCCAGACAAGGAGAGCGAACAAAGAAGAGGCAAAAAGAATTCCCATGATGGTGATGTGAAAATGCTAATAACAAAGGAAAATCCAAGGACAAGAGCCACACAATAAAATTAGAAAACATATAGGCCAGGCTGAAGGAATATGGAAGGGATAGAACTCAAGGGAAAAGTAAAACTAATAGAATATATGATGTGCTTCAATATACTGACAGACTTGAGGATGATTTGGTGATAGATTCACAGAAAATGAAGGAAATCATTCCAGACTGAAATATCACGATGGAGAACTTGAGTATGGATGAAGGGAGATGATAAACTAATAGATTATCTGATTCTTTTGATCATGGAGAAAATTACATTGAAAAGTGCAGAAATGTAAGATAGAGTGAATAAAAAAACAAAAAGTGAAAAAACAAGATAAAATTATTAACTCTAGAGAAAACAATTTATAGCCGTGAACATGATTTATATGGACATAATAAATGCCTACTCTTAGACAATCAAATCTCAGTTCTCGAACATCTCCCACCTCGAACAATAGGGTTCTCGACCAAGTTATTCATGAAAAGTCTGTTTTAATGTTTGTTCTCCACCTGACAACCCTTTCATGCTGATACATCAGCTTGACAAAAAGCTTCTCTCCCACCACAAAAAAAGGAGAGAGTGGACCAGTAAAGTCAGTTTACAGCTAAACCCTGCCTTACTTACATCTCAGGAAATTGTGCTGTGAATATTTTTGTGTGTGTTTTCTGCTTTTGTTGCTAGAGAAATGGATAATTAGGACAATTTTAAAACATACAGAGACCATCAAGAGTGCTAATGTTGCTAAGGGTGTGAAAGAAACAATGATCACAGGCAATTGAAGAGGTAGAAAAACTTCTGAACTGGACAAATGAAAAGCAGTTAGCTGGTGACAGCATTTCGGAGGCCACCATAAGTGAAAAAGCATGCTGACTTCCTAAAAGACACCCCTGGAACAGAGGCTGAATTAAGGCTAGTAGGAGGTGGTTCGATAAATTTAAGAAAAGTGTTTGTTTATAAACAGTGCATTAAACATGTACTGCATTTAAGAAAAACTAAAACAGGAATCATGGGGGAGGGGAGGTCTGGAACAAATTAATTCAATTTACATTATTTCTAATGGGAAAAACTGATTCGGTTTTCGAACAAATTGTTTCTCAAACAGCCTTCCAGAACAAATTCAGTTCGAAAACCAAGGTTCCACTGCATTAGTCTCCTACGGCTACTGTAACAAATTACCACAAGTTTGGTGGTTTAACACAACACAAATTCTTTTACAGTTCTGGAAGCCAGAAGTCCAAAGTCAGGTTTACAGGATTAAAGGTGTCAGCTAAGCAAGCTACTTCTAGAAACTCCAGGGGAAAATCTCTTTCCGTGTCTTTCTATCTTCCTTTTTTTTTAAGCTTCTGGCCTCCTGCATTCCTTGGCTTGTGCAACCCTGTCCTTTCATCATGCCAGCCTCTTGCTTCTGGTGTCACATCTACTACTTCCCATTTAGGTCTTATCTCCCATTTTTTCTTTATAAGGAACCTTGTGATTACACTTAAGCCTAAGAAGATAATCCTAAATAAATCCATCTCAAAAGCCTTTAATTATACCTCCAGTCCCTTTGCCATACTAGGTAATATTCACTAGTTCTCAGGATTGGACGTGGCTATCTTGAGAGAGGAGGAGTTATTCAGACTGCTACAACTCTGAACATTGGTTCAAATAATATTAATGGTATAAAAAGATTGAGAAAACAGGGGAGGAGCAGGAGGAGGAGCAGGATAGAGCTCAATTCTTAGCTACCATTTATATGTGAGGATGTAAACTGATAAAGAAACAGCTTTATAAGCATAATGTTTGGAAGTAGGAAAATAAATACTAGAAGAACAAAAAAGTTTGGGAAAAGAGACACAAGTTGAGGATATGTAAGAGGACATAAAACAATTTTCCTCACAAGCATTTTGAAACTATTAACTTGTGCATGAGCTATGCAGATAAAATCAAAATCGACCTAAAACAAAACTAAGATTAAGTAGCTGGGGAGGGAGAGAAATTCTGATTGGAGAATAAAAAGGTACTTCAAGGCTAATGAAGCAAACAAAATCACAAACATAAAAATTAAAAGGTTACTC
Source organism: Myotis nattereri (assembly GCF_964212035.1). Taxonomy (NCBI): domain Eukaryota; kingdom Metazoa; phylum Chordata; class Mammalia; order Chiroptera; family Vespertilionidae; genus Myotis; species Myotis nattereri. The sequence goes on from NC_138080.1 coordinate 12,091,227, forward strand.
ATTTATACTTATTAAAAACCTATGTTAGATGTTATGAAACAACCAATTATGAAGTTAAGATTTCATTCCCTAAATTCATCCTTTTTACAGCACTGAGGGACAATCTGCTTTAAAAAGGCAAATTACTAGCAAAAGAAAAGCTTTTCATTTAGTAAGATCTGAGCTAAACTTGAAATACAAACACAAATTTAATCTACAATTAGGGATAGCTAACATATAATGCTATGATGGAAGCTACTCCTTTAACAGCTAGGCCAAAGCTCCCTAGGAGGTGTTTACTCATTTACTGAAATGTTAACTGATGTGAGAATAGCACAATGGATACTCAGTAAAGAAATTAAGGTACTACCCTACCTGTTGACCCTTTCTCTAAAAAAGACTAAAAGCTGCCCTAACCGGTTTGGCTCAGTGGATGGAGCGTCAGCCTGCGGACTCAAGGGTCCCAGGTTCGATTCAGGTCAAGGGCATGTACCTTGGTTGGGGGCACATACCCAGTAGGGAGTATGCAGGAGGCAGCTGATTGATGTTTCTCTCTCATCGACGTTTTTGACTCTCTCTATCCCTCTCCCTTCCTCTCTGTAAAAAATCAATAAAATATTTTTAAAAAATAAAAATAAAATAAAAAAGACTAAAAGCTACCTTGCCTGTCCTTCCAAGTGCAGACTGCAGACCACAGAGCAGCAGCAGCACCATGGGCATCATGTAAATGGTTAAAAATGCAAAATCACAGGCTCCACCCCAGACCTAGATGCCTGCAAGAAGAATCATAATCTGCATTTTGACAAGATTCCCTGGAAATTCAAAAGCTCCATAAGTACTGGTATCGGTCTAATACAATTCCTTTGACAAAACAAAACTGCAGTCTGGCCAGTGTGTCTCAGTGGTTGAGCACAGACCCATGACCCAGGAGGTCACAGTTTGATTCCTGGTCAAGGCACATTCTCTGGCTGTGGGCTTGATCCCCAGTAGGGGGAATGCAGGAGACAGCCGATCAATGATTCTCATCATGGATGTTTCATTATCTCTCTCCCTCTCCCTTCCTCTCTCTGAAATCAATAAAAACATATTTTTAAAAAACAACAATATTGCACACTTCTAAATAAGGAATCAAGAGAAAAAAGGGTCCTCATTACTACAGTAAAATTTGCTTTCTCTTTGGACTCTTGTAGAATTTTTTATGGGCTCTACATATATTCCTCATCCTACTCAAAATTTGGTAAAGGATTCAGATCATCAGCTAAACTGTGGAGGAAAGTGTAGTAAGAAAATACTTATAATGTAAAAGAATATTGTATTTACAATGTTGCCTTAGGCAACAAAGGGGAATGAGGGCAGGGCTTTTTAGAGCCTTAGCAGTTAAGGGTCAATACCTTTATGGGATTTTCCTGAGATTAGACCTTCAAATGCTCCCAAACTCCACTCCTACATTCTAAGGGAAAATTAAACTAATAGCAAAGGATGCTTTGAGCACTACTGCATGTTCAAAGTCCCCGCTCACTTCCCAATTATTCTTTTTTCTTCTTCTTTTAAATATATTTTATTGATTTTTTTACAGAGAAGGGAGAGGGATAGAGAGTTAGAAACATCGATGAGAGAGATCCATCAGCTGCCTCCTGCACGCCCCCCCCACCGGGGATGTGCTCACAACCAAGGTACATGCCCTTGACCGGAATCAAACCTGGGACCCCTCAGTCTGCAGGCCGATGCTCTATCCACTGAGCCAAACCAGTTAGGGCCCCAATTATTCTTGATAGATGTAGAGCAAGCACATCAAACTCACAACCCACAACGAATACTTTTGCAGCCCAGTCAATACAACAGTATGTAAGAAATGTTTTAATAAAAATTTTGTAATTTAGCCGAAACCGGTTTGGCTCAGTGGATAGAGCGTCGGCCTACGGACTGAAAGGTCCCAGGTTCGATTCCGGTCAAGGGCATGTACCTGGGTTGCGGGCATATCCCGAGTAGGAGATGTGCAGGAGGCAGCTGATCAATGTTTCTCTCTCATCCATGTTTCTAACTCTCTATCTCTCTCCTTTCCTCTTTGTAAAAAATCAATAAAATAAAAAAAAAATTTTGTAATTTAATTTTTACAATATCCTGTTATACATAATTATTAATAACAAAACTACAATGCTCGCTAATGACTGATTACTATAACTGTGTTGCATTCATTTTCCCTTACATGCCTTATGCACAGGTGCACCATTTCTCTCCACTAATACCAGCAGCGAATATTTTAGCAGCCAAATGCCACGTCATTAGTCTTGGACTGACTTGTTTGGTGTGTGCAACAGGAAATATTTCACTTTCGGAGAACAAGAAAAATCGGTTTATTTGTGTTACACTTATTAATTTGTGGTTATTCAGTGTCTGGTAAGTTAATGGAATCATATAATATATAGTCTTTTGTGACTGCCTTCTTCACTTTGCATGATGTTTTCAAACTTCATCCATGTTGCAGTGTGTATCAGTCAGTGCTTCATTCCTTTCTATGACTGCATATTATCCATTATATGAACACACAATCTTTTTCTTGATTTAACAATATTAAATCCTCACTCCAGGATACTTCTTCCATTGACTTTTGGAGAGTGGAAGGGAGGAGTAGAGAAAGAGAAACATCAATGTGAGAGAGACACACAGACTGGTTGCCTCCCACACAAACACCAACCGGGGCCAGGGATCGAACCTGCAACCCAGGAGCATGCCCTTAACGAAAATCGAACCCTTTGGTACACAGGCTGACACTCTAACCAAGGAACCACCCAGCCAGGTCTACACAACTTTAAAAAAAAGAAAAGAAAAAGTTTATATTGATTTTTAGAGAGAGGAAGGGAGAGGGAGAGATAGAAACATTGATAAGAAACTTCATTGATCAGCTGCCTCCGGCATGCCCCCTACTGAGGATCGAGGCCGCAACCCAAGTATGTGCCCTGACCAGGAATCAAACTGTGACCTCCTTGTTCATGGGTGGACGCTCAACCGCTGAGTCACTCTGGACGGACTACACAATCTTTTTCAAATACATCTTCTACTGACAGACATTTGGTTTGTTTCCACTTTTCGACTATTACAAAAAATGTTATTATAAACTTTTGTGTACAAGTTTATGTGAATACATTGTCAATTCTTACACTAGAGGCCCGGTGCACGAAAATTCGTGCACTGGGGGAGGGGGGGTGTCCCTCAGCCCGGCTTGCCCCCTCTCACAAGTCCGGAAGACCTCAGGGGATGTCCTACTGATGGCTTAGGCCTGGTCTATGGGAGGTGACCGGGCTGATCAGGGGAAGGCGCCACCCCCATCACCCACTGCTGCTGTCACTGCTGGCCGCCAGGGCTCACGGCTCCCTGAGTCCCGGGCCTTGCAGTCGCCGGGGCTCAAGGCTGCCTGAGCCCACAGCTGCCTGAGCCCCAGGCCTCACGCCCACTGTGGCTTTGTTAGAATAGACGTCCACCCTAATTAGCATATTACCCTTTTATTAGTATAGATCAGCCGTGGGCAAACTACGGCTGGTGGGATCCGGCCCGTTTGAAATGAATAAAACTATTGAAAAAAAAGACCGTACCCTTTTATGTAATGATGTTTACTTTGAATTTATATTAGTTCACACAAACACTCCATCCATGCTTTTGTTCCGGCCCTCGGGTCCAGTTTAAGAACCCATTGTGGCCCTCGAGTCAAAAAGTTTGCCCACCCCTGGTATAGATGGTAAATTTATGTTTAACTTTTTAAGGAATTGTGAAACAAAAGTTTTGAAATAGCATACAGAGAAAAGAGAGAAAAAGTCTTGTAAATTACTACAAACATTTACCCAGAGAAATCTCTAATAATATGTACCAATAAATTCAACTCACAATCATTTGAAACCATTAAAAGACCTAATTATGTCTTAGAAAGACTTGAGGTATGATTCTTTCATTTACCTCCCCTACAGCACATCTCAACATCAACTTGGAAGAAAGAAAGTAATTTACCACTCACATTCTGGCATTAACTGTAAAATTTTTGCATGAGATTAGCCAAGGATCTCCTAGTAATATGAACAGATTAATACCAAAAGCCACCAAGTGTTATAGAAAATGCTTAATTTTAATAAAATTGACCTCTTTAATATACCTAAAATGAAGAAAGCATATCTTTTTATTTCCTTCACATTCTCCATAGTGCTAGGCACTCAACATACACTAGTTGACTATGGATGAATAAGGCCTTGCCTTAGCTCCACCCATCCCACGAGAACCAGAGATTTAGATTTAATGAGATAGTTTGAAATTTAACCGCATAGAAGCAATGTGGGAGTCCTAAGGACAGAATAGTTTTATTAACTCATAATAATAACTTAAATTGCTCAACTTCAATGAGTTTCAGTGTCCTCGTTCACAAAATGACAATAATGTCTACCTCAAAGGAAGAAATGCAACCTTGATCATTCCTTATCAATAATTTCATTACAAAGAAATGCAATGCAGTTATCAAGTTTTCCTATAACGCTGAAGACTTTGCTTAATTAAAAAAAAAACACATCAAACAACATACTGGCTGTCTTTATTATCAATACAGAGTTTTATAGTAAGGGAAAGTGACTTATAAAATCTATGGGTTCCTTTTATTTTTAAACCAGAAACTGCAAAACAAATGAGGTGAAACTTTGGTCAAAATTTTGGATTTTGCCTAATTTTATCCTGGAATAGCCTACAAAATAAAGTAATCCAGTTCTAATTTTCAAACTGTTAATCTAGGATAATAGATTTGTCTCACAGAAGTACCAATCTGTGTTCTTTAATGTCTTCTAATATGATACTTTCATATTCTGCCTAGGGCTCTTTCTGTCTACCACCAATCACTTATAAGAAGTACTTTAGCTGTTCCTTCTCACAGAACCCCTGCTATATATAAAATGACAAGGAGCACACAGCAAGAGGTGGAAGCAACCTAAATGTCCATCAACAGAGGAACAGATAAAACAAAATATAGTACATACATACCATCTTAAAAAGAAAGTCCTGTCACAAGCTACAACATGGATAAATCTTGAGGACATGAAATCCAATCACAAAAAACAAATGCTGTAAGATTCCACTTGCATGAGTTATCTAAATTACTCAAATTCATGGAAACAAAAAGCAGAGTGGTAGAAACTAAGGACTCAGGGGAAGACAGAATGGGGAGGCTATTAATGGGTCCAGTTCCAGTTTTACAAGATGAGAAAGTTCTAAAGATATGTTTTATAACAGTATGAATATAGCTAATACCCGACTGAACTATAACTTAAAATAGCTAAGATGGTAAACTTTATGTCAAGTGTTTATTTTACAATAAAAATGCATTAAAATAATAGGGAGCTAGAAAGTATTTCCCTGGAAGAATTAGTTCTGCTGCTAGGAAAAAAATAATTCTTTTTAATGTCAAAGGAAAATAAAACCTAAGGGCAATCCCATCTCTACTATGAGTTTCTATAATAACCACTTTGCATGTTGCATCCCATCCCTAAATAATTTGACATGAACTATTTATTGCCTACAACAGCCTGTGTGTGTTGCAAAAGAGCCTTCCCTGTCTATCAACCAATAGAAAATATTAAAATTTCCTCTTATGCGATCTTAGAAACAGATCTACTCCAGGCTCATAAAACTGTTAACTCCGGGAAGCTGGGGAAAAGGGTAACACTAAAAAAGGTTCTATTTCTCCTTTCAAACGAAGCAGACCTGAATCTCTACAATGGCAAATTCCAGATCTTTAGAAAATGTTTAAAAATTGCCTACCAACACCTATTACCTACTTTGGTTTTTCTCTTAATACAGACTACTGAAGAAGAATTTAGATTCCTTCTAAATGAAATTCAAAAGGGGCAACTGGTTCAAAATCCAATATATTTCTCTAATATTTGTGCCTATAATTAAAGCGACAGTAATTTGTAATTTAAAAAAAAATTTACCAAGGGAATACATAAGTCCAACATCTTAGAGAAGATTCATCCCTCTAATATTACATCACAATAAAGAAGTATTAAGAAGCCCTGTTGGTGTGTCTCAGTTGGTTGGGTGTCATCCTGTTGTTGGTTCAATTCCTGGTCAAAGCACAGGACTGGGTTTTGGCGCCATCCCTGCTGGGGATGCAGGAGGCAGCCGATTGACTTTTCTACTCTTGCATCATTCTCTCTCTCCCTAAAAAGTTAATAAAAATATTTTTTTAAAAATATTAAGAGGCCGAAACCGGTTTGGCTCGGTGGATAGAGCGTCGGCCTGCGGACTGAAAGGTCCCGGGTTCGAGTCCGGTCAGGGGCATGTACCTGGGTTGCGGGCATATCCCCAGTGGGAGATGTGCAGGAGGCAGCTGATCGATGTTTCTGACTCTCTCTCTCCCTTCCTCTCTGTAAAAAATCAATGGAATATATTTAAAAAAAAAATATTAAGAGGATTCCTAAGAAACAGTATCTTTTTAATGGACTAAAAATTATCATTACCATATAAAAATATCCTTGACTCCTCCAGATTTCAGTAGGCATAAAACCATAGGCAAAATTTTACATTAAAGCTGAGGTTCTTAAACAGGGTCATTGGTTGGTCCACGATTCCCCTTGAACTGGACAAAGATCATGCAGAGACTCCAGTTGACATCTGAACATTCAAGGAAGTCAACCAATAGAAACTACAATTAAGGGAGCACAACATGGTATATAGAAGCATTCAATGATTTGCTAAGGATTCCACATATGCCACTGGCAAAGATCTAGATGGCATTTTAATCAACTACTGCTAATATTAACTAAAAGTAGTTACTTAATATAATAGATTAGCTTTCTTTTTAAATAAACCCAATGTTTGAACCTGGAAAGAAAATTGCCACATCAAGTTTTAAAAGTCCTAAATACTTTCACAAATTTTTTAAGGACAGAAAATAGCCACAAAAATACTGAAAATACCAAGCAACAAATAGTTGATATTGCATTCTAAGAATGGGAAATTCAGCAACTATTTTAAAATAGAATTATGTTGTACTTTAAATTAGAATTTAAAGAGAAATACAGTTTCTTCTCCTTTTCTTCCTTCTCCTAGTTAAAAGAGTTGGGAAATAGAAAGTTGTTATGCATATTTTATGCCTTTCTTTCGGGAATAAAACAGCATATCAAACTTCAACATGTTGGGCTCAAAACACAATGCCAAGGGCACCAATTATTTTCTAATGACCAGGCGGCCAACCCAGAATTGCACTAGACTAGGCTCTGAGGAGTTCAGCAATCATACATTAACTGCTAATGATAGCTGGACTTAAGTAGAGTGGAAAATGCCCTGGAAAACTTTTAGAGCTCAAGTATTTTGGCAAATATGTACTGGTATTTAATCTCAGGGACAGTTAAATTTAAAAACACATATTTTAAAGTCCTGAAAGTATCCTTTCTTCACCAAGATCACCAGATGAAAGAGTTTAAGGCTGATCTGATTTGGTATCTAAAGAACAGCAAGCTGAAACCTCAAGTCACAGGAAAGCTTTAAGACATTCATGTACCATTCTGATCGCTTATCTTGAGGTTCATGAGTCTTTTAAACTTTAAAATATTTATTCATTTGAAAAATATTAATGATAAGCCTTATACATTAGCAAATTTATGAAAAATAACTATTGCCTCCCAAAATAAATTAGTAAGAAAAATGGCATTTTACATTTCTGCAAGTGTCTCTAATGCCTGATTTAACATCAGATGCCTAGATTCTCTTAATTGCTTCCTCATTCAACATACTACTCTTGTTGTATTGGTTAAGTATATGAAGAAAATCCAGCCTCACATAGGTATATAGTTGGAAAGAGAGGAGTATTTTAATAGGCTTTGCAGATAGTTATGAATATCTCTTTTTGATATTACACCAAAACTCAACATGTGGTAGTTTCTTAAAGGTTTGTGGTATCTGAAACCCTATTCACTGTTTGTTACATTAAAATCCAATGTTCCAATTTGCACTTTTACTTATGCATGATGTTTTTTGTGGTTTTTTTAAAATATATTTTTATTGATTTCAGAGAAGAAGGGAGGAGAGAGAGATAGAAACATCAATGATGAGAAGCGTTGATCAGCTGCTTCCTGCACTCCCCACACTGGAAATGGAGCCCGCATGTGCCCTGACTGGGAATCGAACCATGAACTCCTGGTTCATAGGTTGACGCTCAACCACTGAGCCACACCGGTCGGGCTTAGGCATGATGTTTAAACATCACAGGTAAAATACTGACTCAGTTACACAGACCTCCCAAAGGCTGGCACATTTCACTACACAATATCAAAAATCACAGTCATTAATATCTTTACTGATCTCATTCAAAAAAACTTTAGGTACTGGGAAGTTATCAAGTTCAGGATGGCAGATACCAATTTCTAAAATTCTAATTTTTGCTTGAAAACTCAAAATTTACCAAGGGTAGCAAATACTGTCCATTGAGGCAAAAGATTCATTGCTCATCTGAGAAAAATGTCTGCCAAACATCCAAGTCTCAATAACCAGAATTTATCGGTAGTTTCTACTAGTAAAAATAATGCTCAGTGAAAAGAGCAGATAATTCAGCTTGAAACTCAAATAATAATTACTTACACCAATGCTTTTCCTCCAGAAAACCACTGTACTCTGGCCCATGGAAGAAGTGCTTTAGGTATACTTCTCATTTTGTCACACAAAAACAGACATGTATTCCAGTCAAGATATAATAAAATTAATAATTTTTACTGTTTCATCAAGAACATTCTTAAGTAAAATTGGCATTTTTAAACTGCTGATACATGGTGATGGAAGATGACCATGACTACTTACTGGTATTGTTTGGTGCCAAAACCTTAACTCATGTAAAGGCACCAGCAGATTTACCTAAGTTGCTTTTGTACCATTGGTGCAAATTCATTTTTGTTATTATGAAAATACTTTCGACTTGATAAGCTTTTTGAAAGAATTGAAGGGTTGCCCAGACCACACTTTGAAACGCAGTAAATGATACGTAGCTGTTTTAACAATGGTTATGGACCCTCTCTGACCAGAAAAGTGGACATACGAACAAGCACACGCAATACAATTTTACATACAACTTCAGAAGGTTCACAAAACCCCTATTGCCCATTTATAGCACTTTCGAGCTAAAGAATTCCATCAGCAGAAAATGCAGGCCTGCAAATTTACTTCAAAACAGTAATAATCTACTAGGCACTATAAACAAAGTTTATTATAAGCAAGTCACATTCTAACAACCTCAAACAATTTCACCTGAACTAAAAGAAGTAGCTAGAGTTTTTGAAAAAATAGAATTACATTAGGGAAACTAAAAGGTTTCAGGTTAAGAATCCCAGCTCCACCACCTGCTCAAGAACACACAGTTACTAAATTAATCTTCCTAGACCAGTTTCTAATCTGTAATATGGAAAAACAACAGTGTTGCCCTGGCCGAGTGGCTTAGTTTATTGGATCGTTGTCCCAGTAAACCAAAGGTTGCAGGTTTGAGTTCCGGTCAGGGCTCATACAGGAGGCAACTGATGGAAGTTTCTCTCACATCGATATTTCTCTCTCCCTTCCTCTTTCTAAACATATTCTTGGGTGAGGATTAAAAAAAAAGGCGAGGGGAAAGAAAAAATAAAAACAACAATGTCTACTTATTTCATGGAGTTTTTGTGAAGATTAATGAACATATAGCGTGTCCTCCAAAAAAAATGTATTTGTACACACTTTAAATCTTACTAATTCCAATGGGTTAAACCTCAAAAGAAACATCAGCCCATCCAGTCGCTGTGGCTCAGTGGTTGAGCACTGATGAACCTGAAGGTCATAGGTCAATTTCTGGTCAGGGCACATGCCTGGGTTGCAGGCTCAATCCCCCAGTGTGGGGCATACAGGAAGCAGCCGATCAATGATTCTCTCTCATCATTGATGTTCCTAACTCTCTCCCTCTCCCTTCCTCTCTGAAATCAATACAATTAAAAAAAAAGAAAAGAAAGAAACATCAACAATTGGGCTACCAGCTTAGTAGTATATACATTTTGGGGGGTGGGGGGGGGGGAACACCCTGTACATAAGACACCTGAAACAATACCTAGTTAAGCACTAAATAAATGCTGGCTGCTGTAATTAAGACGGCCATGCCATTTCTTCCTGATACTGACTACACAGTGATAATTAAATTCAATTATCTACAAGAAATGTATTTTACATATTACCAGGCCTTTCCTTCTACTAAGAAAGAAACTTGCTGACTCTTGATTACTCAATTATAATTTCCATTACCACCTAAGGTAAGGGAGATTATTGTTGAGGATATTAACTAAGACATCTATCTCCAACCCTTCAATTTTCCGACTTACTAGCATAAGAAACTTAAAATATAGTTTACCTTTCTTCTTGCAACTCAACTAAACTAGGCAATATATATGTGCAAATACATAAAATATGGGAACCTTTTTACTAATAAAATTAATTCTTTGCTTCAAACAAACTTTCATCATGCTGCTTACTACATACATAAGTTTTAAGAAGCTTAAATTTTAGTTCACTAGAAGAAAGTATTAAGAAATAAGTAAGTAGCCAAAACCGGTTTGGCTCAGTGGATAGAGCACTGGCCTGCGGACTGAAGGGTCCTAGGTTCGATTCCGGTCAGGGGCATGTACCTCGGTTGCGGGCACATCCCCAGTGAGAGATGTGCAGGAGGCAGCTGATCAATGTTTCTCTCTCATCGATGTTTCTAACTCTCTGTCTCTCTCCCTTCCTCTCTGTAAAAAATCAATAAAATATATTTAAAAAAAACACCAAAACTATATATTAAAAGAAAAAAAGAAATAAGTAAGTTTAATTTTTGGTTTCTGTTTATTTTAATAACCTGAGACAAAAATGTCAACTAAAACTCTTTCAAAGCCATTATCTTATATTTTTATCAATAAAGGAATAAGAAAATTAATATCTTAAAAAGAAGACACAGATACTGCCTAATATCAGGTAAATATGGTTATTCATGTTACTTTATGTGCAAATTTACATTACTCCAAGTGATTGTACTGCATTAAGTTAGTACTTAAAAGAAAGGAGGAGCATCTCATGGGATATAAGGTAAAAATGTTAAAAATGTTAAATAAGACCATTGCTAGCCAAAACCGGTTTGGCTCAGTGGATAGAGCGTCGGCCTGCAGACTGAAAGACCATTGCTATGGGTCATTAGGTTTGGAATATAGCTAATCCTATATAGTAAAAGCCTAATATGCTAAGTGTCCGACCGTTCATTCAACTGGTCGACCAGCCGCTATGACATGCACTGACCACCAGGGGGGCAGACGCTCCAACCAGTAGGGACTGGGCGAGATGGCCCCAAACGGGACTGGGCAACAGGGGCCAGGCATGCCCTGGACGAATCCATGTACCGGGCCTCTAGTGTGCCAATATTTGAAATCTGCAAACAACAAATCTACCACTTTTGTTTTCTGCTAATTGAGTGCCTAAATCTAACATGCATTCTCCTCTAAAAAAACATATAGCATTACATATAGAATGGATTTAAAACCATTAAATATTATGTGAAACCCCAAAGATTAGTTGTTTCTCAAAATTTTATTTATGTCCTTATTTGGGGGGTACTTTCACTCTACAATTGAAAATTATTTTCCTAAGAACCATCCATAAACGTCTTAATCCTACCAAAAATAAACAGGAAGCCAAGTGTTGAAAAGATGCACTGCATTTGGATCAAAGGATCATAAAAACAGGCTTCATGCAATAAAATCACATTCTTAAATAATTTCCTATGAAAAAAAGTTTAAGAGTATCAAGTATGAAGCTAAGGAAAATTATACTTACATTAAAATGAAAATCATAAAAAGTACTTAATATTTAACAATATTAAGTATTAAATTAATGAAAAGTCTAAGCCTTGAGTAACTAAGTTCAGTAGACTTATCTTTAAACTAGAGACCCAGCGCACGTAACAGGTAGGTCGCAGGCACGCCCCCACAGCTTCCATCAGCACTGCAAGCCCCAGCAGCAGCAGCAGCAGCAGCAGCAGCAGCAGCAGCAGCAGCGGTGCCTGCATGAGCGGCCCTGAGCAGGCAGCGCACCCCATCAGTGGCCAGCCCAGTGCACACGTATGGAGGTTAAGTCACTGGCACCCGCTTTCCCGACGGACTGAGCCCCTGAGCAGCCTGGGATGAGCTGGGGATCACAACGGCCTGACAGCCAGCCCGGTCCTCCCGCTACCGACCCAGGTTCCCCTGTTGACCATCACTGATCCACTGGAGCCTGTGAGCCCGTGGGGGAGGGACCAAGAGGTCAGCCATTCCGCATTTTCTCGCCAGCTCCGCCACCACCCACCCACTTCGCCATGGTTCCCCATTCGCATGCGGGCGGGGTTTGGGGAGGAGAGGGACCAAGAGATGGTCAATGCACCTCATGGTGACTGGTCGAGCGGTTGTTCCAGTCATTACTCTTATGGTCCCTGGACTTTTATTATATAGGATTAAGGCTCCCAGAGAGTCCAGCATCTCAATCAATTTAACTGTTTCTTTCCTGGACACCTTTGAGAATTAACAAGATTGGAAGGAACAATAGAAATCACCTAATCCAGTCTTGTAATCTTAAAATGAAATAAACTGGAACCCAGTGGAGAGTTTATCTAAAGTGATATATACTAATCTGTCATTAGGATAATACCCCAAGTTCTCCTGACTACTATTATACTGTTGTATGTTATCAATCCCATTATAAATCCTACCAAGTAAATAAATCCATAATGACCAGAAAGATCTCATCAGCCTACCTTTCACCTGCTGTCTTCCCCCTGCATAACCTCATAATAATAGTAACAATTATATTCCTTCACTCAACAAATACTGAACACCTACTGTGTGCCAGGCACTGTTCTATGCACAGCAGTTTTTATATAGGCCAGTGTAGAGTACAAAGATACATTAGTCCTGCACTAAGCTTACAATAAGTATCACAGTAGAGGTTTGAGGTACTAAATATACATATATATATATATTATACACACACACACACACAAAATGTTATGAAGGAAGATTGTGGGAGGAGTGACAGCACAACATAAAGACCCAAAAGTGTATAGGATTTGTTTGAAGAACAGTATCCATTTAGCTGTACTGTAAACCATATTAGCTAATCAACTTAGAGGGGTAGAGGCCATAGTGGTGAAGGGTTTCATATTCTAGACTGAAATATCTGAAAGTAATTTATAATCCCATGGATACAATGACCACTGAAGACTTCTAAAGAAAATAACACTGGGAACACATTTAAGGTTAACTTAGAGCAGCGGTTCTCAACCTTCCTCATGCCGCGGCCCTTTAATACAGCTCCTCATGTTGTGGTGACCCCCAACCATAAAATTATTTTTGTTGCTACTTCATAACTGTAATTTTGCTACTGTTATGAATCGTAATGTAAGTATCTGATATGCAGGATGTATTTTCATTGTTACAAATTGAACATAAAGCATAGTGATTAATCACGAAAACAATATGTAATTATATATGTATTTTTTGATGTTCTTAGGCGACCCCTGTGAAAGGGCCGTTCGACCCCCAAAGGGGTCGCGACCCACAGGTTGAGAACCGCTGACTTAGAAGAAAACAACACAAGAAGCAGGAAATCATTTGGGAAGTTAATCCAAACCTGATGAGAGATATTGAGAACCTGTATTAAGGTGAAAGTGAGTATGGAAAGATTATAACATTACAGAAGTAAAAATAGTATGCCATGATAGCCAACTACAAGTAGGTGGGGAAAGAGACAATTTGGTGACTTTGATGGGAAAGAACCTGGGCTATATAATTAACAGAAAATAGGCAAAGCTAAAGATTGAGCTAAATGTAACCTGTTTGGAGATCAGTACAAACCAAGGGGGCCAATGTATTAATCTTATTTCATTTCAGTAAAGCAAATCTTCCCTTAGCAAACACAACAGACTATGATACGCATAGTATAGTATGCAAAAATACCCGTTAAAAGAGTGTAAGTTGAAAATTGAAAATTATTACATTTGTATAGACATAGATACTAGAACAAATCATATTTTTATTAAAATATACATATTAAGCCTCAGCATGTTAATACTAGGAATATACTGTATGCTAAAGTAATGTTTAACAATCTCAGAAAAATATGCAATAAATCAGTAGCAAAATGAAGCTACTAAGTATCAGCAGAAGAGAACAACTGATCCATCATACATATCACAATCATTTAGTTCAGTCTGGAATTATCAATTTCTCTTGATTAAATAAAATCCACGTGCCTAATTTGGGAGCTCATCTGCACCAATGCTTCATGAAACTAGACACAAAAGTTTAACTGAACTGGTTGGTTAAATAAAAAAGGAGCAACCCACCAACTTAGCTTCTGGAATGTGAAACTTTTTATTCCAAGTTTCAAAGGCAGGGCAAAGGGGACCAAAGTTTTGCCACCCCAAAATATGCCTTTTAGGGTATTGATTTTGGGCTGGTTGTTAGGAAAAAGAAGAATCAAAGAGAACCTTTGACCCTCCCTCTACCTGCCTAAAGGAATTCAATAGAAAACCCTGCTTAAAAGAAGGGTCACCTTAGCATCATAATATAAACTAAATGTGGCATGCAGAGAGATTCCTAGTAAAGCCTGTTTATTGCACTTCCCTCTGGGTACCGCTGTTTTTGAGTGGCTCAGAAAGAATTTTACATGTTCACTCTCCCATCTACCTGTAAAATGCCTATTTTCCCTTTGAAATCCCAGCCCCCCACCCCCCATTCTCCTTTGTCTAAAATGGCATATAAACCTCAACTGCATTTTCTTATGGCACCCCCTCATATACTCCTGGAATTTTGGACATTTTCTATTTTAAAAAATAAATGAGGAAACAAAAAACACCCATGTAGTCTTTCTGCCCACCATTTAACAAGTAAACTATGAGCTCCTTTGGGGCAGGGCTGTGTTCTAGACACGTCGTAGCCCCAGTGCTCAGATTTCAGGAGCCCCCCCCCCCCCCCAACAGATCTCTGATAAAAGGAATAAATGGAAATAAATCAACCAAGGAATGTTTTTCAAGTATACAGCACTTTCATAACTTGGTGAGTATTACACAACAGCAGAGCTATGATCCAGTATTTGAGTGCCTACTATTCAACAGGTAATAAAGTTACAAAATGAGTAACACATGACTCCTCCCTGGAACTTAGAATTTACTTCTCTAAACAAGTCTAACACCAAAAGGTTTCACCAGAAAACCTTGATTTGCCTTATTTGTGTGAACATAAATGAGTCTCTTAACTTCTTTAAGATTCTGGTTTCTCATCTGAAAAACAGATGAGGATTCAAAAGAAGAAATGTGAGTGTGTCCTGTAAAGTATCACAAGTATAATGCATGCCAGTTGGCTCCCCACGGGACTCACCAAACTCTGATCAGAGAGTGCATTAAAAATGACACTGACATATCCAAGTATTCTACTGGCTAAACACAAAGCCATTATCCTACCATAACATGAAAAAATCCTCAAAACAACAGTATTCTAAGTCAGAAACAGGGTCTTACTATGAAGACAATATAATCTTGAGAAAGTTGATTTATAAACTTTCACAAGACATTTTTAAAAATTAAAAGTACATTTTTAAATTTATTATTAGAGAGAGAGAAAGGGAAACATCAACTTGTTGCCTCAATGGTTGCTTCTTGTATGTGCCCTGACCAGGGATAAAACCTGCATCTTTGGCGGATCGGAACAATGCTCTAACCCAGCTCCCCAGCCAGGGCTTAAAAGTACATGTTTTAATTTATCTGAGTTTTGTTGGAAAATTCCTACTGTCATTCAAGACAGAATACTATTATATTAAAATTCGAACTTTAAAAATAATATTGCTGAATAAAATAATGTAACTACTTTTGGGAAATAATGTCTCCTACACATCTCAAAGTTCCAAAACTTCACACTTTTGAAATACACTAATAAACAAATTTGGAGGAAAAAACTAATACTATATTATTACTTCAACTGATCAAATCCAGCTTTTAACAGCACAATAAGCTCCCTAGAAGACATGTTATATGTCCATAGCACTGTTATTTTTATCCACCTAAATTAATCCTTATAAGACAATAAAATGAATCATTTGAGCCAACATTTCTTCACTGAATATGCTAATCAACACCACTCTCTCAAAGTAGGCAAGTTAAAAAAACAAAACAAAACACAACTAAAAAGCTTCCCTCTAAAATACAAGATACTGTCAAGATGCTTTCTGAGCTGAATGTTGATGGCACCTATTTCACCTTAATTACCTAAAAACGACGTACAACATGAAAATGCATCACCATTTACTTATATGTGGAATTTACACAAAGAAACCTTTATCACATAGACCTTGGATTTCTCTTTTGATGGTGTTTGATATATCATCTCCTGCTCCTTTCATTTAATTCATGGAAAATTAATAATGAGGCCTAAAGAATGAAAGATTTAAGACTATTTTCTGGAAAATGTTCTTCCGTTGCTTGGACAACACAAAACGTTCCTATATAACAGACTCATCTACAAAGAAATCCTTCCGTAATCAAGATTTTGAAGATTCTGTATTCAAAATTTGCGTTAGTAAATGCTTTCTTACCTTCTGCTACATCATCATCTACTGCTCCTTTCACCTGAGAAAAACACCACTGAATATCATTCCCTCCTCCAGCTCCTGGAAAAAAGAACACATACCGATTAAAACTGAGTTCTGTTCATGTTTACTAAACATTGAGATGGTCTCCACGGTTGGCATGATACTAACAGAATAGCCTAGTACTGCCCACATACATAACCGCCCCCCCCAGCGCACTAACTGGGAAAGGGTTAGTCCCCAGTAGCTGGTGCTGCTTTAGGAAAAAAGAGATCTGGGTATGAAAAATTAAAAGGCCATGTACTGTCATTACCATTGTACATGTGTTCAAAAGTTCCCTTCCATTTTCCCTTCCCCTCAAAGACTGACTGGTAGGTCTTGCTTACATGTAAGAAAAAAAGCAAATAGCCAAAGTTAGTTTTTCTTTAAGTGTGCAAAAAGTCTGCAGAAGAATCAGTAAGGTTAACTACCACAAAACATGGAACGAGTAGAAAACTTCAAGGAACATCACTGCCTGGGTGAGGAGTAATGAACGATGAGTATGAACCCTCTCACCAAAGCACACACAGAGCAAACACAACACTCACCACCCACTTCTTGCACTGAACTGCCGCAAAATCACTGGCTCCAGAGGAAAAAAGCTGGTGAGAAGATTCTCAAAGGAAGCCTGTTTTGCCTCTCTTCAGTTTTGCCTTACCCCTCAGATTCCAAGGGACCTTGCAAAGAATTAATTTTGCTAATCTGTCATCATCTTGTGCAAAACAATTTTAATTTTACTAATAATTCAAAGAGCAACTTGTTTATAGCAAACCATAAGTCAATCCAACCTGTTAACTCTTCCAAAGGTTTAATTATCTATCTAAATATTGAAATAAGCCAAGAAAACTGGTTTGGTCCCTGAATGCTTCTATTTCAGGTCTCCATACTGAAGAGGAAATGTCCTGGATCTACGGAGAAACTGAGCCTCGATCTAGAATCAAGCCTACTGGATGGAGATATTCGGCCACACCAAAATGTACAAAAGGAATCCTCGAAGCAATCACCTTCCTCTTCCTTCACATCTATTCTTTGCTAAATATTCAATCCTGTTTTTCCCGATGCATCATCCCCCCTTCCAAGCTTTTACCTAAATCTCTTCTCTCTTGGCTATTTATATCCCTGAACTCCACAACTATTTTAACTCAATTGAAACCCCTTTGGGAAAAGGACATCTGCACAAAAGCTAACATGCAAAACGGAAAGTTGAAATCACATTTTTCATGCAACTTGCTGTATTAAAGGCCTTGCACTCTTTGGGCGTCAAGGGTAAGAAACGAAAAGGAGGTGGTTCGACACAAAAAAAACTCAGGTGAATAGTCTCAAAATGTACGTGCCTACCGGGGGCGGGGGGCACATTGCATTTTAACTTGTAAAGCACTTTTCCTTCTCAGTGCAAAATATATTTGTATATAGACACCCAAGAAGGCTTGCATCAAGGGGGGAAACAGTAATGAGATGAAGAAAGATCCGCCAAAAAGTCCGGGGAGAGGGCGGCACGGAGGTCACACCCGGCTCCGGAGCAGGAGGGACAAATCTGCCCGCGCCCCCGCCCCGCCCCGCCCCACCCACGCCTCACCCCGCAGCTCGCCGGCGCGCACCCCACCCCCATCCATACCGAGGCGCAGCCCTCAGTGAAAAGCCGATTCGACATCACAGCGACCACTGGCCGCGCAGAGCCCCCCGCCCCCGACACCGCACCCCACTTGACCAGTTCCCCGAAACCCGAGGCGCCCGCGGCGCTCCGAGAGGCTCAGCGGTCGCTAGGGGGTGACGGAGGGAGGAGAAAGGAAGCGGAGCCTTGTCAGCGGCCGAGGGTGATTTCTCCTTTACCTGCCATGTTGCGCTGCAAATGGTGACCCTGCTGGGTGCCTCGGGGTCTCCGCTTCCCGAACTCACCCCCCTCACCTGGGGATGGGGGGGTAGAGAGGGCGGATGGCGGCGGATGGCACCTGTGGGGGTCGGGGTCGGGGGTCGGGGGAGAAGGAAGGAGGGGCGGGCAGACGAGCCAGCAGGATGGTGGGTTTCACTCAGGGGCTTCCCCGTTCTTGCTCTTCCTCCTGCAGCGGCGGCGGCGGCTACGACAGCGACGGCGGCGGCGGCAGCAGGAGCAGGCGACTCCACTTTCAAAATGGCGCCGGCTGGCCTGGGCAGTGACGTCATCGGGGGCGGGACCTCCGGGCGGGGCCGGAGGCGGGGCGAGGCGGGGAGCGGCCGGGCGGCCTCCTGGCCCCGCCCCTTCCTCTCCGCGGGGCCGCCGGGTCCCACCATCCTGTGCCGCGCCCCGGCCCGCGCTGGGGACCCCGGTGCGCCCCCCTCGGCCCCGCTCTTCTCGGCCCAGCTCCCCCGGTCCCCAGCCCTCGCGCCGTGCCGGGCCCTGGCGGCGCAGCTGTCCCCATGAAGTCCTCGCTCGCAGGGATTCGGGCGGGCCCGTGTCTTTTTAGCGAATACCCGTTTTGCTACTTAAAATAGTGACCCTGTGGGTTAGTCCTGGGGCCGGTGGGGGAAAGGGACCGTGGTGCGAACTCTGCTTAGCTAAGGTGAGAGCTCGCGGAGCGGGGTAGGACGCAGCCGAGCTGTTCCATGTGGGTGACCGGAAACTGCGGCGGGAGCCCTCGGCGCCTGGAAGCTCTGGAGTGTGGTTTCTGAACAGCAAACTGAGTTTGCTAGTAGCAGAATATGGTGGCCCAGTCTGTCCAGCTAAAAGCGTAGAAACAGTGGTTAAGAGGCCAGGCTGCCAAATACTGACTCCACACATGAGATGATGCTAATTCTTTCTACCTTATAGGACTGTTTCAAAGGTTAAATGACTTAGTTTGAGTGCATGATAAATGTTAACTGCGGTTATGATTAGATGTGTACTGAAAGCATCTTCAATGGAGTTAAGAGGTGTAAGAAAAAAATAAACCGGAAACCAGTCATCAGCCAAGAAGGGATGTGCACGTCATTGAAAGATGTATTAGTGATGCAGTCACAATACTGTACATTTACATGTCAATCTCCACAATACTCCTATGAGATAGATGTCCACATGTTCGCATGAAAAACACCTGCAAAAATACCCAGAATTTGACCTTAAGGTTGAAGTGAGTGATAAGGCATTTGGAGACCAAGGTAAGTTTACAGTATTTACACCTCCTGTCCATTATTTCCACTTTCTATCTTATTCTTCATCTCCAGAAAGTGGAATTGTACAACAAGTTTCAGAATTCCTCCGCGATGGGACAGCTGCACCATTGTGTTATCATTCCTCCATTTCTACATTAAGAATTTTCACTTTACCGATGGACAAACCAAAATTAAAAATCCACCCTGTATCTCATCTTTCAGCTACCTGTACAAACAGCTATAAAATTTAAATGCACACTGCTGTATTTCTATTTTGGTTGATTTCATAAATGTACTTCTCTACATATGTCTTTACTATTTCTTTTCCTTTTCACTAGTGAGGGCTTCCCACCTTAACCAGAACTCAGAGAAGAGAGAAGAGAGAGAAAACAGACCATTAAACTGGGGACTTGCACCCCAATGTGCAAATCATTTTTCTTAGGCTTCAGTTTTTGCCATATGTAAGATTTGAATCTTCACACATCCTGAAAAATGATTTGGTCTACATAAATTATTTGTTCTTAGAAGCCATTAAAGCTTGCCTAAAACTGTGATAATTATAACAAAAGTTCCTATAGCACAGACAATGTCCTGAGTACTTTTCTAAGAACATTGTATAGAGTCATGAGATGAGCTGAGATGGGTCTAATAATCAAAGGTCTGGGACCCAGATACAAGTGACCCGGCACTTTTGGCCCTGAGCAGTCATTTCAGCACACCATAAACTGCCTCCCTTTCTTCTGAATGGCTCTTAGGAAGAGAGGCCAGCATACCCACTAGCCCAGAGTCAAGGGTTGCTTTTGTCTATCTCCCCTTCCTTATCTTACATTCTGTCTTCTATCCTCTGCACTAAGGCTTCTGTCCCTACCACTTTACTGAAAGGGTTTCTGTCAAGGTTATTAACAATCTCCATGTTACCAAATCTCATGGTTACAGGTACTTCTTTGGTTTTATCTTTCTCTACTTCCCAAAGGCATTTGCAATGGCTGATCACCAAATCCCCATTGAGACCCTTTTTTTTCCTTGACCCATGATTGGTTTCCTTCCAACCTTTTTAGCCATTACTCTGTTCCCCTTGTTGGCTTCTCCTCCCAGATCACCCTCTAAATATTAGCATGATCTGTCTTCTTGGCCTCTGTCCTGGACCCCCTTCTCACTCTTCCAGACAACCGCATATACCATTTCCAGATATTTACAGATGCAAATGCCATGTATTTACCAGTGGCTGCCAAATCTAGATCTCCAGCTCTGTCCTCCTCCCTGAACTGTAGACACACACACCTCTACTGCCTACTTGACATTTTTACAGTATACAATAAGCATTTCAAACAAGCACTGCCAGAATACAAGTCTTGATACCACATCCTCTCCACCTTGACTGATGCTGTTTCTCTGCTAGGAACATCACCATCCACTCACCCACCCCACCCAACATTCTGCCAATTCCATCCTTCTTTCCTCAGCCAGTAAATAGTTCTTTCAAAAACAATTTAGATGTAACTGCCTTCAGGAAGGCTTCCCTGATTTTTAAAAAAATATTTTGCTCTACCATAGCCAGTTTGGTTCAGTAGAGAGAGAGCCCGTGGACTGAAGGGTCCCGGGTTCAATTCAGGTCATGGGCACATGACCTGGTTGGTGCATGTGTGCGAGGAAACCAATCAATGTGTCTCTCTCACATTGATGTTTCTCTCTGACTCTCCCCCTTCTTGCTGCTCTCTCTAAAAATCAATAGAAAAATATCCTCAGGGGAGGATTAACAACAAAAAATTTGCTCTTTATTTATTTTAAAATATATTTTTATTGATTTCAAAGAGGAACCCAGGCATGTGCACTGACAGAATTGAACTGGGACTCCTGGTTCATAGGTCAACGCTCAACCACTGAGCTACACCAGCTGGGCCACGGATATTTTTTTCCATTCTCTACTCACCTTACCCTGAGCTGGGTGCCCTTCCTAAATATTCTCAATAAATTTAATATGCTTCTCTGTTCCTAGATTATATTTAAATTATCTAAATATGTTTCTGTTATTAGACTGAGTTCTTTGAGGATAGGAAGTATGTCCTCATATCATCAGTCACATAATTTGTTGGATTAATGGATGAATGAATAAATCTCTCTGGCTTGGGAAGAAAACCAGTGGAATGTTGGCTCCTTAAAGCTTGCCATATCATAAATGTTTTTACTCATGCTTCTTATCCCTGGAAGAAAGAGGATTTTTACAAATTATGTTGGTCATTCTGATCTATATTAGTTAGGCCATAGTTGGTTAAATATGTAAGTTGCTTATAGATAGATTCATCTCAACTATTTCTAACTGTTCCTTTGTCCCTGAATACATAT
This sequence comes from Myotis nattereri, assembly GCF_964212035.1. NCBI lineage: Eukaryota > Metazoa > Chordata > Mammalia > Chiroptera > Vespertilionidae > Myotis > Myotis nattereri. The sequence continues at coordinate 12,113,310 of NC_138080.1, forward strand.
TATACAAGACAATTCTATAGGGCACTGTTCTCTCATTCACATAATCCACCTGCTTTCATGAAAGCATTTTTTTATGTGAGCTCCTAGCCAAACTTCAACACCTGGCTACATGTAACATGCTCCCTGCAGAACTGAGTTTAACTTAGGCACACAGGAGGAAAACTGGCTTTGGGTTTTCCTGGTGAAGTCCCGGAGAATCTATAAGTCCTGGAAGTGTTCTACTTCCAGTCTGAGCTGGGCGGCACCAATGACACCCACAATCTTGCCAGCAGAATGGAGGCAAGAGAGGCTCCCACCACCACAGCTGTGCTTGCCAGCCATGAGCCTGGCTTCTGGCTGAGCGTCGCTCCCCCTGTGGGAGTGCACTAGCCATCAGGGGGCAGCTCTTATGTTGAGCATCTGCCCCCTGGTGGTCAATGTGCGTCATAGTGACAGGTTGTTCTGCTGTTTGTCGATTTGCATATTAAGGTTTTATTATATAGGATGATGAGAGAAGAATCACTTGAAAGTTGTTCTTTTTCCTTGAAGTTAGATAAACACAACCTTCCTCTACACTGAATAAGAAGTGACACTGTTGGAGAGAACCAAGATGGCAGCATAGGTAAACACCTGTACTTGCTGCCTCTCACAACCACATCAAAATTACAACTAAAAGACAGAACAGCTATTATCCAGAACCGTGGGAAAGCAGGCTGAGTGGAAGTACTACAACCTGAGAGGTAAAGGAGAAAGCACATTGAGACTGGTAGGAGGTGCGGAGGCGTGAAACAGGCTGGCACCCGGGTGTGCTGCTTTTTTAATCGGGAGGGAGATACAAGCTCCCGCTTGCTCTGAACTCCAGTTCTGGGTGAGACTCTGGGGGACCCAGACACATATGGGGAGAAACTGGACTGTCTGGCATTGGGGCAGGATGCGAGGGCAGCTTTCTTTCAGATGGAGGTGCTTGCAGCGGTCATTGTTCCTGCGCTGGGACCTCTCTGGTACAGGGCTAACTGGCAGCCATTGTTTTTTGCTCCACCTTGGTGATTCCCTGAGACCCCGCCCCACCCAATTTACAACCCCAGTGGCTTTTGCATATGAATGGCCTGTCCTCTCTCAGCCTAAAACCTGTCAAACAGGCAGCAGCTGGGTCAGGGAGCCCCAAAGCTATCAAAAGAAGGCCCAAGGCTGGCAGCAGCAGCCTGCCTTGCTTCACAGTTGGGCTTTGTCTGGGCACTGCTAAACCCAGTACAAAGAAGAGGAATCTGGTTTTTTTTTTTGTTTTTTGTTTTGTTTTTGTTTTTTTTAAATATATTTTATTGATTTTTTTACAGAGAGGAAGGGAGAGAGATAGAGAGTTAGAAACATCGATGAGAGAGAAACATCGATCAGCCGCCTCCTGCACATCTCCTACTGGAGATGTGCCCGCAACCCAGGTACATGCCCTTGACTGGAATCGAACCTGGGACCTTTCAGTCCGCAGGCCGACACTCTATCCACTGAGCCAAACCAGTTTTGGCGCGAAGAGGAATCTGTTGATCTTTCTGTAGCTCCTGCTGGCTGGCCCCAAGCAGTGGTTGACTTTGTACCTCCTTAGAGATCCAAGAGCCAGTGTACCCAGTAGTCAGTGTGAGATCATACCAGATTACAACTCTTCACATCTATAAGTGACACACTCAAGGGGCAGACTCAGTGAGCACCAAAGCCCCACTGAAGCAAGTCTTGCTCCATAAGGATTTTTCCTGCAGAGGAGCTATCCACTGTAGTCACAGCTGGTCCCCACAGCCAATTGGCCTGGAGGTCAATTCCTCCCAGTGACACCAACAGCAATCAAGGCTCAACTACAACAAGACTGTGCACACAGCCCACAAAGGGGTGCACCTAGAATGTCCACCTCAGGTGATTGAGGAGGCTGAGCCACTGGGCCCTATAGGACACCTATTACACAAGGCCATGTTATCAATTCAAGGAGACTTAGCAGCTACCTAATACACAGAAACAAACATAGGGAAGCAGCCAAAATGAGGAGACAAAGAAACATGTCACAAATGAAAGAAATGGAAGAAAGCAAAATACTGGATATAGAGGTCAAAACCATAGTTGTAAGGTTACTCAAGAATCTTCGAGAAACCTCCGAGTAACTTAGTGAGACCTTCAAGGATCTTAGTGAGAATGCCAAAAAAAAAAAAAAAATGGAAAAGGACCAGTCAGAAATTAAGCATACACTGACTGAAATAAAGAATAATATACAGAGATTCCACAGTAGACTAGAGCAGTAGTCAGCAAACTGCGGCTCGTGAGCCACATGTGGTTCTTTGGCCCCTTGAGTGTGGCCATGAAGTTTCAATCACACTGTACATGCGCGCCCGCACGTGGTATTTTGTGGAAGAGCCATACTCAAGGGGCCGCAGTTTGCTGACCACTGGACTAGAGGATCCCAAGAATCAAGTCAAAGATTTGAAATACGAAGAAGCAAAAAACACCCAACCAGAAAAACAAAAGGAACAAAGCATACAAAAATATGAAGATAATGTAAGGAGCCTCTGGGACAACTTCAAGCATACCAACATCCGAATTAGGGGGTGCCAGAAGAAGAGAGAGAGCATGATATTAAAAACTTATTTGAAGAAATAATGACAGAAAACTTCCTCTACCTGGTGAAAGAAGTAGACTTACAAATCCAGGAAGCACAGAGAACCCCAAACAAAAGGAATCCAAAGAAGACCACACCAAGACACATCATAATTGAAATGCCAAGGGAAAAAGATAAAGAGAGAATCTTAAAAGCAGCAAGAGAAAAACAGTTAGTTACCTACAAGGGAGTACCCATACGATTGTCAGCTGATTTCTCAACAGTAACTATACAGGCCAGAAGGGAGTGGCAAGAAATATTCAAAGTGATTAATAGCAAGAACCTACAACCAAGATTATTCTACCCAGCAAAGCTATCATTTAGAATTGAAGGTCAGATAAAGAGCTTCACAGACAAGAAAAAGCTAAAGACCCTGACTGGTTTGGCTCAGTGGATAGAGCGTCGGCCTACAGACTGAAAGGTCCCAGGTTCAATTCTGGTCAAGGGCATGTACCTTGGTTGAGGGCATATCCCCAGTGAGGGGTGTGCAGGAGGCAGCTGATCGATGTTCCTCTCTCATCAATATTTCTAACTCTCTATCCCTCTCCCTTCCTCTCTGTAAAAAGTCAATAAAATATATATTATTGAAATGCTGATGGGTATTCTTTAAGAAGAGGAGGAAGAAGAAAAAGGTAAAAATAAAAATTATGAACAACAAAGTGACAACAAATGCATATCTATCAACAAGTGAATCTAAAAATCAAATGAATAAAAAATCTGATGAACAATAAACTGGTGAATGTAATAGAATCAGGGGCATGAAAGGAAGTGGACTGACAATTCTTGGTGGGAAAGGGGTGTGGGGGGGCGGGAAGAGATTGGACAAAGATCTTATATCTATGGATGAGGACAGTGGGGGAGTGAAGGCCTGGAGTGAGGTGGGAACTGGGTGGAGGGAAGCTATGGTGGGGAAAAAGAGGGACATCTGTAGTTATCTGAACAATAAAGATTAAAAAAAAGAAAAAAAAAGAAGTGACACTGTTTAGAAGCTTCTTTTCTCTAGGCCAGTGGTTCTCAACCTTCCTAATGCTGCGACGCTTTAATACAGTTCCTCATGTTGTGGTGACCCCCAATTTCATTGTTACAAATTGAACATAATTAAAGCATAGTGATTAATCACAAAAACAATATGTAATTATATATGTGTTTTCCGATGGTAGTAGGCGACCTCTCTGAAAGGGTCGTTCGACCCCCAAAGGGGTCGCGACCCACAGGTTGAGAAACGCTGTTCTCGGCAGTTGGAACTAGGGGGTGGGAGGAATGGGGAGTGGGGACCGGTTTGTCTAGGAAACATCATGAACTCAAGGGTAAAATAAGTCCCTGATTAGAAAATGATACAGTTTAAAATATTGGCAAACCATACCCATGCTTTCTGATATGGAGCAGGTTCAAGAGCTTTACAGGGGAAAATTATAAGAATATTTTTATGTACTTTCTTCATATCTACAGACTTGGCCTGGAAGGCAGTTTCCCAAAACTCTGCAAAATCTAGATTACAATGACAATTCACACCACAATATTCAAAGCGTAGAACTCACTATCAAATCACCAAAAATCCTACACTAGCAGGTGTTTAAGAAAAACTATAGTGAATCCACCAGGTGGATTATTATGTAGTCAAATGACTGTAAAAACAGAAGAATTGCTTGTGCTTTAGGAGCAGGATATAAAAAATGAAGATACAGTATGATCACAGTATGTACAACAAATAAACCAAATATATGGAGCCAAAAAAGACAGGAAGGAAATGTACCAAGGTGTTCCCAGAAATGTTCCTGGCAGTGACACAATAGATAATTTTTTCTCCTTTTGACATTTGTGTTTCTCTAAATATTGTATAATCAACATATATTAAGGGGAAGAATAAACTTAATTTATAAAGTTATTCTAATGCTGGTATTAGAACATGATGACAAAAATCTATGTTATAGATTTTCCACATTAAAGTAAAAGTTGTCCATTATAATTGTTAATTAATCCCTGGTTTGACCATAAAAACATATTTAAAAAAACAACTTCCATTCTGTATTGAAGTATTAAATGAAAAAGAGTCTAAACTAAAATTTATCCATATTTCTTTACAAATTAAAATGTATTTCACTGCTATTGCTTTCTCCTTTTAAAAAATATTATTTTTATTGATTTCAGAGAGGAAGAGAGAGGGAGAGAGATCGAAACATCAATGATGAGAGAGAATCATTGATTGGTTGCCTCCTGCATATCCCCCATTGGGGAATCAAACCATGACCTCCGGGTTTATAGATCAACCATTACCACTGAGACAAGCCATCAGGGCCTTTCTCTTCTTATCTTTCCCTAAAGGTGCTCTGCTTTCACTCACAGGCAGTGGTGTGATGGAGCCAGCTTGTATTGCTCTCAGAACTGGTTGTTAAATTTTTAGGAATTTTGCAAGCTGGTTATTGAAAAATAGCCATTTTTAAAAATTAAATTTTAAAAACATATTTAATTGCTTATATTATAAGCAAAGGTAATAAGTTCTGAAATCTCATCACTTCCTAATTATTTTCGTTACATTTTACTATTTTCTATGCTCTTGAGGTTCTTTACATGTATTGTATCTGTGTGGTTGAAATTGGCCACAATGGGAATATTTATAAACCAGAAATCAGCAAGTACTAGAAGTCAGTGCTCCCTCCCAAAAGCCTGAACACCCCCACCCCCACCCCCCCTGCAAAACACCTGGTTGTTAACCATTGCCAGCACATCACTGCCCATGAATTTATGGACTTCCACATAAGCAAATCTCTGCCCTGCCATTATACTCTGCTTTCCTTCCCAATCAGCTTATTTTTACCCTGAAGCATTTCTTCCCATTGACATGGTCCAGTTATGATGACCCTCATCTCCATCATGAGTCTGAACTTTTTATTTTATACTAGAGGCCCAGTGCACAAAATTCATGCAGGGGGGGAGGGGTGGTCCTCTCAGCCCCGTCTGTACCCTCTCCAATCGGGGACCCCTCAGGGGATGTCTGACGGCTGGGCCTAAACTGGCCATCGGACATCCCTCTCACAATCCGGGACCACTGGTTCCTAACTGCTCACCTGCCTGCCTGCCTGATTGCCCCTAACTGCCCCCCCGCCCACGACCTGGTTGCCCCTTACTGCCCTGCCCCCCCAGCCGGCCTGGTCACCCCTTACTGCTCCCACTGCCAAACTGGTTGCCGCCCCCCCGCCAGCTGCTCTCCCCCCCCCCCCGCCAGCCTGGTTGCCCCTAAATGCCACCCTCTGCCGACCTGGTCACCCCTCACTAACCCCCCTGCCGGCCTGGTTGTCCCACGCAGTCTCTTCAGTTGCGATGGTCATTTAGGCTTTTATATATATAGATTTTCAATTTTAGGATGTTTGCTAAAATATGCCTGTACCTTGGATGTGAACCTTGATTTCTATTGAGATGGCAAAATATCATGTTAGCCCTGACCAGTTTGGCTCAGTGGCTAGAGCGTCAGCCTATGGACTGAAGAGTACCAGGTTCGATTCTGGTCAAGGGCATGTACCTTGGTTGCGGGCACATTCCCAGTAGGGGGTGTGCAGGAGGCAGCTGATGGATGTTTCTCATGGATGTTTCTAACTCTCTATCCTTCTCCCTTCCTCTCTGTAAAAAATTAATAAAATATATATTTTTTAAAAATTGTCATGTTAGAATTAATGAAGCCTGACCAACCAATATTAAAAGAAATCTATGCTTACAAATCAAGGTTGTTTTTGAGTTGCAATAAGGTTTGGCTGGACATGCTCAATGCTGTTACTTACTCATTTCTAACCAGTTGTATAGCTCCCATAATTCCCTCACCAAAAGTCAGTCCACAACTCTGCTCCAATGTCTGATAATGCATTTTAGGACTTACTTAAGCATTTTTTTCTGTGCTTATTGTGGACATCCATTACATTAGGTTTATTGTATCTGGCCATTACCCACTCCCCCTCTAGGTCAGGGCATTCTGCCGCAAGTCATGAGAAACTCTCTTGTGCTAATGGTTCTTCCAAGCCTCGTGGCTGGAGATTCTGCACGTCCCTGATTATCCCACTGGACTAATGGACAATACTGATGACACAGTTCTTCCATGAGCCCTACTTACATACATTTCCTTCCTTACACACATTTTTAGCCAGGGAACCCTCAACCCTGAATACTAGATCCTTTGATGTGCCTCCACCAGTCTTTGTATTCATCAGCTTCACACTAATTATTTTGATAAACCTTTGGTTCTGATACATTAAAGAATCCAGGGGTTCATTCATATTAATTATTGAATCCTATTCTATTATATCCAAGTCCAATCCATGTTGCTTCTAAGCCCCCAAAGCAACAAACAGTTTGCCATTTAACCATACAGAAAATAGCCTTTGATATTGACACAACCTTCACAATGCCCTATCTCCACAACAGCACTTCTAAATTCTAATCATAGTTTGGGATTCAGTCTGCCTTAAGCACTGAGAGCCCCTGAAGTGATGGGGTGCCAACGTAGGTCTTCCTGTTCTCACCCTCCAAATTTTTGAGTGAGCCAAAGCCCTATCCACTTTAGTTTTTACCACAATTAAGGTTTTAAATCTTAAATTGCAAAATATTATTAGGACAACAAAATCAACAATAATATTTTACATTGGGACAGTATACTAGCCTTGTTTGTCATGTAAATTGTCTCAAAGATGTTCATAAGATAAATGAAAACACCAGAGTTCTAAGAGGTTAAGGCATTTGTTATTAAACACTGGTTGATTTTTGAGGTCACCCAGCTAGTTAGATAATGCTCTTTTCATTATCTCACCAAGCTGATTATTTCTCTACTGTTTGTCTTGGTACTGTACTGTGATCCAGAGCACTTACAGAAGATAAGTCCTTCAACACATACATTTTAAAAACAATCAAACTGTAATTGGCCAAGGAAAATTTCCTTTGGAGTAAAACATGTAAACTCTCACTGAAGCCTCAAAATATGGCTTGGTATGATTGTACCCCCATCTTTAGAACAGACTACCCCCCAGTAAGGTTATGAATGCTTCCGCAAACCCTTGAAGATGGCTTTAGAGAAAATTGAAAGCTCAGGGAATCCAACCAGGCATATGCTTCATAGATATGAAAAAAACCTCTCTGACATGGCACATCGGTGGTTTTGCAATAAACATTGAAATTTAATAATTTCTTAATTCTGAAGGTCATAAAACTACAACAAAAGTTGAACTTCAAAACTGCTTTCAGCAAGGGAAATTAGATGAGACATCACTCTGCAAATGCTATTTGAAGTACCCGCCTGCACAATCTAACCTTATCCACCCCAGCAATGTTCACAATTCCCACCAAGTGGCAGAAGGAAAATTGTGTGATTCTTTTGAAGGTCACATGAAAGTGCTCTTGAGTGTCCCACTACGTTCTCTGTCAGAGCCTTTCCAACCTCAGGATTTCCATCCAGCGCAGGGACCCGCCTTCACAAGTTAACCTCTTTAATCACCGTGAGCTTCATGGCCTCAAGCAACTCACCCAGGAGAAAACACTGCTTTGTGTAGGGAAGCTAATGAAAATCAAGACAACACGATAAGGTAGTAAAAGCTCCAACAAAGTTGGGAGACAGTGTTGCAGCAAAAGTCCTGACATATCCAAGAATAAATGGGCTTAAGTTTCTTTCATATAGCAAAAGTCTACAGTAACAGCAAACTGAAGAATACCAATGGTTGGCAGGTTATTAAATTAAGATATATGAATTAACCAGCTATGTTAGGAAATCTCAAGATGAAGCAGCAACAGTTGGGTAAACATTGACGTATTGATAACTGAAATCTATATATTTTATACAGATTGTGTCACCTTGACTGAGTCCTGCTCCTGATTGGTCCCAATCTTGACTAGAAAGGAGTTCCAAAAGCCAATCTCAAGAGTTTTTCATAGGAATCACTGAATATCAGTACAGAGAGATAATAAAGGGGCTTCCCGAGGATCTGTGAGTCTGTAACCTGCGTGGTGCAGGAGAGATATATGATTAGCCCAATTGGAGGCAGCATTCCCTTTCTGTAAGGAAATGGCACTCTGTTCTTGGTGGGTCCCCAAAAACAAATTTTTAACACAAGAAGGTAAGAACACCACCTACAGAAAACTGACTAACTGATCATTGTCGCTGACCAATATTTACTGGGTATTTAAAAATCCAGCCCTAACCAAACAGGGCCTCGTCTGCAAAGAGGGCAGATCTGTCTTTTAACAAGCAAGACAGTTGCAGAAATCAAAGCGTTGCCTTCTCAGAAAGGAACCCTAATGAAGGAAGGAGAAATAGTGTGTTCATGGGGGAAGCAACACTTTGTCTCTGGGAAAGAGAGAAGTTAACTCAGAGAGGCTCCCTAAGGAGTGCGGGCTTCTGACACAGAAACTCCGCAGAAAGCAAGTGGGTAGCAAGGTGCAGGATGCACATGTGAGACCTCACTCCCACCACAGGTGTGTTTGGGAAACTGCTCTCCCAAGAGTTCCTGAGTTGCCCTACAGGATTGCTAGGACCCAGATAACAGACAAGAAAAAGAAAATTAACAGGAGTTAGAACCAGGCAACTTTTCTTTTGATTGACAACTTGACATTCTCACCTGGAAGGGCTGACAGTTGAGTTGAAGGTCATTGAAACGTTTATAAAAACCACTGTCCACACAGAAGTATTACTGATGGTAGAATTATCAATAAGGTGACACAAGAAAGATGGCAAATGGGATTTAAAGAGAAATAAGTTCATGTTTGCCTAATGTCCCCGTTTTACTCTCAGGAGTGTCTAAGTTTAGATGAGGAAGTGGACGGTCACCTTATTAATTAGTTACGTTAGCTTCCTCTGCTCACCTGGTCTGGTAGTGGCATAGTGGAGGGTGAGAGAACACTCTGTATTCAGGAGACCTGGGCCCAGGCCTGACCTTGCCACTACCAGCTGAAACCTCAGGCTGGGACATCACGAACCTGGGTTACTTTCTCATCTATAAAACGAAAGAAATACTGCTTGAGTATCTCAGTGTTCTCTTCTAGCTCTAAAATTGTGACTCTATAGAAAAAACTTTTTTTTTTTTTGCCTACTTAATCCCACCTACTCAGCCTTCACCTTACCCTTCATTTCCTACAATAAAAGGAACATCACTCCTTAGATGTCTCTGCCTCATTCCTGGACTTCTTCACCCATGCAGATTTAATGGAATCATCTACTTATTTAAAATCAGCTTAAAAAAACTTTTTTTGGCCTCCACCTCCTCTTTGTTTTCAGCTCTTGTAAAGCATACTCGGGCGATTGGATGGAGTTTAATAATCCAGAGCAGCTTTTATTTTTACTTCTGCTGCTTTTTCTCCCCATCAGAATCTCTGATTAAAATGAAGCCTTTCTTATGTGACAGTTGAACAATACATTTCTTGGTGACATACTAAATGATGTGAGGTGCAAGCCAATTATTAACTTAAAGAGGAAAATGTTATACTCCACATAGAAAAGATACAGAAAATACAGGGTTTCTAAGGGGCTTGAATGTCCAGATTACCTGGATTATTCATTCTCTTAATTATGGAGAGCCAGTTGAAGAGTGTTTCTCAACCTTGGTTGAGCACCCACATCATCTGCAAGCTTTAAACACTATTAATGTCTTGCTCTCACCCTCTAGAAATTCTGATTTAATTGATCTGGGGTATGGCTTGGGCACATATTGGAATTTTTAAAAGCTTCACATATGATTCTAACATATGGCCAAAGCTGAGAACCATTGCAAGAGGAGGAATTAAAAGTATAATGGCAAAAATAATTAGATTCCAAGGTTCGTCTTATGAAGGTGTGGCCCTGGAACTTGGCATTTGAAGCGATCACCATGGAGATGAGCCTCAAATAATTTTGGAAAGAAGATTCAGTCCATAATTTCCTTTTTCTAATTCTCCCATGTCTATAACAGAAAAACCTCAGTGGAGATCAATAAACCCCATGACATTGCTTGCAAACTATTCTACTCATATGTGAATGTGCACTATTCCAAGAAAAGAACCCATTGTTTTCATCAGATTTTTAAAGGAGTCCATGACCCAAAATATCAAGAACCACCGATTTATTGGAAAGAAAAAGACCATATGAGATGATTTATTTGGGATGGTAAAGATTCTTATGTTGGTAGAATATTGGCCCTTTAAGTCAGCCCCTGGGAATTAGTGTCTCTGTTTTGTTTTTTTTTTTTGTTTTTTTTTTTACAGTTGACATTCAGTATTTTATTTTAAATTAAATCTTTATTGTTCAGATTATTACAGTTGTTCCTCTTTTTTCTCCCCATAGCTCCCCTCCACCCGGTTCCCACCCCACCCTCTGCCCTTACCTCCCCCCCTCTGTCCTCATGCATAGGTGTATGATTTTTGTCCAGTCTCTTCCCACACCCCCCCCCCCTTTTCCCCCGTGAGAATAGTCAGTCCACTCCCTTTCTATGCCCCTGCTTCTATTATATTCACCAGTTTATTCTGTTCATCAGATTATTTATTCACTTGATTTTTAGATTCACTTGTTGATAGATGTGTATTTGTTGTTCATAATTTGTATCTTTACCCTTTTTTTCTTCTTCCTCTTCTTAAAGGATACCTTTCAGCATTTCATATAATACTGGTTTGGTAGTGATGAACTCCTTTAGCTTTTTCTTATCGCTGAAGCTCTTTATCTGACCTTCAATTCTAAACGATAGCTTTGCTGGATAAAGTAATCTTGGTTGTAGGTTCTTGCTGTTCATCACTTTGAATATTTCTTGCCACTCCTTTCTGGCCTGCATAGTTTCTGTTGAGAAATCAGCTGACAGTCATATGGGTACTCCCTTGTAGGTAACTGACTGTTTTTCTCTTGCTGCTTTTAAGAGTCTCTCTTTGTCTTTTGCTCTTGGCATTTTAATTATGATGTGTCTTGGTGTGGTCCTCTTTGGATTCCTTTTGTTTGGGGTTCTCTGTGCTTCCTGGACCTGTAAGTCTATTTCTTTCACCAAGTAGGGGAAGTTTTCTGTCATTATTTCTTCAAATAGGTTTTCAATATCTTGCTCTCTCTCTTCTTCTGGCACCCCCATAATTCGGATGTTGGTACACTTGAAGTTGTCCCAGAGGCTCCTTACACTATCTTCATATTTTTGGATTCTTTGTTCCTTTTGTTTTTCCGGTTGGGTGTTTTTTGCTTCCTTGTATTTCAAATCTTGACTTGATTCTTGCGATCCTCTAGTCTACTGTTGGAACTCTGTATAATATTCTTTATTTCAGTCAGCATATGCTTAATTTCTAGTTGGTCGTTTTTCATAACCTCAAGGGTCTCACTAGATTTATTGAGGGTTTCACTACATTTATTGGCAGTTTCTAGAAAATTCTTGAAAAACCTTATGAGTGTGGTTTTGAACTATATATCCAGTAGTTTGCTTTCCTCCATTTCTGTCATTTGTGACCTGTTTCTTTGTCTCCGCATTTTTTATGCTTCCCTGTGTTGATAGAGTGGCTTTGTGTGCTAGGTGTCCTATAGGGCCCAGTGGCTCAGCCTCCCCAATTACCTGAGGTGGACATTCTTGGTGCATCCCTTTGTGGGCTTTGTGCACAGTCTTGTTGTAGTTAAGCCTTGATTGTTGTAGGTATCACTGGGAGGAATTGACCTCCAGGCCAATTGGCTGTGAGAATCAGCTGTGTCTACGGCGGGAGAACTTCTGTGCTGGAGACACCCTTCTGGGGCAAGACTTGCTTCAGTAGGGCTTTGGTGCTCACTGAGTCTGCCCCTGAGTGTGTCCCTTATGGATCTGAGGAGTTGTAATCTGGATGGTCCCACTCTGACCACTGTGTACACTGGCTCTTGGATCTCTAAGGAGGTGCTAATTTAGCCTCTGCCTGAGGCTACCCAGCAGGAGCTAGGGAGAGATCTACAGATTCCTCTTCTTTGTTTTGAGTTTGGAGGTGCCCAGATGAGGCCCAGCTGTGAAGCAATGCAAGCTGCTATGGGGCCTGGGCCTTCTTTTGGAAGTTCTGGGTCTCTCTGGCCCAGATGCAGTTTGTTTGGTAATTTTCAGATTGCAAAGGGCCAGGCCTTTTATATGCAAAAGCCTCTGCACACAGCTTGGGTGGGGCAGGGTCTCAGGGGATCAACAGGGTGGAGCAAGCAGCTATCGCCGCTCCTGAGTCCTGCCTTAAGAGCCCCCGGGTCTCAGTGTCCCTCAGTAATTGCTGCAAGCACCTCTGAGAGAAAGCCGCCCTCGAGTTCCCCCAATGCCAGACAGTCCAGTTTCTCCCCGTATGAGTCTGGGTCCCCAGAGACTCACCCAGAACTGGAGTTCAGAGCAGTCAGGAGCTTGTGTCTCCCTCCTGATTGAAAAAGACAACCGTGTCCTCAGTTGCCAGCCCTTTCCACATGTGCCTCCGTACCTCTGCAGTTCACTTCCACACCTCCTCTGACTCTCAGTGTGCTTTTCTCTTTCCTTCTAGTTGTAGAATTTCCACTTAGCCAGCTTTCCTGTGGTTCTGGGTGATGTCCGTTTTGTCTTTTAGTTGTATTTTTGAAGTGGTTGTGCGAGGCAGCAATTTCCAGTGTTTACCTATGCCGCCATCTTGGTTTCTCCCCAGTGTCTCTGTTTAAAGAAACTATCACTCACAAAGAGTATTGTATTTTTATTAGGTCCTAGCCCTGATGAAATGGGATTAATTCTATATGTTCGGTCCAACAGAGGTGTCATGTGAAGCATCTGCGTGGCCAGTTTTTGCTCTTGGTACTAAATTAACTTTCAGAAGGGAATGCAATAGTAACATAAGCAGCAAATATTTACCTTGAACTTACTAGCAGCTCCAGACACTGATCTAAGTCAGACCTTGACATATATTAACTCATTTGTTACATATGTTAACTCACAACAACCCGAGGAGATAGATACTATCATCTTCATTTTACATGCAAGAAGATGGGAGCACAGGGAATGTGAGTAACTCAACAAGGTCTTATAGCTAGTAAGCAACAGAACTGAGATTCAAACCCAGGCAGTCTGAGTCCACAGTCCATCCTTCACTAAATGTCACAGAAATGAGAGGACTAACTGGACATCTAGTCATAAATGTTTGGAAAACCTTTCACTGCTGCAAAGTAAGTGCTCCTTTTTATCCTCCTTACTGTTATTAGTGGGCTAGAAATTTAGGGTGACTACAATACAATTGGATGTATTCTGGTGGCAATACTACAGTTGTGAGAACTGAAGTATGATACAATGGAATGTGTTCTATTTCTGGTTATTTACCAAGAGTTTCCACTCACTTAAAAGTTGCCACTGAAAATGTTTTACCTCTTTCCTAAGTGCTCATGGAGACAAGAGTTTGAAGAAAGGCCGATGGTTACTACAAACCTTGAAGATGGCAAGCAGGCTGCTTTGGTTTTACATGAAGAATCATCCCGAGTCTTCTTTGTCATTGGATTGAGCCCCTCTGCAGAAAGTCTAAATGTGCAGTCATAAAATACATGCCATTTTTTACCACCCCCATCGCTGACACTCGAATGATTCCATGCTAAATACAAGTCCTACTGGCTACTGTAGGAGCCACTCCCCCCAGGTTATGCTTAGAGAGGTGGCTTTCAGCTTTGGATCTCAAAGGAGGAAGAAATTGGATGTCCTTCAAGATGACCTTCTGGCCCTTCCAAAGAAATCACTGTGGCCAAATCTAAAATGTCTATGGCCTCCATCATAAAAATTGATGGAAAGTGCCATGGTATTTGTGCATGTCTCTTTCATGTTCCTTCATCAGCCAAAGCTTTGCAGTTTGGAATATCACTGATAATTTCTGAACTGTCTCCTGCAACTCAAAGGCATGTACTTGCTTTGCCAGTGACTCACCAGGAGACCTCTATCCAGAACCTCTATAGGTAGCAGCGTTGAAGGTTATGCTCTCCTCTGCCACCAAACAAAGCATCTAAGGGGACCATGCAACCGCTTTGCTGATCTTGTCTGCTGTGTTGGCACCAGAAGTTACATAGTGACATATACAAAGCCTAGGGGAATGGAAAGGCAGACATGTGACACCCTCACATGTGACACCATCGTCCCAGAGGAGTTGAATGTTTCTGTGTCAGAGACATGACAGAACTGTCAAAAGTAAAAGTTAACTCTAGCCTTGGTCTAGTGGCTAAGTTTGTTGGAGTTTTCACTCAAAAAGGTTGAGTGTTTGATACCTGGTCAGAGTGGGTATGGGAGGCAACTGATCAATCTCTCTCTCTCCCTCTCTCTCTCAAAAATCAATAAGCATATCTTGGGGTGAGATTTGTTAAAAAGTTTTCTTGAATGGCCTTTATGTTGTGCAATAGCATATGTTTTTGCTGTTGTTCAGTAACAATGTAAAAACAGCAACATTTTTTTCATCAAAATAGAAAGGAAAAACAAAGAATAACTATAAACACACTGGTATCATTCAGTCGGTGACCACAGCACCCTTCATTGTCCCATCCCCACTTGACTGTCACTACTGTGTTTATGTACCTGCTCACAGGTTGGCATTTCTTTATGCACACCTTTCTGACTCTCCCTCGTGACCTCCCTCCTAAGAGATGCTGAATCTCTTAGGCTCTTCCCTCAATTACTTGGCTTCTTAGCAGATGCCCTGACTACTGAGTGGGAGGGAATTTGGTCCAGTTCAAAAGAGACCCACTTCCCTCCTCTACCCACAACCTCATCTAGTTATATAACAGACTACCCCCCCGCCCAAAGGTTATGAATGCTTCCACCAACACTTGAAGATGGCTTTAGAGAAAATTGAAAGCTACATCAGTGAACAGAATAGACCAAAATCTAATAGTTCAATGGCTTGCTCAAAGTAATTCATTAAACAATTATTATGTACTTACGATGTATTTTGTTAAGCTAAGTTCTAGAAATACAAAGATAAAAGAGACATTGTCCCTGTCTTGCAGGAGCTTATAGCCTAGTGAGAGACAAGTATTTAAACAGGTAAGTACCACACTGTGAGATAAATCCTATATAGTACAAATATACACAAGGCAGGACAAAATCAGCAGTGGGAACAGAAAGGTCTAGACTCTAGAGCAGCCGTGGGCAAACTATGGCCCGTTTGAAATGAATAAAACTAAAAAAAAAAAAAGACCGTGCCCTTTTATGTAATGATGTTTACTTTGAATTTATATTAGTTCACACAAACACTCCATCCATGCTTTTGTTCCGGCCCTCCGGTCCAGTTTAAGAACCCATTGTGGCCCTCGAGTCAAAACGTTTGCCCACCCCTGCTCTAGAGGCTATTTTTACCCATGATGCTTTTAGCTTCACTGTCCATTTTTAGGTAATTTTATTATTCTGCTAGTACAGCAGTTACTTGAGAGCTACTAATGAGATGTTAGACTGGAATGCCATTTTCATTTTTGGTATCACTAAGAGAATGAAGCCCATAGGACTAAACTACAAGACAATTGCATAAAATTAAGTGCTACAGTGGTGAGGTACTGACATAAGGTGCCATTTTAAGGATAGGCAAGTAATAGTGTGGGTTGGACATCATGGTGGGGATGGGGTAGTCCAAGATGGGAGGGACTTCTTTACTTATCTGCAATATTCCAGGCACTTCACATCTGCTAACCTTATTAAATTCACATTGAAGCCTTCGAAGCATTTTATTATTATTATTATTAACAATCTCTCCACCCTGACTGGTGTGGCTCAGTTGGTTGGGCATCATCCCGTGTACCGAAGGTTGTTGGTTGAAGTTGTGGGCTCAATCCCAACATCGATGTTTCGCTCTCTCTCCTTCTACCTTCCTCTCTCTATATTATAAAATATTTTAAAAAACAAACCCCAAATCCCATCCACCCCCTTCTTTTATAGAGGCAGATACAGAGGTTCAGAGAGACTGGGTAACTTGCAAAGATCACACAGCCAGTAAGTAAGAGAGCTGGCATGCAAACCGAGGTCTCAAGGGCTACTAACCTTGAGATTGCCCTACTTCACTTCCCAGCAGTCCTGCAGTTCACAGGGTGCAGAGTCTGGGCTCAGCCCCTGAGCTGGTCTAACAGAGCTCTAAGCACTACCCTCTGCATTTTTCTATTGACTGGAAATTGCATTCGTAAGGACCTTAAACAATGCACGGTGCCTTGAACCTCTGAGCTTGGAGCTTTCCTAGGTGTTCAAGTCATTGCCCAGGGTTCAGCCAGAGGAAAGCATTGTTTGAGGAACTGGCCCCTTGCGATGGCCAGCGTGAGATAAGACTGCTGACGAATGCCAAGAGGCTGCTGCAGGGGCAGCTCCATTTGGGAAGGAAAATGTGTCACTTCCTCCCGGCTCCTATGTCGTTTCTCTGCGTGGGAGGAGGGGAAGGGATCCGAGCCTTGAAAGAATTTAGAATGGGTCTGGGTGGGGTGAGGGAGGAGGCTAGTCAGAGTGGAAGAGTAGGATTTAACTGGCTCTGGCTACACCCTATTTAAAAGCCCAGCATATTTTTATTTCTTGGCTCATTCTCAGCCTACCCTTCTAACTGCTTCCTCATCCTTATTTTAATTCAGTGCTGGAATCTCAGCACATTTACCCCTTCCCCCTCCTTCTCATATGCAAAATTTCACTCCTCAATCTTTGCTGCATCTATTTTTCTACAAAGCTGGAACATTAAGAGCTGGCCCAGTGCTTTCCAACCTCTACATAGCCCCACCCAATGGAAATGTATGTGTGTGGACACACACACACACACACACACACACACACACACTGCCTAATTCCCACAGAATAGTAATTTTTCAACGTGTCCTGGTTTCGCTCACAGCCATACTCAGCTATTTCCCCCTCATTGTCTCATTGAGAAAGTAATGGAAGGAAAAGAAAAAGTGGGATGCATGCTAAACCAATTTGAGTGTAATGGGGCTACAGTATTTAGAACTAGAAGAGCTGTCTTTCTGCAGATGAGAAAACTAGGACCCACGGAGCCTTATTACAAATCCCCCAGCTGGTTAGGAGCAGAACCCAGATGAGAGCTTGAGTCCCCTCAGTGGGCTTTGCAGTGTCGTCAGAGATTGGGCCAGAGGTGGTTTCCTCACGCTGACATGTCCAAAGCCCAGTTCTTCATTCTGTAATTCACTACACCTGCATTAATGCACCACTAGGGCTCTGGTGGCATTTAAGGGCCCTCCATGAACTCCACCTTAAATCACTTCTTTCCTCAAACAGCCCTGAGAGGTGGGCTTGCCACTCAGGTGCATCTTGAGTTTCACAGGCAGTAACTCCTCTAACCCCTGGCATTCTGAAGCCACCTAGATTTTGGCAACAAAGAGTTTCTTTATTTGCCCTGTTCTTTATTTGGAAGCAGCTGAGCTTTCCCCAAAACATGCTGGGACAATTCTAATTGGCACGGTGTGTGTGTCAACACTTCTAAACTCACCGGCCAACTTGCATTGTTCACCTTTCAAAGTGGTTCCAGGAGAGAAGCCGGTTCCCTTCCCAGGCCTTGCTCGATACCACACACACCCAACCCACGCGATCAGAAGGGCTTGTGCAAGGAGAATTTCCTGTTCTGCTGACTCATCTGCAATGAGATGGAAGACACATTTATATTTTCTTTTCCAGCTTTTAAAGGGAAATGGGAGTTTTCCGAGTTTGGATCTCTTTGAGACGAAATCAAGTACAGTCAATGCCTGGCACGTAGTAGGACTAAGTCAGTGAACATTGACTGTATTTATGATGGCCCAGAGAGCTGACTCAGAGTGGTGAGCATTCAGATGGGCTGCAAGGCAGCTAGGGATGGAGCACCCTCTGTGTTTCCATTTTGGAAGGAGACTTTGGACTCTTGGCCAGGAGGAGAGTTTGAAGGGGAGCTCCGTGGATTTCACTTGTGAGTAGGTCACAGTGCAGCAAGCAGACTTGATGTCCCCATGCTTTCTGACTGAGAACAAAAGGCATTCCTCTTCTTCTATCTAAACCTAAATCAAGGGAAGGATGATTCAACTCAGTGTAGGAAACAAAAGGAAATCCATCAATAGCATTTACATTTGGGAGGCAGTAGAGCCAGTCTTTTGCCAAACAAGATAGGAATTAAGGGGGAAAAGGATCCTGATAAATTTGTGCATTTCATTGTATGTAAATGTTACCTTTATATACATATAAAATATATAAAATAATGGAGTAGGGGGTGGGGAGTGATGGGTATATGAGGGTCTATTATAATATTGTGTTTACCTTGTAAATGTTTGGAATTTTTCACAATAAAATATTTTAAACACTTGGATCCTATTTTTGTTTCTAATTTTCTCTCTCTCTCTCTCTCTTTATTTTATTTATTTACTTATTTTGTTAGTCCTCATCTGAGGATATTTCTCCATTGATTTTTTAAAAAAATTAACTCATTTCTTTCTTTTTAAAAAAAATATGTTTTTATTTATTTCAGAGAGAGGAAGGGAGAAGGAGAGAGAGATAGAAAAACATCAATGATGAGAGGGAATCATTGATTGGCTGTCTCCTGAAAGTCCCACATTGAGGATCGAGCCTGCAACTTGGGCATGTGCCCTGACCCAGAATTGAACTGTGACCTTCTGGTTTATAGGTTGACATTCAACCACTGAGCCATGCTGGTCGGGCTCCATTGATTTTTAGGGAGAGTGGAAAGGAGGGGAGAGATAGACAGGCACATCGGTTGGTTGCCTCCTGAATGTGCCCCAACCAGGGCCGGGGATTGAGTCTACAACCGAGGTATGTGCCCTTGACTGGAATTGAACCTGGGACCCTTCAATCCACAGGCTCTATCCACTGAGTCAAACCGGCTCAGGCTGGTTCTAATTTTCAATGTTTGCTTATAATCTTTATTTCTATACTTCAACATCAACTATCTGAATGTATCACTTCTTGGTAAGGATGGTCAGGGTATTTGTGAAATCATGTATATGAAAGTACTTTGCAAATTATAATGTTCTTTTGAAATGTGGTGGTTAGAAAAGGCTCATGATTACAATACCATGGTAAAGATCTGGGCACATTATCAGAAAGAATTCAAGCTGTGCAAAGGGTATGACATGACAGTTTCTCTCTCACAGAACTCTCCTCCAGAGGCAATCCCTGTTATCATAGGAATTCCATGGAGATGACATTTCATATTTTCATATGAAGTTTTAAAACTTTCACATGAAGTTTTCTACCTGCCTCTTGAAACTTCTAAGCCAGAGGGGTCTCAGACTTTAGAAAAGATTCACTGAAAACTCCACTAGCCTTTCTAACTAGCCTTTCAGGAATTCCCTGGGGATTTTGTTGAAATGCAGGTTTAGCGCCTGAGATTCTGCATTTTTAAGCAACTGGTCCAGGACCACACTGAGTAGCAAGGCTTTGAGGATTCCTAACTCTGCCTAGAAAACTCCTTCAGCTTATTCCAAATACTTGCAGTGAGTCTGTAAAGCACATAGAGTTCTAAGAATCAATTTAATTTCTTCCGGCTTTAAAATGTAGAAGTAAAATAAAAACCTCAGTGCCACCCAGCTGGTGCCTCCCAGGCATAAAGTCACACGTTTGTACCAACATACAGCCCCCAGTTTTTCACTTCAGTGCCACTCACCAAGGACAACTGATCTCAAAAGACCTTTTGAGCTTTTAGCCTCAGCTTTTTGTGGTCTAAAATTGAACCAACAGGTAAGTTTCCCACAAATTACATATATTTCATATAACATACATATGAAATTTTGGGCCCCTTGTAGGAGGGAAGAGATTCGTCTGGCATTACTGATTAAAGTTTTGGGAAACATTAACAGCATTTCCTTTAATAGTTGAAAGAACACTTACTAAGAAACCCAAATTATATCATAGTGACATAAACTTATTTTGAGTTGAAAACATTTGATCGTCAACAGATGCAGGAAGAGGCTTTGTCTGACGCCCCCTCCCCCACCCCCCAACCCATCCACCCCACACACACCTTCGCTGATGAAAAGCAGAAACTGCTGGGAGTAAGGCTATCAGAATTGCCACTCTTCTGGGCAGTTTCACTCCCAAGAAGAAGACCTAGAAAGAAACTACCATAAATCGCCTCTTCAGGGGAGTTTCATGCCCCAAAGAAGAGGAAGAAGACCACTCACCAGCATAATCAAACATTATCACAAACTATCATATCTCCCATTTTGTTCTCCTAAAACTCCATTTGTTTTTCCTAAAGAAACTCATTTGTTCCTCCCACAGGAGCCTTTTCCCACTTCCTCTGTCTTCCCTATTAAGTTAGGTGGATAAGCCCCTAATTTTAGTTATTAAACAGAGTTCCTTTCTTTGTGATCTTTCCAGTATGTGAACAAACACTGTCTTATCTCTTGTTAATTTGGCTTTTATCAATTTAATTCACAGGCCCCCAAGAAATGAACATAAAAGGAAAGGTGTTTCCTCCCTGACACTTATTTGTAATACCTGATATATGATAGAAAAGTCTTGATGGAGAGCATGTAAAACACAGACAATAGGGTGGTGAAGGCCTGGGGTGGGGGTTGGGCATGGGCTGGGAGAGGTCAATGGGGGAAAAAGGGGACATATGTAATACTTTCAACAATAAAGATATTTTTAAAAAAAGAGAGAGCATGTATTACTTTTATATTTCAAAAAATTTTATAATTGTGAAAAACTACACATAACAAAATTTACTATTGTAACCATTTTTAAGAGCACAGTTCTGTATTAAGTACTAGAGGCCCAGTGCATGAGATTTGTGCACTGCAGGCGGGGGGGGGGGGGTGGGGGGGGATGGGAGGGAGGCGGGGCGGGGCGGCCAGGGAGGAGTGGTCCCTCAACCCAGCCTGTGCCCTTTCTCAGTCTGGGACCCCTCGGGGGATGTCTGCCTGGCAGCTTAGGCCCATCCCTGGAGGCCTAAGCCCGCAGTCAGATATCCCTCTCGCAATCTGGGGCTCTCACAGTCCCGGACCCCTTTTTCCTTACCACCCGCCTGCAGCGGAAGTGGGAGAGGCAGCTGTGAACCTGGCTTCTAGCTGAGCAGTGGTCCCCTGTGCGAGCACACTGACCACCAGGGGGCAGCTTCTGTGTTGAGTGTCTGCCCCTGGTGGTCAGTGCGCATCATAGTGACTGGTCGTTCTGCTGTTTGGTCTATTTGCCTATTATGCTTTTATTATATAGGATATTTACAGTGTTGTGCAACCAATCTCCATAACTTTTTCATATTGCAAAACTGAAACTCTATACCCATTAAAGAAAAGCTCATTTGACTCTCCACCAGACCCTGACCACCATAATTCTACTTTCTCTCTCTATGGCTCTGATTGCTCTAGTACCTCATGTCAGTAAAATTTTACGTATTTGTCTGTTCATGTCTGGCTTATTTCTTAGCATAATGTCTTTGAGATCCATCCATCTCATATCATTGTAATTATCTAGTTATTAATATACAAGGAGCAAAGGAGGAAGGCCAGACATTATAGGCATGTCATTTGGGCAGCTTCACCAGGAAGCTGCAACTTTGCACTTCCAAGGGGTCCGACAAATGAAAGGTAGATGCAAGCCCAGTAAAACTGGGGTGACATAGAAAAGATACTTGCTTGTCAATCACACCTGGGGATAGAGATGGTTGGCTAGAATGGGCGAGGCCACTGCAAGTGCTCAAACATTTGGGAATACATAATCCGCTAAACAAATATGTTTGTGCCCTGACCATTTGCTTGGGGTTCACTCTCTTGGTTCTTGTTTTTGATCCCCGCTATAGGTTCCTCTTGGCTTTTGGGGCTCTCTTGTTCTGCTCCTGCCTGAGTTTCCTTCATAGCCATGTGGCCCTGCAGATCCCACATGCAATGGCCTGATGCAGGACTGGACATGGCTCCAACATGGGAAGGAAACTCTGGACACTGACTGATTTTAGCTCTACTGAAATCCCAGCTACTCTTCTTTTAAGACTGGACTAAGGAAAATGGGACTTTGGAAACCCAGGGGTGTATTTCCATGGAAACAAAGTTTTCTAACATATTGCATCGTCTCTTACAAGTATCAGAAAATTCCTTTTCTTGGGGTATTGCAAGAACTCCACCCCCCGCAGCATCTGGGGGAGACAAGCTCCCCTTCCATCCTATAACACATCTATTTGAAATTTTTTAAAAATATGTTTTTTATTGATTTCAGAGAGAGGAAGGGAGAGGGAGAGAGAGATAGAAACGTCAATGATGA